>NW_027208201.1:7102500-7705000 GCF_964237555.1 Oryctolagus cuniculus | reverse complement strand
CTGTGGACATAATGAGAGATTTCTTTCTAACCCAGGGGAAGGTGTGGATTATGGTATCAAAGACAGATATTGTTGTGTATGAGACGAACCACATGCTACACTCTTTCCATGGAGGCTTCTAATTTTCACACCACAGAAGGGAAATCCCTGGCCTCAAACACTTTCTCAAGACAGTGACCCCCTCCAGGTACCAAGAAGACTTTTACTTCAATAAACTGTGGTTTCACATTTTTGGCTGTTTACCTGTTGGGTCCTTTTGTGGAAAAATTGGAGTCTGCCCTCTCAATATTTTCTTAGAGTTTCTGCCAGGAAATGTTGATATAATGACCATATCTGACACCAGCTACCTCATCTACAATGCTGTGCATTCATTAGCACATGCCCTCCATGAAATCCTTCTAGAGAAAATGGAAAAGACATCTTTACAGGCTGCCAACCAGACCCTGCTCCTTCCTAGGCAAGTAAGTCTCCTCAAAAAGCAGGGCTTTGAACACCTGATGATATACATAGGTGCTTTATTATGGTCAACATATGATGCTGTTTTCTTTACTTGATCAGTAAGATCTGTCAGAATGGGAGATGAGCTCCTTGACATGGGCTATTGGAAAGCCTGTAATTGCCATCTTGTTGGGGATAATTCTACTGTTGAAAATCTCAAATTTGTTCCCTTAAATTAGGTATTATTTTGGAAAAGATAAATCATAATGTAGCATGAAAACTATAATATATTCTAACTCAAATCATGAGAAAACATGGTAATATTTTAAAAATCACATCTATATCTGTTTTTGGAATTTTCTCAAAATCAGAATATATGGACAGAATGACTACATCTGACAGCTGCTATTTAATCTAGAATGTTGTAGAGCAATCCTCCTTGAGACAGTTTTGGTGAAAAGTGAAATGGGTTCTAAGTCATATTTTAAAATGACTCTGAGAAATGAACTTGCATTAGCATAACTGCTATTACAAAATCTGCAACTATCAGGCAGCAGGAACTGTGGGTCCATTGTTGAATATGAGACCACTCAGGATGCACCTAAGCATAAGATATTCCTCCTGAGGTACAGATAGATTTTTCATCCTAGCTTCTCTGGATCCATTCCCTGTATACAGAATATGTTTATTAGCCCTTGTTTGAATGCACCAGGCATAAATGAATTAATCCAATTTGTTGAATAAATTAAATAAACCTAATATCTAGGAAAGCTAAATATGTATATTTAGAAGTTAATAATTACACCTTTCCTCCAGCTTCATCCAATCTGGAAGAAAATCAAGTTTATCAATAGTGCTGGGGATGATGTATCTCCATGAATCAAGACACCATATGACACACTATGATATCCACAACATTGTGAATTTTCCTGTGGGTCTTGGGTTGATGGTTTAAATTGCAGAGTTTTCCTCCAAGAGTGCACATGTTTATGAGCTCTTGTTTGAATGTTCCCTGGATAAATAAATTAATTTAATTTGTTGAAAAAATTAAATAAACCTAATATCTAGGAAAAGGTAAATATGTAGATATAGAAAATAATAATTAACTTTCCTCCAGCTTCATAAATTCCTGAGGAACATCCAGGTTGTTTTAAAGATTTATTTGTTTATTTGAAAGTCAGAGTTTCACAGAGAGAGGAGAGGCAGAGAGAGAGAGAGAGAGAGAGAGAGAGAGGTCTTCCATTTGATAATTCACTCCCCAATTGGCCACAACAGCCAGAGCTATGCCAATCCAAATCAAGGATCCAGGAGCTTATTTTGGGTCTCCCGTGTGGGTGCAGGGGTCCAAAGAATTGGGCCATCTTCCACTGCTTTCTCAGGCCAAAGCAGAGAGCTGGATAGTAAGTGGAGCAGCAAGGTCTCAAACTGGCAGCCATATGGAATGCTGGTACTTCAGGCCAAGGTGTTAACCTGCTGTGCCACAGCACCAGCCCAGAAAATACAGTTTACCAATAGTTCTGCACATGATATATCCTTCCACGAATCAAGACACCATACAGTGCACAATGATATCCATAACATTGTGAATTTTCCTGTGGGTCTTGGGTTGATGGTTAAAATTGCAGAGTTTTCCTAGAAGAGTGCACATGAACAATGCTTGGTCCTCAATGAAGAAATGATATAATGGCCTACTGACTTCAAGGAGGTGTGGTTCCATTTCAATAGGGTTACACACAGATGGACCTGATATCCTTCTGAGACGAAATTGTGAACCTCTGAAATAAATATCAAACTTTAATTTCACTTCTTGACTATACATAATGTAGTCTTACTTACACATATTCTACATTGATGTCTATAGAAAATGAAAGTTTGTAGAAGTCATCATACTCTTAGATTGAGCATATTTGCTCCTGTAGCAGTTGAGTGAATAAAATAAATGCAGCTAATGGATGTTTTTCTTTTTATAGTGAAATGTACACAGTGTTGACATTACCTGTAGCTACCTGACTGTGCCATAGAACTCCAGAACATCTAACTCCCATTGAGTGAGGGAGGGAGAGAGGAAGGGAAGAGAGAGAGAGAGAGAGAATTTTCTAAACACCAATGTCCTTTCTCCAGAGATTGATTTTTAGCTTGTTTGTCAAAGATTAGTTCATTGTGTTTATACAGATTAATTTCTGGGGTTTCCGTTCTGTTCCATTGATCTACATACATATTAATATGACAATATTAGGCTGTTTTGATTTTAGTTTCTCTGTAGTATATCTTGAAATGTGGTATTGTGGGGTCTTCAGCTTAATTTCTATTGTTCAGTATTTCTTTAGCTATTTGAGTCTCTTGTGTTTCCCTCTAAATTTTAAGATTTATTTATTTGAAAGGCAGAGTTACAGAGAGAGATGGAGAGACAGAGAGAGGAGGAGAAAGAATCCATCTGTTGTTTCACACCCAAGATGGCCACAATTTTGCTCAACAGGGAAATATGAAGAATTTCAAACAAGGAAACATGGAGTCTTTTGCCCCTACAGATGCAGAACAGTGCATCCATGTGCAGATCACGAGTACTCACACCAGGCGAGAAGTCACTGCCTCCCCAGGCTGGTGATCTTCTTAGCCTTTGAGGAATACCTGGGGATGTCTGTGGCCTGCATGGCTCTGTGCTTCTCAAAACAGTAACCATTTCCACCATGCTGGTCAACACCATCTCTGATTCTGGCCTTCTGAAAACCTGGGAGAACAATGAGGTGATTGCTGGTATCAGCTTTTAACTTCATCATTCCCATCTGCTCCTTGATCCAACTGGCTCTATGTGGCATCTGGTTGCGAACCTCTCCTCCATTTATTGAGTTAGATGCACACTCTGAGCAGGGTGTCTGGCTATTTGAAGGAATTATTAAGGGATTCAAAGGGAGATATAGACTCAAATACAATAATAACAGAGGACTTCAATACCCCACTTTAGCAATGGACAGATCAACCAGACAGAAAACCAACAAGAAAACAACAGAGATAATTGACACTATACACCAAATAGACCTAGTAGATATCTACAGAGCCTTCTACCCCACAGATACAGAGTGTGCATATTTCTGCCTGGTGCACAGAACTCTCTCTATGATAGACCATCTGCTAAGTCATAAAGGTAGCCTCAGCATATTCAAAAAAGTGAAATTATACCATGCATCTTCTCAGACCACAATGCAATGAAGCTCAAAATCAACAACTCAAGAACCTCTGTATCATATGCAAACATGGAGAATGAACAACATGATTCTGAATGACCAGTGTGCCGTAGAAGAAATCAAAAAATCTCTAAAAACAAATGAAAATGACAATACAACCTATCAAAATTTATGGGATACAGCAAAAGGAGTATTACGGGGAAAGCTTTTCAGAAAACTCTAAGATGGTGGAATAGGGAGGAAGCACACTGATAGTCCCGGAAAAGATAGTTTAATAAAAGTGGAGATACTATAGTCTCAGGGAAAAAACTGAGAGAAAACTCAGTTAGGGAAAAAAACTGAGAGAAAACTCTTCCAGAACTAGTGGGACACGGTGGACCTACATGGAGGGCACAGGCGCCCAGGGCTTGGGACCCCAGCCACCTCATCTATGCACCAGCACTGGAAAGGGAGGTGAGGCGAAACCACAGTAGCCTGAGACACTGGCAGAAAAGCAGCAGGAAGTGCCTAGAGGGGAGGAGGCTTGAAGCCCCATGGGGGAAAGTTCACCAGCCTAACTAGAGGAGAGAAAATAAGTAAATAAAAGGGACAAGTACAGACACGATTCTCTCCACTTACCTTAAAAAGGCAGGGAAAAATACAGCTGACACCATTTTGGACATACATAAAAGCTGTGCCAGCTCAGGGCTGTGCCCACCCTCAGCCAAGCAGAAAAACCTGACTCTGGTGGGGAGAAATGACAGGAGACTAAGATCCAGTGACTATGTGGAGCTTATGAACTGGGACTGTGAAAAAAAAAAAAAAAACTGAGGGTGTGTGGGAGAATTCACAGTGTGCCTGAGATGTGAGTACTCTCAGTGGGAGAAGCCAAAAACCCAGTAACCTCGGCAACCCGGTGGGAGACATTGCAGGGGAATCTGATTACACAGAGGACTGCACAGATCCTTTGTGAGGTTTTTGGGACAGAGCAGATAAATATTATACCCGCTGGAGCTAGCACTCAAGTATTGATTGTCATCAAGGAGAAGAGCTAAGCTGAGCAGAATTATTTCCCTTCTGAAAATAAAGAGAGAGAGAGAGAGAGAGAGAGAGAGAGAGAGAGAGAGAGAGAGACAGAGAGAGAGGTTTTACCACGCCAAACATGGGTGTGTCACATTTGGCACACCTTTAACCCTGAAGAACTGAACAGAGCTCTCTGGCCACACCTACCACAAGCCTCTAGAGATTCACCAAAAGCAGACAGTCCACTTAATCTAGAGTCATAGTATAACCAGAAAAGCCACCACGGCGAGGGAAAAAAAGAAGAAACCAAAGAATATTTATACAATGCCAAAAAAATGCAGAAACAGAGGAAACAAGAACAAGGAAGACATTATGATGCTCCCAAATGGACATGAAACTCCAATACAAGATTATGAAGACGATGAGATAGAAGAAATGCAAGATACGAATTTCAAAAAATTTATGATAAGAACATATAGAAGTTATCAAAAACAAATGCATGAACTACCGAAATCCATTCTGGAAGTACAGAAAAATCTCTCTCCTGAAAATGAAATCTTAAGGATGAATCAAAATGAAATGAGGAATTTAATAGAACATGAAATTGAGATATTGAAGAGACATCAAAATGAAATGAA
The DNA here is from genome assembly GCF_964237555.1 of Oryctolagus cuniculus. Lineage (NCBI taxonomy): Eukaryota > Metazoa > Chordata > Mammalia > Lagomorpha > Leporidae > Oryctolagus > Oryctolagus cuniculus. The sequence goes on along the minus strand of NW_027208201.1, from coordinate 7,699,740 downwards.
GAATTCAATAGAACAAATGACAAACACATTGGAGAGCATTAAAAACAGAATCAGTGAGATAGAAGAGAGAATATCAGACTTAGAAGACAGAGCACAGGAAAGTATACAGCCAAACCAAAGACAAGAAGAGTAATTAGAAATCTAAAAAATATTGTTGGGAATCTACAGGATACTATTAAAAAACCCAACATTCGGATTCTAGGAGTTCCTGAAGCATGGAGAGAGAAACTATTAGAAGGCCATTTTAGTGAAATACTGTACTTACAGTATGGACTTCTGTAGTTCATGCATTTGTTTTTGATAACTTCAAGATGTTCTATTATAAATTTTTTAAAATCCATATCTTGCATTTCTTCTATCTCATCGTCTTCATAATCTTGTTCATTTAGGAATGTCATGATGTTTTCCTTGTTCTTGTTTCCTTGATTTCAGAATTTGTTTTTTGGCATTGTGGAGATATCTTTGGTTTCTTCTTTTTTTCCTCACTCTTGTGGCTTTTGTGGTTATACAATGACTCGATTAAGTGTACTGTCTGTTTTTGGTGAGTCTCTAGAGGCTTGTGTTGGGTGTGGCCAGAGAGCTCTGTTCAGTTCTGCAGGGTTAAGGGTGTATCAAAGGTGACACACCCAGGTTTGGCGTGGTAAATCTTCTCTCCCTTTTTTTATTCAAAAGGGAAATAATTCCACTCAGCTGAGTTCTTCTCCTTGATGGCAATCAGTGCCTGGGCGCTAGCCCCAGTGGGTATAATATTTGTCTGCTCTGTCCCAAGGACCACACACAGGATCTGTGCAGTCCTCAGTGTAAGCTCAGATTCCTCTGCAATGTCTCTCACCACATAGCCAAAGTTGCCCAAGTTTGTGGCATCTCCCAATGAGACTACTCAAGTCTCAGCCACACCATGATTTCTCCCACAAACACTCAGTTTATTTCTTTCACAGTTGCAATTAATAAGCTCCATATAGTCACTAGGTCTTAGTCTCCTGTTATTACTCCCAACCAGAGTCAAGTTTTTCTATTTGGCTGAGAGGGGCATGGCCCTGAGCTGTCACAGCTGTTACGTATGTCCAAAATGGCACCTGCTCTATTCTCTCACACGGCTCTGTGAGTGGAGAGAAAGAATAGTGTCTGTACCAGTCCCTTTTATTTTTTTCTCTCCTCTAGTTAGGCAGTGCACTTTCTTCCATGGGGCTTCAAGCCTCAGTCCCTCTAGGCTCTCCCTGCCACTTTTCCACCAGTGTCTCAGGCTATTGTGGTTTTGCCTCACCTCCCTGTCCAGTGCTGGTGCATAGATGAGGTGGCTGGGGTCCCAAGCCCTGGGCGCCTGTGCCCTCCATGTAGGTCCACCATGTCCCACTAATTCCAGAAGAGTTTCCTCTCAGTTTATTCCCTAACTCTTCCCTGAGACTACAGTATCTCCACTTTGATTAAACTATCTTTTCCCAAACTGTCTGTGAGCTCCTTCCCTATTCCACCATTTGGAGCCTTCCATCTGCAATGCATCATCTACTACTCAAATATACAAAATACTTAGATATAAATATGTTCAGTGTTGAAATTCTAGGCAAATATAACTTATACAGGTAAAGCCAGTATAGTAGTATTTCACGTGATATGACTTCATGATGACATTTCTTAATGGTTTGCTTTTTAATGAATATTTTCTTAAATATCCATTTCATAATTCATTTATTTTATATTAATTTTTAAAAAAGAAATATTTTTTAAGAATAGGTAATTATGTTCTTTAATAATACTGAATGATGATAAAATACCCAAGTGATCTAAGGGCTTTGCTAATGAGTACACCCATCCCAGATTCTTTCACACATATCACTGCCAAACATAGAACACAGTAGCTTTGGAGGATTCTGGGCTGGAAATTGATTGTATTTCCAAGGTAACTCAGGTTATCCTATGGTAAAATATGAACCCCAAAATTGTGAGAGATCAAAGCAGTAAAGATTTACATTAGTTTCAGAGTGAACATATAACAGTGGTTTCTTAAGAGAGGGGGTTGTGTCCAGCGCTGTGGCTCAATAGGCTAATCCTCTGCCTGTGGCACTGGCACACTGGGTTCTAGTCCTGATCGGGGTGCCGGATTCTGTCCTGGTTGGCCCTCTTCCAGGCCAGCTCTCTGCTGTGGCCAGGGAGTGCAGTGGAGGATGGCCCAAGTCCTTGGGCCCTGCACCTGCATGGGAGACCAGGAGAAGCACCTGGCTCCTAGCTTCAGATCAGCACGATGCACCGGCTGTGGTGGCCATTGGAGGGTGAACCAACGGCAAAGGAAGACCTTTCTCTCTGTCTCTCTCTCTCTCCTTTACTGTCCACTCTTCCTGTCAAAAAAAAAGAGGGGGGGTTGTGCTCCCAGAGACATGGAGAAAAGATGAGGGAAAGACCACTGTCCTGATGATGCTATGTGCAAAGTTCATGCCTTCTCAGTTGGAATCGCAAAACTTATACAGCCTGTGGGAATCTTGCATGTTTTCTTCCATGCTCTTAGCAAGGAGTAACTCTCCTTAAAGCAAGGGGCATGTGAAATGTGATCTTATCTGTACTCAGAACAAAGGACTGCAGCATGGGGATGGCCTCATCCACAACAATGTTCCATGTTGTTGCCATGATCCACACTGTACCCCTGTGAAGAAGCATTTTTCCACAATCTGTACATTGACAAGACTCTACATCAACATGTAATAAGCGCACATTTGCAGAGGAAACTGATGCTCCTCTTGAAAACAATAACACTAGTTACTGAGGAAGCCTTTTCTTCACACATTATAGATGTATTTGTCTGGATTTTATCCCTTTATTATCTGAATACATCACTAACATGTACAATATATTTAGGACTCGTATATGCATGTACATAGCACAAACTCATTAATTAAGCTAGTTGGAAAAATTAAAGTCTAGGAAAAAGGCAAATAACCATATGTAAAAATTAACCTCAGAAATTTATTTCACCCTCTAATTTTTTTCTATTTTTATTTATAGTAATAGGACTTGAAAATATCTGTGTCCCTACTTATAGACAGTCCTTAGAAAACAAGTGAATTTTTCAAGGGATTCCAAAGATATATTCCTCATATATCCTAAATTAGAAATCATATGACCCAGAAGGCAAGAGTTAGATCAAACTATAAATAATTTAAATATAGTCAGAAGATTTGGAAGTTTTATTTTTGGTCATACCCAGATTCTCATAATATCAAAGAAAATCACACTCTCATTAAATAGTCCAAGGGTAGAAATGTAAAATAATATAAGTAAATATACATACAATTGCATTTATAAACCGTATACATTTTTGTAAGTTTTGACCTACCAGATAACACAAGGTGTCTTTAAACAGAAATTGTGAACTCTGATAATCTGTGGATCGACTTGTATTTGTTGAATCAAAAATTGACCTTGAATTTCATTTATTCAACTTAAAAACAATTTTTAAAAAACCTACACAAAAATCACAGTAACCTATCCATCCATGTTTTGCTTATGTTATTGAAGAACTACGATTAGCTTCCATAAAGATGCATCCAACCATTGCCACTCTTGCAACTACATTTATTGATCAAGTTAAATCAATCACCAATTTGTTGTAAGGGTGCATGGACAAATGTTTTTCATCATTTGAGCTCATGTCACAGTGGCTACCATACTACAAACACAAAAACTCAGCTTCTACCAAAAAGAAACCTTGACGATAGGGAGATTGAGGGAAAATAAGGACTGCTGAGTACACTTGCATCCCCCACATCTCATTGAGTTCTCTCTCTCTTTCCAGTTATGACTGTCCTACAGCTTCAGCACTTCCAAGGAAAATCCAATTTACAAATAGTGTTTGGGATGATATATCCTTCCATGATCAAGACATCTTGTGGCAAACCATGATATCCAGAGTGTGTGGATTTTCCTCTGGGTCTTGGGTAGTTGGCTAAAACTGGAGTTTCTCTGCAAGAGTGCACATGACCAAAGCTTGTTCATCAGTGCAGAGATGATAGAATGGCCTACTGCATTTAAGGAGGTGTCGTTCCGTAAGAAGAACCAGAAACAGAGGGGGGTGAGAAGAGATGAAGTATGAACCTTTACTGTATTTTGATGCACTATGAACACAATTAGTTTACACAAGATGATGTATAATGGTAAGTTCAGGGATGACCTACTGCCCTTCTCTGGGTGTGTTGACTTATTAGCAATTCATGAAGCCCGTTTCTCTGTTAAAGTACTATGGGCTGAGAGATATTAGGCAGAGCCATGAAGAGACTTTTGGGGTGCACATATGGTCATCAGTGGCAAATGTGACCTTTCACCTTCTTGATGAATGGTCATGTGGAATGATGAAACTGAGTGTGTTTTTTTAATTCCAATGTTAATTCTTTCTACAGTTGCCAAATGCCTCAAAACAGTTGAGTGGCCTAACAACTCTTGGCCCCTGTGCACACAGGTTTGCAGAGCTCTGTCCCAGCAATGCCCTAGGGAGCAATGAGAGTCCAAAGCATGTTTTCCAAAGCTGTTTTTCCCCATAATGGAGAGTGGCAGGTGCATAGCCTCAGGGCAGGGTGATGCCATGAGTTCCTGGATAGGACAGAAATGAAGCAATAAAATATATAAAAGCCAGAGCTCTTCTTATCAAAGGGACATTATGGCAAGGCCTCAGCCCTGAGACTCTTTTGATATTTCTTCCTTGTGATTCTGGTTGTGTCCCTGTGTGACTCAGTAGTTAGCACATATTGTCTACAGCTTGAGGGCATACAGAAATACTTGCATCAGTTGTGCCCTACATAAAAATCTGGTCTCCCTACAGGGGTTGAGGCAACAGACATAATCAAAACAATTTTCTCTTAATATGAGCAAAGACTTCAGCCTTTAACTTTATGTTTGGTTCACTTGACATGTTGTTTTCTGTGATTTTTCTCAACATACTCCTGAATTCCTCATACAGTTCACAGGACATACCTCCCAGGAACTGTTATAATTCCATGAGACCAAGTGTCTACAGAGATGGAGTCCTGGTACTGGGTGGGTTTTTCCCCCTTTACTTCCTAGAACCAGAATCAAACATGATCCAGTTATCTTTTTTATCCAGGCCAATGGATAAAATGGAGACAAACAGGTAAGTCCAACATTGATTTATGTGTCAACTGTGGTTCAGACTGTGAGAGAGTGTTTCCTTCTATCTGTGAGTGGTTGATTTCACTTAAGAATTTTGAAAAAAAAATCATATACAGAAGCGGCAGGAATGCAAATCAATGAATCAATGAAAGCTGAGTTCCTTCCCTTCTTTTGCTTTTTGCAACCTTCCCTTTCCATTTTCTGCTTGCTCTCCACTACTGCAGAGAGTGAGAAACAGACATTTTGTATTCACTCTATTGATCTCACCTCCTGATCAGCCTCCAAGAGTCTTGAAATTAATGTGCAGGGACTTAACTTAAGACCCGGCAGCCTTCTATATGGGGAAAGAAGAAGTAAACTCATCAGCTTGCAGCTGACAGCAAGTGATATGAGTGAATAAAAATCACCTTATAGGGGAATTAATTGCAATTAAGCACTTAAGAAACTTAAGAAACACTTCAAAATGTTTCAAAATGTAATGTTCTTATTTTTCATTCAGATAAGTTAAACTAAGTATGGAACAGTTTTCAGTAGCATATTTTTTGATGGTTCTACTTAGTGTATTATAAGTAAACACTGTTTCTATATAAAAAGGTTTTGAAATCAACCATTTACTGAATGGAACAAAATTTGACTATTTTTAGGTAAAAAAGCAAAGTTTCAAATTCTGTAAGAATAATACAAAATTGTGTGAAACTTGAGAAAAATGCACTTGCCCTAAAATCAAACACTGCCATTTGCAAAATATGTAGACATAGTGCATGAATGTAAATCATCTTGAAATGACAATCTAACAACTTCAACATTCAAACACATGAATCAGTGCACCTAAACAGCAGATAATCGCATAAATTTATTTAATCCCACATAATCTATTGACAAATATGTATTTTATTGACACTCAAATTACATTTGAAATATAGAAGTAAGGAAAAATTTCAAAGAAGAGTCAAAAAGCTATCCACTGTGTGAAAACAAAACATCTACACTCTTGTTCAGGTAACATTTGAGAGCCATTACTAATACAAACAAATTATAATTCTGCATAAGTCATGCAGAAAATGTTAAAGAATAAAAAAATGAAATGATAAAATAGAATTCAGTGATGTGGAAAACAGTGTATAAAACTAAGGTGAACATTGTAAATATTCTGAAATTTCACATTCTGAAAAAATGCTCTTTTTCAAGGCAAATATATTTGAACAAAATTGCTTCTGTGAATGATGATACAGGGAAATTACAGAAAGGGCTCATGAAAATGGCTTTGGTGAATAGATTAGAGATGTTCCCAAATGATAAAATGACTGATAAGCCAGATGGTATTCAACTATTTCAGAAGGTACTGAAAATAGAGATGTTTGCCTCTTGGGTTCCACCCCTAAGTAGAAGTGAAATCCCATGTTGGGACACATCAAGGCTTTTTTTTTTAAGGGATTGAGTAGGTGAATGTGATCATTACAAAATTTGCTTCAGAGGAGTCCAAAGGGGAATCCCACAATTTCCTAGAGCCCTTGGAACCTCACTCACATCTCCTCCAGTTGCCAGAGCTGAGACACCACTCAGTAACAGTCTGAGTCTGACCATTGCTGCTTCACGGCATGACTGTGGTGTTGCTCTGAATTCCTTGGTCTCACCCATCTCCCTGATGTTGCTCCTCTCTTTAGGTGGCTGTGGAAGAACTACCAATATGTGCTGGCCTTCTTCTTTGCTATCCAGGAGATCAATAAGGACCCCCAGCTCCTCCCCAACCTGACCCTGGGTTTCCAACTCTACAATTCTGTTACCAGTGGCCAGTTCACCCTGAGGAGCACTCTGCACTGGCTGACTGGAAAGCACCATCTCATCCCTAACTACACCTGCCAGACACAAGGCAAGACGGTTGCCATAATTGCTGGAACCACATCAGCATTTTCAGCTGAAATTGGGACAATGTTGGAGCTATACAAAATCCCACAGGTAAATGGGTTGTGAATTCTTGTGAGAAATGCTTCCATCTTCCACCAGACCTGTGACATCTAAGGCAAGGTCCTGTGGAAGCCAAGTGACATAATCCAGTATTAGTTGAAACAGACTTTGGGGAATTCCTTGGATTGTGAGAAAGGGAAGGAGCAGTGGAAGGTGAGAGCCTCAGCCCAGTTCCACATCTAGGGCCAATGTATCCATCCCTACCTGCTGGGAATGTTGATTGTTGACTTTCAGAGAAAATACACACAGCAAAGAGATATGCTAGGATGACTGCATGTTAGATATGCATATATAAAGACCTAGGACAGTACTGTCCATTTGGAACCCACTTAGGACAATGGCAGTTCCAAAGATCATCAAAGAGTGTTTGGGGCTGAGCTAGATTTAGATATTTCACTCTCTCCCTACGCTCAGTCCTTCCTTCCTCACATTCAGCAGATTCCTTCACAGGGCCTCCAGTTCACTTTCCATGTTCTACTCAGACATTTCAATCTTAGTGTGAGTTTCATGGACGGAGAAACAGACGTAGGTAGACAGTGTACACCCCTTCACTAGTTTAATCACCAAATACTGACTATGGTGCTGGTGCTGATTGTCCTTTGAAAACCGAGGGGCCTGGGACTCAATTCAAATCTCCCAAGTAGGTGTCAGGAACCCAATTACATAAGCCAATTAATCTTCTACCAAGGGTCTGCATTCACATTCCCAGGACTTTTAAAGGAGACCCACTTCAAACAAGTAGCAATCTACACACATCACCAGCAAGCTCAGACAGGAACGGTATAGAAAAATTCTTTGTGAAAAGCAATTTTAACAAAACTCTGAGATCATAGGTGAGTGTATTCTTCAAGGCAATTTAGGTTATGCAAGCAAAATTAATGAAATTCAAACTATCAAGAAATCAACACAGTAAAAATTGTCTCAGAGGTAACATATAACACCAGTTTCAGGGGGAAATTTTCCACATACGACATGGGGTGAGAAGTGTGAAGGACCAATGTCCTGATCCAAAATCCATGCACTCTTCTTCCCTCAAATGAATATGAAGATTTACAGGTATCTTACACATTTTTGCATGCTGTGAATGAGGATATCCATTCTCATCCTGAAAGCAATAAGCTTTGAAGCATGGATTTCTCTGAACTCAGATGATAGAACGTGGTCTTCTCTACCCACAAACCTCAGATCATCATGGTTTTCTTTCCATTCAGATCACATACGGTCCTTTTGATCCCCTGCTAAGTGAGAGAGACAAGTTTCCATCACTCTATCAGATGGCCACTAGTGACAGCTCTCTGGCCTATGGAATGCTCTCCTTGCTGCTACATTTTGGCTGGATTTGGGTGGCGATCTTTGTATCTAATGACATGAAAGGAGAGCAGTTCCTCCAGGATATTGAAGCTGAGATGGTAAAGAAAGGTGTCTGCTTGGCCTATTCAGTAAAGCTCCCTGACACTAAGTCAAGGTATGAAGAAACTGAAATCTCTTTCCTAGAGGGGATCCGAATTGCATCAGCAAATGTGCATATTCTATATGGTGATGTGAGGGGCCTCTATACCATGGAATTTCTAAGCAAATACTATTTAACCCTGGGGAAGGTGTGGATCATGGCTACAAAGTGGGAGATAGTTGTGAAGGAGACAGACCACATGCTGCACTCTTTTCATGGAGGCTTCTCATTTTCACACCACAAGGAAGAAATCCCTGGCCTCAACCACTTTGTCAAGACAGTGGACCCTTCCCACTACCCAGAAGATTTCTTCCTCAGTCAACTATGGCTTCATGCTTTTCACTGCTTACCTCCTGGGTCACTTTGTGGAACAATTGGAGTCTGCCCACCAAATGCTTCCTTTGAGTTTTTCCCAGGACGCATTGACATGCTGACCATATCTGACTCCAGCTATTTCATCTACAATGCTGTGTATGCAGTGGCCCATGCCCTCCATAAGATGCTTTCAGAACAAATAGAAAAGAGTTCTCCAGGAGACGCATCTCAACCTAGGATTCTTCCATGGCAGGTAAACGTCTCTCAAAACAGGATATGCATTGCACTTCTGATGGCATTCTCGGGTATTTCTATTGTAGTACCACATGAATGTGTTTTCATGCTGAGATTGGCATGATGATTAGTGGGCTCTTTCACACCACACCAGGCATAGATACACCTTTAATTGTTGTCTGTGTGTGGAGGAATTTTTATCTGCTATCGAACACTTAAAAAACATTTCCTGCTATGGAACTTGTTGAAAATATTTAAAAACAGTATACATACTTAGAAATGCACTTAAGTCTACAGATAAATAGTTTTGGTCATCTGATCACACTGATAACCAACACGCAAATATACAACATAGTATTTCTAGTACCCAAATAATCTCCGTATCCCTCCCACTCAATTTCTTTTTTTACATGTGAAAGAGGAGCATATTGTCATTAACAAGATATGATCCAGTGAAGCAATATTAAAATTACATAGCCATTGATCTGACACCACAGAATTTTATACTCTATATATTAACTAGGACAAATAAGAGAAACATGATATTTTTGTAGTTCAGGCTTATATAATTTACTGTCAAGATTTCATTCTGAATCATGTCTGAGTAATATTCAAATATATATCACAATTCCTTCACCCAGTCATCAGTTGATGGACATCTAGATGGTTGCACTTCTAAGGTATTGCACATTGAGCTGCTATAGAATTCTGAGTGCAGGCGACTCTTTCATGTGTTGATGTCATTTCCTTTGAATACATTCTCAGGTGTGAGACTACTGGGCCATGTGGTAGAACTAGTATTGGTTTTCTGAAAAATTCCTCTCCTGTCTTCCATTATGGTTGTACCAGCTTACAATCATTCCCATAAAATGTATTGGGGTATTTTTTCCAGACCCTCAGCAGAATTTATTTTTCCAATTTTGGATAATATTCATTCAAAGTGGGGCAAGTGAAATCTCACTTTAGTTTTTATTGGCACTTCCCTGATGGTTACTGGTCCTGAGCATCTTTTCATGTTTCTCTTGACCATTTGTATTTCATCCTTTGAAAAATGCCTGTTCATATCTTTAGTTCACTTCTTAACTAGATTGTTGGTTATGTCGTTGTTAAGTTTTTTGAACTCCTTATACAATCTGGACATTAATACTTTCTTGGATCCATGTTTTGCAAATATTTTCCCCCATTCTGTAAGTAGTGTCTTCACTTGGATGAGTGTGTCTTTTGCTGAGCAGAAGTTACTTAGCTTAATGTATATTGTTGCCTTTATTGCCTTTATTTCTTGGATTGTATCCAAGAAATTGTTGCCTAGGTAAATATCTTGCAGTGTTTCCCCAATGTTTTCCTCTTGTAATTTGATGGTTTTGGTTTAAAGCTTAAATCCTTGATAAATTTTAAATTGATATTTGTATAGGGTGTAAGGTAGCAGTCTGATTTCATATCTCTAGATGTGGAAATCCAAATTTCCCAACACCACTTGTTGAAGAACTGTCTTTTTCTTGGGAATCAATTTAGCTCCATGTAAAATTTTCAATTCATACTTAATAATGACAGATCATAGAAGAATAATGTTATTCACTGTAGGATGAAATGCTATAAAATACCTTAATAAAGCTCATTACAAAGACTTGGAAGAAGGAAATGATTAAAACTACTCTTTTGTTTGGAAGGATTGCAAAGCTAGGAAATATGGACTATCATGTATCCCACAGCAGCTAAAAATCTATTTGGTTATAATATAAATATTCCCTATAATCTCAAAAGGTAGCTGTATTCTCAACAAAAAATAGTCAAAGTGCAAAGAGAGAAATAAAAACCATGGAACAATAAACTCTACTGAGGTAAAAAATGTTATACAAATAAACTACACATACACAGCATACACATTTTTGTAAGTTAAGAACTACCAGCGGCAGCCAGAGATGTACAGGCAGATTTGGTAAAATGTTTATTTAGAAAAATTATGCTTGGATTTCTAATTCATTGAATTTAATTCAACTGATATTATTTTCAGTTTTCTTAAACTTTAAAAATTATTTCAAAATCAGAATTACTATGAGAAAGAGAGAGGCAGAGAAAAGAGGAGACAGATCTAGCATCTCCTGATTCACTCCACAATGGCTGCATGTACCAGGATTAGGCCAGGTCAAGCCAGGATGCAGGAGCATCAGTTGCTCTCCTACATGAGTGCAGGGGCCCAAGCACTTGGAACCTCAAGTGCTGCTTTCCCAGGCACATTAGCAGAAAGCTGAATCAGGAGTAGAGCAGTTGGGGTTTCCATCGGCACTCACAGGGGTGCTGGGAATTGTGGAAAGTGGCTTGACCTGCTGCACCACAAGATCAGCCCAAATGCTGTTAAATTAAAACAAAATTTACTGATATAAAAGAACAGATTTCATGTATTTCATTGATACAGTTTTAAGAAGATAACCATCCTTTCTTCCTTTCCCTTCTCAGTCCCCCCTTCTTCCATTCCTTTTTTCCTTTTAATTTTTGCAACAACGTAATTTCAATTTACTTTAAATCACAGAGTTAATGCCTCACTAATCATAATGTTCCTCAAATGAAAAGTAGAAAGATAACTGCTCCAAGGAATTTACACAAGGGTGATAAACACAAATCAAAGCCTGAGATGTCAGTTTCATTTTTATATATTGTGTTTTTTTTCTTCTATTCTATATTATATAGTACCCATCACCAAAACACACTTATATATTCTATTTAAGGAACTGGTATATTTCACTATGCATAATGGTATCCATGTGAATCTATTTTTTGCTAAAGAGAGAATTTCACTTTTTGGTGGGGAGACAGGGTCAAAATTTTAAAAGTGCACACAAGTGCACTCACAATAATCAAGATATTTTGCATATAAAGTCATGCTATAAAAAAGTCATGCTATTCTCATGTGGAAGAACTAAGATGAGCTTTCCTAAACCAATAACCAATCTTTCATGGTCAGCAACCCTGTGGGACTCATCCTGTGATTTCTCTGTTTAGAATCAGATGCTCCCCATCACTTTAATAGGGGGGAGGCAGAATTCCCCACACTTGAACCCATGATTTTTTTTAATGTATTTCACAGGTAGAGTTATAGACAGTGAGGAGACAGACAGAGAGAAAGCTCTTCCTTCCATTGGTTCACTCTCCAAATGGCCGCTATGGCCGGCACTGCATAGATCCAAAGCCAAGAGCCAGGTGATTCTTCCCGGTCTCCCATGAGGATGCAGAAGCCCAAGCACTTGGGCCTCCTCCACTGCTTTCCCGGGCCACAGCAGAGAGCTGGACTGGAAGAGGAGCAACTGGCACTAGAACCCAGTGCCTATATTGGATGCTGACACTGCAGGCGGATGATTAACCAAGTGAGCCATGGCACCAGCCCCAAACCCATGATATTTTGATCAGTCAGAAAAAACAGCCTCCGCCCAGTAGAAACCCTGAGGATACACAAGAGGCAAAAGAAGGATTTCTAAGTCGTGTGCACCTCCACCTCTAATCTGAATGTTCTCTCTCTTTCCAATTGTGCCTCCCCTCCAGCTTCATCCACTTCTGAGGAAAATCCAATTTACCAACAGTGCTGGGGAGGATGTTTCCTTCCATGAAACGAGACACCATATGCCACACTATGATATCCACAACATTGTGAATTTTCCTGCTGGATTTCGTTTGCTGATTAAAATCGGGGAGTTTTCCCCTGAGTGTGCACGTGGAGAATCCTTGGTCCTCAATGAAGAGATGATAGAATGGCCAGTTGCATTCAAGGAGGTGTGGATCCATGGGAATATTGGATACATACAGAGGGCTTGATGAAAGTATGGGAGGATATTATGTGTGAGAATTTACATAAGCATTCAATTCTCAATTCACATATTGGCTTCAAAAGATATGGTGTTCCTTACACATATATGAACCAGTGTGTATTAGAAGTGCATGTTTGGATTAGATATTGTTGTTTTTCTCTGGGCATGTTAATGCATTCCTAGGTTGAGTGACTAGAAAGAATGTTAAGAAATAGAGATAGAGATCAATACTTAGACATAAAATTACTAAATGTATGTCACTACAAATTCTAAAATTTTATTTCAACTTTTTATTTATATAATGCAAAAAACTTCATGTATTACATGTATATTTATAAAGATAGTGATATTTTCATCATTTAGTGAGTCATTATTATGTTTTGATGCAGTACGAACACAGTAAATTATGAATTGACCATTTGTAGAAAAATTTCTGATTTTCCTTTGTCATTGTGGGTGCTAATCAGTTCAGTTTTTTTTTTTTTTCTGAATACCACCTCACAGCTGTGATCAAAAATTTTATCATCATTGTGCTGTTGAAATACCCCAGACAGTTTTGCGGGTAATATTTATAACTATTGTGTGTTATATAACAAATGCATTGGCAGTATCAGGAATTGATGCCCTCCCTGGGTATAGAAGTCCAGAAGTAGATAGATGCACAATCAATGGATTATTACATTTGTTCACCTTTTCTTTGCAGGCTTGTCTTTTTCTTAGTAGTTACTATCAGAAGTGTATCTAGTCATCAGGCTTTTTGAATATTTTTCTGGCATGTAAAATCTTCTACTCAATCAAAGAAAGAGGAGTGTAAAATAGTATCAGACATACACATTCTAGAAGAATTACCACATAAAAAGCTAAACTGAAAATATTTCAGAGGAAGCAATTCAATAAAGAGACAAATGCCCAGAAGCATAGATCCAGTGATGAGCAAAATTAAACCCATCAGGTGGCCTCATAATATTTGGTAGGCAATTGACAAACCTGGAATGAGCATCTTAGAAACTCCAATTGGATGTCTAAATAAAATCAATAAGATACAGCCTGAGGAAGACATAGTGATGACCTTGGGGTGAAAAGGCAATTAGAGACATCCTATCACAGTGCCTAATGTCATGCAAAGCAATGACCATCACTTCTCTTTCCCCATCAGACTCCTCAGTCTTTGTGTAGCCAAAGGTGTGGTCCAGGATTCAGGAAAATGCCACAGGAAGGAAAACATGTCTGCTGCTATACTTGCGTTGTTTGTCCAGAGAGAGACATTTCCAATCATACAGGTAGAATACATATAACTTACCTTGAGAACTCTACCATCTTAACTATTTCTTGATAAAAAGGAAACCAAGAATATTTGCAATGAGATAATAGTTTTCACTCACTCTTTCCATACCCTTGTTGTATGCTCACTATTGCCATCTCATTATGTGTAAGCTGTTTTCTGGAGGTGCTAATCATATCAAGCTCAACTGTGACACTGATTTGATCTGGTATCCTTCTTTTTGATCCAGCACTGAATGAGACTCTCTCAATCTGAAATCTAAACAAGAAATATAATATTTGTATTTGTTAAGGCTCTGTATGGTTATCTAGAAGTCTTGAATTCAAAACTTTTTCATAGACAACTGAAAAACAGGGAGCTAATCCACATGAATTGTGATGGGAATATTGCATTACTTTCTGTGCTGCATCTTTGACATGGTGCATGCTGTTCAGTACACAGAATGAATGACACCACTTGTCCTTTATGGATGTACAAGAAGAAGAGAAAAAATAAGCTGAAATATAGACACAAATATCAAATTATATATCAAAGCCAAATGTTTGAGAAATGTAAAAGTGTACTAAGACTCATTGGTAAATAGTTCCACTGTTCAATGTATAATAAATATGTTTATAATAATTTGAATTCTTCCAAAATAATGTTTCAATTCACATCATCTTAGCTCTAGAGATATTTTGATTTCAGTATCTTCAAACATTCTATACAGAGTTTCCAGTATGAAGAAAACAGAAAAATGCTTCAAGTTTCAGTGAAAATATTCAACATGCAGTAATTTAGTGAAAGAAAGAAAACTAAAGTATCATGCACTGACCCATTGTACAATATACACTTGCCTATATATTCCTGGTGTATCTCCAAGATAGGTGCCAGATGTACCTACAGATTCTATGAAAAGTAAAGGGAACACATTGAAAAGAATTGGAGGAGAAAATTCCTCTAAATTTTTGCAAATGTTTATATTCTATTTTTTTTACAAAATAATTTATTTATTTGTTTGAAAGTCAGAGTTGAAGAGAGGGGGAGAGCATAATAGAGAGGGAGAGAGGATACAGTGAGGATCTTCCATCAGGTAGATTCACTCTCCAGATAGCTCCAATGGCCTAGACTGGGCCAGGCCAAAGTCAGAAACCAGGAGCTTCTTCCAGGTCTTGCAGAGGCCCAAGCATTTGGGCCTTGCTCTGCTGGTTTCCTAGGCACATTGGCATGGAGATCGTTTGGAAGTGCAGCAGTCAAGACATGAGCAGGCACCTGTTCAGATGCCATCATTGCAGGCAGTGGCTTTAACCACTACATCACAACTCCACTCCCTGAAGCTTGTACTCTTGCATGAGTACCAAGGATAAAAACAGAGTAGGACTCTTACTGCAAGTATAGCTCAACTAACACCATTTTCTTTCTTTCTTTCTTTCTTTCTTTCTTTCTTTCTTTCTTTCTTTCTTTCTTTCTTTCTTTCTTTCTTTCTTACAGGCAGAGTGGACAGTGAGAGAGAGACAGAGAGAAAGGTCTTCCTTTGCCATTGGTTCACCCTCCAATGGCCACTGAGGCTGGCATGCAGCGGTCTATGCACCATGCTGATCCGATGGCAGGAACCAGGTACTTCTCCTGGTCTCCCATGGGGTGCAGGGCCCAAGGACCTGGGCCATCCTCCACTGCACTCCCGGGCCATAGCAGAGAGCTGGCCTGGAAGAGGGGCAACCAGGACAGAATCCGGCACCCTGACCGGGACTAGAACCCGGTGTGCCAGCGCCGTTAGGTGGAGGGTTAGCCTAGTGAGCCACAGTGCCAGCCCACCATTTTCTTTCTTTTTAAAAAAGATTATTTTATTTGAAAATCAGAGAATCAGTGAAAGAGAGAGAGAGAGAGAGAGAGAGAGAGAATCTAATTGTTCACTCCTCAGATGGAACAATGGCCTGGGATGGGCCAGCAGGTACTGGGAGCCAGGAGCTTCCTTTTGGGTCTCCCGCATGGGTGTTGGGGTCACAAGTGCTTGTGGAATTTTCTGCTGCTCTTTCTAGGTGATTAGCAGGGAGCTGGATTGGAAATTCATCAACTTAAACACAAAACAATGTCCATAAGGGATCTGGCATTGCAGTTGGTGGCTTTACCTACCATGCGACAACACCAACCCTATTTTGGTTTGTACAATTGAAATTTGATTGAAAGAAAGAAATATTTTCCAACTGGCCTGTTCTTAATGACTTCTTTCATGTTGTAGCAGTAGAAGTGCATTATTTCAAGTGAGACAATGTGGTGTCCAACATGCTGTTCACATGAGCTATAATGGTGAACAAGCCATAATTTGAAGTTAAGAAGAATGCCTAGTTGTCTTTGAGTAACATGATGAAAATACCACTTATTTCTATAGAACCACAGAATGACAATCAGCTACAGTTCCCATCTATTCAACCTCAGTATCACAACATTTATATGGAAACATGGACAAGATGAATCCATGTAGGAAATTAGGAATGGAGGTCCCAGGAATGAAAGACCGTTTATATAGGCCATTTCCATTTGAGGATAAGGAAGAAAATCCTTAAACCTGATGATCCCAGATAAATATTCTAACCCATGTGAACAAAGGATTTCTCCAGAAATGACACTGAGGACTGTAGAGAGGAGGGCTGGGAAGAATCCAAGCCCATATGAAATATAGAAAATTCCTCATTGTTTAGAAATTAAACACTGAAAAAAATCTCTGACAGATAGGATGAGAACACAGAGCCCCATGTGCTAAAGAGCTAGTTTGAATGAATTTCCTCCACCTGCAGATGAGCATTCTGCCTTGGTTAGGTGCACAGAAATACTTTAGTGTTTCTTGGTATACATCACCCCAGGCTGAATTCACCATGAAATTGCAAAGGTGAGCTTTTTCCTTAACAGGGAAAAAGGAGCAAATTGTTAAATGGAAACACAGAGTCTTCCTTTTCCCCACAGATGCAGAGCAGTGCATCCCATGTGCAGATCACGAGTACCCAAACATGGAGAGAAACCGCTGCCTCCCCAAGCTGGTGACTTTCTTAGCCTTTGAGGAATTCCTGGGGATGGCCCTGGCCTGCATGGCTCTGTGTTTCTCTGTCCTAACAGCTGCCGTCCTCTGGGTCTTTGTGAAGCACCGAGACACTCCCATCGTCAAGGCCAATAACAGGACCCTCAGCTACATCCTGCTCATCGCCCTCTTCCTGTGCTTCCTCTGCTCCTTACTCTTCCTTGGCCGTCCCAACACAGCCACTTGCCTCCTCCAGCAAATAACATTTGCTCTTGTGTTCACAGTGGCTGTTTCCACTGTGCTGTCCAAGACCATCACTGTGATTCTGGCCTTCAAAGCTCTGAAACCTGGAAGAACGATAAGGCGGTTATTGGTATCAGGCACTTCTAACTTCATCATTCCCATCTGCTCCATGATCCAACTGGTTCTCTGTGGCATCTGGTTGGGAACCTCTCCTCCCTTTATTGAGGTAGATAAACATTCTGAGCACGACTACATCATCCTGGTGTGCAATAAGGGCTCAGTCACTGCCTTCTACTGTGTCCTGGGCTACCTGGGTTCCTTGGCCCTGGCCAGCTTCATTGTGGCTTTCCTAGCCAGGAATCTGCCTGACACATTCAATGAAGCCAAGTTTCTGACGTTCAGCATGCTGGTGTTCTGCAGTGTCTGGGTGACCTTCCTGCCTGTCTACCACAGCACCAAGGGGAAGGTCATGGTGGCTGTGGAAGTCTTCTCCATTTTGGCCTCCAGTGCCGGGCTCCTGGGCTGCATCTTTGCCCCCAAGTGCTATGTTATTCTCATAAAACCTGATAAAAATTCTTTGAAAGCTTTAAGGAACCAATGCAGTTGTAGGAGACCCTAAAATATTTTTCTCAATGGTTTCTCTACATTTTCAAATTTTGTAAACAAAAACCAAATTGGTAGTAGATTTCCAACATTGTAAAATAAGCAAAACTAAAAAAACATTTTTGTTTAGGTATTTGGCCTAGCAATTAATTAATCTTGTCCCACATGACAGTAGCTAGGTTTGTGATTTGGTTCTGACCCCTGATATCAGATTGCTAGGATATTAAACACTTTGTGTCCCTGTCAATTTTTTCCCTGGCTCCTGGCTTCTGGACTCAATCCAAGATAAACCACTATGGGAAATGAGACGTGAAGTAGTGAAAGGTTGGACTCTCAACCATCTCTCTCTTTCTCTCTGCTTCTCTCTCTCCCTCTCAAAAATGCAAAGCAGGCTAGAAATATTTTCATATAAAGTAAAAGGAATCACTGTTTAAAACTGAAACAAAGCTGAGCATCAACGTATAAATAGCAATTACATTTCATATGATAGGGCTACCCCTGAAAATATGCAGAGTAATTAATTTCATCTTTGTTTATTACTTAGATACCATGTATGTTCTTATTTGTTGTTTTAACTTTTCTTTAATTAATAGAAATTTCCAAAGTACAGCTTTTGGATTACAGTGGCTTTTCCCCCAATAACTTCCCTCACATCCGCAACCCTCCAATTCCCAGCACCTCTCCCATTCCATTCACATCAAGATGCATTTTCAGTTATCTTTATATACAGAAGATCAATTTAGTATATAATAAGTAAAGATTGCAACAGTTTGCACCACACAGAAACACAAAGTATAAAGTACAGTTTGAGTACTAGTTATAACATTAATTCACAGTGTACAACACATTAAGGACAGAGATTCTACATGAGGAGTAAGTGCACAGTGACTTATTGTTGTCTTAACAATTCACACTCTTATTTATGGCGTCAGTATTCACCCTAGGCACTTGTCATGAGCTGCCAAGGATATGGAAGTCTTTTGAGTTCACCAATTTAATCTTATTTAGACAAGATCATAGTCAAAGCGGAAGTTCTCTCCTCCATTCAAAGAAAGGTACCTCCTTCTTTGATGGCCCATTCTTTCCACTGGGATCTCGTTCACAGAGATCTTTCATTTAGGACTTTTTTTTTTTTGCCAGAGTGTCTTGGCTTTCATGCCTAAAACACTCTCATGGTCTCTTCAGCCAGAACCAAATGTCTTAAGGGCTGATTCTGAGGCCAGAGTGCTGTTTAGGACATCTGCCATTCTATGAGTCTGCTGTGTATCTCACTTCCCATGTTGGATCGTTCTCTCACTTTTTGATGATATCAGTTAGTATTAGCAGACACTAGTCTTGTTTATGTGATCCCTTTGACTCTTAATCCTTTCAATTTGATCCATTGTGAATGGAAACTGACCACTTGGACTAGTGAGATGGCATTGGTACATGCCACCTTGATGGGATTGAATTGGAATTCCCTGGCACGTTTCTAACTCTACCATTTGGGGCAAGTCAGCTTGAGCATGTCCCAGTTGTACATCTCCTGCCTCTCTTATTCCCACTCTTATATTTAACAGGGATCACTTTTCAGTTAAATTTAAACACCTAAGAATAATTTTGTGTTTATTAAAGAGTTCAACCTATAGCATTAAGTTGAACAACAAACACTAAAAGGGATAAAGTATTAAGTTTTTTATGTTCATATTTGAAAACATGTCTCAGTTATAACTGCTTTATGTTGTTTCTCTAAATGTCATGGAGAATTTGTCATTTTGTGGTTATAAAGTGGAATTTGTTTCCAAATACAAGAGTCAACTATTCCATGAGCATTCTTCTCTTTGAACACTGTATTGTTCACAAACATCTTAGTTACTAAGTATTTTCTAGCTATTTGGAAATGGCATTTTTATTTTTACCACATCTGGAGGTGTTTTTCATGATTACATAGGAGTGATTCTATAACTGTCTCATCTACCATTGGACTGCTATCATTTTGGCCTTTGCTTAGAGTTCTTATTCCAGGAGACAATGATGCTATTATTGAGGTGAAATTCACATACCCAGTAAGAACCACTGTAGTATTTGACAAGGATGTGGTATTACAGTACTTTCACATTCAAATTCTACATTGATTTTCTATAAAGTATGTTCAAAAGTTTGAGCAATAATCATGTCTGTAGATTGAGCCTTTTGCATCACCCTGTAATCAAAGCCTTTCTGCATTAAGCAGCCACTTGCAAGTTTTCATGAACGTTGTTTATGCAACCATTCATCTCCTTTAGTTGCTATGTGTTTACCTACTCTGGACAGTTGCTGGCAATGGAGTGAGATAATATGAGACCTCTTAGATCTAGCTTCTTTCCCATGGCATTACATTTTTGATTCACCCAATTATTTCAAGTACCCTTCATTATTTTTATAGCTGTATAAGATTCAATCTTATGGCTTTTCCACATTCAATGTATTCAATCATTCAAAAATGATGATTTGAGTTGTCTGCAAACTTTCATGTTATGAACAGATTCTTCTGAGCATTCTTGTAAAAATATATATTTGGTATGCACCTTCAGCTCTTCTGAGTGCACAGGATATTTGCAATGGTTCTGAGAAAAATGCAGTGAATATATATGTTTATTTCAGTAAAAAGTTTTAGTTTTTATTTATTCATGTTTTAGACAAGTATCTAAAGCTGAAAGCAATTAAAAACACACACCCCAAAATAATTGACTTACAAGTGAAAAGTTTTAGAAAGTAATGAAGATACTGAAGAAACAAAACTTTCTATTATCCAAATATATGAAATACTTAGATATAAATATGTTGAGTGTTAAAATTTTAGACTAATATAACTTATAAAAGTATAGTCAGTATAGTAGTATTTTCTATCATATGACTTCTTCATGACATTTCTTAATGGCTTGCTTTTTAATGAATATTTCTTAAATATCCATTTCATAATTCATTTATTTATTTTATATTAATTTTTAAAAAAGGAAATATTTTCTAAAACTAGCTAATTATGTTCTTTTTTGTAGGCTCTTTGAAGATTTTATACTCGAATATATCAACTCTTGTCAAATTAGGATTCTTAAGTTAGATTTACTTTTTTTTAAGATCTATTTATTAATTTGAAAGAGTTACACAGAGAATGAAGGACAGAAAGGGAAAGAGAGAGAGAGAGAGAGAGAGAGAGAGAGAGAGAAAGGTCTTCAATCCACTGGTCCACTCCTCTATTAGCCACAACAGCCAGAGCTACACCTATCAGAAGCCAGTAGTCAGGAGCTTCTTCCAGATCTCCCATGCAGGTGCAGGGGCCCAAGGACTTGGACCTTCTTCCACTGCTTTGCCAGGCCATAGCAGAGAGCTGGATCAGAAGTGGAGCAACTGGGACTTGAACCAGCAATCTTTTGGGATGCCAGCACTGCAGGCATTGGCTTTACCCGCTATGCCACAGTGCCAGCCCAAAATTTAGATTTTCAGTGAAATAAATGCATCCAATTCAGGGCTTCAAGCAGTCAGATAATTCACAATGTTCACTTCATCTTCATTTATTGATTTCCTGGGTACTGAATTTATCTATGTCTTTTCACATTTTACAATGGAACCTTCACTATAGATTGCCATATTTCTTAGGCAAATATATGAATTTTTGCAATTTAAAATGTGTTTATGTTATTGTGAAGAAGAGAACAGATGTTCTGTTTTCTCTCTATGAATTTCTTTGTTCCCCTTTCCTTGGAAATCTGGACTTTTCTAATTTCCTACATTTCATCCATAATTTGAATGTCAAGTAAACTGTTACTTGTTCACTATGCAGGGAGAAATACATTTATCCAATCATTTTTCAGTTGGAGTACATTGATTCTTAGTTTTCAGTGTTGAATTAAATAATAAAGTGCCATAGCACTTTTGCTCAATCATATGAAAATTTTTACAGTATCAAGATGACAGTGTTTCCTTTTTAGCATAAAGATACTTTCCTATTTTGTCATATTATGTTGCACATAGTATCATTACATATCTATTAAAAATTTTTTTCTGTGTTCTAAACAAATATTGCTTTCCCATACACACCTGAACCAAAATTGGTGTTCTGTTCACAAGGAGCAATTACTTATTGGACACTAAATAAATGTGGTACCAAAATTATGCTATGGGCTGGTGCCACTGCTCACTAGGCTAATCCTTTGCCTGCAGTGCCAGCACCCCAGGTTCTAGTCCCGGTTGGGGCGCCGGATTCTGTCCCGGTTGCTCTTCTTCCAGTCCAGCTCTCTGCTGTGGCCCAGGAGTGCAGTGGGGGATGGACCATGTCCTTGGGCTCTGCAACCACGTGGGAGACCAGGGTGAAGCACCTGGCTCCTGGCTTCGGATTGGTGCAGCATACTGGCCACAACGTGCTGACCATTGCGGCCGCTTGGGGGGGTGAACCAATGGAAAAAGGAAGACCTTTCTCTCTGTCTCTCTCTCTCTCACTGTCTAACTCTGCCTGTCAAAAAAAATAATTATGCAACGGAGTCTTCCAATGTGTCATTATATTTATTTTAATGATAGGAGTGATGAATTAAATTTTTCTTTAATCATTTTACCTTAGTGATACACTTTTTTATTATGGAGGATACATTTGTTCACCCCAGGGTTACTTTTAGCTCTTGCTATCAGCTGAATATTGAATAACTTAATCTGCTTTCCCCAAATGGGAAGTTGTCAGCTATTCTATACCATGCATAAAGTTAGTAGAAAACCTGAAGACTGAAGAATATACACTCATTAAATTCCTGTCTTATTAAGAGCAAACAGAAATATACTAATACAAAAAGTAGGCCTAAGTGTTATGAGAAAAACATCAACACAATGATACAAGCTAAAACCTTGGTAAACAGGGAAATATTGGGCAGTGAAAGAAGCTCATTCCAAAGGGTAACAAAGTGAAATAGAGGTTCTAGATTGTCAGGCATTAGGTGGAACAATGATGAGAAAGGCAACAACATTTAATGAGGTAGTGCATATATCAGAATAGATAGGCACCTCTCCTGGCAGATCTGGACAGTGGCAGTAGTGGTTCTGGGTCCCAACAGTCTCACCAATGCCAAGACCCCAAGAGTTGGATCAAAGGGATGTGCTCATGGGGTGGACACAAAAATCTTGATACCTGCCCTCTGCTTCTAAAAGGCTGGAGAGTAAATGAAAAATTCTATGGAAGCACAAGGGTGAGGACCTCTGATTTCATTGGTCTGCCTTCCTCCAATACATTTTTCAGAATTACCAATAGGGACAGAACACACAGGCACAAAATACACTCACATGCAGTCACAATGATACCTAACACATACACACGATCTTCAACTTGCCAAAATGCTGACACTGGCTTGAATATAAGCATTGAGTTGTGCCTCTTTCTACAGACCATCTTTGTAGACATTTATTTTCAGAGAATTTTGGCAGCTGCTGACCTTCAGATCCACTGAAGTGTGCAAGTGGTAAAGCTGTAGGTAGAGAAAAATCAGAGATGATGACATGTCAAGATATCTCCAGCATTGAGTCAGAGACCAGAGTGTCAGCTGAAATAGGGAGAACATGGGGTAGATACTGTCTGCAGGGTCAGCCCTGTGCAGGGAGAACTGGTCTCTGTGTAGGGCACAACCAAGTCCCAGAATAGCTGTGTCCTCAGCCTATTTAATGTGTGTGACAGTCTAGTGATTCAAAGACACAGCTAGTAGCCAAATTGAGACATTTCTAAGTCAGTCACTTTGCCAAGAACTCGCCTTTGTGTCTCTGTTGTCAGGAAAGGTCAGACCTCTGGTCATTTTATTGCTTTATCCCTCTCCATCCCAGGAAATCAGGAAAGCACCCTGCCCTGATGCTCTGTGCCTGTGACTGGGAAATAGATTATAAAGGATGCGTGGAGATGGACATCTGTGAATTATCTCTCCTGATGCCAGGATTTGAATCGTCCTTGTGCATGATTCTGAGTTTCTTCCCCAGGATGTGTGAGGACCTGACTGCATCCCAGGTCCAAGGGTATTCTTTCTCTCCAATTAAACTTACCTGAGTATTGCAGTCCCTCTTTCTATAAATTGACATTTAAAAATTATTTAGATAAGCAGGTTTTCTTAATAGATTTTAAACAAATCCAAAGTTTCTATGATTCAACAGGGGAAATACATTTCCTTAATGTTTAGAATGCTTACTTCAGGCTGGCTGCGGCTGCTCTCCCAAGATGGCAGCTCCTTGGGGCGATTACTTCAGCGATGGGAGCCAGGTTTTGTGCCAGATGTGCCAGGAGCAGCGGTTGCAGGGCGAGGTGGTAGCCTTCGACTACCAGTCCAAAATGCTGGCTTTAAAATGTTCCTCTTCCAGCGGAAAGCCCAACCACACAGACATCTTGCTCATAAACTTACAGTATGTTTCAGAAGTGGAAATTATGAACAACCGCACAGAAACCCCTCCTCCCTTAGCTTCACTCAATATCAGTAAGCTTGCCAGCAAAGCGCGGACGGAGAAGGACAAGAAGCTGAGCCAGGCCTATGCAATCAGTGCTGGTGTCTGCCTAGAGGGCCAGCAGCTCTTCCAGACCATCCACAAGACCAATAAAGACTGTAAGTGGCAAGAAAAAAACATTGTAGTTATGGAAGAAGTTGTTATTACAGCCCCATATCAAGTGGAAAACTGTAAAGGCAAAGAGGGGAGTGCACTGAGCCATGTACGCAAAATAGTTGAAAAGCATTTTAGAGACGTGGAAAGCCAAAAGATCCTGCAGCGTTCACAAGCCCAGCAACCACAGAAGGAGGCTGCCCTGTCCTGAGTCCACACACACCCAGGACTCTTCCAGCATCCTGCCCCACAGGGCGGTGGCTTTGGCGGAGTCAGGCCGGGAGGGAAGGGATCCTGTATTTCCTGTTGGCTCTTGTTAACAGAGGGTCTGTTAGAGTTTAAAAAAATGTCTGCCACCCCCAAGAATGACTCCAAGAGACTCTCTCATGCAATCAGCAAAGGGTTAAGGATTTATTGATCCAGCATGCTGGGGCTCTCTGAACGTGCAAGAACAGAGGAGCCCCGAGGAACTAAAGCACAGGGTTTATAAAGGCAAAAACCACAGAATCAGGAGGGGGGATACATGGTTGCTAAAATCAAAAGAGAGTACATAGTTACTGGGGTCAACATAAAAAAAGTCCTAAGTGAAATTAATATCCATTATAATCTTGACAATACCAGTTACAATCGTACAATTATCAATTATGATCTTGACATTAATCCAAATTATAGGTAAGACATAGACAAATCACATATTCATCATTAACCCAGGTGCAACCTTTCTACTTTCAAGCTTGAGCAATCATGCTAGGGGGTTTTTGTGCTCTGCCAAGGGTGATGTAGTGTACTGCTATTGTCCGAATATTTGAGATCATAGTTTCAGACCAGAGTCTCACAGTGGGGGGGAGGGGTGCTTTCCCAGAATGGAGTCTCAAGTGCTACAAAATGGAGTGCCTACTGTCAAGGTGCTACTACAGGTCACTTGAGAGATGGGCCAAGGACCTCAATAGACATTTTTCAACAGAGGAAATCCAAATGGCTAACAGGCACATGAAAAAATGTTCAGGATCATTAGCAAACAGGGAAAATCAAAGCAAAACCACAATGAGATTTCACAACACTCCGGTGAGATTGGATCACATACAGAAATCTTCCAACAACACATGCAGGCGAGGATGTGGGGAAAAAGGAACACTAACCCACTGTTGGTGGGAATGCAAACTGGTAAAGTCACTATGCAAGTCAGACAGGGGATTCCTCAGAAACATGAGTAAAACCCTAGCATACAACCCAGCTTTCCAAACCTTGGAATTTAACCAAAGGAAATTAAATTGGCAAACAAAAAAGCCGTCTGCACCTTAATGTTTATTGCAGCTCAATTCACAATAGCTAAGACCTGGAATCAGCCTAAATGCCCATCAACAGTAAAATGGATAAAGAAATAATGGGACATGTACTCCATAGAATACTACACAGCAGTCAAAAACAATGAAATCCGGTCATTTGCAACAAAATGAAGGAATATGGAAAACATTATGCTCAGTGAATTAAGCCAGAAGCAGAGGGACAAATATCATATGTTCTCCCTGATCGGTGACAACTAACTGAGCACCAAACAGGAAACATGTTGAAGTGAAATGGACTCTATGAGAAATGGTGACTTGAACAGCCATATTCCCAACTGTTGATGTACAATGTAATACATTATCCATTTTAGTATTTTTTGGTTCAAGTACTATTGGTGAACTCTGTAATTAACACAAAATTATTCTTCGGTGTTAAAATTTTAACTGAAAAGTGATCCCTGTTAGGAATTTGTAAAACATTATGCTGAGTGAAATAAGCCAGTCCCAAAGGGACAAATACCATATGTTCTCCCTGATCGGTGACAACTAACTGAGCACGAAAAAGGAAACCTGTTAAAGTGAAATGAACACTATGAGAAACGGTGACTTGATCAGTCTTTGCCCTGACTGTTAATGATCAACGTAATACCTTATCCCTCTTAGTATATTTTTGGTTTGTTCTACTTAATACTTTTGGTTGAATAATGTAATCAATACACAGTTATTCTTAAGTGTTTAAACTTAATGAAAAGTGATCACTGTTAAATATAAGAGCAAGAATATGAGAGGGAAGAGATGTGCAATTTGGGACATGCTCAAGCTGACTTGCCCCAACCGGTAGAGTTAGAAACATACCAGGGGATTCCAATTCAATCCCATCAAGGTGGCATGTACCATTGCCACCTCACTAGACACAGAGATGAATTTCTGTTCACAATTGACCATAATGATAGGACTAAGAGCCAAAGGGATCACATAAACAAGACTAGTGTCTGCGAATACTAACTGCTAGAATAAAAAAGGGAGAGGACGATCCAACATGGGAAGCGAGATACACAGCAGACTCATAGAATGGCAGATGTCCTAAACAGCACTCTGGCCTCAGAATCAGCCCTTAAGTCATGCGGATCCTGCTGAAAAGCCTATGAGAGTATTTCAGGCATGTAAAGCCAAGATACTATGGCAAAAAAAAATGACCTAAATGAAAGAACTCCGCGAGTGAGATCCCAGTGGAAAGAACAGGTTGGCCAGTGATGAGGCTCAACAGGCTAATCCTCAACCTAGCAGCACCAGCATCCAGGTGCTAGTCCCAGTTGGGATGCCGGATTCTGTCCCCGTTGCCCCTCTTCCAGGCCAGCTCTCTGCTATGGCCCGGGAGTGCAGTGGAGGATGGCCCAAGTGCTTGGGCCCTGCACCCCTTGGGAGACCAGAAGAAGCACCTGGCTCCTGCCTTCAGATTAGCATGGTGCACCGGCCACAGCACACCAGCCACGGCGGCCATTGGAGGGTGAACCAACGGCAAAGGAAGACCTTTCTTTCTGTCTCTCTCTCCCTGTCCACTCTGTCAAAAAAAAAAAAAGAACAGGTCATCAAAGAAGGAGGTACCTTTCTCTGAAGGGAGGAGAGAACTTCCATTTTGACTATGAGCTTGTCTACATATAAGATAAGAGTCGGTGACTCAAAAGGCTTCCATAGCCTTGGCAGCTCATGACAAGAGCCTAGGGTTATTACTAATGCCATAAACGAGAGTGTCAACTTGTTTAGTCAACAACAGGAGTCACTGTGCACTTACTCCTCATGTAGGATCTCTGTCCTTAATGTGCTGTAATTGCAATTCAATGCTATAACTAGTACTCAAAGAGTATTTTTCACTTTGTGTTTCTACGTGGGTACAAACTGTTGAAATCTTTACTTAATATATGCTAAAGTGATCTTCTGTATATAAAGAGAATTGAAAATGAATCTTGATATGAATGGAAGAGGAGAGGGAGCGGGAAAGGGAAGGGTTGTGGGTTGAGGGGAGTTATGGGGGGGAAGCCATTGTAATCCATAAGCTGTAAATTGAAATTTATATTCATTAAATAAAAGTTAAAAAAAAAATTAAGTAGAATTTCTTTCCCAAATAGAAGAGTCAACTTGTCCTTGAGCAGTCTTCTCTTTGGACACTGTATTGTTCATAAACCTCTTATTAAATAATTACAGCCTAACTATTTTGAAACGGTATCTTTATCACATATGTAGGTAGTTTCCATGGTTACATAGGAATGATTCTATAATTGTGTCCCCTATCGGTTGATTACTTTCTCTTTGGCCATTGCTTAGAGTTCTTATTCCAGTTTCACACAGGAAAGAATGATGTTTCTATCTATAGATTCAATGCAATCCCAATCAAGATACAAAAGACCTTCTTCTCAGATCTAGAAAAAATGATGCTGAAATTCATATGGAGGCACTAGAGACCTCGAATAGCTAAAGCAATCTTGTACAACTAAAAGGAAGCTGGAGGCATCACAATACCAGATTTCAGGACATACTACAGGGCAGTTGTAATCAAAACAGCATGGTACTGGTACAGAAACAGATGGATAGACCAATGGAACAGAATTGAAACACCAGAAATCAACCCAAACATCTACAGCCAACTCATATTTGATCAAGGATCTAAAACAATTCCTGGAGCAAGGACAGTCTATTCAATAAATGGTGCTGGGAAAACTGGATTTCCACGTGCAGAAGCATGAAGCAAGACTCCTACCTTACACCTTACACAAAAATCCACTCAACATGGATTAAGACCTAAATCTATGACCTGACACCATCAAGTTATTAGAGAACATTGGAGAAACCCTTCAAGATATTGGCACAGGCAAAGAGTTTCTGGAAAAGACCGGGGAGGCACAGGCAGTCAAAGCCAAAATCAACTATTGGGATTGCATCAAATTGAGAAGTTTCTGTACTGCAAAAGAAACAGTCAGGAGAGTGAAGAGACAACTGAGAGAATGGGAAAAACTATTTGCAAATTATGCAACAAATAAAGGGTTAATAACCAGAATCTACAAAGAAATCAAGAAACTCCACAACATCAAAACAAACAACCCACTTAAGAGATGGGCCAAGGACCTCAATAGACATTTTTCAAAAGAGGAAATCCAAATGGCCAACAGGCACATGAAAAAATGTTCAAGATCACTAGCAATCAGGGAAATGCAAATCAAAACCACAATGAGGTTTCACCTCACCCCAGTGAGAATGGCTCACATGCAGAAATCTACCAACAACAGATGCTGGCGAGGATGTGGGGAAAAAGGGACACTAACCCACTGTTGGTGGGAATGCAAACTGGTCAAGCCACTATGGAAGTCAGACAGGGGATTCCTCAAAAACCTGAAGATTACCCTACCGTTCGACCCAGCCATCCCACTCCTTGGAATTTACCCAAAGGAATTTAAATTGACAAAGAAAAAAGCGGTCTGCACTCTAATGTTTATTGCAGCACAATTCACAATAGCCAAGACCTGGAACCAACCTAAATGCCCATCAACAGTAGGCTGGATAAAGAAATTATGGGATATGTACTCTTTAGAATACTATTCTGCAGTAAAAAAAACCAATGAAATCCAGTCATTTGCAACAAAATGGAGGAATCTGGAACACATCATGCTGAGTGAAATAAGCCAGTCCCAAAGGGACAAATATCATACATTCTCCCTGATCGGTGACAACTGACTGAACACCAAAAAGGAAACCTGTTGTGAAATGGACACTATGAGAAACGGTGACTTAATCAGCATAGCCCTGACTGTTAATGAACAACTTAATACATTATCCCTCGTAGTATTTTTTGTCTGTTCTACTTAATACGACTGGTTTAATTCTGCAATTAATACACAATTATTCTTAAGTATTGAAATTTAACTGAAATGTGATCCCTGTGATATATAAGAGTGGGAATAAGAGAGGGAAGAAATGTACAATTTGGGACATGCTCAAGCTGACTTGCCCCAAATGGTAGTTAGAAACATACCAGGGTATTCCAGTTCAATCCCATCAAGGTGGCATGTACCAATGCCATCTCACTAGTCCAAGTGATCAATTTCAGTTCTCAATTGATCATAATGAAAGGACTAAGAGTCAAAGGGATCACATAAACAAGTCTGGTGCCTGCTAATACTAACTGATAGAATAAAAAAGGGAGAGAACAATCCAACATGGGAAGCGAGATACACAGCAGACCCATAGAATGGCAGATGTCCTAAACAGCACTCTGGCCTCAGAATCAGCCCTAAAGGCTTGCGGATCCAGCTGAAAGGCCCATGAGAGTATTTTAGGCATGGAAAGCCAAGACACTCTGGAAAAAAAGGACCGAAATGAAAGATCTCTGTGAGTGAGATCCCAGTGGAAAGAACAGGTCATCAAAGAAGGAGGTACCTTTCTCTGAAGTGAGGAGAGAACTTCCACTTTGACCATGGCCTTGTCTAAATGTGATCAGAGTCAGTGAACTCAGGGGGCTTCCATAGCCTTGGCAGGTCATGACAAGAGCCTAGGGTGATTACTGATGCCATAAACAAGAGTGTCAATTTGTTAAGTCAACAACAGGAGTCACTGTGCACTTACTCCTCATGTAGGATCTCTGTCCTTAATGTGCTGTACATTGAGATTTAATGCTATAACGAGTACTCAAACAGTATTTTTCACTTTATGTTTCTGTGTGGGTGCAAACTGTTGAAATCTTTACTTAATGTATACTGAACTCATCTTCTGTATATATAGACAATTGAAAATGAATTTTGATATGAATGGAAGGGGAGAGAGAGCGGGAAAGGGGAGGATTGCGGGTGGGAGGGAAGTCATTGGCGGGGGAAGCCAAAGTAATCCATAAGCTGTACTTTGCAAATCTATATGCATTGAGTAAAAGTTAAAGAAAAAGCCCAATAATCACCAAAAAAAAAAAGAAAAAGAAAATGATACTTGGTTAGAACTGAGGAAATATCAATAAAGTATGAGGTTTATTAACAAAAAAAAGAATGATGTTTCTATTTTGCTGAAATTCATATACCCAATATGAATCAATGAAGTATTGTACAAGAAAGTGGTATTATCATACTTCCACAATCTCATTCTACAATGATTTTGCATATAATATTTTCACAAGTTTTTGCAATTTTCATGTCTGTGTAGATTGAAGCCCTTTGCATCACCCATTTTCTTTTTTTTTATCTTTTATTTATTGAATATAAATTTCCAAAGTATGACTCATGGGTTACAATGGCTTCCCCCCCATACCGTCCCTCCCACCCACAACCCTCCCCTTTCCCACTCCCTCTCCCCTTCCATTCACATCAAGATTCATTTTTGATTATCTTAATATACAGAAGATCAGCTTAGTATACATTAAGTAAGGATTTCAACAGTTTGCTCCCACACAGAAACATAAAGTGAAAAATAATAGATGATTTTTTTTTAAAATGATGATGAAATCAGATCAGACCTATTGTCATGTTTAATCCCAGTGAGAGTCAAGTTGGGAATTGATAATTTCTTTTTTTTTACAGAAGATCAGTTTAGTGTACATTAAGTAAAGATTTCAACAGTTTGCACCCCCATAGAAACACAAAGTGAAATATACTGTTTGAGTACTCGTTATAGCATTAAGCCTCAATGTACAGCACATTAAGGACAGAGATCCTACATGAGGAGTAAGTGCACAGTGACTCCTGTTGTTGACTTAACAAATTGACACTCCTGTCTATGGCATCAGTAATCTCCCTATGCTCCAGTCATGAGTTTCCAAGGCTATGGAGCCCCTTGAGTTCTGCAACTCTTATCTTGTTTAGACACGGTCATAGTCAAAGTGGAGGTTCTCTCCTCCCTTCAGAGAAAGGCACCTCCCTCTTTGAAGACCTGTTCTTTCCACTGGGATCTCACTCAGAGATCTTTTTACCAGAGTGTCTTGGCTTTCCATGCCTGAAATACTCTCATGGGCTTTTCAGCCAGATCCGAGTGCCTTTAGGGCTGATTCTGAGGCCAGAGTGCTATTTAGGACATCCACCATTCTATGAGTCTGCTGAGCATCTCACTTCCCATGTTGGATCACTCTCCCCTTTATTTACTCTATCGGTTAGTGTTAGCAGGTACTAGACTTGTTTATGTGTTCCCTTTGACTCTTAGTCCTTTCATTATGATCAATTGTGAACTGAAATTGATCACTTGGAATAGTGAGATGGCATTGGCACATGCCACCTTGATGGGATTGAACTGGAATACCCTGGTATGTTTCCAACTCTACCAATTGGGGCAAGTCAGCCCGAGCATGCCCCAAATTATACATCTCTTCCCTCTCTTATTCCCACTCTTATGTTTAACAGGGATCACATTTCACTTAATTTTCAACACTTAAGAATAACTGTGTGATAATTACAGAATTAAACCAGTCATATTAAGTAGAACAGACAAAAAAAATACTAAGAGGGATAATGTATTAAGTTTTCCATTAACAGTCAGGGCTATGCTGATCGAGTCACCATTTCTCATAGTGTCCATTTCACTTCAGGAGGTTTCCTTTTTGGTTTTCAGTCAGTTGTCACCAATCAGGGAGAACATATGGTATTTGTCCCTTTGGGACTGGCTTATTTCACTCAGCATGATGTGTTCCAGATTCCTCCATTTTGTTGCAAATGACTGGATTTCGTTGTTTCTTACTGCGGTATAGTATTCTAAAGAATACATATCCCATAATTTCTTTATCCAGTCTACCGGTGATGGGCATTTAGGTTGGTTCCAGGTCTTGGCTATTGTGAATTGTGCTGCAATAAACATTAGGGTGCAGACCGCTTTTTTGTTTGGAAATTTAAAATCCTTTGGGTAAATTCCAAGGAGTGGGATGGCTGGGTCGAACGGTAGGGTTATATTCAGGTTTCTGAGGAATCTCCAGACTGATTTCCATAGTGGCTTGACCAGTTTGCATTCCCACCAACAGTGGGTTAGTGTCCCTTTTTCCCCACATCCTCGCCAGCATCTGTTCTTGGTAGATTTCTGTATGTGAGCCATTCTAACCGGGGTGAGGTGAAACCTCATTGTGGTTTTGATTTGCATTTCCCTGATTGCTAGTGATCTTGAACATTTTTTCATGTGCCTGTTGGCCATTTGGATTTGCTCTTTTGAAAAATGTCTATTGAGGTCCTTGGCCCATCTCTTAAGTGGGTTGTTGGTTTTGTTTTTGTGGAGTTTCTTGATCTCTTTGTAGATTCTGGTTATTAACCCTTTATTTGTTGCATAGTTTGCAAATAGTTTTTCCCATTCTGTCGGTTGTCTCTTCACTCTCCTGACTGTTTCTTTTGCAGTACAGAAACTTCTCAATTTGATGCAATCCCAATAGTTGATTTTGGCTTTGACTGCCTGTGCCTCCCGTGTCTTTTACAGAAATTCTTTGCCTGTGCCAATATCTTGAAGGGTTTCTCCAATGTTCTCTAGTAACTTGATGGTGTCAGGTCGTAGATTTAGGTCTTTAATCCACGTTGAGTGAATTTTTGTGTAAGGTGTAATGTAGGGGTCTTGCTTCATGCTTCTGCACGTGGAAATCCAGTTTTCCCAGCACCATTTATTGAATAGACTGTCCTTGCTCCAGGAATTAGTTTTAGATCCTTGATCAAATATGAGTTGGCTGTAGATGTTTGGGTTGATTTCTGGTGTTTCAATTCTGTTCCATTGGTCTATCCATCTGTTTCTGTACCAGTACCATGCTGTTTTGATTACAACTGCCCTGTAGTATGTCCTGAAATCTGGTATTGTGATGCCTCCAGCTTTGTTTTTGTTGTACAAGATTGCTTTAGCTATTCGAGGTCTCTTGTGCCTCCATATGAATTTCAGCATCATTTTTTCTAGATCTGAGAAGAAGGTCTTTGGTATCTTGATTGGGATTGCAATGAATCTATAAATTGCTTTTGGGAGAATGGACATTTTGATGATGTTGATTCTTCCCATCCATGAGC
This sequence comes from Oryctolagus cuniculus, assembly GCF_964237555.1. Taxonomy (NCBI): domain Eukaryota; kingdom Metazoa; phylum Chordata; class Mammalia; order Lagomorpha; family Leporidae; genus Oryctolagus; species Oryctolagus cuniculus. Next base: position 7,665,900 of record NW_027208201.1, on the reverse strand, counting down.
ATGGAAGATTTTTCCATTTCTTGGTATCCTCTTCTATTTCTTTCTTTAAGATTTTGTAATTTTCATCGTAGAGATCTTTAACGTCCTTGGTTAAGTTTATTCCAAGGTATTTGATTGTTTTTGTAGCTATTGTGAATGGGATTGATCTTAGCAGTTCTTTCTCAGTCATGGCATTGCTTGTGTATACAAAGGCTGTTGATTTTTGTGCATTGATTTTATATCCTGCCACTTTGCCAAACTCCTCTATGAGTTCCAATAGTCTCTTAGTAGAATTATTTGGATCCTCTAAGTACAGAATCAAATCATCTGCAAAGAGGGATAGTTTGACTTCTTCCTTCTTGATTTGTATTCCTTTGATTTCTTTTTCTTCTCTGATGGCTCTGGCTAAAGCTTCCAGAACTATGTTAAATAGCAGTGGTGAGAGTGCGCATCCCTGCCTGGTGCCAGATTTCAGTGGAAATGCTTCCAACTTTTCCCCATTCAAAAGGATGCTGGCCATGGGTTTTTATAAATTGCTTTGATTATATTGAGGAATGTTCCTTCTATACCCAATTTGCTTAGAGTTTTCATCATGAAAGGGTGTTGAATTTTATCGAATGCTTTCTCTGCATCAATTGAGATAATCATATGGTTTTTCTTTTGCAGTCTGTTAATGTGGTGAATCACGTTGATTGATTTGCGAATGTTGAACCATCCCTGCATACCAGGGATGAATCCCACTTGGTCTGGGTGGATGATTTTCCTGATGTGTTGTTGTACTCTATTGGCCAGAATTTTATTGAGGATTTTTGCGTCTATGTTCATCAGGGATATTGGTCTGTAATTTTCTTTCAGTGCTGCATCTTTCTCTGGCTTAGGGATTAAGGTGATGCTGGCTTCATAGAAAGAATTTGGGAGGATTCCCTCTTTTTTGATTGTTCTGAATAGTTTGAGAAGAATTGGAGTTAGTTCTTCTTTAAATGTCTGGTAGAATTCAGCAGTGAATCCATCTGGTCCTGGGCTTTTCTTTGTTGGGAGGGCCTTTATTACTGTTTCAATTTCTGTTTCAGTTATGGGTCTATTTAGGTTTTTGATGTCTTCCTGGTTCAATTTTGGTAGATTGCATGTGTCCAGGAATCTATCCATTTCTGATAGGTTTTCCTGTTTGCTGGCATACAGGTCCTTGTAGTAATTTCTGATGATTCTTTTTATTTCTGTGGTGTCTGTTGTTACGTTTCCTTTTTCATCTCTGATTTTATTGATTTGGGTCTTTTCTTTTTTTAGTTAGTTGGACCAATGGGGTGTCAATTTTGTTTATTTTTTCAAAAAACCAGCTTCTCGCTTGGCTGATTTTTTGTAATGTTTTTTGGATTCAATCCTGTTAATTTCTTCTCTGGTTTTAATTATTTCTATTCTCCTACTAGATTTGGGTTTGGTTTGCTGCAGTTTTTCTAGGTCCTTGAGGTGCGCTGAAAGCTCATTTATTTGGTACCTTTCCAATTTCTTGATATAGGCACCTATTGCTATAAATTTGCCTCTCAATACTGCTTTTGCTGTATCCCATAAGTTTTGATATGTTGTGTTGTTGTCTTCATTTACTTCCAGAAAGTTTTTGATTTCTCTTTTGATTTCTTGAATGACCCAGTGTTCATTCAGGAGCATGTTGTTCAGTCTCCATGTGTTTGCATACTTTCTGGGGTTTCCTGAGTTGCTAATTTCCAGCTTCATTCTGCTGTGGTCTGAGAAGCTGCATGGTATGATTCTAATTCTTCTAAATTTGCTGAGACTTGCTTTATGGCCTAGTATGTGATCAATCCTAGAGAAGGTTCCATGCACTGCTGAGAAGAATGTGAAGTCTGTAGATGTAGGGTTGAAAGTTCTGTAGATATCTGTTAGATCTATTTGGGCAATAGTGTCAATTAAATCTGCTGTTTCCTTGTTGATCTTCTGTCTGGATGATCTGTCTATTTCTGAGAGTGGAGTATTGAAGTCCCCCAGTACTATTGTATTGGAATCTAAATCTCCCTTTAAGTCCCTTAACATATCTTTTAAATAGACCGGTGCCCTGTAATTAGGTGCATATACATTTATAATAGTTACATCTTCCTGTTGAATTGAACCCTTAATCATTATATAGTGTCCCTCTTTGTCTCTCTTAACAGTTTTTGTATTAAAGTTTATTTTGTCTGATATTAATATGGCTACACCTGCTTTTTTGGTTTCTGTTGGCATGGAATATCTTTTTCCAACCTTTCACTTTCAGTCTGCATGCCTCTTTGTTAGAGAGATGTGTTTCTTGTAGGTAACACATAGTTGGGGTGTGTTCTGTGAGCCAGTCAGCCAAATGGTGCATCACCTATTTTCAAAGCATTTCTCCACCAAGCAGCCGCTTGCAAGCTTCCATGAATGTGGTTCATGCAACCATTCATCTCTTTTAGTTGCTATGGGTTTACCTATTCTGGACAGTTCCTAGCAATGGAATGAGATAACATATGACATCTTAGATCTAAATTCTTTTAGATGGCATTGCATTTTCAATTCATCCAATTTATAGCAGGTATCCTTCGTTATTTTTATAGCTGTATAACATTCATTCTTACGGATTTCCCACACTCAATTTATTCATTCACAAATGTCTATTTCTCTTGTCTCCACACTTTCAGTGTTATGAACAGATTGTTCTGAGCATTCTTGTAAAAATATATGTTTGGGTAGGTACCTTCAGCTCTTCTGAGTGCAGAGTGGTTCTTAGGAAACTGTAGTGAATATATATGTTTATTTTAGTAAAAATTTTTAGCCTTTATTTACTCATGTTTAGTCAACTTTCTGAAACTTAGGGAAAAAAGACACTCCCCAAAATAAGTGACATGCAAAGGAAAAGTTTTTGAAAATAGTGGAGATACTGAAGAAGCAAGACCCTACTATACAAATAACAAAATACTTAAATATAAATATGTGGAGTTAAATTTCTGGGCACATATAACTTACAAAGCTATAGCCAGTAAAGTATGTTTAACATATGACTTTTTCCTTATGTTGCTTTTTAATGACTATTTTCTTAAACATCTATTTCATATTCATTTAATTATTTATATCAATTTTTAAAAATACATGTTTTCTGAAACTTGGTTATGATGTTGTTTGATAGTAGTAAATGGTGAAAAAATACTCAAGCAGTTTAAGTGCTTTGCCGATGAGTATACTCATCCCAAACTCTTCACATTTACACAGCTACTACAATAATCAGAAAAACTACAGCTATTCTTAAAAATGACACTCAAGTGAGCATTCAAAACATTAAGGAGATGCACTTTTTCCCAGTTAAAACATTAGAAATGTCTAGTTTGCTTCAAATTTAAGATAACCTGCTAAATTTTGCAGTGAAGAATAATGACCATCAATAAAGAATCAGGATAATGAGTGAGTGGATTAATTCTGTGCAGGGGTAGGTGAGAAAGATGAAAGTGCACCTTTATCTGGAATGTGTTCTGCCATTTATAAATCCAGCAGGGTTTTGTAAACCTGGAAGTGATAGGAGACAATAGTGGATAGAGTTCCTGGGGTGCACCTTGATGTTCTCACTTCATCTTCTTGATAAGGCTTCATATGGAATGCTATAATTGGGTATTTGTTGATTACATTATCAATTCTTTCAAACTGTGCAAATACCATGAACATTCTACTGAAGCAACAGCCCTAAGAGCTCTGTGCACACAGTTTGCAGAGCTGCTTTCTTCTTTCTGAGGGTTCTGTTGTCCCTAAACACTTATTGAATCATGATGAAATTATAGAGGGCAGGGAGGAGAGCCAGTCAAAATATATATTTTTCCAAACAGTTTTTTTCAACAAAATGCAGGTGATAGGTGCAGAGCATCATGGCAGGGTGCTTCCATGAGTTCCTGGGACAGAGAGGGAGAAAGCAATAAAATGACCAAGAGGTCAGACCTGTTCTGACCACAGTGACAAAAAGGCAATGTCTCAGTACTGTGACTTAGTAATGTCTCTCTTTGTCTTTTAGCTGTGTTTTTGGCTGGTTCACTAGACTGTCATGCATATTCTATAGGCTGAGGACACAGAAATCCTGGGATTTGGCTGTGCTCTACACAGAGATCAGTTCTCCCTGTAGAGGGTGGACTGCAGGTAGCATCTACCCCATGTTATCCCCATTTCAGCTGAGACTCTGGTCTCTGACTCTATGTTGGGGAGATTTTGACATGCCATCATCTCTGATTTTTCTCTGCCTACTTCTGCTTCCCTTGCACACTTCACTGGAAAATATGTCAGTAGCTGCCAAACTAAATGTCCACAGAGAAAGTCTACAGAAAGAGACACAACCAGACTCTTATGTTCAAGCCAGAAATCTTGTAAGCTCAAGGTTGTGTGTATGTGTTAGGTACGACTGTGACTGTATGTCAGTGTATGTTTGTGCCTGCGCATGTTCTGTCCCTATTGGCAATTCTGAAATGTATAGGAGGAAAGAAGATCATGAAATCTGAAGTCCTCACCCTTGTTTTGCTTTCCATAGACTTTTCCATTTGCTCCCAGGCCTTTCAAAGGCAGAGGACAAGCACCAAGATTTTTGTGCCTACCCCATAAGCACATCCCCTGATACAGTTCTGGGGGCCTTGGCCTGGAAGAGACTGTTGGAACACAGGACCATGACTTCCAGTGTCCAGATCTGTCTAGAGAGGTGCCTATCTATTCTGATGCGTGCACTACCTCATTCAATGTTGCTGCCTTGCTTATCACAGTTCCATCTTATGTCTGACATTCAGTTCTTATGGGAAGACAAGAATCTCTATTTCACTTTGTCACCCTTTGTGATGAGCTTCATTCCCTGCCCAATATTTTCATGTTTTACACAGGTTATACCCTGTATCAGTGTGAAATACACTTTTCTCATAACATTTACTCAGACTTTTTGCATTAGTATATTTCCAGTTGTTTATAATAAGATGGGAATTTTACAAGTATATATTCATCAGTCTTCAAGTTTTCTACTAACTTTGTCATAGTACAGAACTTAATAGATATGATCCAACATGGGAAACAGGATACACAGCAAACTCATATAATGGCAAATGCTCTAAACAGCATTCTGGCCTCAGAATCACCCCTTAACTCATTCAGATCTGTTTAAAAAGCTCAGGAGAGTTTCTCAGGCATGAAAAGCCAAGACACCTTGGAAAAAAATGACCCAAAATGAAAGATTTCTGTGAGTGAGATTCCAGTGAAAAGAATGAGCCATCAAAGAAGAAGGTACCTTTCTCTGAAGGGAGGAGAGAACTTCCACTTTGATTATGGCCTTGTCTAAATAAGGTCAGGGTTTTTGAACTCAAGAGGCTTCCATTGCCTTGGCAGCTCACGACAAGAGCCTTGGGTGATCACTCACGTCATAAATAAGAGTGCCAATTGCTAAATCAACAACAGGAGTCACTGTGCACTTGCTCCCCATGTAGAATTTCTGTCCTTAATGTGTTGTACTACGAGAATTAATGGTAAAACTAGTACTAAAATCGTACTTTGTATTTTGTGTGCCTGTGTGGGTGCAAACTTTGAAATCTTTATGTAGTATATACTAAGCTGATCTTCTGTATATAAAAATAATTTAAAATGAATCTGGGCCAGTGCTGTGACTCACTAGGCTAATCCTCCACCTGTGGCGCTGGCACCCCGGGGTCTAGTCCTGGTTGGGGCGGCGGTTCTGTCCCGATTCCTTCTTTCCCAGTCCAGCTCTCTGCTGTGGCCCACGAAGGCAGTGGAGGATGGCCCAAGTGCTTGGGCCTTGCACCCACATGGGAGACCAGCAGGAAGCACCTGGCTCCTGGCTTCAGATTGGCACAGCATGCCAGCCATTTGGGGGGTGAACCAACGGAAAACGAAGACCTCTCTCTCTCTCTCTCTCATTAACTCTCCCTGTCAATAAAATAAAATAAAATGAATCTTAATGAAGAATGTGATGGGAGAGGGAGTAGGAGATGGGATGGTTTGTGAGTGGGAGGATGGTTATGGTGGAAAAACCACTATAATCCAAAAGTTGTACTTTGGAAATTTATATTTATTAAATAAAACTTGTCTAAAAAATACATAAAATGACTCAATAGAAGACATCCGCAAAGTAATTTTTGTACCAGATCTATTAGTGTCCCACAGGTGAGTACTCTCTGTGATCAGAAATCCAATTTTAGTCAGGGGTGTATGGGAAAGCAACACCTTTTAGACCACAGGAGAAAATTTTAAATTCATGTGTAAAGATAATACATACAACACAGTGTGAAAAATAGAAAAGTACCTCTATACTAAAGATGAAACACTGCAAACTTGAAACTGAAAATACTTCATATGAAGGAACAAAACTGAAATGGCACTTTATTAGTTAATTCAACATTGAAAACTAAAAAATAATGTATTCCAACTGAAGAAATGATTGGATAAATATATTTCTTCCCATATAATTAACAAGTAACAATTTTCCTGACATTCAAATTGTGGATAAAATGTAGGAAATAAGGTAAAGTCCAGAATTCCAAGGAAAGCTGAGCAAAACAACTCATAGTGAGAAAACAGAACAACTGTTTTCTTATTCACAATAACATAAACCCATCTAAAATTCCAAGAACTCATATTTTCAGGCAGGAAATGTGGGAAAATACAGAGAACGTTCAATTGCCAAATGTGAAAAGACAAAGGTAAATTTAGTATCCAGGAAATCAATCAATAGAAGCAAAGTAAACACTGTAAATTCTCTGATACCAGAAGTCCTGAATTGGATGCATTTGTTTCACTGAAAATCTAACTTAATAAACCTATTTGACAAGAGTTGATATACAAGAGTAGAAAATTATCAAAAAGGCTGGGAAAATCACACTGGTGAATATGGTCAGAGATGATAATACTCTCACATATATGAACAAGTGGCAAACAAGGTTCTATTCAAACTATTCCAGAACTTACAGGAAACAGAGATGAACCTTGGTTTCTGTTCTTACGCAAAAATGACCTATCACATGGGAGTCTACCAAAGCTTTCCCAAAGGGCTCATGAAGATGAAGTGGTGCACGGACACAGTTTGCCTCCGAGAAGTCAGAGGGACATTCCACGATCCTCCAGGGACCCTGAAGCATCACTAACACCCTGAATCCAGACTTGGCTACCTCAGGGTTTGGCTGTGAAACTGCACTGAAAGACAGGCTATCACCCTTCTCTCTAAATCTGCTACTTCATTTAGGTGGTTAGGGAAGAACTGCCCAAACATGTTGGCCTTTTATTTTGCCATCCAGGAGATCAATAAGGAGCACCAATTCCACCCCAATCTATCCATGTGATTCCAAATCTCAATACCTTTGTCATGGACCAATTCATCCTTAGGAATGTTTTGCATTTTCTTTACAAAGAGCATTTACTCCCCCTAACTATAACTGCCATACACAATACAAAGCACTTGCTGTCATTGCTGGAACCCTGTCAGCAGTTTCTGCCTAGACCAGAACACGTTGGAACTCTAAAAACCCCAACGGCAAATGGATTCCTAATTCTAAAGAGCCATATGTGAAGCTCCACCCACACCATTCTCTTGCATCTGATGAAAGGGAAATGTAGAAGCCAAGGATGGGTATCCTACCATGGCATAAAACATATCCCAGAGAGTTGGCTGGATTCTGAGAATATTGACAAGTGGAAGAAGTAATACAGGTAGGAAGCAGTGCAACCTGAGAGACCCCATTCTTATTCCTGTCTGGGATAATATACCTATTTGCACCTTCTGTGAATATTGGCTATTGACTAATCACAGAACTGTGGTTCATAAGCAATATTTACAGCACACAAAAATGTCTTGTCCTAAGACAAGACTCTCTTAGAAGGCATCCAGGGATCAAGGGTTGTTCGATGTGTAGAGGTAAAGACCTGGACATCTGGTTTCCACTTCAGATGAAGCTGAGGGCCGTGCTAGTCCTGAAGATTCTCCAAAGAGCATTTAAGGCTCAGTTACAGTTACAATGGAATTCACACACTCATCTGCCCAAGCCCAAGCCTGCCACAATCTCTTCCACAAAAGCAGATTTCATCAAAGCACACCCAGTGAACATTCCCATTACAACCTCTTACTGTTTTGTTTGAGAGGCAGAGAAACAGGGAGAGAAAGACAGAGAGCTCCTATCTGCTGTTTTCTCACTAAAAGCACACATCAATGGCAGAAGCCCATCTGGCTCTAGTAAGAAACCAAGAGCCAGGCACTCAATAGAAGTCTCCAATATAGGTGTTAGGAATCCAACTACATGGGCCATTTCTGCTGACTCCAATGGTCTGCATTAGCATCTCAGAGATTCTTAATGGAAGAACCATTTCAAACATGCCACAGTCAGGACATATAACTGCCAAACACAGAATACAGTAGCTTTGGAGGGTTCTGGGCTAGAAATTGATTGTTTTTCAAAAGGTAACTCAGGTTGTGCTGTGGTGACACATGAACCCCAAAATTGTAAGACATTAATGCAGTAAAGATTTATATTAGTCACGGAGTGAACATATAACAGTAGTTGCTGAGAGAGGGGGTTGTGCTCCCCAAAAACAAGAGGAGAAAATAAGGGAAAGACCACTGTCCTGATGATGCTACATCCAATGTTCATGTCTTCCTCAGTCGGAATTGTAAAGCATACACAGCCTCGGTGATGGTGCATTTTTTCTTTCATGCTATGAGTGGGGAGTCACTCTTCCTAAAGCACTGGGCATGTGAAATGTGATCTTATCTGTGCTCACAATGATGTAGAACAGCATGGGGACTGCCTCACCCACAACAATGCCCCACAGTGCTGCCACGATCTACATCTTCCCAATGTGCAGAAGCACTTTTCCACAATGTGTACAATGACAAGATTATTCACATCACCATGTAGTATGTGCATATTTGTAGAAGACATGCTCATGCTCATCTTGAAAGCAATATCACTACAATATCTGGATGCCTTTTTTTCCAGGAGTTATAGATGGATTTTTATGAAATTTATACCTTTATTATTTGAATCCATTGCTTATGTGTAGAATATATTTAAGAAATATATTTAATTTTATTTATATATAATTAATTTATTATTATATTTATATATTTATATAATTATTTACATATTTATATAATAATATAATAATATATTATATTATTATTATATATTATATTAATATTACATTAATTATATAATGCATTAATTAATACATTGATATTAATATAATATATAATAATTATATAATAATATTTATATGTTTATATATTGTATAAATAATAAATAATAAATATATTTATATAATAATATCTTAAAGAAAGTTCTATAGAAGATCAATGCTTCTATAGATTATATATGCTTCTATTGAATTAATATAATATATATTATATATATTATATAATTAATATAATATATATTATGTATACTATATAATATATACATTATAATATAATATATAATATACATATTATTATATAATTATTATATAATTAATTAAATGAATTAAAGTCTAGGGAAAACGCAAATACCCAGATGTAAAATTTAACTTCAGAAAGTTTATTTCACCATCTAATGTCTATTTGCACTTATAATAATATTATTTCAAATACTCTGTGTTCTTATTTAGTCCTTAGAAAAGAAGTGAATTTGTCAAAGGATTCCAATGATATATTCCTAATATATCCTACATCAGGCATCATGTGATCCAGAAGAAAAGGGTTAATTCACAGTATAGATAATTTCAATATAGTCAGAAGATTTGGAAGTTTTCTTTTTGGTCATACCCAGATTCCCATAATATCAAAGAAAATCACACTCAATAAATAGTCCAATGATAGAGACAGAAAATAATCTATATAATATGACATGTATACATAAAATTGCATTTTTACATTTTTATAAGTTTGAGCCTACCAGGTAATACAAGGTGTCTATAAACAGAAATTGTGAAATCTGAAAAAAATCCCTGGATTTATTTGTAATTGTTGAACAAAAAGCATCTTGAATTTCAATTCTGAACTAAAATGAAATTATTTTAAAAAACCTAATCCTGTATGTTCACACTTGTGTGAGCTACACAAATTAATATTAATATCTCCATCCATGTTTTGCTTATGTTATTGAAGTACTAAATTAGCTTCCTTAAAGTTGCAACCAAAGCTTTGTGGAATGGACTCTACAACAACTCATACCCTAACCACCCTTGCAATTACTTCATACACTTTTTTCTTTGGACAGGAAGAGTAGACAGTAAGAGAGAAAGAGAGACAGAGAGAAAGGTCTTCCTTTTCCGTTGGCTCACCCCCCAATGGCTGCTGAGGCCTGCGCACTGCACTGATCCGAAGCCAGGAGCCAGGTGCTTTCCCTGGTCTCCCATGCAGGTGCAGTGTCGGGGAACGGGACAGCCTGGCCAGCTGTGCCGCTCCCGACAAGAAGTTTAGTGCTGGGCTTTTTCCACCCTGCCCGTAGCTAATTGCAAGATCCTGTTTTGACTTTAAGCATCCTGTTATTGCATGTTTCCCACACTTAGTTGGTAACATGTTTTCCGTGAATGATATATATATAAATAGGTGGACAGTGGGCGGGAGTGAGTGAATGAATGCTGGTAAAAGACGGAGGAGTGAATGAATGCTGGTAAAAGACGGAGGAATGAATGAACGCTGGTAAAAGACGGAGAAATGAATGAACGCCGGTAACAGGCGGAGTTGTGAATGAACGCTGGAAACAGGCGGGAGTAATGAATGAACGCCGGTAACAGGCGGGAGCTATGAATGAATGCGAGTAGTAAGCAGGAGTGGTGAATGAAGGAGTTGTGAATGAATGAGTTGTGAATGAATGCCGGTAACAGGGCGGGCGTTCGCGACATGTAACGCGAGTCTGCTGAAAAATAAATTGAAAGCTGAAAAGCCGATAAACGCGTCTGGTGTCTCCGAGGTCTCGCCGGCGTTAACCTATCCGGAAGGTGTACGCCTGCAACTGGTGCCGTGACTCGGATCGCTGCGACGCGGAAAGAAGGTAAGAAAAAAAAAAAACGTCTATAGACGGGAGTCTAGGGGAAAAAGCCTAGGAATACCGCGGTACAATGGGGAACACACAGTCCACCACGAAAATGCACCTATTGATTAGCCGCCTTTTAAAGGCAACGGGGACGCCCGTAAAGAGTGTAGCTGTGTGCAATTTTACGAGGATACTATATAAAACTTGTCCTTGGTTTGTTGAAGAAGGAGATTTGTCACAGGTTCGGTGGAGACGGGTGGGACGTGAATTGCGAAACGCTGGAGTCGAGGAGGGAGTGATCCGCTTGTGGTATCTGATAGATACTGCTTTACGGTCAGAGGATGACCAGATCGGGGAACTCTTAGATGAAGGCTCCGAACTACTGGAGGAGCTCAGCGAAGACTCCCATGATAGTAGCGAAAAAGGAGATAGTATAGAGGAACAAAGGATGGAAGCAAGCGGGGGAGCCCGACCAAAAGCAAAACATTCGCAGCCACTATACTCGGAGTTGCCCTTAATGCCCTCCGCTCCTCCTTATGAACCACCCCGTCATCCTATGCGCTGTTGCTGTTTTGCCGGCAATGCTTCCAGCGAGATGAGGCCCATAGTTTTAGAGTCTGGGCCGGAGAAACAGACTAGAAGGCAAATGCTTGAAAATGAAAGTGCTCGTAATGACGATGAAGCCGCTTTTTTTATAAATACTGGGGATTCAACTCCCCACCCACCGCGGTGCCTGAAACCAAATTGGGCAGAGTTCTTTAACCCCCATCATCTCCACTCATCATGTTAAAACCTTAAATGATTTACAAAAATTGTGTGGAAATTTAAACTGGATTCGGCCTTATTGTAAAATGACTACTGAAGAAATGCACCCTTTGTTCCGACTTCTGGAAGGCGATGCATGTCTAAATTCACCCAGACAACTTACAAAGGAGGCAAAAGCAGTATTAAAAAATTTTGAACAGCGCCTTAAGAGCACCGCTATGCAGCAGTGTGACCCCACTATGCCCCTAAGTATTTTGGTGTTCATACAAAGTCATTATCCCTATGCTTTACTCTGGCAAGAAGGACCATTGTTGTTTATATACCCACATAACCATATGCCCAGATCTATTACCTCCTATGCGGAGGCTATGGGAAATTTAGTTTTACAAGCCATCCACCGAGTCGTAGAAATTGCAGGGAGAAGACCACAGTCCTGCATTCTTCCGTTAGAGTCTGTAGTCATTCAGGAGTGGGCTAAGGAAACTTGGCAATGGTCCCACATCACCATCACCCTTGACATAAGTGTAGATAACCATTATCCCAATCATCCCTTTATTAGATTTTGCGACACGGTACCCTTACACTATTTTAAAAGAGTTTATTCTAATCCCATTCCCAAAGCACCCATAGCTTTTACTGATGGAGCAAAAGGAGGTACCGGGGTGGCTATTTTACAAGGTCAGGTGCATCATGCAGTTACTGCATCTCCCTCACCTCAACATGCAGAGCTAGCTGTAGTGGCTAAGTTATTAAATATGGTTGAGGGTCCTCTTAATATCGTTTCTGATAGCTTATATGTTGTTAATGCTGTTAAGAGGCTTAGGCTCCCCTTCGTTAATATCCCAAAGTTCTACAGTGTTTCCTTATTTTGAGCTTGTTCAGCACGCTTTATTTAGGAGATCAGATCCCATTTTATCACCCATATTAGAGCACATACCTCCCTGCCAGGTCCTCTCACCGCGGGAAATGCCCTTGCCGATCAACATTCCCGCTTCCTTTTAGCTTGCACTGCCATGGAACAGGCAACAGAATATCACAAACTTTGGCATGTTAATAGTAAGACCTTAAGTATGAGGTTTAATATCCCTATTCGTAAAGCTAAATCTATTGTCCAAAATTGCGAAAAATGTGTTATTCATCAGACTGTTACTATGCCCACTGGAGCTAATCCCTGGGGCCTTTATCCATGTCACATTTGGCAAATGAATGTAACGCATATCCCTGCCTTTGGCAAGCTATCCTGTGTCCATGTTACGGTGGATACTTACTCAGGAGTAGTTATGGCTACCGCCGCAGCCAAAGAGTCCACTTCCCATGTAATGCAATATATGTTACAATGTTTTGCTTCTTGGGGAATTCCTAATATAATAAAAACTGATAATGGACCTGCTTATACTTCTAAGGCTTTTGCTGAGTTTTTAGCAACTTTTCATATCTCTCATTTAACCGGCATCCCATATAACCCTACTGGACAAGCCGTTGTGGAACGCACTAATCTATATCTGAAAAACTTTGTATTAAAACAAAAAGGGGGAATAGGGGCACTATCCCGTTCCCCTAAAGACATTCTCAACCTCGCCTTACTTACCATAAATTTTTTAAATAAAAAAGCTGATGGTCTCACCCCGGCAGAACGTCATGTAATCTTGGAACAGACCCCCAATAGTAATAAACCCTATGAACCGACAGAAGTTCAGCCACACGTTAGAAAAATGATTATGTGGAAAGACCCACAAGATAACAAATGGAAAGGCCCATACCCTTTAATAAGAAGGGTACGAGGCGCTGTTTGTTTTCTCCCACAGGAAGAAAAAAATCCAATCTGGACTCCAGAAAGACGGACAAGAACAATAGAGTGGCAAGATGATCGTGATCCTACTCCTACTAATAATGACGCCACTGTCACCGACGATGGCCAAGCTGGATGAGTATTGGGGTCTCTTGAGAGCCCTACCTCTCCCTCTCCAGTTGTGTATTTGCCTGAGAAGGACTTCTCTATGGCTGTTCAACACAGGAGAGACTTTGGAGTCACCGTGGTCGTCGTTGCAGTAATTGCGGCGTTATCAGCTTGTTAGGCCGCTATTGGCATGGCCGTGAGCCAAACCTCCACACTGTCCACACTTGATAGCATCACAAGATCTACCGCCCAGGCACTTGATGATATACTGCTATTCAGCTGTTAATGAACGGATGTATTGCAAGATTAGGCCTGGTTGGCATACCCTGTGTTATTCGATCTACTGAAGTTTGTGTTCCCGTCTTTTGGGTAGCATGTTAATAACAGGATCAATTATTGTTCGGATTTTGCAAGGGCTGTTAATACGCAAGTGGTGGTTAAACAAGCCAGCTAACCAGTACCCCATGCAAAATGGACAGATTCAGGTGTGGCTGAATCTGCTGGAATGGTAGTCAAAGACGGGTAAGTTCTGAGAGGTCTTCAAGGCAACCTAAGACAGGGCATGAACGCTCCCTCCACACCTCATGTTCATGTGCCAATGACGGGTAAGCCTGATAGATGCTCTTGGTCACCTAAGACAGGCACAGTACCACTCCATTTTGCAAAGAAATAAGGGGGAGATGTCGGGGAACGGGACAGCCTGGCCAGCTGTGCCGCTCCCGACAAGAAGTTTAGTGCTGGGCTTTTTCCACCCTGCCCGTAGCTAATTGCAAGATCCTGTTTTGACTTTAAGCATCCTGTTATTGCATGTTTCCCACACTTAGTTGGTAACATGTTTTCCGTGAATGATATATATATAAATAGGTGGACAGTGGGCGGGAGTGAGTGAATGAATGCTGGTAAAAGACGGAGGAGTGAATGAATGCTGGTAAAAGACGGAGGAATGAATGAACGCTGGTAAAAGACGGAGAAATGAATGAACGCCGGTAACAGGCGGAGTTGTGAATGAACGCTGGAAACAGGCGGGAGTAATGAATGAACGCCGGTAACAGGCGGGAGCTATGAATGAATGCGAGTAGTAAGCAGGAGTGGTGAATGAAGGAGTTGTGAATGAATGAGTTGTGAATGAATGCCGGTAACAGGGCGGGCGTTCGCGACATGTAACGCGAGTCTGCTGAAAAATAAATTGAAAGCTGAAAAGCCGATAAACGCGTCTGGTGTCTCCGAGGTCTCGCCGGCGTTAACCTATCCGGAAGGTGTACGCCTGCAGTGCAGGGCCCAAGGACCTGGGCCATCCTCCACTTCTCTCCCAGGCCACAACAGAGAGCTGGACTGGAAGAGGAGCAACCAGCACAGAATCCCACACCCTGACTGAGACTAGAACCCGGGGTGCTGGCACCTCAGGCAGAGGATTAGCCTATTGAGTCGCAGCTCTGGCCCATACACTTTTCTTGATTGAGTTAAAACAATTCCCAGTTTGTTGCAAGGGTGCATGAACAATCAATTTCTCACAATTTAAACTCATGAAATGGTGGCCTCAAATATACAAAAAAAAAAAAAAAAAAACTACACTTCAACCAAAAAGAAACCTTGAGAATAGGGAGGTTGAGGAAAAATAAGGACTTTTGAGTACACATGCACCTCTCACCACTCATTGCACTGCTCTCTCTTTCCAATTATGCCTGTCCTACAGCTTCAGTGACTTCCAATGGAAATCCAATTTGCAAACAGTGCTTGGGATGACATATCATTCCATGACCAAGGCGCCATTTGGAACACGATGATATCCACAGTGTGTGGATTTTCCTCTGGGTCTTGGGTTGTTGGCTAAAATTGGAGAGTTTCCCTGAAAGAGTGCACATGACCAAGCCTTGGTCACCAGTGAAGAGATGATAGAACGGCCTACTGCATTCAAGAAAGTGTGGCTTCATGAGATGAATTAGAAACAGAGGGAGGTGAGAGGAGTTGAAGTGTGAAACTTTGAAATATGCATTTAATTCTCACTTCACATGTATGCATAAAATATGAAGTTTCTCACACATGTCCTCAGCCAGTGTCTATTAGACATGGAAGTTGGTATCAGCAGTGGACAGAATGATAGGAACATGAAGAAAAAAGCAAATTAAGTGACAGAGGCACACACACAAACACATAGATGCTACATATTTTCCTGTACACATTCTGAAATGCTTAATCGTATATGGTGGGAATCATTACTGTATTTTGATGCACTATGGACTCAAGCAGATTACACAAGAAGATGTGTAAGTGGATTAACTTTGTGGAGGGGTCAGTTTGGGGATGAACTTCTGCCCTTCTCTGGATATGCATACTCATTGGCAAATCATGAAGCCCATTTCTCCATTTGAATACTGCAGGCCTGGGAGAGACATTAGGCACAGCCATGAAGAGACTTTCTATGATACACATAGGGTCATCAGTGGTGAATGTGACCTTTGGTCTTCTCTATGAAGAATCATGTGAAATAGTGAAACTGATTGTGTTTTTTTTTTTTTTAATTCCAACACTAATTTTTCTACAATTACCAAATCCCAAAAACAGGTGACTGACCTAACAATGCTTGGCCCCTATGCACACAGGTTTACAGAGCTATATCCCACAATGCTCCAGGGACAAAATAGAGTCCAAAGCATGTTTTTCCAAAGATGTTTTTCCCACAATGGAGAGTGGCAGGTGCATAGCCTCAGGTGATGCCATGAGTTCTGGGATGGGGCAGAAGTTTAGCAATGAAAATATATAGAAGTCAGAGCTCATCTGATCTTAGGAACATTAAGACAAGGCCTCAGCCCTGTGACTCCCTTTGAAATGTCTTCCTTGTGATTCTAGCTGTGTCCCTGTGTGACTCAGTAGACTAGCACACACTGTTTATAGGTTGAGGGCATACAGCAATACTGGGACCAGCTGTGCCTACATAGAGATCTATTCTCCCTGCAGGGGGATGAGACCGAAGATATAATCCAAAAGAATTTTTTCCTAATATCAACAGAGACTTTAACTTTATGTTGGGTTGAGTTGACATGTTCTTTACTGTGATTTTTCTCAACCTACTCCTGAATCCTTTATACAGTTCACAGGACATACCTCCCTGGAACTGTGATAATTCCATGAGGTCAAGTGTCTACAGAGATGGAGACCTGGTACTGGGTGGGTTTTTCCCCCTTTACTTCCTGGAACCAGAATCAGACATGGTCCGGTTATCTTTTTTATCCAGGCCAAAGGATAAAATGACAGTAAACTGGTAAGTCCAACATTGAGTTATGTGTTAACTGTGGTTCAGACTGCAAGTGAGTGTGTGCTTGTATTGGTTAATCTGCTTAAGAATTCTAAAAAATGTACACAGAAGTTTCAGGAATGCAGATCAATGAAGGCTGGTGTTCCTTCCCTTTCCATTTTACTTTTTTCTCTACTCCTTCATGGGAGGAGAGAGAGATGGATATATTTTGTATTCATCTGATATCCTGAACAGACTCCTAGAATCTTGAAATTAATGAGACAAATGGAACTCCAGCCCATATCCCCATCCCCACCCCTGCCTGCCCCATCCAAAACCCATGGAACAGAGAATGGCCTGAGGACAGTGTTATATCTAAGGCACTCACTCTAGGTGTCATTGCTAACAAATGTGCCTGGTAGAGAAGCTGTTTTTGTCTGAGATCCACCACCTGACATACACACTGCCTCCCATACATCAACACTTGCAATCTACTCAATGGAAGTCTTTTGGGAACCTGCCCCTGAAAATAAATCTTTACTCTTTAATCTATGGTATTCTGTATGGGAACTTTGAGAATCTCTTTTGCTCAGGAGGAGCCCATGCCACAAGCATAGATGCCTGTTGTGGAGACTGCATAGAAATTGATTTGTTATCATCCATTGACTGACACCTTTCACTGCACAATGTTTCCATGTTTTATCCATTTTGTGGCTTTTATCAACCTGTAGCATACTTTTCTCATACTATTTTTTAAAGATTTATTTATTTATTTGAAAGTCAGAGTTACACAGAGAGAGGAGAGGCAGAGAGAGATCTTCCATCTATTGGTTCATTCCCCAGTTGGCTACAATGGCCAGAGCTGTGCCAGGAGCCAGCAGCCTCCTTGGAGTCTCCTACATTTGTGCAGAGGCCCAAGCACTTGGGCTATCTACTGCTTTCCCAGCCCATAACAGAGACCTGGATTGGAAGTGGAGCAGCCAGGACCTGAACTGGCAATCATATGGGATGCCAACATTGCAGGCGGCAGCTTTATGGGGTATGCCAAACTGCCGGCCCCCTTCTCATAATATCGTAACAGCTAGGTCTACATTTGGTATCAAGATACTTGTGCTTACTTATTATTGATGTAAAATATTGATGTAAATTATTGATGTAACTATTAAGAATACATGTTTTTCTTTATTATCAAAATTCTATTCAGTCTTTTTTATATAACTTATTTCATATGATTTATATCTCACAACTTGGAAAACCTAAACCTTATGAATGTTAGGATATACTGAACAAAATATTGGTTATTCATCAAATAATTTACCAAGCACCTCTCATGTGACAAACTAAACACGCTATGCATGGTTACAGTATGCATCATGAAATTAGTGGATGTCTACATGTGAGACAGACTTATTTTATCTAGAATGATCACACATCCTGGTTTGCTTCCTACAGCCTATTTATGCCAATAATCCTTGTGTATTCATTAATATCATCCTATATTATTGTTAAAAGTGTACCAGTTTGGAAGGTCAATTACATGGTCACTGTAGATACTGGAAGGAGTATGAGAACTGTTTACAGAAAGGAGATAAAGTTCTGACTGTGCCTTCTCTCTGTTGATGACATCAAGCCTTATGTTCTTCATCTGCTAATTAAGGATATTACTACTACAAAACAAAATTCTTATTATGATAAAATTAAAGGTTTATAGAATGCTTGTTCCCCCACCAGCAAGTGTCCAGCATCTTTGTAGATGAAATGTAATTACTTCATATGTATTTACTAAGAATATATGTTTTTCAATGTTCTGAATATAAACTTTACCATTGGTGTTACCTATAAACTAAATATTTGGCAAAATTGATCAATGAAGCAATCATAGACTTGTTCTGCCTCTAGACATCATATTCTAAAATCAATCTTGCTTTATCATCAAATTTTTAAACATCTTCCAAGTTTAAAAAATATTTCATACACAAGTACTTTTGCACATTTTTATGAAACAAGGCCATATTTCAAAACATGGATCCTGTGTCAAATCACCATTCTAAACTGCTTTAAGTTCCATGTTTTGTGAAATAATAGCATCGAGATCACTAAGTGGAATCTAATTAAAAACATTTCTTATATTTTAAATTTGTTTCAAGGTTATAGGAATCACAGTAATAGTTTGGAGAGATCTCTATTTTATTATCACTGCAGCTTATTGCATACACTTGAAAGATGAGTTAAGAACACTGAAAAAATTTGGGTTTTGAGTGAGATGTCAGTCATGAATACACATATCTAGCACTAATGCTTATGATCTCTATAGGATTTTAATCAACTTTGTACATGGTCCAGAACTTAATACTGGGCAGGCATGTATTTGGGGGAAAAAGAAGCAAACTTCTCAGCTTTCAACTGACAGCAAGAGCTACAAGTAACCAAGCACTGAAAAATAAAGCCCTTCATGAAATAATTAATTGCATTTAAGCAGAATGATTAAAAGCAAGAAACATTTCAATTAATGCTATTAATTTGCCATTCAAATAAGTAAATCTAAGAACTAAACAGACTTCAGTAGCATATAGATAGAGAAATAGATAAAATGGAATTTCGTGCATGAGGAAAAGAGTGAATTAAAATAAACATTGTAAGTATTCTGACAATTTGAAATTCTGAATGAAATGCTCATTTTCAAGACAAACATAACTGAATGAAAATACTTCTGTTGGTATTTGTATATTATAACAGAAAATTACAGAAAGGGCTCATGAAAATCCCTATGGTGAATAGATTAGAGATGCTTCCAAACGCTAAAATGACTGACAAGTCAGAGATGCTTGCCTCTTGGGTTCCATCCCTAAGTAAAAGTGAAATCCCATGTTGGGACACATCAAGGCTTTCCTGAAGGACTAGGGAAGGTGAGTGTGATCATGGACACAGTTTGCTTCAGAGGAATCTGAGGGTCATTTCAAAATCTTCTAAGAGCCCTTGGAACCTCACTCACACCTCCTCCATGTGCCAGAGCTGAGGCACCACAGTGTGGAAGCCTGAGTCTGACCATTGCTGCCTCAGGGTGTGGCTGTGTTGTTGCTCTGAATTCCATAGTCTCACCCTTCTCCCTGATGCTGCCCCTCTCTTTAGGTGGCTGTGGAAGAACTACCAATATGTGCTGGCCTTCCACTTTGCTATCCAGGAGATCAATAAGGACCCCCAGCTCCTCCCCAACCTGACCCTGGGTTTCCAGCTCTACAATTCTGTTACCAGTGATCAGTTCACCCTGAGGAGCACTCTGCACTGGCTGACTGGAAACATTTATTTCATCCCTAACTTCACCTGCCAGACACAAGGCAAGATGGTTGCCATAATTGCTGGAACCATGTCAGCATTTTCAGCTGAAATTGGAACAATGTTGGAGCTATACAAAACCCCACAGGTAAATCTGTTGTGAATTCTGGTGAGAAATTCTGCCATCTCCCACCAGACATGTCCAATTTGAAGCAAGGGTCATGTGGAACACAACTGCACATATAGCACCACGATTTGAAACAGATTCTGGGGAATTCCTTAGATTGTGAGAGAGATCACTGTCTAGGCCCAATGTATCCATCCCCACCTGCTGAGAAAGTTGACTGCTGACTATTGACAGGAAATACCCACAGTGCAGAGATATCCTAGGAAGACTCAATGTTAGACATGGGTATATCAAGACCTGGGCCCAGACTTTCCATTTGGAACCCACTGAGGTCCATGACAGTCCCGAAGATCATCAAGGAGTGTTTGGGGCTGAGTTACACTTAGATGAGATTTTACCCTCTCCTATACCTAATCCTGACTTCCTCACATTCAGCAGATTCCTTCACAGGACTCCCAGTTCACTTCCATGTGCAACTAAGAGATTTAGATCTTAGTGTTTGACAGAATAAAAAACAAATACAGGCAGACAGTGTGCACCCATTCACAGTATAATCACAAAATAGCCACCATAGTGCTGGTGCTCACTGGCCATGGTGAAAGTACTCAATCCAAATCTTACAAATAGGTGTTAGGAAACCAATCACATAACCAATCAAGCTGCTTCCCAGGGCCTGTATTCACATTTCCAGGATTCTTAATGGAGACCCACTACAAAGAGGTAGCAATCTGCACACATTACCATCAAGCTCAGACTGCAATAGCTGTGGTCTGAAAAGCAATTTTATCTATACTCAGAGATGATAGGTGAATATATTTTTCAAGACAATTTAGGATATGCTGTGAAAACAAATGAAATTCAAAGTATCAGGAGATCAACCCACACAAAATATTTGTCCCCGAGGAAACACACAACACCAGTTGCAGTGGGAGCTGTTCTCCACATGTCTCATGAGGTGAGAGGTGGGAAAGACAAATGTCCTGGTGATTCTGAATCCAAAATACATGCCTTCTTCTTCCTAAATATACATGAAGAACGTGGGTATCTTACACATTATCTTTCATGCTATGCATGAAGATGTACATTTCTTCTGCTAAAAGCAACAGGCATTGAAGCACAGTTACTCTGATCCCAGGTGATAGAATTTTCTTATGCCTACACATGATATTTCTTCATAGGACTTTTTTAAAATCACTTCCCAAGACAGAAAACTCAAAACCCACAAAAGTCAAATCACAACGGTTTTCTTTCCATTCAGATCACATATGGCCCTTTTGATCCCATGCTAAGTGAGAGAGACAAGTTTCCATCGCTCTATCAGATGGCCACAAGTGACAGCTCTCTGGCCCGTGGAATGCTCTCCTTGCTACTACATTTTGGCTGGATTTGGGTGGTGATCTTTGTATCTAATGATATGAAAGGAGAGAAGTTCCTTTGGGATATTCAAACTGAGATGGTAAAGGAAGGTGTCTGCTGGGCCAATATAATAAAGCTCCCAGACACTAAGTCAAGATATGAAAAAACTGAAATGTCCTTCCTAGCAAGGCTTCGAATTTCATCAGCAAATGTGCATATTCTATATGGTGATGTGAGGAGTCTCTATACCATGGAATTTCTAAGCAAATACTATTTAACCCTGGGGAAGGTGTGGATCATGGCTGCAAAGTGGGAGATTGTTGTGCATGAGACAGACCACATGCTGCACTCTTTTCATGGAGGCTTCTCATTTTCACACCACAAGGGGGAAATCCCTGGCCTCAACCACTTTGTCAAGACAGTGGACCCTTCCCACTACCCAGAAGATTTCTTCCTCAGTCAACTATGGCTTCATGCTTTTCACTGCTTACCTCCTGGGTCACTTTGTGGAACAATTGGAGTCTGCCCACCAAATGCTTCCTTTGAGTTTTTCCCAGGATGCATTGACATGCTGACCATATCTGACTCCAGCTATTTCATCTACAATGCTGTGTATGCAGTGGCCCATGCCCTCCATAAGATGCTTTCAGAGCAAATAGAAAAGGGATCTCCAGGAGATGCAACTCAACCAAGGATTTTTCCATGGCAGGTAAACATCTCCCAGAACAGGACATTTATTGAACATCTGTTTGCATCCTCAGGTATTTTTATTGCAGTACCACATGACCATGTTTTCATGTTGAGATTGCCATGAGGTATAATGGAGAGTGGGTTCTTTCACAACAGACTGGGCATAGATACATCTGTAATTGTTATCTATGTGTGGAGAATTTGTTATCTGCTATGGAACATTTTAAATATATTTTCTGCTATGCAACATGTTAAAAATAATTTTAAAATGGTCTATATGCTAAGAAATGCACATAAGTCTACAGATAAAAGAGTTTTTTATCATCTTATCACACTACAACCAACACCCATATTAATAACATAGCATTACTAGTACTGCAAGAGTCCTCAGTAGCAACCACTTAATTTTTTTTAATGTGTGAAAGAGGAACATATTGTCAATAATATGATTTGATTTATTTTTTTATTTTTATTTTTTTACAGGTAGAGTGGACAGTTAGAGAGAGAGAGAGACAGAGAGAAAGGTCTTCCTTTGCCATTGGTGCACCCTCCAATGGCTGCCATGGGTGGTGCACAACGCTGATCCGAAGGCAGGAGCCAGGTGCTTATCCTGGTCTCCAATGGGGTGCAGGGCCCAAGCACTTGGGCCATCCTCCACTGCACTCCCGGGCCACAGCAGAGAGCTGGCCTGGAAGGGGGGCAACCGGGACAGAATCTGGTGCCCTGACTGGGACTAGAACCCTGTGTGCTGGCGCCGCTAGGTGCAGGATTAGCCTATTGAGCCATGGCGCCGGCCTATGATTTGATTTAGCAAAGCACTACTTATAATTACATAGGAAATTATCTAAAGTCCACACAATTTTATACTCATATATGAACTAACACAAATGAGAGGAAACATAATATTTTTGTACCTCTGGCTTATGTAATTTACTGTGATGACCTCCAGTTTTAAATGTCAAGATTTCATTCTTAATTATGGCTGTGTAATATTCATATATGTGAGATGATATAATATGATATTTTATATATATATATAAGTATCTCACCAATTCCTTCTCCCAGTCATCAGTTGATGGACCTCTAGATGATTCTACATCTTATGTGTTGTGCATTGAGCTTCTATAAAGTTGGGAGTGTAGGAGACTCTTTCTTGTGCTGATTTCAATTCATTTGGATACATTCCCAGGTCTGAGACAACTAGGCCATGTTGTAGAACCAATATTGGTTTTCTGAGGAGTTCCTCTATTGTCTTCCATTATGTTTGTACTGGCTTATAATCCTTCCCATCAACATTGTATTGGGGTACCTTTTTTTCTTGATCCTCAGCAGAATTTGCTATTTTTCAAATTTTGGATAATATTCATTCAAAGTGGGGTGAAGTGAAATCCCACGTTAGTTTTTATTGGTGCTTCCCTGATGGTTAGTGATCATGAACCTCTTTTCATGTTTCTCTTGGGCATTTGTATTTCATCCTGTGAAAAAATCCCTGTTCATATCCTTAGTTCATTTCTTAACTAGATTGTTGGTTATGTTGTTGTTAAGTTTCTTGAATTCCTTATACATCTGGAGATTAATACTTTATTGGAACCATGTTTTGCAAATATTTTCTCCCATTTTGTAAGTAGTGTCTTCGCTTAGATGAGTGTGTCTTTTGCTGATGAGAAGTTACTTAGCTTAATGTATATTCTTGCCTTTATTGCCTTTACTTCTTGGATTTTATCCAAGAAATTCTTGCCAGGGAAATGACTTGTAGTGTTTCCCCAATGTTTGCCTCTTGTAATTTGATGGTTTCAGGTTTTAGGTTTAGATCCTTGATAAATTATGAGTTGATATTTGTATAGGGTATGAGGTAGCAGTCTGATTTAAAATCTCTGCATGTGGAAATCCAAATGTCTGCATTTGTTGATGAGACTTAATCTAGGGAGTGAGTTTAGCTCCATGTAACATTTTCAATACAGATTCTATAATGACATATCATAGAATAATGTTTCTCAGAGTATAGTGCAATGTTTAGAATATCCTAACACAGCTCATTACAAAGACTGGGAAGAAAAAATGATCAAAAGTACTCTTTTTGTTGGAATGTATGTAAGGTTAGGAAAAGTGGACTCTGGACATATCCCACAACAACTATATACCCTATAATAATATCCCCTACAGCTGTGTGCTGTAGTCCATGCCCTCTGTGAGACATTACTGGGGCAAATAGCAGTGGGGTGTACATTTTATCATAAAATGACTCTGAAACAGGAAAATATCCTGATCAAATTATTTGAGTAAATCAAATAAATTGAATGTCTCACAGAAGATAAATATATATTCTATATTATACATATATGTAAATTAAATTGACTTCAGCATGTTTACTTCACTATGTAATTTCTGGGATTACATCCAATATTAATTAACATCCTATTTGTGATTTGATAGACTCACATTTTAAAAGTAAATGTACTGGCCGAGAAGGCTTACAAATATAAGATTAGAGAATATTTATGAAGTTCTTGGTTCAAATTAGTGAAGACATAATGATAGTCCTTTAAAGAATTGGCTGTCCCACAACAGGTGTCAGGAGACTCTGAAAGTCAAGAGTTAATACACACTGTTCAGATACTAACTGCCATCAGGGTATTTTTTTTTATATAGTAAATAAAAATTTACAAAGTACAACTTTTGCATTGTTGTAGCTTTTTCCCCCATAACCTCTCTCCCACCCATAACCGCCCTATCTCCCACTCCCTCTCCCATCCCACTCTTCATCAAGATTCATTTTCAATTATCTTTATATACAGGTGATCAACTTAGTATATACTAAGTAAAGATTTCAAAAGACTGCACCCACCCAACCGCACAAGATATAGAGTACTGTTTGACTAGTTGTTTTACTGTTAATTCTTACAGTACAACACTTTAAGGACAGAAATCCTACATGGAGAGCAGGTGCACAGTGACTCCCATTGTTGAGTTAACAATTGACACTCTTATCTATAAGTCAGTAATCACCCGAGGCTCTTGCCATGAGCTGTCAAGGCTTTGGAAGCCTCCTGAGTTCACCAACTCTGATCTTATTTAGTCAAGGCCATATCACAGTGAGGGTCCATTCCTCCCTTCAGAGAAAGGTGCCTCCTTCTTTGATGGCACATTCTTTCTGCTGGGATCTCATTCACCGAGATGTTTCATTCAGGTCATTTTTGCCACAGTGCCTTGGCTTTCCATGCCTGTGAGACTCTCATGGGCCTTTTAGCCAGATCCGAATGCCCCAAGGGTTGATTCTGAGTCTGGAGTGCTGTTCAGGGCATTTGCCATTCTATGAGGCTGCTGTGCATCCTGCTTCCCCCATAGGATCATTGTCTCCCTTTTAATTCTATCCTTCATTATTTACAGACACTGGTCTTATTTGTGAAATCTCTTTGACAATTATGTACTTAAAATGATCACTTTAACAAGTGAGATGGAATGGGTACATGCCACCTTGATGGGATTGAATTGGAATCCCCTGGCATATTTCTAACTCTACCATTGGAGGTAAGTTGGGTGTGCATGTGCCAAACTGTATATCTCCTCAATCTCTTACTCCCACTCTTATATTTAACAGAGATCACTTTTCTGTTAATTTTAAATGCCTAAGAATAATTGTGTATTAACTAAGGAGTTCAACCAATGGTATTAAGCAGAACAAAAAATACTAAAAGGAACAAAATAGTAAGTTCTTCCTCAACAGTCAAGACAAGGGCTTATCTGGTCATTGTTTCTCATAGTGTCCATTTCCCTTCAACAAGTTTCCCCTTTGGTGCTCAGTTAGTTGTCATCAATAAGTGAGAACATACGATATTTGTCCCTTTGGGACTGGCTTAATTCACTCAGCATGATGATTTCCAGATACCTTCATTTTGTTGCAAATGTCCAGATTTCATTTATTAAACAGCTGTACAGTATTCTGTAGAGTACATATCCCATAATTTCTTTATCCAGTCATCTGTTGATGGGCATTTAGGTTGATTCCATGTCTTAGCTATTGTGAATTGAGCTGCAATAAACATTGAAGTGCACACAGCTCTTTTTTTCCAGTTTAATTTCCTTTGGGTAAATTCCAAGGAGTGCGATGGCTGGGTCATGTGGTAAGGCTATATTCTGGTTACTGAGGACTCTCCAAACTGTCTTCCATAGTGGCTTTATCAGTTTGCCTTCTCACCAACAGTGGATTAGTGTCCCTTTTTCCCCACATCCTCGCCAGCATCTGTTGTTAGTTGATTTCTGTATGTGAGCCATTCTAACTGGGGTGAGGTGAAACCTCATTGTGGTTTTGATTTGCATTTCCCTGATGGCTAGAGATCCTGAGCATTTTTTCATGAGTCTGTTGGCGATTTGGATTTCCTCTTTTGAAAAATGTCTGTTAAGGTCCTTGGCCCATCTTTATATTGGGTTGGTTGTTGTGGAGTTTCTTGATCATTTTATAGAGTCTAATTGTTAATTCTTTACCAGTCATGTAGTTTGCAAAAAATTTCTCCCATTGTGTTGGTTGCCTCTTCACTTTCCTGACTATTTCTTTTGCTGTAAAGAAACTTCTCAATTTGAGGTAATCCCATTTGGCTATTTTAGCTTTGACTACCTGTGCCTCTGGTGTTTTCTCAAGAATTCTTTGCCTGTTCCAATGTCTTGAAGGGTTTCCCCTATGCTCTCAATTAATTTCATTGTGTTATGGCATATATCTAGATCTTTGATCCATGGTGAGTGGATTTTTGTATATGGTGTATGATGATAGGGGTCTTGTTTCATACTTCAACATGTTGACATCCAGTTTTCACTGCACCATTTGTTGAAGAGGCTGTCCCTGTTCCAGGGGGTTGGTTTTAGCTCCTTTGTTGAATATGAGTTGGTTATAGATGTTTGGATTGATTTCCAGTGTTTCCATTGATCTGTCCATCTGTTTTTGAACCAGTACCAGGCTGTTTTGATAATAACTGCCCTGTAGTATGTCTTGAATTCTGGAATTGTGAATACTCCGGATTTGTTTTTATTGTAAAGGATTGCTTTAGCTATTCACGGTCTCCTGCTTCTCCATATGAATTTCAGCATCATTTTTTCTGGGTCTGTGAAGAATGACTTTGGTATTTTGATTGGTATTGCATTGAACCTGTAAATTGCTTTTGGGATAATGGACATTTTGATGATATTGATTCTTCCAATCCATGAACATGGCAGATTTTTCCATTTTTTTGTTTCTTCTTCTATTTCTTTCTTTAGTGTTTTGTAATTTTCCTCATAGAGGTCTTTGATATCCTTGGTTAAATTTATCCCAAGGTACTTCAATATTTTGTGGCTATTGTGATTGGGATTTATCTTAGAAGTTCTTGCTTGGCCACAGCATTGTCAGTGTATACAAAACCTGTTGATTTCTGAGCATTAACTTTGTATCCTGCTACATTACCAAACTCTTCTATGAGATTCAATATTCTCTTACAAAAATTTTTGGGATCCCCTATACATAGGATCATGTCATCTGCTAACGGGGATAGTTTGACTTCCTCTTTTCCCATTTGTATTCCTTTAATTTCTTTTTCTTGCCTAATGTCTCTGGCTAAAGCTTCTAGGACTATATTGAATAGCAATAGTGAGAGTGGGCATCCCTGTCTGATGTCAGTTTCAATGGAAATGCCTCTAACTGTTCCCCATTCAATATGATGCTGGCCATGATTTTATCATAAATTGCCTTAGTTGTGTTGAGGAATGTTCCTTCTAACCCCAATTTGCTTAAAGTTTCATCATGAAAGGGTATTGTATTTTGTCAAATGCTTTATCTGCTGCTATTGAGATAATCATATGATTTCAGTTTCTCAACTTGTTAATGTGATTGATTCTCGAACACTGAACCATCCCTGCATACCAGGGATAAATCCCACTTGGTTCATGTGAATGATCTTTCTGATGTGTAGTTAGATTCGGTTTGCCAGGATTTTGTTTAGTATTTTTGCATCTATGTTCATCAGGGAGATAGGTCTATAGTTTTTTTTCTCTGCTGTGTCTTTCCAGGGCTTAGGGATTAAGTAAATATTGGTGGCCAGCGTCATGGCTTACTAGGCTAATCTTCTGCCTGCAGCACTGGAACCCCAGGTTCTAGTCCCGGTTGGGGTGCCGGTTCTGCCTGGTTGCTACTCTTCCAGTCCAGCTCTCTGCTGTGGATTGAAAAAGCAGTGGAGGATGGCCAAGTGCTTGGGCCCTGCACCCACACAGGAGACCAGGAGGAAGCACCAGGCTCCTATCTTCAGATCGG
The DNA here is from genome assembly GCF_964237555.1 of Oryctolagus cuniculus. Taxonomy (NCBI): domain Eukaryota; kingdom Metazoa; phylum Chordata; class Mammalia; order Lagomorpha; family Leporidae; genus Oryctolagus; species Oryctolagus cuniculus. Next base: position 7,637,316 of record NW_027208201.1, on the reverse strand, counting down.
TGCAGCACGCCAGCTGCAGTGGCCATCTGGGGGGTGAACCAACGGAAGGAAGACCTTTCTCTCTGTCTCTCTCTCCCACTGTCTAACTCCCCTGTCAAAAAGAAAAGATGATATTGGCTTCATAGAAAGAATTTGGGAGGATTCCCCCCTTTCAATTGTTTTGAATAACTTGAGAAAAACTGGGGTTAGTTGTTCTTCAAAAGTCTGGTAGAATTCAGTGGTGAAGCCATCCAGTCCTGGGCTCTTCTTTTTTGGTAGTGTGTTTATTGCTGATTCAATTTCTTTCATAGTTATGGGTCTGTTTATGTTTTGTATATCTTCATGGCTCAGTTTAGGAAGGTTGTAAGGGTCCAGGAATCTATCCATTTCTTCCAGGTTCCTCAATTTGTTAGCTTACATCTCTTTGTAATGGTTTCTGATGATTCTTTTTATTTCTGTTGTGTCTGTTGTTACATTCCCATTACCATCATTACTTTTATGGATTTGGGTCTTCTCTCTCCTTTTGTCAGTTCGTTGGTCCAATGGTGTGTCTATTTTGTTTATTTTTTCAAAGAACCAGCTCCTGGTTTTGTTGATCTTTTGTATTGTTTTTTTGTTTGTTTGTTTCAATTCTGTTTATTTCTTCTCTAATCTATAGTAGTTCTTTTCTTCTGCCTGGTTTGGGTTGGATTTGCTGCTGTTTCTCTATATCCTTGAGGTGCATTGAGAGGTCATTTGTTTGGTTCCTTTCCAGTTTCTTGATGTAGGCACCAATTGCTATAAGCTTTCCTCCTAGCACTGCTTTTACTGTATCCCACAAGTTTTGATAGGTTGTGCTGTCATTTTCATTTGTTTCTAGAAATCCTTTGATTTCTCTTGATTTCTTCTATGACCCACTGTTCATTCAGAATCATGTTGTTCATTCTCCATGTATTTGCATATGGTGTAGAGATTCTTGGGTTGTTGATTTTGAGTTTCACTGTGCTATGGTCTGAGAAGCTGCATGGTATAGTTTCAATTTTTTTGAATTTGTTGAGGCTCCCTTTATGGCCTAGCGAATGGTCAATCCTAGAGAACGTTCCATGTACTGGGGAGAAATACGTGAACTCTGTGGCTGTGGGGTGAAAGGTTCTAAAGATATCTATTAGGTCTATTTGGTCTATAGCATCAATTAACTCTGTTGTTTCCTTGTTGAATTTCTGTCTGGTTGATCTGTCCATTGGTGAGAGTGGCATGCTGAATGCCCCTGTAACCATTGTATTTGAATCTATATCTCCCTTTAAGTTCTTTAGTAATTCTTTCAAGTAGTCAGGTGCCCTGTAATTAGGTGCATATACATTTATAATAGTAATGTCTTCATGTTGGATTGATCCTTTAATCATTATATAATGCCCTTCTTTCTCTCTTTTAATAGTTTTTGTGTTAAAGTCTATTTTGTCTGATATTAGGATGGCCACCCCAGCTCTTTTTTGATTTCTGTTAGCTTGAAATATCTTTTTCCACCCTTTCACTTTCAGTCTGCATGCATCTTTGCTGATAAGGTGTGTTTCGTGAAGGCAGCATAAAGATAGATTCTCTTTTTTAATTCAATCCGCTAGTCTGTCTCTCTTGGTTGTCGAGTTGAGGCCATTTATATTCACTGTGACTATTATTAAATACTGTCTTTTTCCAGTCATGGTTCCTTAAACAAGCTGTTTATGTATTTTGAGATTTGTTTGTAGTTTAGTTGGCTCATTTTCTACATTCACCTTTTTTTGTAGTGAAGTTCTTGTTTCTGTATTTCTGTGTGCAGCACGTCTTTGAGCCAGTGTTGTAGGGTTGGATGTGAGGATACAAATTCCTTCAGTTTCTGTTTGTCGTGGAAAATCTTTATTTTCCCTACATTCATATATGCTAGCTTTTCAAGGTATATTATTCTAGGTTGTCATTGTTTGTCTTTTAAAACTTGGAATATATCATGCCATTATCTCCTTGCCTGTAGTGTTTGCGATAAATCTGGGGTGAGTCTGATTAAATTATCCTTAAATATGATTCATCGTTTCTCTCTGGCACAATTTAGGATTTCTTCTTTGTGTTTCACTGAGCTGAGTGTTGCCACAATGTGTTGCAGTGAATTTCTCTTCTGGTCTAATTTGTTGGGGCTCCTGAGTATTTGTTGAATTTGGTTGTTTCTATCAATTTGCCTCTGTTGGAAGTTTTCTGATATTATTTCATTGAAAATGTTATACAAATAGAATTACACATAAACTGTATACACATGTTTATCAGTTTGGACTTGCCAGCAGCAGCCAGGGATGTCAGGTTCCAGAAACTTTATTATGAAAAATTATGCTTGGATTTCTAATTTATTTAACAGAATTCATCTGATATTTTATTCAATATTGTTAAACTCTAAAAAAAATTATTTGAAAATCAAAGTTACTGTAAGAGAGTGAGAGACAGAAAGAGAAAAGGAGACAGATCTTGCATCTGCTGATTCACTCCACAATGGCTGCAAGGACCAGGACTGGGAACACTCTAAGCCAGGATGCAGGAGCTTCCACTGGGTCTCTCATGTGAGTGTAGGGGCCCAGGCAGTTGGACCATCATCTAATGCTTTCCCATGTACATTGGCAGAGACCTGAACCAGCAGTAGAACAACAGTAATTTAACCAGCACTCACAGGGATGCTGGGCACTGTGGACAGCAGCTTCACCTGCTGCACTACAAGGCCAGCCCAAATTTACTAAAGTAAAAAATATTGATATGAACATAATAGATTTCATGTATTTCATAGATACATTTCTAAGAAGATATCCATTCTTCCTTCCCTCCCTCTCTCATTCTCCCCTCCTTCCTTTCTTTTTAATTTTTGCAAAAATAGCATTTCAATTTGCTTTATAATCACAGGTGTAATGCCACAGTAATCATAATGATTCATAAATGAAAAGTAGAAAGACCATGTTCCACAGGAACTTACACAAGATGATAAGCAAAAATGAAATCCAAGATATCAGTTTCATTTTGATACATGGTGGGGTTTTTCTTTGCATCTATAGTAACTACTACACATCACAGAAAACAAATTATATTTTCTGATTGGAACTGGTTTATTTCAGTAAGCATAAGCATAAAGGTCTCCAGTTGCATCCATTTTTTGTCAAAGAGAGGATTTCATTCTATTTGGTAGGGGGTATATTTTGAAAAGTGCACATGTTTGCACTCACCTATGGAACCATCACAATAATCAAGATATCACATATATAAAGCCATGTTGTTTACATTTGGAAAACTAAGATGAGCTTTCCTAAACCTCTAACAATCTTTCATGGTCAGCCACCCTGTGGGACACATCCTGTGATTTTTCTGGATTCAAATGGTCCCCATCATTTTAATGGGTGTTGGGGGGTAGAATTCCCTGCATTTGAACAATGATATGATGATCATTCAGACAAAAGTCAGCCTCCACCAAATAGAAAACCTGAGGATACACAGGAGGCAAAAGAAGGATTTCTCAGTCATATGCAGCTCCCACCTCTCATCTGAATGTTCTCCCTCTTTCCAATTGTGCCTCCCCTCCAGCTTCATCCACTCCTGAAGAAAATCCAATTTACCAACAGTGCTGGGGAGGATGTTTCCTTCCATGAAACAAGACACCATATGGCACATTATGATATCCACAACATTGTGAATTTTCCTGCTGGATTTCGTTTGCTGATTAAAATCGGGGAGTTCTCTGAGAGTGCACATGACCAAGGCTTGGTCCTCAATGAAGAGATGATAGAATGGCCTATAGCATTCAAGAAGGTGTGGATCCATGGAAATATTCGATACATACAGAGGGTCTGAGAGGAGATTAAGTGCGAGATTTTAAATAAGCATTCAATTCTCAATTATCATCTTGGCTTCAAAAGATATGGTGTCCCTTACACATATATGAGTCAATGTGTATTAGAAGTTTATGTTTGTATTAGTTATTGCTGTTTTTACTTTGGAAATAATTATGCATTCAGATGTTGAGTGACTAAAATGAGCAATGTTAATGAATAGAGATAGATATCAGTATATAGACATAAAATTACAAAATACATGTGTACAGAAATTCTAAATTTTTTCAATTTTTTATTTATATAAGGTGAAAAACTTTCACTTCATGTATATATATAGATATATAGATTTAGAAGAACAGTGATATCTTAAATATGGTGAGAGTCATATATTTTAATGCAGCATGAACACAAGTAAATTATAAGTTGATCTATCCATCGCCTATTTGTAGAAAGCATTCTCATTTTCATTGTCATTGTGGTTGCCAATAAGTGCAGTTTCTTTTCTGCATAGCATCTCACAGCTGTGGTCAAATGTTTTATCATCATTCTACTGTTGAAATCCCCCAGGGAATTTTGTGGGTGATTTGTGTAACTATCATGCTTTATGCCCAAAATGCATTCTTAGTTTCTTGAAATTGATACTCTTCCTGAATCTAGAAGTCCAGAAGAGGATTAGATACACAATCCATATCTTTATAACATTTGCTCATCATTTCTCTGTGGCCTTGTCTTTTTCTGAATACTCAGTCTCAAATATACACATTACAGAATAATGATATGAATGTTAAAGATTTCAGAGGAAGAAATGTAGTAGAAAGAAACAAAGGCCTAGAAGAATAGATCTGGTGATGAACAAAATTACAGCAATCAGGTACCCTCATAATGTTTGGTAGACAATTGACAAACCTGGAATGAGCATCATAGAAACTACAAATTGGATGTATGAAAAAATCAACAAGGCAGAGAATGGGGAAGACAGTGATGACCTTCAGAGTGATGGGGCAAATAGAGACATCTTATCACAGTGCCTAATGATGTGCAAAACAATGACCATCGCTTCTCTTTCCCCCTCAGACTCCTCAGTCTTTATGTGGCCAGAGGTGTGGTCCAGGATTCAGGAAAATGCCACAGGAAGGAAGAGCTGTCTGCTGCTATATTTGTGTTATTTGTCCAGAGAGAGACATTTCCAATCATACAGGTAGAAAACATGTAACTCACTATGAAAACTCCACCATCTTAACTATTTCTAGATAAAAAGGAAACCAAGAATCTTTATAATGGGATAAGAGTGCCCCATTGTTCTCTATGCACACTTTCACTCACTCTTTCCATACACTTGTTGTATGCTCACTCTCGCCATCTCAGTAGTCTGGTGGTGCTCATCCTCTCTAGCTCAACACTGACACTGATTCTCTCTGATATCCTTCTTTTCCATCCAGTGCTAGATGAGGCTGTCTCAATCTGAGATCTTCTAGTAGGCCTACTAATGTCTGAACAAAAAATATCAGATGAGCATTTGTTAAGGCTCCCTAAGGATTTCTAGAAATCTTGAAATCAAAACTTTTCCATACACACCTGAGAAACAGGGAGCTACTTCACAGGAATTGTGATGGGAATACTGTATTACTTTCTGTGCTGGGTCTTTTACATAGTGCGTGCTGTGTAGTACACATAATGAATGCCTCCCTTTGTCCTTTTGTTTTCTATACTAGAATAAGAGAAAATAAGTGTGAAATATACAGACAAAACATCCTAATAACTATGCAACTACATAACACCTCCAGTCCTCCAGTCCATGAAGCTTGTATGATTACCAACTTAAAACCTGAGAAGCACTTTACTACAAGTGTGGACCAAGTAATATCATTTCCTTTCTTTTAAAAAATATTTTTTTTAATTTCAAAGAGTTACAGAGGAGAGAGAGAGAGAGAGAGAGAGAGAGAGAGAGAGAGAGAAAGAAAGAGATTCCATCTACTTATTCAAGCCCCAGACATGCACAATTGACCAGGTTTGGCAAGGCAGATGCCAGCAGCCAGGTTCATTTGGGTCTCACACATGGGTTCAGGGGACCCAAGTACTTGGGCCATCTTCTGCGGCTTTTTCCAGGCCATTAGCAGGGAGCTGGATTGGAAATGGATTACTGGAACACAAAACAATGTCCATAAGGGATGCTGGCATTGCAGCTGGTGGCTTTACATATCATGCCACAACACTGAATCTACTTTTGTTTCTTAAATTGACATATGATTGAGAGAGAGACATGGTCACCAACTGGCCTGTTCTTAATGACTTCCTTCATGCTGCTGCTGCAGAAGTGTATTACTTCAACAGAGACAATGTGGTGTCCATGTGGTGTTCACATGACTAAAATGATGAACAAGCCATGCTCTCAGTGAAAAGGAGTGGAAAGTTCTCTTTCAATACTGTGATGAAAATATCACTTACTCCCATACAACCATTAAAAAACTAGTAGTGGTGGCGCCGCGGCTCACTAGGCTAATCCTCCGCCTTGTGGCGCCGGCACACTGGGTTCTAGTCCCGGGTGGGGGTGCCGGATTCTGTCCCAGTTGCCCCTCTTCCAGGCCAGCTCTCTGCTGTGGCCAGGGAGTGCAGTGGAGGATGGCCTGAGTCCTTGGGCCCTGCACCCCATGGGAGACCAGGATAAGTACCTGGCTCCTGCCATCGGATCAGCGCAGTGTGCCGGCCACAGTGCGCTGGCCGCGGCAGCCATTGGAGGGTGAACCAACGGCAAAGGAAGACCTTAATCTCTGTCTCTCTCTCTCACTGTCCACTCTGCCTGTCAAAAAATTAAAAAAAAATAAAAAAACTTTAAAAAAAACTAGTAGCAATAATTCTTTTCTATGCAATCACAGCATATGAACATTTATATGGAAAGAGTGATGAGTCCATGCAGGAAATTAGAGTATTCACTGATGTATGGAAGTCCTAGGAGTGATAGATATTTTAAATAGGTCATCTACATTTGAGTATTAAAAAAAAAAACCTTAAACCTGGTGACCGCAGACAAATATTTTAACCCATGTGAACACAAGCTTCTCCAGAGAAAAACACTAGGGACAGTAGAGAAGAGGGTTTGGAAGAATCTATGCCCATATGAAATACAGGAAATACATCACTTTGAGAAAATAAAACACTGAAAGAAATATCTCTGAGTGACAAAATGAGTCCCCAGAGCCCCATGTGCTAAGGAGCTTGTTTCAGTGAGCTTCCTACACCTAGAGGCGAGCATTCTCTCTGGGTCAGGAGTGCAGAAATATACTTTAGTGTGTCCTGGTACACATTAGAGCAGGCTGGACTCACCATGACATTGCAAAGGGGACCATTTTCCTTAACAGGGAAAAAGGAGCAAATTGTGAAGTGGAAACAGTCTTCCTTTTCTCCGCAGATGCAGAGCAGTGCATCCCGTGTGCAGATCACGAGTACCCAAACATGGAGAGAAACCGCTGCCTCCCCAAGCTGGTGACTTTCTTAGCCTTTGAGGATGACCTGGGGACGGCTCTGGCTTCCGTGGCTCTGTCCTTCTCTGTCCTCACAGCTGCAGTCCTCTGGGTCTTTGTGAAGCACCGAGACACTCCCATCGTCAAGGCCAATAACAGGACCCTCAGCTACATCCTGCTCATCACCCTCCTCCTGTGCTTCCTCTGCTCCTTACTCTTCCTTGGCCGTCCAAACACAGCCACCTGCCTTCTCCAGCAAATAGCATTTGGCCTTGTGTTCACAGTGGCTGTTTCCACCGTGCTGGCCAAGACCATCACTGTGATTCTTGCCTTCAAAGTTACAAAACCTGGAAGAACTATCAGGCGATTGCTGGTATCAGGAGCTTCTAACTTCATCATTCCCATCTGCTCCTTGATCCAAGTGGCTCTCTGTGTCATCTGGTTGGGAATTTCTCCTCCATTTATTGAGTTAGATGCACATTCTGAGCCTGACCACATCATCCTGATGTGCAATAAGGGTTCAGTCACTGCCTTCTACTGTGTCCTGGGCTACCTGGGCTCTTTGGCCCTGGCAAGCTTCACTGTGGCTTTCCTAGCCAGGAATCTGCCTGACACATTCAATGAAGCCAAGTTCCTGACCTTCAGCATGCTGGTGTTCTGCAGTGTCTGGGTGACCTTCCTGCCTGTCTACCACAGCACCAACGGGAAGGTCATGGTGGCTGTGGAGATCTTCTCCATCTTGGCCTCCAGTGCAGGGCTCCTGGGCTGCATCTTCCTCCCCAAGTGCTACATTATTCTCATAAAACCTGATAAAAATTCTTTGAAAGCTTTAAAAAACCAACGCAGTTCTAGGGGATCCTGAAATTTTTCTCATGCATTTCTTCACATTTTCAACTTTGTAATCAAAAGGAAGTTGCATTCCAACACTGTAAAATAAGCAAACCTAAAAACCGTTGTTGTTTAGGCAATGAGTCCAGCAATTAAGATCACCTTGTTCCATGATTGTACAGTTTCCATATATGCATGGATATGTCCTCAGTTTGTCCTTTTCCGCTGATCAAACCAATTCTGAGCCAATGGCACACTCTTACTTACTGTGGTGTAATAAAAAGTTTTGATATGTAGAAGGGTGTGTACCTTTGTTCATTTTCAGAATTGTACTATCTGTTTTTGGACTTCTATACTAACTTTAGTTTCAGTTTGTCGAGTTCCACTAAAAATCTTTTTTGGTATTTTGCTGAGTTAAATTTATAGGTTCAATCTGGGGGAGCTATGACATCTTTATAAAATTCTGTCATCCAATATATTAATATTATGTTGCTTTTTAAATATCCTTCAAAAACATTTCCTAATTTGGTGATAAAACTCTTGTATGTCTTTGTCAGCTTTTTTTCTATGTACAACTTCTGTTTCTAGTATCAAGTCAGATCTTTTTTCTATCAAATTTTTAAGTTTCTTGCTGCTTCTGCTATAGATTCTGCAATAAAGTGGATTTATTTACCAAAAAAATCACCTTGTTCCACATGACATTATTTGGGTTTGTAATTTGGTTCTGACCCCTGACCCCAGATTCCCAGGAAATAAACCCTTTCAGTGAGTGGTGATGACTCAGAGATATTGGGTCCCTTTCAATCAATATTTTTCCTGGCTCCTGGCCCTGGCCTCAGTTCAGGCTCAGCTACTGTGGGCACTGAGATGTGAAGCAGTGAAAGGTTGGTTTCTCAGCCATCTCTCTCTCCATTTCTCTCTACCTCTCAAAAAACACAATGCCATCTAGAAATAGTTTAATAAAAAATAAGAGTGATATTTAAAACGGAAACAGAGCTGACCAGCAAGTTATAAATACCAATGCTATTTTATATTATAGGGCTATCCCTGAAAATATACACACTGTTTGCTGCTTAGGACGCCTGTCATTCTATAAGTCTTTTGTGTGGACTGCTTCCCATGTTGTAACATTCTCTCCATTTTAATTCTCTCTATTGTTATTACCAAACACTTGATCATATTTATATAATCCCTCTGACAGTTAATCCTATCTATATGATCAATTAAACATAATATGATCACTTTAACATGTAAGATGGCATTATTACCACCCAGTTTCATGGGATTTGGAGTATCAGAGTGAGATTTTAGGTTTACCCTTAGAAGTAAGTCCATGGGGATGTATGCAAAACTATACAGTTCCTCTCTCTCTTATTCCCACCTTTATTTTTATAGGGATCTACTTTCAATTGACTTTATACACATATGATTAATTCTATGTTAAAGAAAGAGTTCAACCAATGTTATTAAGTAGGAAAAAATAAAAATAATTAAAAATAATTAAAAACTGTTCCTCAACAGATAAGACAAAGGTTGTTTAAGTCATTGCTTCTCATAGTGAAAGTTTGATTTATATAGCTTTCATTTTAGGTGCTCTGTTAGTTATCACAGATCATGGAGAACATATGGTTTTGACCCTTTGAGACTGGCTTATTTCTCTCTAAGTATGATGTTTTCCAGATTCATCCATTTTGTTGCAAATGATCAGATTTCACCTTTTTTACCACTGTGTAGTATTCCATAGAGTACATATCCAAAAATTGCTTTACCCAGTCTTAGTTGATGGACATTCATGTTGATTCCATGTCTTAGCTATTATAAATTGAGCTGCAATAAACATGGGAATGCAGATAACTCTTGCATATGCTGATTTCATTTCCCTTGGGTAAATTCCCAGGAGTGGGATGGCTAGCTCATATGGTAGGACTACATTCAGATTTCTGACATGTCTCCAAACTGCCTTCTATAATGGTTTTCCAAATCTACATTCCACCAACAGTGGATTAGGTTTCCTTTTTCCCCAGAATCGCACCAGCATTTGTTGTTTGTTAATTTCTGTATGAGAGCCATTCTAACTGGGGTGAGGCGAAATCTCATTGTGGTTTAGATTTGCATTTCACTGATGGCTACTGATCTTGAACATTTTTTCATGTGTCTGTTGGCTATTTGGATTATATCAAAAGTACTGTCAATATGTGAAGTGGTGCTAAATTTTAAGTTTTGATAATATAAAATGCTGCTGATATAAATGTCTGAAAGTTAAAAAGTCTAATGATTTTGTGTTACTAGACGTGATGGTTATCTTAATGAGAAAGGCCCAGAGCCTAAAGGGTTAACTGTTCTGTAAAATACTACAGGTGCTTTCTTTTTTTTTTTTTTTTTTCCTTTTTTTTTTTTTTTTAATCTTTTATTTAATGAATATAAATTTCCAAAGTACGACTCATGTGTTACAATGGCTTCCCCCCACATACCGTCCCTCCCACCCACAACCCTCCCCTTTCCCACTCCCTCTCCCCTTCCATTCACATCAAGATTCATTTTCGATTATCTTAATATACAGAAGATCAGCTTAGTATACCTTAAGTAAGTATTTCAACAGTTTGCTCCCACACAAAAACATAAAGTGAAAAATAATAGATGATTTTTTTTAAATGATGATGAAATCAGATCAGACCTATTGTCATGTTTAATCCCAGTGAGAGTCAAGTTGGGAATTGATAATTTCTTTCTTTTTTTTTTTTTTTACAGAAGATCAGTTTAGTGTACATTAAGTAAAGATTTCAGTCGTTTGCACCCCCATAGAAACACAAAGTGAAATATACTGTTTGAGTACTCGTTATAGCATTAAGCCTCAGTGTACAGCACGTTAAGGACAGAGATCCTACATGAGGAGTAAGTGCACAGTGACTCCTGTTGTTGACTTTACCAATTGACACTCCTGTTTATGGCATCAGTAATCTCCCTATGCACCAGTTATGAGTTTCCAAGGCTATGGAAGCCCCTTGAGTTCTCCGACTCTTATCTTGTTTAGACACGGTCATAGTCAAAGTGGAGGTTCTCTCCTCCCTTCAGAGAAAGGCACCTCCCTCTTTGAAGACCTGTTCTTTCCACTGGGATCTCACTCACAGAGATCTTTTTGCCAGAGTGTCTTGGCTTTCCATGCCTGAAATACTCTCATGGGCTTTTCAGCCAGATCCGAGTGCCTTTAGGGCTGATTCTGAGGCCAGAGTGCTATTTAGGACATCCGCCATTCTATGAGTCTGCTGAGTATCTCACTTCCCATGTTGGATCACTCTCCCCTTTATTTATTCTATCGGTTGGTGTTAGCAGATACTAGACTTGTTTATGTGCTCCCTTTGACTCTTAGTCCTTTCATTATGATCAATTGTGAACTGAAATTGATCACTTGGAGTAGTGAGATGGCATTGGCACATGCCACCTTGATGGGATTGAATTGGAATCCCCTGGTATGTTTCCAACTCTACCAATTGGGGCAAGTCAGCCCGAGCATGCCCCAAATTATACAACTCTTCCCTCTCTTATTCCCACTCTTGTATTTAACAGGGATCACATTTCAGTTAATTTTCAACACTTAAGAATAACTGTGTGATAATTACAGAATTAAACCAGTCATATTAAGTAGAACAGACAAAAAAAAAATACTATGAGGGATAATGTATTAAGTTGTCCATTAGCAGTCAGGGCTATGCTGATCAAGTCACCATTTCTCATAGTGTCCATTTCACTTCAGGAGGTTTCCTTTTTGGTGTTCAGTCAGTTGTCACCGATCAGGGAGAACATATGTTATTTGTCCCTTTGGGACTGGCTTACTTCACTCAGCATGATGTGTTCCAGATTCCTCCATTTTGTTGCAAATGACTGGATTTCGTTGTTTCTTACTGCGGTATAGTACTCTAAAGAATACATATCCCATAATTTCTTTATCCAGTCTACCGTTGATGGGCATTTAGGTTGGTTCCAGGTCTTGGCTATTGTGAATTGTGCTGCAATAAACATTAGGGTGCAGACCGCTTTTTTGTTTATCAATTTAAACTCCTTTGGGTAAATTCCAAGGAGTGGGATGGCTGGGTCGAACGGTAGGGTTATATTCAGGTTTCTGAGGAATCTCCAGACTGATTTCCATAGTGGCTTGACCAGTTTGCATTCCCACCAACAGTGGGTTAGTGTCCCTTTTTCCCCACATCCTCGCCAGCATCTGTTGTTGGTAGATTTCTGTATGTGAGCCATTCTAACCGGGGTGAGGTGAAACCTCATTGTGGTTTTGATTTGCATTTCCCTGATTGCTAGTGACCTTGAACATTTTTTCATGTGCCTGTTGGCCATTTGGATTTCCTCTTTTGAAAAATGTCTATTGAAGTCCTTGGCCCATCTCTTAAGTGGGTTGTTGGTTTTGTTTTTGTGGAGTTTTTTGATCTCTTTGTAGATTCTGGTTATTAACCCTTTATCTGTTGCATAGTTTGCAAATATTTTTTCCCATTCTGTCGGTTGTCTCTTCACTCTCCTGACTGTTTCTTTTGCAGTACAGAAACTTCTCAATTTGATGCAATCCCAATAGTTGATTTTGGCTTTGACTGTCTGTGCCTCCCGGGTCTTTTCCAGAAATTCTTTGCCTGTGCCAATATCTTGAAGGGTTTCTCCAATGTTCTCTAATAACTTAATGGTGTCAGGACGTAGATTTAGGTCTTTAATCCACGTTGAGTGGATTTTTGTGTAAGGTGTAAGGTAGGGGTCTTGCTTCATGCTTCTGCACGTGGAAATCCAGTTTTCCCAGCACCATTTATTGAATAGACTGTCCTTGCTCCAGGAATTAGTTTTAGATCCTTGATCAAATATAAGTTGGCTGTAGATGTTTGGGTTGATTTCTGGTGTTTCAATTCTGTTCCATTGGTCTATCCAACTGTTCTGTAAAATACTACAGGTGCTTTCAAAAACAATGGAGTAAGCAAGTGCCTCTTGTTGGTTAATGAGGTTATAACTTTTAATGTGGCAATTTAATCTTTTGACATCTACAGTTTTATATATGGTAATAAAAAAGACCTAAAGATTTCAAGAAGCTATTAATGAAACTGCTTTATTGTTCTACCTTGTATGTTACACGTGTGCACATATTGTATGTCTATATGGGAAGATTTATTAAGAGCTTTGTTTTAATTGCCTTATAGATAAAAAGATTGCTCATCGATTTAAACTGCTAAAAATAATCAAAGATACATTTTAATCCATGTGACCTGAATCTCTATTTCAGATGTTTTAAATCTGCTAGTACAAAGAAACTAAAAATATTTTATGTGCTTGTGCTTGAGTTTGCTGCTTAAACAATACTTTAGAGATGTTTCCAAATACATGTATTCTTTTTTTTTAACTTTTATTTAATGAATATGAATTTCCAAAGTACAGCTTATGGATTACAATGGCTTCCCCCCATAACGTCCCTCCCACCCGCAATCCTCCCCTTTCCCGCTCTCTCTCCCCTTCCATTCACATTGATTCATTTTCGATTCTCTTTATATACAGAAGATCAGTTTAGCATACATTAAGTAAAGATTTCAGCAGTTGGCTCCCACACAGAAATGTAAAGGGAAAAATACTGTTTGAGTACTAGTTATAGCATTAGATCTCAATGTACAGCACATTAAGGACAAAGATCCTACATGAGGAGTAAGTGCACAGTGACTCCTGTTGTTGACTTAACAAATTGACACTCTTGTTTACGGCATCAGTAATCACCCTAGGCTCTTGTCATGAGCTGCCAAGGCTATGGAAGCCCCCTGAGTTCACTGACTCTGATCATATTTAGACAAGGCCATGGTCAAAGTGGAAGTTCTCTCCTCCTTTCAGAGAAAGGTACCTCCTTCTTTGATGACCCCTTCTTTCCACTGGGATCTCACTTGTAGAGATCTTTCATTTAGGTTTTTTTCCCCCAAAGTGTCTTGGCTTTCCATGCCTGAAATACTCTCATGGGCTTTTCAGCTGGATCCGCATGCCTTAAGGGCTGATTCTGAGGCCAGAGTGCTGTTTAGGACATCTGCCATTCTATGGGTCTGCTGTGTATCTCACTTCCCATGTTGGATCATTCTCTCCCTTTTTTATTCTATCAGCTACTATTTGCAGACACTATTCTTGTTTATGTGCTCCCTTTGGTTCTTAGTCCTATCATCATGATCAATTGTGAATAGAAATTGATCACTTGGACTAGTGAGATGACATTGGTACATGTCACCTTGATGGGATTGAATTGGAATCCCCTGGTATGTTGCTAACTCTACCATTTGAGGTAAGTCAGCTTGAGCATGTCCTGGATTGCACATCTCTTCCCTCTCTTATTCCTGCTCTTATATTTAACAGCAATCACTTTTCAGTTAAGTTTCAGCACTTAAGAAGAATTGTGTGTTGATTACAGTATTCAACCAAAAGTATTAAGTAGAACAAACAAAAAAATACTAAGAGGGATAACATATTAAGTTGCTCATCAACAGTCAGGGTGAGGGCTGATCAAGTCACTGTTTCTCATAGTGTTCATTTCACTTTAACAGGTTTCCTTTTTGGTGCTCAGTTAGTTGTCACATGTATTCTTAGAATTCATAGAAGCATTAGACCTTCTGGTAAATGTTTTCCTTAGTTGTTATCTAACGGTTGAAATACCTTTCTAAGTTTTCATTTGATATTGCTATTGTCAGTAAGTGATCTGGGACTTGCTCCCTCATTTCTCTATTCTTCTTCCCTTATTTCTCTATTTTCTTCAAGGTGGGAAACTGACTCTATACTGAAGGATTCTCTAAGATGCACAATTTGAATTTAGATCTTATAAAAGGGATGACTAACATTTTCTGTAATAATAGAATAGTCAAAAATGAGAGCTTAGATTATGATTTCACAGCTAGGTTTACCTCGACATGACACGGTAAACAGACCAAACAATGGGAGAAAAAAATGTAAAGTGAGGACATAGCTTTCCTCATGTGCATTGTCTGCCTCAGAAAAAAACCACTACCAGAACCTGCCTGTGACTTTAGACTTCTAGTTTCACCTAATGAAGACTAGAGATGGGACTTGAGCACCCCTTGACTTTCATCCTCTGGTCTGCTTTAACAAAAGCCAGGAGCAGAAGAAAGCTAGGTATTAGAAGCAATGTAAACATAGGTGTTGCTGTGGATTCATTCTGAGGAGGAGTCCAGTGTGAGCAACAAGTGCAGAGTCACCACACAGATACCAGGAGTCGGGTGGAAGCGGGCCAGAGGCAAGCAGCCCACAGGCTCATTTATTTCAGTTGGTACAGCAGCTTATATAGCTGAGGCAGCCAATCCGGTCAAGGTGCATTTATGCCCTAACCAATCACAGCCTGAAGCCAGGCAGGCTCCATTGCCAGGTGGGGTTCGAACCCATTCCTGAATAACTGACACTCACCTGCCAGTGACCATTTTGCCATGGCTTTCTCATTCCACCACACATAGGTGGCAGGCCTATTAAAGGCAGCTCTCTACAGGGATCTGCCCTCAAAGAGACCCAACAGGCCTGTTCACTGCAGTGGCTTTCAATGTGGAAATCCAGGGCTTCAGCATAAGTCAGCTTATGAAGAGCCCTGGCAGCTGCCAGCCAAGAGTTGGATCACTGGAAATGAAACTGTCCTGGAGTCAAAGAACACCCAGGTCAGAACCACAGATCTTTCTGGCTCTAAGCTGAAAGCCCTTCACTCAGTCCAGCTTCCAGAGTAACCACCACTGCTGAGGGAATGGCCAAGTAAGGTCAGTAATATTGCAGGCAGAACTGTAAATTTCCTGTTAGAGATGCCACCTGCCTTTACCTGGCCAGCTCTCCTCACAGGCCAAGTAGGTAATGGAAGTCAACAGGATGCCTTCCCAAGGAGGTTCACACCTCCCTTAGGATGTACCCCATGGGAAGAGATAGGTCTGGACCTCATAACTGACAAGGCCTTAAAACCCACCAGATTATTATCAGGCCACTTCTGTCAGTTTCTATTTGCCTCCAAATTGGAGAACTCATGTGTGGCTTTGAAAGCACCTTTCTTAGGTTCTCCAATAATGAGAACTTTTGTCTTTTGTTCTTTTGTTCTAGATCCTATCTAGCTCATCTGGGGCCTCATTCCTTTGTAATCATAACCTCTACTCTAATATCAATGGCTCTACTCCTGGCCTGTGTGTATTGATGGTTCTCTAACCCACTTAATGTTGCATGATTTTTCAGAATTTCTCTACAGAAAAACCCCTCTACCCAAAAAAGATGAGTGGCTTTTCTCCAAGTCTTGGCTGGAATCAGCTTTAAACCATATCCATCAAAGTCCTCCCAAGGGTCCAGAGACACACCCCCTCATTTCCTCTCCTCTATGAGATCCTCGCATTACTTGGTTAATGCCACTCTTAGGATCATTAGTTGCTATTCTCACCCTGTCTTTTATTCTACCATGTCTGTGTCTGGTGGTTGGGCCATGTGGTCACCTGGGTTCCAGCAATGTCAGCAGGGGCTAGAGCCTAGGAAGGTGTCCAGGTGTAGATCAATCCATAGATAAGATTGTGGCATTTTACTAACTTCCTGCTATTTACTGGAAATGATAATGTTTACAGTGTTTACAGGAAGTGATAATGGAACAAATCAAGGCCTTCACCATCCAGGTGGTCAACCAAATGCTGCTACAGGGATATACTCAGCTCCCCACCCAGGAGACAGTGGCTTGAGACATCACTCCATGTAGCAAAGAGAACCTCATTGCTCAATGTTAGCAGAAAGTAGCTTTAAACACTGAACATCACCCCTCTACCCTTCCTGGTCTTTTGGGGTGAATATAATCCCATGCAACCCTTACTTTATAAAAAACACAAGGGGGGAATGTCAGTAAAATGCCACATTCTTATCTATGGCTTGATCTACACCTGGACACCATCCTAGGCTCTAGCCCCCACTGACATTGCTGGAAGCCAGGTGACCACATGGCCAAACCACCAGTGTCAGCTCCACCCCTTTCCTAATGGGAATCACTGCTCCTACTTCCCTGCCCATCCCCCAGGAAAATTTTTGGAGGGCCTGTTCCTGAACATGTGGCTCTCTTTCTCTCCATCTCCTGATCTCTCTCTCTCTCTCTCTCTCTCTCTCTATATATATATATATATATCCTCTCTCTCTCTGTCTCAATATCCTCTCTCTCTCTCTCTCTCTCTCTTACATTCTCCTCCCTCTTTTCCTTCTTTGCCCTTCCCTCCAGTCTGTCAGGCTTCCTCCAATTCACTCTTTCCTTTAAAAATAAGTAAACAAATAAATGAATGAAAACAAACTCGTTGGAAGATCTTCATAGAATAAGCCCAATTGGCCTTAACCAGACAGCAAGAGCCAGGAACTCAATCGAGGTTCCCCATCTACATACAGAAATCCAACTACTTGAGCCATTTCTGCTGCCTCCAATGGTCTGCATTAGCATCTCAGAGATTCATAATGGAAGGACCATTTCAAACAAACCTCTATCAGGAAATATCACTGCCAAAACCAGAACACAGTAGCTTTAGAGGATTCTGGGCTGGAAATTTATTTTATTTCCACGGTAATACAGAGCACATGAAACCCAAAGTTGTAAGATATCAATGCAGTAAAGATTTACATTAGTCTCAGAGTAAACATATAACATTGGGTTCTGAGAGAAGGGATTGTGCTCCTCAGAGACATGGGGAGAAAATGAGGAAAATACCACTGTCCTGATGATGCTACATCCAAAGTTCATGCCTCATCAGTTGAAATTGCAAAGCGTACAGAGCCCATGGAGATCATGCATGTTTTCTTGCATGCTAAGAGCAGTAAGTCACTCTCCTTAAACACTGGGCATATGAAATGTGATCATATCTGTGCACAGAACAACATAGAGCAGCATGGGGACTGCCTCATCCACAGCAATGCCTCATGTGGCTTCCACGAACCACACCTTCCTCATGTGAAGAAGCACTTTTCCACAATGTGTACAGTGACAAGACTCTTTAAATCACCACATAGTATGTGCACATTTGCAGAGGAAATTATTGTGCTCATCTTGAAAGCAATATAACTATATTCTGAGCATGCCTTTTCTTCCTCAGTGATAGATGGATTTGTCTGGATTTTATCCCTTTATTATCGGAATACATCACTAACATGTACAATATATTTAGAACTCATATATGCCTGTACATGGGACAAACACATTAAATAAATTAGCTGGAGAAATTAAAGTATAAGAAAAAGGCAAATAACCATCCGTAACAATTAATCACAGAAAATTCATATCACCATCTAATTTCTATTTGTACGTATAGCAATAGGATTAGAAATACCCTGTGTTCTTATTTAGTCAGTTTTTAGAAAAGAAATGAATTTGTCAATGGATTACAAAGATATATTTCTAATATACACTACATTAGGTAACATGTGACCCAGAAGACAAGGGTTAGCTCACAATATAGATAATTTAAATATAGTCAGAAGATTTGGAAGTTTTCTTTTTGGTCATACCCTGATTCTTATAATATGAAAGAAATGCCATTCTCATAAAATAGTCCAATGGTAGGGACAGAAAATAACTTAAGTAATATGTATACAAAGAATTGCACTTATATAATGTATACATTTTTGTAAG
Organism: Oryctolagus cuniculus; assembly: GCF_964237555.1. Lineage (NCBI taxonomy): Eukaryota > Metazoa > Chordata > Mammalia > Lagomorpha > Leporidae > Oryctolagus > Oryctolagus cuniculus. The sequence goes on along the minus strand of NW_027208201.1, from coordinate 7,618,612 downwards.
CTTGGGCCTACCAGATGATACAAGGTGCATAAAAACAGAAATTGTGAATTCTGAAAAATCTATGCGTGCATTTGTAATTGTTGAACAAAAAAAGTAGCTTGAATTTCATTTTTTGAACTTGAATAGAATTTTAAAAAAAAAACCTCTCCCTGTATGTACATACTTGTCATTTGTCCAACCTACACAAAAATCATAATAACATTTCCATCCAGGTAGAGTTATAGACAGAGAGAGAGAGACAGAGAGAAAGGTCTTCCTTCTGTTGGTTCACCCCCCCAAATGGCCACCATGGCCAGCACTGCACTGATCCAAAGCCAGGATCCAGGTGCTTCTTCCTGGTCTCCCGTGGGGGTGCAGGGCCAAAGCACTTCAGCCATCCTCCACTGCAATCCTGGGCTACAGCAGAGAGCTGGACTGGAAGAAGTGCAACCGGGAGTAGAATTGGCACCCATATGGGATACCAGTGCCACAGGCAGAGGATTAACCAAGTGAGCCACAGCGCCGGCCTCTCTGTTATGTTATTGAAGTACTATGATTAGCTTCCATAAACTTGCAACCAAACCTTTGTGAGATAGGTTAAACAAGAAGTCACATCCTAGGCACCCTTGAACTATATCATACGCCTACACTGAATAAAATACTCCAAGATTTGCTGGAAGGGTACATGGACAAATAATTTCTCACCATTTGAACTCATGAGATGGTGGCCACCAAAAAAAAAAAAATGTATTTCAACCAAAAGAAACCTAGAGGATATGGAGGGTGAGGAAAAATAAGGACTGCTGAGTACACATGCACCTCCCACCTCTCATTTGAGTGCTCTTTCTTTCCAATTATGCCTTTCTATAGCTTCAGTAACTTCCAAGGAAAAGCCAATTTGCAAACAATGCTGGGGGTGATGTATCCTTCCATGATCAAGGCATCATATGACACACTATGATATCCATAGTGTGTGGATTTTCCTCTGGACCTTGGGTTGCTGGCTAAAATTGGAGAACTTCCCTGCAAGAGTGTACATGACCAAGCCTTGGTCACCAGTGCAGATGATAGAATGGCCTACTGCATTCAAGAAATTGTAGGCCCATGAGATGAATTAGAAACAAAGAGAGCTGAGAGGAGATGAAGTATGAAACTTTTAAATATGCATTCAATTCTCATTTCACATATAGGCATAAAATATGATGTTCCTCATACACGTTCTCATCCTCAGCCAATATCTATCAGATGTGCAAGTTTGTACCAGCAGCTGAGTAAATGGTAGGAAAAAAAATTAATACATGGAGAAAGAAGCAAACTAAGAAGACAGAAGTACACACACACATACACAGAAACTTATAGATACTACATATATTTCTGTATACATTCTAAATCACTTAATCATATATGGTGAGAATCTTTCTTGTATTTTTATGCAGTTAATTGGTAAGTTCAACATCAAGTTATGTGTTAACTATTGTTCAGACTGCACATAAGTGTGTGCTTTCACTGGTTAACCTGCTTAAGAATTCTAAAAACTGTACACAGAAGTAGCAAGAAAGCAGATCAATGAAGGATGGAGGTCCTTCCCTTCTTTTTCCTTTTACCACCTTCTCTTTCCATTTTATTTTGCTCTCCATTCAGAGACAGATAGACATATTCTGTACCACTCTATTGTTCTCATCTCCTGATCAGCTTCTGAAGATCTTAAAATGAGTGAGACTAATGGAACTCCAGCTCCCATACCTGCCCCCACCACCTGCCTGCACCAGCAGACACATGGAAGAGAGAAGGGACTGAAGTCAGTGTTAGGTCTAAGGCACTCACGCTGGGTGTCATTGCTAACAAGTGTGTCTGGTAGAGAAGCTGTTCATGCCTGAGATCCACCACTCAAAATACAGCCTGTCCCCCCATATATCAACATTTGAAATCTACTCCATAGAAGTCTTTTGGGCATCAGATCCTGAAAATAAGGGACAATCCTTAATCACTGGTATTCTATATGGGAAAAGTCAGGGCCTGCCTTGTTCAGGAGCCCATGAGACAAGTGTGGAGGCCAAATTCTGCATTCTGCTTTCTGTTTTCCAACTGGCAAATGTCTGTCCATCTCCATTCTATGCAGAAGAGAGCCTGCCATCATGTGTGTACTTGTCATGTCCCAGAATTTACTATTCCTAGATGTAGAAAATTCCTTTATGGGCACAGTCTGCCAATTCTATGTGTCATTAGACTTACACATGAAGCTATATGTTATGAAAGTATTTCCTCATAACTGATGGACATTATGTTATTGTTTCCATGACCACCAAGTGTCATTTTGTATGCATAACCCTCACTTGTTTACTCAATATTAGATACTTGGAATGCCATGCATTTTGTGCAACTATATGTATTATACTGATGATCATTTTATTTGCATATTTATCTGATGAAAATAATTAGGGAAAATTCTTGGATCATGAAGTATGTTCCCTTATAAAGCTTTTGATATTTCTTGAGAAATCCTTGCTGATAAAACTACTCGTTTCTGTTACCTCACAAATTCCCATACCCATTGTCTCCCCATTCTTCAGTCCATCCTCTTGCATACCTTGTGTCTCTATGGATCTGCCTGTTGTGGGGACTTCATATAAATTGATTCAAATAAACCTCTGTTGACTGGCACCTTTCACTGCACAATGTCTTCATGCTCTATCCATTTTGTGGTTTGTACCAACATGTAGCATACTTTTCTCATAATATCTTAATAACTAGGTATAAATAGGTATCAAGATACTTCTGGTTAGCTATTATAGGTTAAGAATATTAAGAATATATAATTTTAATCTTCTGGATATAAACTATACCATTGGTGTCATCTAAAACTTACACATCTGGCAAAAAACTTTGAGCAATCATACATCTTGTTCTACCTCCAGATACCAGATTCTCGAATCAATCTTGCTTTGTCATCAAATTTTTTAAAATCTTCCAAGTGTTAAAAATATTTGACACAGGCAGTTAAAACCAAAATTAACATTTGGGATTGCATATAATTGAGAAGTTTCTGAACTTCAAAAGAAACAGTCAGGAAAGTAAAGAGGCAACCGACAGAATGGGAAAAAAATATTTGCAAACTAATAAAATGTGGGAACAAGAGAGGGAAGAGATGTGCAATTCGGGACATGCTCAAGCTGACTTACTGCAAATGGTAGAGTTAGAAACATACCAAGGGATTCCAATTCAATCCCATCAAAGTGGCATGTACCAATGCCATCTCACTAGTCCCGGTGATCAATTTCTGTTCACAATTGATCATAATGATAGGACTAAGAGCCAAAGGGAGCACATAAACAAGATTAGTGTCTGCAAATAGTAGCTGATAGAATAAAAAAGGGAGAGAACGATCCAACATGGGAAGTGAGATACACAGCAGATCCATAGAATGGCAGATGTCCTAAACAGCACTCTGGCCTCAGAATCAGCCCTTAAGGCATGCGGATCCAGCTGAAAAGCCCATGAGAGTATTTCAGGAATGGAAAACAAAGACACTCTGGGGGGAAAAAAAAACCTAAATGAAAGATCTCTGCAAGTGAGATCCCAGTGGAAAGAACGGGTCATCAAAGAAGGAGGTACTTTTCTCTGAAGGGAGGAGAGAACTTCCACTTTGAACATGGCCTTGTCTAAATATAATCAGAGTCAGTGAACTCAGGGGTCTTCCATAGCCTTGGCAGCTCATGACAAGAGGCTAGGGTGATTACTGAGGCCATAAACAAGAGTGTCAATTTGTAAAGTTAACAACAGGAGTCACTGTGCACTTACTCCTCATGTAGGATCTTTGTCCTTAGTGTGCTGTACATTGAGATTTAATGCTATAGCGAGTACTCAAACAATGTTTTTCACCTTGTTTTTCTACGTGGGTGCAAACTGTTGAAATCTTTACTTAATATATGCTAAACTGATCTTCTGTATATAAAGAGAATTGGAAATGAATCTTGATGTGAATGGAAGGGGGAGGGAGAGGGAAAGGGGAGGGTTGTGGGTGCGAGGGAAGTTATGGGGGGAAGCCATTGTAATCCATAAGCTGTACTTTGGAAATTTATATTCATTAAATTAAAGTTAAAAAATGTTTGACACATAAGCAATTTTATGCACTTCTTTGTGAGACAGGGCCATATTTCAAAACATGTATGCTGCATCAAATCACACCCTTCTAGACTGCTTCATGTGCCATGTGTTTTGTAATATAGCATCATGAATACCTAGGGTAATCAAAGGAAAATCATTTCTTATATCCTAAATTTTTTCCAGGTTATGGGGTTCTCAGAAATAGTTTGGAGAGTTCTCTACTTTATTACCTGATCGCAGTTTAATGTAGATGCTGGAAAGTTGAGTTAAGACCATTGGTAAAGATTTGGTTTTGGAGTGGCATGTGGTTCATAAGTTTATCTATATATATACCTTTGATACTTAAGATCTCTGCATATTTTCTACAAACTTTGTGCAGGGTCTGAAGGAAACACTGGGCTGCCTTGTATTTGGAAAAAGAAGAATTAAATCCATCAGCATGCAGCTGACAGCAAGTGCTGTAAGTAACCCAGCAGTGGATAAAAATGACCTTTTCAGGGAAATTTACTGCAATTAAGCAAAATGATTAAAAGCAAGAAACATCTCAATGTAATGCCCTTAATGTATCATTACAACAAGTAAAATGAAGTATTGAACAGATTTCAGAAGCACATTTTTTGATAGATCTACTTAGGAAACTAAAAGTAAATGCTACTTCTGAAGTAAAAAGATTTTTTTCCTCAACTGTTTAAGGAAAAGAAACAAAATTTGACTATTTTAGGCAAAATCTCAGAATTTCAAATTCTGCATGTAAGACTAATAGAAAACTGTGAAACTAAGAAAAATGCACTTAACATAAAATCAATACTGACTTTTAGAAATGGTATAAAATTATTTCCTGAATTTAACACATTAAAATGACAATCTCTCAACTTCAACATTTAAACATGTGAATCAATGCACCCCAACAGCAGATGATTACATAGACTTATTATATCCCACATAATCTATTGACAAGTATGAACTTCCTTAACTCTCAAATTATGGATGAAATATAGAAATAAGAAAAATTTCCTAGGAAGAGGAGCAAAAGTATCCATTGTGAGAAAACAAAACATCTACTCTCTTGGACATGAAACATTTGAGAGCTATTATGAAATACCAAGACTCATACTTTTGCTTAAGATATGTAGAAAAATGAGAATGTTCAAGACTCAAATGTGATATGATAAAATGGAATTCAGTGCATGAAGAAAACAGTGAATAAAAAGTGAATGTTGTGAATATTCTGACATATTGATGTTCTGAATGAAAAAGCAAACATAATTGAATGAAATTACCTCTGTGAGTGTTAGTACATTATATGGGAAAATTACAGAAAGGGCTCATGAAAATCCCTTTGGTGAATAGATTACAGATGCTCCCAAACCCTTGGATAACTGACAGGTCAGATGTGTTCAACTATTTCAGAAGGTACTGGAAAAAAATGCTTCCCTCTTGGGTTCCATCCCTAAGTAGAAGTGAAATCCCATGTTGGCACACACCAAGGCTTTCTTGAAGGGCTCAGGAAGGTGAGTGTGATCATGGACACCGTTTCCTTCAGAGGAGTCCATGGGCCATTCCATGATCTTCTTGAGCCATTGGAACCTCACTCAAACCTCCTCCATATGCCAGAGCTGAGGCACCGCTGAATGAAAGTCTGAAAAACATAGTTGCGTTGTTGCTCTGAAATCCTTGTTCTCACACTTCTCCCTGCTGTCGCCCCTCTCTTTAGATGGCTGTGGAAGAACTACCGATATGGGCTGGCCTTCCATTTTGCCATCCAGGAGAACAATAAGGACACCCAGCTACTCCCCAACCTGACCCTGGGTTTCCAACTCTACAATTCTGTTACCAGTGGTCAGTTTACCCTGAGAAGCACTCTGCACTGGCTGACTGGAAATCATCATCTCATCCCTAACTACATCTGCTAGGCACAAGGGAGACATTTTGCCATCACTGCTGGAACCACATCAGCATTTTAGGCTGTACTTGGAACAATGCTGGAGCTGTACAAAACCCCACAGGTAAATGGGTTGTGACTTCTGGTGAGAAATATTTCCATCTCCCACCAGATCTGTCACGTCTAATGCAAGGGTCATGTGGAAGCCAGTTGCACTTATACTACTATTAGTTTAAACAGATTCCACAGAATTCCTTGGGCTGTGAGAAAGAGAAGGAGCAGTGGATCCTGAGAGCCTCATCTGAGATCCCTGTCTAGGGCAGATGTATGCATCCCCATCTGCTTGGACTGTTGATTGCTGACTATTGACAGGGAATATCCACAGCACAGAGATGTCCTAGGATGACTCCATGTTAGATGTGGGGATATAAAGATCTTGTCCTGAATTTTCCATTTGGAAACCCACTGAAATGATGACAGTCCCAAAGATCATTAAGGAGTATTTGGGCCTCAGTTATACTTAGATGAGATTTCACCCTCTTCCTATGCCCAATCCTGACCTTGTCACATTCAGCAGATTCCTTCACAGGGTTCCCAGTTCACTTTGCATGTGAAACTCAGAGATTTAAATCTTAGTGTGTGTTTGATTGCCTGAGAAACAAAGAGAGGCAGGCAGTGTACACACATTCACTGGTTTAGTCACCAAATACAAACTTTGGTGCTGGTGCTGACTAACTGTGGTGAAGCCTCAGAGTCTAGCACTCAATTCAAATCTCCCAAGTAGGTGTCAGGAACCCAATCACATGACCAATCAAGCGGACTACCAGGGGCTGCATTCGCAATTCCAGGATTCTGAAAGGAGACCCACTTGAAACAGGTAGTGTTCTACACACATTACCAACAAACTCAGAGTGCAACAGCATAGGGGAATTCTGGTTTGAAAAGCAATTTTCAAAAACTCAGAGATGGTAGGTGATTGTATTCTTCAAAACAATTTAGGTTATGCTCTGAAAACAAATGAAATTCAAAGTATTAAGAGATCAACACATGAAACAGTTGTTTGTCCCTGAGGTAACATCTAATACCAGTTGCAGTGGGAGCTGTTCTCCACATGTGATATGGGGTGAGAGGTGGGAAGACCAATGTCCTGGTGATGCTGCATCCAAAATCCATGCCGCCTTCTCCCCACAACTGGAAATGAAGATACTTGGATATCTTACAACTTTCATTCTATGAATAAAGATTTACATTTCTCCTCCTAAAGCAATAGGCATTGAAGCTTGGTCTTCTCTGAACCTAGATGATAGAACATGGTCATGTCCACTCTGGAAATCACTTTTTATTCTCACTTGCCAAAACAGAAAACTCATATCCCACAAAAGTCAGATCATGGTGGTTTTCTTTCCATTCAGATCACATATGGCTCTTTCGATCCCATGCTAAGTGATAGAAAAAAGTTACCATCACTCTGTCAGAGGGCCACCAGTGACAGCTCTCTCACCTGTGGAATGCTCTCCTTGCTGCTACATTTTGGATGGATTTGGGTGGCGATCTTTGTATCTAATGATATGAAAGGAGAGAAGTTCCTTGAGGATATTGAAACCGAGATGATAAACAAAGGTGACTGAATGGCCAATATAATAAAGCTCCCAGACACTAGGTCAAAGTATGAAGAAATGGAAATATCCTCCTCAGCAGGGCTTTGAATTTCATCAGCAAATGTGCATATTCTATATGGTGATGTATGGAGCCTCCATATCATGGAATTTCTAAGTGAATTCTATTTAACCCTGGGGAAGGTGTGGATCATGGCTGCAAGGTGGGATATTGTGAAGGAGACACACAGCATGCTGCACTCTTTTCATGGAGGCTTCTCATTTTCACAACACAAGGAAGAAATCCCTGGCCTCAACCACTTTGTCAAGACAGTGGACCCTTCCCACTACCCAGAAGATTTCTTCCTCAGTCAACTATGGCTTCATGCTTTTCACTGCTTACCACATGGGTCACTTTGTGGAACAATTGGAGTCTGCCCACCAAATGCTTCCTTTGAGTTTTTCCCAGGACACACTGACATGCTGACCACATCTGACTCCAGCTATTTCATCTACAATGCTGTGTATGCAGTGGCCATGCCCTCCATAAGATGCTTTCAGAGCAACTAGAAAAGGGATCTCCAGGAGATGCAGCTCAACCTAGGATTCTTCCATGGCAGGTAACATCTACCAGAAGAGGACATGCGTTGAACATCTGTTTGCATCCTCAGTTATTTTTATTGCAGTACCACGTGACCATGTTTTCATGTTGAAATTAGCATGATCAGGTACAATGGAAAGTGGATTCTTTCACAACACACTGGGCATAGATATATCTGTAATTGTTATCTGTGTGAGGAGGATTTGATATGTAACATTTTAAAATACACTTCTTGCTATGGGACATGATAAAAGCATTTTAAAATGCTATATATGCTAAGAATTGCACATAAATCTACAGATAAATGAGTTTTGTTCATTTGAACACACTCATAACCAACACCCAAATTAAGAACATAGCATTATGAAAAAATATTTCTTGGAGGTGCTCAAAGATGGTGGAAGAGGTAGGGAGCGCACTGATAGTCCGGGAAAAGATAGTTTAATAAAAGTGGAGATACTGTAGTTTCAGGGAAGAGTTAGGGGAAAAAACTGCAAAGGAAACATGTCTGGAACCAGTGGGACACGGTGGACCTATGTGGAGGGCATAGGCGCCCATGGCTCGGGTACCCAGCTGCCTAGTCTATGCACCAGCACTGGAAAGGAAGGTAAGGCAAAACCTCAGTAGCCTGGGACACTGGTGGGAAAGCAGCAGGAAGAGCCTAGAGGGTACGAGGCTTGAAGCCCCTTGGGGGAAAGTTCACCAGGCTAACTAGAGAGGGAAAAAAGGGGGAGACCGGTATGGACATGATTCTCTCTCTCCAATAACGTTACAAAGGTGAGCAAAACAAACAGCAGGTGCCATTTTGGACATATGTAACAGCTGCCCAACTTCAGGGCTGCAACCACCCTCAGCCAAACAAAAAACCTGACTCTGGTGGGGAGAAATAACAGGAGGTTACAATCTAGTGAATGTGTGGAGCTTATGAACTGAGGGTGTGTGAAGGAACTCATGGAGTGCCTGAGATGTGAGTACTCAGTGGGAGATGCACAAACTCGGTAACCTTGGCAAACCAGTGGGAGATTGCAGGGGAATCTGAGCTTACACTGAGGACTGCACAGATCCTTTGTGTGGTTCTTGGGACAAAGCAGATGATTATTATACCAGCTGGGGCCAGTGCTCAGACACTGACTGCCTTCAAGGAGAATAGTTCAGCTGTGTGGAATTACTTCACTTCTGAATAAAAAGTGAGAGAGAGAGAGAGAGAGAGAGAGAGAGAGAGAGAGGAAGAAAGAAAGAAAGAAAGAAAGAAAGAAAGAAAGAAAGAAAGAAAGAAAGAAAGATTTACCACACCAAAAATGGGTGTGTCACCTTTGATACACCCTTAACCCTGAAGAACTGAACAGAGCTCTTTGGCCACACCCATCACAGGCCTCCAAAGATCCACCAAAAGCAGACAGTCTGCTTAATCTAGAGTCAAAGTATAATGAGAAAAGCCACCACAGCAAGGAAAAAAAAAATGAAGAAACCAAATAATATCTCCACAATGCCAAGCAACAAACACAGAAACTGAGGAAACAAGAACAATGAAGACATTATGATGCTCCCAAATGAACATGACACTCCAATTCAAGATTATGAAGATGATGAGATAGAAGGGATGCAAGATATGGGTTTCAAAACATTTATCATAAAAACATTTAGAAATTCTCAAAAACAAATTCTTGAGCTACATAAATCCTTACTGGACAGGATAGAAAATCTCTCTCAAGTGGGTGGGAGGGAAGTTATGGGGGGGGAAGCTATTGTAATCCATAAGCTGTACTTTGGAAATTTATGTTCATTAAATAAAATATAAATACAAAAATTTAAAAAAAAAACACAGTAAAAAAATGAAACCTTAAGGAGAAATCAAAATGAAAGGAGAAGAATCTAGTAGAACAAGAAATGGTGATATTGAAGAGAAAGCAAAATGAAATGAGGAATACAATAGATCAAATGACAAACACATTTGAGAGCCTTAAAAACAGAGTCAGTGAAGTAGAAAAAGAATATCAGACTTAGAAGACGGAGCACAGGGAAGTATACAGTCAAACCGAAGAAAAGGAGAGGAAATTAGAAATCTAAAAAATATTCTTGGGAATCTACAGATTAGAACTTAAAAACCCAACATTCGGGTTCTAGGAGTTCATGAAGGCATCGAGAGAGAAAAAGGATTAGAAGGCCTTTTTAGTGAGATACTAACAGAAAACATACATGGTATGAAGAGGGCCAGAGACATCCAAGTACAGGAAGCTCATAGAATCCCCAATAAACTCACCGAAAGAGATCCTCACCATGACACATTGGCATCAAACTCACCACAATGAAACATAAAGAAAAAATTCTAAAATGTGCAAGAGAGAAATGTCAGATTACTCTCAGAGGATCTCCAATTAGACTGACAGCAGACTTCTTATCAGAAACCCTACAGGATAGAAGGGAATGGCCAGATACAGCCAACGTATTAAGAGAAAAAAAAAATGCCAGCCCAGAATATTATATCCTGCTAAGCTCTCATTTGTGAATGAAGGTGAAATCAAGACCTTTCATAGCAAACAAATTGAAAGAATATGTCACCACTCGTCCAGCCCTGCAAAAGATGCTTAAAGATGTATTACACACAGAAACACAGCCATCAGTATGAAAGAAGGTCAAGGAAGAACACATCCCAGGAAAAGATCACAGGAAGTTCAAAGCATATATTAGAAATATCTTTGGGAAAATGGAAGGGCAAACTTACTATTTTTTAAAACTTTTATTTAGTAAATATAAATTTCCAATATACAGTTTGTGGATTACAATGGCTCCCCCCCATACCTTTGCTCCCACTTGCACCCCTCCCATCTCCCGCTCCCTATCCATTCCATTCAAATCAAGATTCATTTTCAATTATCTTTATATACAGATCGATTTAGTATATATTAAGTAAAGATTTTATCTGTTTGCACCCACACAGAACATAAAGTGAAAATACTCTTTCAGTACAGTTATAGCATTAATTCACAGTGGAAAACACATTAAGGATGGAGATCCCACATGAGGAGGAATTACACAGTGACTCCGGTTGTTGACTTAACAATTTGACACTCTTGTTTATGGCGTCAGTAATCTCCCTAGGATCTAGTCAAGAGTTGCCAAGGCTATGGAAGCCTTTTGAGTTCGCCAACTTCGATCTTATTTAGACAAGGTCATAGTCAAAGTGGAAGTTTTCTCCTCCCTTCAGAGAAAGGTGCCTCCTTCTTTGATGGCACTGTTTTTTTCCAATGGGATCCCACTTGCAGAGATCTTTCATTTAGGTTTTGTTTTTTTTTTTTTTTTTTTTTTTTGTTTTTTTTTTTTTTTTTTTTGCCAGAGTGTCTTGCCTTTCCATGCCTGTAATACTCTCATGGGATCTTCAGCCAGATCTGAATGCCTTAAGGGTTGATTCTGAGGCTAGAGTGCTGTTTAGGACATCTGCCATTCTATGAGTCTGCTGTGTAACCCACTTCTCATGTTGGATCATTCTCTTCCTTTATTATTCTATCAGTTAGTATTCGCAGACACTAGTCTCGTTTGTGTGATCCCTTTGACTCTTAGACCTATCAGTGTCATCAATTGTGAACTGAAATTGATCACTTGGACTAGTGAGATGGACTCAGTACATGCAATCTTGATGGGATTGTAATGGAATCCCCTGGTAAGTTTCTAACTCTACCATTTGGGGCAAGTCCGATTGAGCATATCCCAGATTGTACATCTCCTCCCTCTCTTATTCCTACTCTTATATTTAACAGGGATCACTTTTCAGTTAAATTTCAATACCTAAGACTAAATGTGTGCTAATTATAGAGTTCAACCACTAGTATTAACTAGAACAAAAAAAATACTAAAATGGATAAAGTATTACATTGTACATCAACAGTCAGGACAAGGGCTGATCAAGTCACTGTTTCTCATAGTGCCCCTTTCACTACAACAGGTTTCCTTGTTGGTGCTCGGTTAGCTGTCAGCAATCAGGGAGAACATATGATATTTGTCCCTCTGGGATGGCTTATTTCACTCAGCATGATGTTTTCCAGATTCCTACATTTTGTTGCAAATGACTGGGTTTCATTGTATAGTATGCTGTATAGTATTTGGTAGAGTACATATCCCATAATTTCTTTATCCAGTCTACTGTTGATGGGCATTTGGGTTGGTTCCACATCTATTGTGAAGTGAGCTGCAATAAACATTAATGTGCAGACAGCTTTTTTGTTTGCCAATTTAATTTCCTTTCAGTAAATTCCAAGGAGTGTGATGGCTGGGTTGAATGGTAGGGTTATATTCAGCTTTCTGAGGAATCTCCAGACTGACTTCCATAGTGGCTTAACCAGTTTGCATTCCCACCAACAGTGGGTTAGTGTCCCTTTTTCTCCACATCCTAAGTAGCATCTGTTCTTGGTAGATTTCTGTATGTGAGCCATTCTAACTGGAGTGAGGTGAAACCTCATTGTGGTTTTCATTTGCATTTCCCCCATTGCTAGTGATCTTGGACATTTTTTCATGTGCCTGTTAGCCATTTAAATTTCCTCTTTTGAAAAATGTCTACTGATGTCCTTGAACCATCTCTCAAGTGGGTTGTTTGTTTTGTTGTTGTGGAGTTTCTTGATTTCTTTGTAGATTCTTTTTATTCATCCGTTATCTATAGCATAGTTTGCAAATATTTTTTCCCATTCTGTCGGTTGCCTCTTCACTTCCCTGTTTCTTTTGAAGTACAGGAACTTCTCAATTTGATGCAATTCCAATAGTTAATATTGGCTTTCATTGCCTGGGCCTCCTGGTTTTTTTCCAAGAAGTATTTCCCTGTGCCTATATCTTGCAGAGTTTCTCCAATGCTCTCTAATAATTTGATGGTGTCGGGTCATAGATTTAGGTCTTTAATCCATGTTGAGTGGAATTTTCTGTAAGGTGAAAGGTAGGGGTCTTGCTTCATGCTTCTGCACGTGGAAATCCAGTTTTCCCAGAACCATTTATTGAATAGACTGTCCTTACTACAGGGATTGGTTTTAGATCCTTGATCAAATATAAGTTGGCTGTAGTTGTTTGGATTGATTTCTGGTGTTTCTATTCTGTTCCATTGGTCTATCCATCTGTTTCTGTACCAGTACCATGCTGTTTTGATTACAACTGCCCTGTAGTATGTCCTGAAATCTGGTATTGTGATGCCTCCGGCTTTGTTTTTGTTGTACAAGATTGCTTTAGCTATTGAAGGTCTCCTGTGGCTACATATTAATTTCAGCATCATTTTTTCTAGATCTGTGAAGAATGTCTTTGGTATCTTGATTGGTATCGCATTGAATCTGTAAATTGCTTTTGGGAGAATGGACATTTTGATAATATTGATTCTTCCAATCCATGAGCATGGAATATTTTTCCATTTTTTGGAATCTTCTTCTATTTCTTTCTTTAAGATTCTGTAATTCTCATCATAGAGATCTTTAACGTCCTTGGTTATGTTTATTCCAAGGTATTTGATTGTTTTTGTAGCTATTGTGAATGGGATTGATCTTAGCAGTTCTTTCTCAGCTGTGGCATTGCCTGTGTATACAAAGGCTGTTGATTTTTGCACATTGCTTTTATATCCTGCTACTTTGCCCAACTCTTCTATGAGTGCCAATAGTCTCTTAATAGAGTTCTTTGGGTCCCCTAATAATGAATCATATCATCTGCAAAGAGGAATAGTTTGAGTTCTTCCTTCCCAATTTTTATCCCTTTCATTTCTTTTTCTTGCCTGATGGCTCTGGCTAAAATTTCCATAACTATATTGAATAGCAGTGGTGAGAGTGGGCATCTCTCTCTGGTACCAAATCTCAGCTTCCAACTTTACCCCATTCAATAGGATGCTGGCCATGGGTTTTTATAAATTGCTTTGATTGCATTGAGGAATGTTCCTTCCATATCCAGTTTGCTTAGAGTTTTCATCATGAAAGGGTGTTGTATTTTTTTCGAATGCTTTCTCTGCACCTATTGAGATATTCACATGTTTTTTTCTTCTGCAGTCTGTTAATGTGGTGTATTGATTGATTTGCAAATATTGAACCATCCCTGCATACCAGGGATAAATACCACCTGGTCTGGGTGAATGATCTTTCTGATGTGTTGTTGCATTCTATTGGCAAGAATTTTATTGAGGATTTTTGGATCTAGGTTCATCAGGGATATTGGTCTGTAATTCTCCTTCAATGCTGCATCATTTTCTGGCTTAGGAATTAAGGTGATGCTGGCTTCATAGAAAGAATTTGGGAGGATCCCCTCTTTTTCGATTGTTCTGTAGTTTGAGGAGAATTGGAGTTAGTTCTTTAAATGTCTGGTAGAATTCAGCAATGAATCCATCTGGTCCTGGGCTTTGTTTAGATGGGAGGGCCCTTATTATTGTATCAATTTCTGTCTCAGTTATGGGTCTGTTTAGATTTTCTAAGTCTTCCTGGTTCAATTAAGGTAGGTGCATGTGTCCAGAAATTTCAAAGCATAGAGCCTCTGGGTATCTTGCCTATTTTCATTCCTTCTGTGAGCAAAAGTCATTCTCCTTAAAGCAATGTGCATGTGAAATGTCATCTTTTCTATGTCCAGAATGACAGAGTGCAGCATGGGGATGGCCTCATCCACAACCATGCCCCACGTTGCTGCCATGATCCACACCTTCCCCACATGAAGAAGCATTTTTCTACAATGTATACACTGACAAGACTCTACATCACTGTGTAGCATGTGCACATTTGCAGAAGAAACTCTTATGCTCCTCTTGAAAGCAATATCACTGGATACTGAGGATGCCTTTTCTTCCTGAATTATAGCTGGATTTCTCTGGATTTTACTACTATATTATCTGAACCCAAACTTATATTTATTAACTCATGGGACAAAAAGATTAAATTAGTTGAAGAGATTGAAGTCTAGGAAAAAGGCAAATAACCATATGTAAGAAAAATCTCAGAGAGTTTATTTCACCACCTAATTCATTTTTTTTAACTTTTAGTAAGAGTTCTTGAAATAGTCTGTGTTCTTATTTACAGTTAGTAACTTGGAATAATTTACAGTGAATTTGTCAAAGGGTCTCAAAGATGTATGCCTAATATGCCTTATATTAGGCATCATAAGCCCAGAAGATAAGGTTTAGCTCAGAATATGAATAGTTACAATATCGTGTGGAGATTTGGAAGCTTTCTTTTTGGTCACACACTGATCCTTAATTTCAAAGGAAAATCACAGTCTCATAAAGTAGTCCAAGGGTAGAGATAGAACATAACATAAGCAGTATGTATACATAGGTTTAAATTTATAGAATGTGCACATTTTTGTAACTTTGAGCCTACCAGATAACACAAGGTGTCTTTAAGGAGAACTTGTGAATTCTGAAAAGTCTATGGATCAATTTGTATTTGTTGAACCAAAATTGAGCTTGGATTTCATTTGTTGAACTTACATAGAATTTTAAATAAACCTACCACTTTTTGTTTGACCTACACAAAATCATAGTGACCTGTCCACCCATGTTTTGCTTATGCTATTGAAGAACTAGGTTTAGCTTCCACACAGTTGTAGCCGAATCTTTGGGATGAGTTCCAAAGTGCCCATACCCTAGCCAACCTTGAACTACATCATACACCTATCTTGAGTGTGTTAAGAAAATTCTCAATTTGGTGGAAGGGTTCATAGAAAAAAATTTCTCATCATTTGAACCTATGACATGCTGTCCACAAAAACTAATTTCTACCAAAAAGAAGCACTGGGGATAGGGATGTTGAGGAAAAAATAAGGACTGCTGAGTACACATGCACCTCCCACCTCTCATTTGAGTGCTCTCTCTCTTTCCAATTATGCCTATTGTACAGCTTCAGCAACTTCCAAGGAAAAGCCCACTTACAAACAGTGCTGGGGTTGAAAAATTTCCCAATCATCAAGTCACCATATAGCACACCCCAATATCCATAGTGTGTGGACTTTCCTCTGGGTCTTGGGTTGTTGGCTCAAATTGGAGTTTCCCTACAAGAGTGCACATGACCAAGGCTTGGTCATCCATGCAGACAGATAGAAAGGCCTACTGCATTCAAGGAGGTGTCGTTCCATGAGTAGAATTCGAAACAGAGGGAGGTGAGAATAGATGACGTGTGAAATTTTAAATATGCATTCAATTCTTATTTCACATGTATGTGTTAAATATGATGTTCCTCACACAAGTCATCAGCAAGTGTCTTTCAAATGTGCAACTTTCTATCAGCAGTGGAGAGAATATTAAGAACAAAGCTAATATATGTGTTATAAGCAAATTAAGAAGAAACAAGCACACACACACACACGCATGCACACACACAGATGCTATATATATTCCAGCCATGAAGAGACTTCCTGGAGGTACACATAGGGTCATCAGTGGTGAAGGTGACCTTTCACCTTTTTTTTTTTGATAGGCAGAGTGGACAGTAAGAGAGAGAGAGAGAGAGACAGAGACAGAGACAGAGAGAAAGGTCTTCCTTTGCCGTTGGTTCACCCTCCAATGGCCACCGCAGCCAGCACACCGCACTGATCCGAAGGCAGGAGCCAGGTGCTCCTCCTGGTCTCCCATGGGGTGCAGGGCACAAGCACTTGGGCCATCCTCAACTGCACTCCCAGGCCATAGCAGAGAGCTGGACTGGAAGAGGGGCTACCAGGACAGAATCCGGCACCCCAACCAGGACTAGAACCCAGTGTACCGGCACCACAAGGTGGAGGATTAGCCTAGTGAGCTTCGGCACCGGCCTCTTTTACCTTCTTGATAAAGGATTTTGTGACATGATGAAACTGAATTTTTTTATTTCCCAAACTAATTATTTCTACAATTGCCAAATCCCTCAAAACAGTTAACTGACCTAACAACTCTTGGCCCCTGTGCTCTCAGGTTTACAGAACTCTATCCTGGCAATGCCCTAGGGAGGAATGAGAGTCCAAAGCATGTTTTTCCAAAACTGTTTTTCCTCCTAATGGAGAGTGGCAGGTGCTTGGCCTCAGGGCGGGATGATGCCCTGAGTTCCCGGATGGGACAGAAATGAAGCAATGGAAATATATAGAAGCCAGAGCTGATCTGATCACAGGGACATTAAGGCAAGGCCTCAGCCCTGTGACTCCCTTTGAAATGTCTTCCTTGTGATTCTAGCTGTGTCCCTGTGTGACTCAGTAAACTAGCACACACTGTCCACTGATTGAGAACATACAGCTATACTGGGATCAGCTGTGCCCTACACAGAGCTCTATTCTCCCTTCAGGGAGCTGAGATAGCAGATATAATCCAGGCCATTTTCACCTAATATCAACAGGGATTTGGGCCTTTAACTTTACGGTGGGTTGACTTGACATGCTATTTTCTATGATGTTTCTCAACCTACTCCTGAATTTTTCAAACAGTTCACAGGAGATACCTCCCAGGAACTGTTATAATTCCATGAGACCAAGTGTCTACAGAGATGGAGACCTGGTACTGGGTGGGTTTTTCCCCCTTTACTTTCTAGAACCAGAATCAGACATGATCCTGTTATCTTTTTTATCCAGGCCAAAGGATAAAATGGAGATAGATTGGTAAGTGCCACATTGAGTTATGTGTCAACTGTGGTTCAGACTGTGAGAGTGTGCTTGTTTCTGTGAGTGGTTAATTGCACTTGAGAATTTTCCAAAAAAGAACATATACAGAAGTTTCAGGATTGCAGATCAATGAAGGCTGGAGTTTTTTCCCTTCTTTCACCATTCACAACCTTCCCTTTCCATTTTCTGCTTGCTCTCCACTCCTGCACAGAGTGTGAGATGGACATTTTGTATGTACTTTATTGATCTTACTTCCTGATCAGCCTCCAAGAGTCCTGAAATGAATGTGCAGGTCAGAACTTAAGAGCTGGCAACCTTGTACTCAGGGATAGAAGAAGTAAATTTGTCAGCTTGCAGCTGACAGCAAGTACTGTAAGTAACCCAGCAGTGAATAAAATTGCACAAGATGATGATAATTGCAATTATGCAAAATGATTAAAAGCAAGAAACATTTCAATTGAATGCTCTGAATTTCCATTCAAGTAAGTAAAACTTAGTATTGAACAGTCTTCAGTAGCATATTTTTTGATAGGTCTACTTAATGTATAAGAAAGAAATAAACATTGTTTCTGAGGTAAACATTTTGAATCAACCTTTTACTATAAGGAACAAAATTTAACTATTTTTATGGAAAAATAAACTTTCAAATTCTGTATGTAAGTATAATACAAAATTGTGTGAAATTTGAGAAAAAATGTACTAACCTTGAATCAAACACTGCATTTTAGAAAATGCATAAACATATGTCATGAATTGAACGCATATTGAAATGACAATCTATTAAGCTCAGCATTTAAACACATGAATCAATGCACCTAAACAACAGATGATTGCATAAATTTATTAAATCCCACATAATCTATTGACAAGTATGTGTTTGCTTGACATTCAAATTATGGATGAATTGTAAAAATAAGAAAGAAAATTCCAAGAAGAGGAGCAAAGATATCCATTGTGTGAAAACAAAACATCCACACTCTTGGACAGGTAACATTTGAGAGCCATTACTAAATCCCAAGAACTCATAATTTTGCTTAAGCTTTATAGAAACATGCAGAGAATGTTCAGGAATAAAAAGTGAAATGTTAAAAGACATTTCAGTGCATAAGGAAAACAATGAATAAAAATAAAGTGAACCTCGTAAATCTTCTGAGAATTTGACCTTCTGAATAAAATGCTCATTTTCAAGGCAAATATATTTGAACAAAATTGCTTCTGTGAGTGTTGGTATATTAAGAGGGAAATTACAGAAAAGACTCATGAAAATGGCCTTGGTGAATAGATTAGAGGTGCTCCCAAATGCTAATATACCTGACAAGTCAGATGGTGTTAAACTATTTTAGAAGTTGCTGAAAATAGAGATGTTTGCCTCTTGGGTACCATCCCTATGTAGAAGTGAAATCCCATGTTGGGGCACATCAAGGCTTTCCTGAAGGGTTCGGGAAGGTGAGTGTGATCATCGGCACAGTTTGCTTCAGAGGAGTCCAATGGCCATTCCATGATCTTCTAGAGCCCTTAGAATCTCACTTACACCTCCTCCATGTGCCAGAGCTGAGGCACCCCAGAGTGGCAGCCTGAGTCTGACCATTGCTGCCTCAGGGCATGGCTGTGTTGTTGCTCTGAATTCCATGGTCTCTCCCTTCTCCCTGATACTGCCCCTCTCTTTAGGTGGCTGTGGAAGAACTACCAATATGTGCTGGCCTTCCATTTTGCCATCCAGGAGATCAATAAGGAGCCTCAGCTCCTCCCCAACCTGACCCTGGGTTTCCAGCTCTACAATTCTGTTACCAGTGGTAAGTTCACCCTGAGGAGCACTCTGCACTGGCTGACTGGAAAGCATCATCTCATCCCTAACTACACGTGCCAAACACAAGGCAAGGCAGTTGCCTTCATTGCTGGAACCACATCAGCATTTTCGGCTGAAATTGGAATGATGTTGGAGCTGTACAAAACCCCACAGGTAAATGGGTTGTGAATTCTGGTGAGAAATATTTCCATCTGCCACCAGATCAGCCACATCTGAAGCAAGGGTCATTGGAAGCCACGTGACATATACCACTGTTAGTTGAAAGAGATTTCCAGAGATCTCTTTTGGCTGTGAGAAAGGGAAGGAGCAGTGGAAGCTGAGAGCCTCCACCCAGATCCAGCTTGGGCCAATGTATCCATCCCCACCTGCTGGGAATGTTGATTGTTGACTACTCACAGGAAATATCCATAGCACAGACATGTCCTATGATGACTCCATGTTAGACATGGGTATATAAGTCATCGGCCTGTACTTTCATTTGGAGCACATGAGGAACATGAGAGTCCCAATGATCATCAAAGAGTGTTTGATGCTGAGTTGCATTTAGGTGAGATTTTACCCTCTCCCTATCCCAATCCTGACTTCATCACATTCAGCAGATTCATTCACAGGGCTCCCAGATCACTTTCCATGTCAGCACAGTGATTTAATCTTAGAGTGTGGTTGATAGACTGAGAAACAAAGAGAGGAAGACAGTGTACACACATTCACTAGTTGAGTCATCAAATACCCACTATGGTGCTGGTGCTGACGCTCTGTGGTGAGAATGAGGGACTAGCACTCAATTGAAATCTCATAAGAAAGTCTCAGGAACCAATTAAAGAATTCGATCAAGCTTCCTCCAAGGGTCTGAATTCACGGTTTCAGGATTCTGAAAGAGACCCACTTCAAACAGGTAGCAATCTGCACAGATTAATATCAAGCTAGACTGGAATAGCATAGGAAGATTCTGGTCTGAAAAGCAACTTCACCAAAACTCAGAGGTGGTAGGTGAATGTATCCTTCAAGGCAATATAGGTTATGCTGTGAAAACATATGTAATTCAAACTATGAAGTGATTAACAGAGTAAGGGGTTGTTTGTCTCAGAGGTAACATTTAACATCAGTTGCAGTGTGGGCTGCTCTCCACATGTGAAATGGGGTGAGAAGTGGGGAAGTCCAATGTCCTGGTCCAAAATCCATGTACTCTTCTTCCCTTGGATGAATAGGAAGATATATGGGTGTCTTACACATTTTCTTTCATGCTATGAATGAGGATATGTATTTCTCCTCCTGAAAGCAATAGGCATTGAAGCATGGGTTTCTCTGAGCCCAGTTGATAGAAATTGACCTTCTTTACCCACAAAAGTCAGATCATGATTGTTTTCTTTCCATTCAGATCACATATGGTCCCTTTGATCCCATGCTAAGTGAGAGAGACAAGTTTCCATCGCTCTATCAGATGGCCACAAGTGACAGCTCTCTGGCCTGCGGAATGCTCCATTGCTGCTCCATTTTGGCTGGATTTGGGTGGCAATCTTTGTATCTAATGATCTGAAAGGAGAGCAGTTCCTTCAGGATATTTTAGCCGAGATGGTAAAGAAAGGTGTCTGCTTGGCCTATGTATTAAAGCTCCCTGACACTAAGAAAAGGTATGAAAACACTCACATGTCTTTCTTAGCTGATCTTCACATTTCATCAGCAAATGTGCATATTCTGTATGGTGATGCGAGGAGTCTCTATACCATGGAATTTCTAAGCAAATACTATTTAACCCTGGGGAAAGTGTGGATCATGGCTGCAAAGTGGGAGATTGTTGTGCATGAGACACATCATATACTGCACTCTTTCCATGGAGGCTTCTCATTTTCACATCACAAGGGGGAAATCCCTGGCCTCAACCACTTTGTCAAGACAGTGGACCCTTCCCACTACCCAGAAGATTTCTTCCTCAGTCAACTATGGCTTCATGCTCTTCACTGCTTACCTCCTGGGTCATACTGCAGAACAATTGGAGTCTGCCCACCAAATGCTTCCTTTGAGTTTTTCCCAGGACACATTGACATGCTGACCATATCTGACTCCAGCTATTTCATCTACAATGCTGTGTATGCAGTGGTCCATGCCCTCCATAAGATGCTTTCAGAGCAAATAGAAAAGGGATCTCCAGGAGATGCAGCTCAACCTAGGATTCTTCCATGGCAGGTAAACATCTCCCAGAACAGGACATGCACTGAACACCTGTTGGCATCCTCAGGTGTTTATTGTAGTTCCACATAACCAGGTTTTCATTTTGAAAAAACTAGCATGATCACGCATGTTGGAAAGTGGGCTCTTTAACATTTCACTGGGCATGGATACATCTGTAATAGTTATCTATGTGTGGAGGATTTGTTATCTACTATTGAACATTTCAGAAAAAATTTTCTGCTATGGACATGTTGAAAATATTTAAAAACAGTATATATACTAAGAAATGCACATAAGTCTACAGATAAATGAGTTTTTGTTTTTGCATCACACTCATAATCAACACCCAAATTCAGCAAGCTTATAGTATTACTAGTATCGCTAAGGAGCTCTGTATCCCCAACTCAATTTTTTCAATATGTGAAGGAGGAGAATATTGTCATTAGCATGCTATGATTCAGTGAAGCAGTATTAATATTGCATAGTCAATGATCTGACATCCACACAATTTTATACTCTATGCATTAACTAGCACAAATAAGAGAAAACTTACTATTTTTTATGTCTGGCTTATATAATATAATGCAATGATCTCCAGTTTTAAATGTCAAATATTCATTCTTTCTCATGGCTGAGTAACATTCCACTATATATGCTTGTGTGTGTGTGTATATATATATATATATATATGTGTGTGTGTGTACATATATATTTGTATGTATATATATGTATATATGTCACATTTCCTTCATCCAGTCATCAGTTGATGGACATTTAGATGATTCCACATCTTAGCTAATGTGCGTTGAGCTGCTTTAAACATGGGAGTATGGGTGATTCCTTCATGTGCTGATTTCACATGAATACAAGCTGTCCTTGTAATGAGCTGTATTAATATAAATTTGTGAGCTGTCAAATATCTTTTTTTTTTTTTTTTTTTTTTTTTTTTTTTGACAGGCAGAGTGGACAGTGAGAGAGAGAGACAGAGAGAGAAAGGTCTTCCTTTGCCGCTGGTTCACCCTCCAATGGCCGCCGCTGCAGCCGGCGCACCGCGCTGATCCTGGCAGGAGCCAGGAGCCAGGTGCTTTTCCTGGTCTCCCATGGGGTGCAGGGCCCAAGCACCTGGGCCATCCTCCACTGCACTCCCTGGCCATAGCAGAGAGCTGGCCTGGAAGAGGGGCAACCGGGACAGAATCCGGCGCCCCAACCGGGACTAGAACCCGGTGTGCCGGCGCCGCAAGGTGGAGGATTAGCCTATTGAGCCACGGCGCCGGCTACTGTCAAATATCTTAATACAGCTCATTACAAGGACATGAATATTTCCTTTGAATACATTCCCAGGTGTGGACAGCTGGACCATAAGTTACAACTAGTATTGGTTTTCTGAGGTTTCACTCTACTAACTTCCATTATGGTTGTACCAGATTACAATCTTTCCCATCATCAACGTATTGGGGTACTTCTTTTCCATATCCTCACCAGACTTTGTTATTTTTCACATTTTGGATAATAGTCAAGCTATGTGGGGTGGAGTGAAATCTCACTGTAGTTTTTATTGGCACTTCAAATAAATTTAATGTCACAGTAGAAATACATATAATCTATATATAATATATAAAAATTATATATTAATATATTATATAATATATAGTATATTATATTATAAAATATATAATCTATATATGCATATATGTAAATGGACATCAGCATGTTTACTTGACTATGTAACTTCTGTGTTTATGTACAGTAATAGTTGACAGACAGATGTGATTTGGTAGCCTCATAATGAGAAAAGTAAGTATCTTGGCCAAGTATGTTTACAAAGATAAGATTATTGATATTTATGAAGTTCTTGTTTCAAGTTAGTGAAGATATGATGACAGTTGTTTAAAGAACTGGTCATCCCACAAAGGCATCAAGTGACTCCAAAAGTCAGGGCTAGTACACACTGTTCAGATCCTAACTACCATCAGGGTATTCTTAATTATCTTTTTGGTTATACAATATTTCCCCTATCATCTCAAAAGGTACCTTTATTCCCCAAAAAAAAGTCAAAGTGCAGAGAGTCAAATAAAAGTCATGCATATTTCTGTTAAACTCTATTGAGGTGAAAATGCTATACAAATAGACCTGTACATACACAGCATACACATTTTTATAAGTTTAACTACCAGGTGCAGCCAGGGATGTACAAGCAGATTTTGCAAAATGTTTTTTAAGAAAAATTATGCTTGGATTTCTAATTCATTTAACCAAAATCAACAGATATTTCATTCAGTTTTGTTAAACTTTAAAAAATTATTTGAAAATCAGAGTTACTGGGAGGGAGAGATAGAGAGAGAAAGAGAACAGATCTTACATCTGCTGATTCACTCACCAATGGCTGTAAAGACCTGGAATAGGCCAAGCCAAGCCAGGATGCAGGAGCTTCAACCACGTCTCCCATATGAGTGCAGGGGCACTGGGACCCTCATCTGCTGCTTTCCCAGGCACATTAGCAGAAAACTGAATCAGCAGTAGAACAACTGGGATTTGAACCGGCATTCACAGGGATGCTGGGCACTGTGGACAGCAGCTTTACCTGCTGAACCACAAGGTCAACCTAATTTTTGTTAAATTAAAGAGAAATTTACTGATATAAAAGAACAGATTTCATGTATTCATTCATACAATTCTAAGAAGATAACCATCGTGTCTTCCTTTTCTTTCTCAATCTCCTCTAATTCCTTTCCTTTTTCTTTTTAACTTCAATTTACGTTAACTCACAGGTTTAATACTGCACTAATCATAATGTTCCACAAGTGAAATGTAGAAATACCACTGCTCCACAGGAATTTACACAAGGGTGATAAACAAAAATCAAATCCAGAGATTTCAGTTTCATTTTTATACATTGTGTTTTTTTCCAATCTATATTATGTAGTACATATTACCAAAAAACTTATATGATATTTTCTTTATGGAATGGGTATATTTCACTATGCATAATGGTATCCAGCAAAAACCACTTTTTGCCAAAGAACAGATTTAATTCCTTTTTGGGGAATGAGTTAAACTTTTAAAAGTGCACATGAATGTACTACCCTGTGGAACCATCACAACAATCAAGATATTTCACATATAAAGCCATGTTGTTCTCATGTGGAAGAACTAAGATGAGCTTTCCTAAACCTCTAACCAATCATTCATGGTCAGCCACTCTGTGGGACACATTCTGTGATTTCTCTGTTTGGAATCTGATACTCCCCATCATTCTAATAGGGGAGAGGCAGAATTCCCCTTACTTGAACCCACAATATGGAGACCATTCAGGCAAAAGTAAAGCAAATACACTCTCCGATGTTAGAAGGAGGGAATAGAAGGATTTCTTAGTCGTGTGCACCTCCCACCTCCAATCTGAATGTTCTCCCTCTTTCCAATTGTGCCTCCCCTCCAGCTTCATCCACTTCTGAGGGAAATCCAATTTACCAACAGTGCTGGGGAGGATGTTTCCTTCCATGAAATGAGACACCGTGTGGCACACTATGATATCCACAACATTGTGAACTTTCCTGCTGGATTTCGGTTGCTGATTAAAATCGGGGAGTTTTCCTCTGAGAGTAAACATGATCAAAGCTTGGACCTCAATGAAGAAATGATAGAATGGCCTGTAGCATTCAAGGAGGTGTGGAATGTTGGATACATACAGAGGGTCTGAGGAGAGTCGGAGAGGATACAATGTGTGAAACTTTAAATAACCATTCAGTTCTCATTTCACAACTTGGCTTCAAAATATATGGTGGTGCTTACACATATAGGAGCCAGTGTATATTAAAAGTGCACGTTTGTGTTAGATATTGATGTTTTTACTCTGGGCATATTTATGCATCCCGAGTTTGAGTGACTAGAAAGAGCAATGTTAAGGAATAGAGATAGAGATCAATATGTAGACATAAAATTACTAAATGCATGTCTACACAAATTCCAAAATTTTATTTCAACTTTTTATTCATATAATGTGAAAAACTTCATGTATTAGATATATATCTATAAGCATAGTGATATTTTAATCTTTTGGTGAGAGTCGTAATTATGTTTGATGCAGTATGAACACAAGTAAATTATGAGTGGACTTATCCATCACCTATTTGTAGAAACCATTTCCATTATTTATATTTTCATTGTGCTTGCCAATCAGTTCAGTTTTTCTTTGGAGTAGAACCTCAAAACTGTGATCAAAAATTTTATCATCACTGAGCTGTGAAATACCCAATTTTTTGGGTGATTTTATAACTATTGTTTGTTATACTGCAAATGCATTGGTGTATTAGGAATTGATTCTCTCCCTGGGTCTAGAAGTCTAGAAGTAGATCAATGGGCAATCTACGTTTTAGAATATTTGCTCATCTTTTCTGTGTGGGCTTGTCTTTTCCTGAGTAGTTACTCAGAAGTGTACCTAGTCATTCTGATTTTTGGATATTATTTTTCTGGCATGTAAAATCTACTCAATTAAGGAAAGACACATGTCAAATAGTCTCAGGCATACACATTCTCAAAATAATTATCAAATAAAAAGCTGAACAGCAAAGATTTCAGAGGAAACACTTCAATAAAGAGAGAAATGTTCAGAAGCATATATCTGGTGATGAATGAAATTTAAGCGATCAGGTACCCTCATATTATTTGTTACACAGATGAAAAACCTCTAATGAGCATCATAGAAACTCCAAATTGGGTGTCCAGGTAAAATCAAGGAGATACAGAATCAGATTGGGAAGGACACAGTGATGTCCTTGGGGGTGATGAGGTAAATAGTCATCCTATCACAGTGCCTAATGTTGTGCAAAGCAATCATCATCATTCTCTTTTCTCCACAGACTCCTCAGTCTTTGTGTAGCCAGAGGTGTGGTCCAGGATTCAGGAAAATACCACAGGAAGGAAGACCTGTCTGCTGCTATACTTGTGCTGTTTGTTCAGAAAGAGACATTTCCAATCATACAGGTAAAAACCCTAGAATTGACCTATGAGAATCCAGCCTCTGAACTATCTCTTGATAAAAAGGAAACCAAGAATATTTGCATTGGGATCATTGGGATCATTGTTCTCCATGCACACCTTCACTCACTCTTTCCATATCCTTGTTGTATGCTCACTATCACCATCTCATTATGTATAAGCTGTTGTCTGACAGTGCTCATCCTCTCTAGCTCTTCTCTGACACTGGTTTCCTTCTTTCCCATCCAGTCCTGGAGGAGACTGTCTCAATCTGAGACCTAATGTCTAAACAAAAAATATAATATTTATATTTGTTAAGGCTCACTTTGGATCTAAAGGGCTTCAAATCAAAACTTTTGCATACACAACTGACGAGCAGGGCGCTACTTCACATGAATTGTGATGGGAATACTGTGTTATTTTCTGTGCTACATCTTTGACACTGTGCATGGTGTGCAGTACACATAACAAAAGCTAACACTTTGTCCTTTGGATGTATATAATAGAGTAAGAGAAAATCAATGTGAAATGTAGAGACACAAAATCCTAAAAATGATACAACTTGGTAACCCCAAAAACCATTGCAAAAGGTCAACTTTTAAGCAATGTTAAATATCACAGTCAATCATTTTGAGAAATGTAAAAATGTACTAAGTCTCATTGGTAAATAGTTCCACTGTTCAATGTAGAATAAATATCTTTTTTTAACTTTTATTTAATGAATATAAATTTCCAAAGTACGGCTTATGGATTACAATGGCTTCCCCCCCATAACGTCCCTCCCACCCGCAAGCCTCCTCTTTCCCATTCCCTCTCCCCTTCCATTCACATGAGGATTCATTTTCGATTCGCGTTATATACAGAAGATCAGTTTAGCATACATTAAGTAAAGATTTCAGCAGTTTGCTCCCATACAGAAACATAAAGTGAAAAATAATAGATGATTTTTTAAATGATGATGAAATCAGATCAGACCTATTGTCATGTTTAATCCCAGTGAGAGTCAAGTTGGGAATTGATGATTTCTTTTATTTATTTATTTTTTTACAGAAGATCAGTTTAGTATACATTAAGTAAAGATTTCAACAGTTTGCACCCCCATAGAAACACAAAGTGAAATATACTGCTTGAGTACTCATTATAGCATTAAGCCTCAATGTACAGCACATTAAGGACAGAGATCCTACATGAGGAGTAAGTGCACAGTGACTCCTGTTGTTGACTTTACAAATTGACACTCCTGTTTATGGCATCAGTAATCTCCCTATGCACCAGTCATGAGTTTCCAAGGCTATGAGCCCCTTGAGTTCTCCAACTCTTATCTTGTTTAGACAAGGTCATAGTCAAAGTGGAGGTTCTCTCCTCCCTTCAGAGAAAGGTACCTCCTTCTTTGAAGACCTGTTCTTTCCACTGGGATCTCACTCACAGAGATCTTTCATTTAGTGGTTTTTTTTTTTTTTTTTTTTTTTGGCAGAGTGTCTTGCTTTCCATGCCTGAAATACTCTCATGGGCTTTTCAGCCAGATTGGAATGCCTTTAGGGCTGATTCTGAGGCCAGAGTGTTGTTTAGGACATCTGCCATTCTATGAGTCTGCTGAGTATCTCGCTTCCCATGTTGGATCACTCTCCCCTTTATTTATTCTATTGGTTAGTATTAGGAGGTACTAGACTTGTTTATGTGCTCCCTTTGACTCTTAGTCCTTTCATTATGATCAATTGTGAACTGAAATTGATCACTTGGACTAGTGAGATGGCATTGGTACATGCCACCTTGATGGGATTAAATTGGATTCCCCTGGTATGTTTCTAACTCTACCATTTGGGGCAAGTCAGCTTGAGCATGTCCCAAATTGTGCATCTCTTCCCTCTCTTATTCCCACTCTTATGTTTAACAGGGATCACATTTCAGTTAAATTTTAACACTTAAGAATAACTGTGTATTAATTACAGAATTAACCCAGTCATATTAAGTAGAACAGACAGAAAAAACTACTAAGGGGGATAATGTATTAAGTTGTTCATTAACAGTCAGAGCTATGCTGATCAAGTCAATATCTTTATAATGAATTGAATTCTTTCAAAAGGTTGTTTAAATTCCCATAATCTTAGTTCTAGAAATATTTTATTTCAGTATCTTCAAATAAGGTCTATATAGTTCCCTTTATGAAGAAGATAACAAAAATGACTTCAAGTTTTGTGAGAATATTCAACATGCATTAAGTTAAAGAAAGAAAACTAAAGTATCATGCATTGACTCATTGTACAATGTACACTTGCCTATGTGTGTCCAGTGCATCTCTGATACGGGTGCCAGAAGCACCTAGAGATTCTATCAAAAGTAAAGGATGCACATTGAAAAGAATTGTAAGAGAAAATTCTTCAAATATTTACAGATGCTTATATTCTTTCACTCTGTCCTTTTTTTTACCAAATATGTTTATTTCTTTGAATGTGAGTTACAGAGAGAGGGAGAGCCTAATAGAGAGAGAGAGAAGTGAAAGAGAAGACCTTCCATCTGGTAGTTTCACTCCCCAGATAGCTGCAATGGCCTGAACTTGGCCTGGCCAAAGCCAGAAACCAGGAACTACTTCCAGGCATTGCAGAGGCCCACCTATTTGGCCTTCCTATAATGGTTTCTTAGGCACATTGGCATGGAGTTGGTTTGGAAGAGGAGCAGCCAGGACATGAACTGGTGCCTGTATGGGATGCCATCATCCCAGGCTGTGGCTTTTCCTCCTACATCACAACTTCAGTCCCTGAAGCTTGTATTCTTGCATGAACACCAAGGATAAAAACTGAGTAGGACTCTTACTGCAAGTGTAGCCCTACTGATAGCATTTTCTTGATTTTTCAGAAAAGATTTATTTATTTTATTTGAAAATCAGAGATTCAGAGAACAGGAGAGATAGAGAGTGAGAGCAAGAGTGAGTGAGAGAGAGAGAGAGAATTGCTCATGCCCCAGATGAAAACAATGGCCTGGGCTGGGCCAGGCAGAAGTCATGAACCAGGAGCTTCATTTGAGTTTCCCACATGGATTTGGGGGCCCCAAATACTTGGACCACCTTCTGCTGCTTTCTGTAGGTTATTCACAGGAAGCTGGGTTGGAAATTTATGAACTGGAGCACAAAACAATGTCCATATGGGATGCTAGCATTGCAGGTAATGGCTTTACCTACTATGCCAAACACTGACCCCACTAGTTTTGTTTATTTAATGGACATTTGTTTGAAAGAGATTTACCAGCTGACTGGTTCTTAATGACTTTGAAAATCATAGATTCAGAGATGGAGAGAGAGAGAGAGAGAGAGAGAGAGAGAGAGAGAGAAAATCTAATTGTTCACTACCCAGATGGAAAGAAAGAGTGGCCTGGGCTGGACCAGGCACAATCCAGGAACCAGGAGCTTCATTTGCATTTCCCACATGGGTGTGGGGTTCAAAGTACTTTGGCCATCTTCTGCTGTACTTTCTAGGCAATTAGCAGGGACCTGTATTGGGAAGTGATCAACTGGAACACAAAACAATGTCCATAAGAGATGCTGGCATTGTCGGTGGTGGCTTTGCCAGAATACTGGCCCTATTTTTGTTTGTTTGACATATGATTGAAAGAGAGACATATTCACCAACTGGCCTGTTCTTAATGACTTCTCTCATGCTGTAGCAGCAGAAGTGCATTATTTCAAGTGAGACAATGTGGTGTCCAATGTGGTGTTCACAGGAGGTAAAATGGTGAACACGTCATGCTTTCAGGTTAACAAGAGTGCCTAGTTGTTGTTCAGTAACATGATGAAAATACCACTTACTACCATATACCCTCATAAAGACAAACAGCTACAATTCTCTTCTATTCAACCGCAGTATCACAGCAGTTATATGGAAATACTGACAAGACGAGTCCATGTAGGAATTAGAGTAGAGAAAAATGTATGGCGGTCCCAGGAATGACACATGATTTATATTGGTCATCTCCATTTGAGGATCAGTGAGAAAAACCTTAACACTGATGACCCCAGAATAATATTCTAACCCATGTGAACAA
Source organism: Oryctolagus cuniculus (assembly GCF_964237555.1). Classification (NCBI taxonomy): domain Eukaryota; kingdom Metazoa; phylum Chordata; class Mammalia; order Lagomorpha; family Leporidae; genus Oryctolagus; species Oryctolagus cuniculus. The sequence continues at coordinate 7,587,911 of NW_027208201.1, read as the reverse complement.
AAGGCTTCTCCTGAGAAAGACACTGGGGACTGTAGAGAAGAGGGCTTGGAAGAATCCAAGCCCATATGAATTACAGGAAATTCACCATTTTATAGAAATTAAAACACTGAAAAAAAGTCTGAGTGACAGGATGAGACCACAGAGCCCCACGTGCAAAGGAGCTTCTTTGAACCAGTTTCTCCTATGGGAGTCAAGCATTGTCCCTGGGTCAGGAGTGCAGAAATATCCTTTAGTGTTTCTTGGTATACATCAGAGCAGGATGGACTCAACATGATATTGAAGAAGGGACCCTTTTCCTGAACAGGGAAAAAGGAGCAAATTGTGAAATGGAAACGTGGATCTTGCTTTTCCCCACAGATGCAGAGCAGTGCATCCCATGTGCAGAATACGAGTACCCAAACCTGGAGAGAAACCACTGCCTCCCCAAGCTGGTGACCTTCTTAGGCTTTGAGGATTTTCTGGGGATGGCTCTGGCCTGCATGGCTCTGTGCTTCTCTGTCCTCACAGCTGCCATCCTCTGGGTCTTTGTGAAGCACCGAAACACTCCCATCGTCAAGGCCAATAACAGGACCCTCAGCTACATCCTGCTCATCGCCCTCCTCCTGTGCTTCCTCTGCTCCTTACTCTTCCTTGGCCATCCCAACACAGCCACCTGCCTCCTCCAGCAAATAGCATTTGGCCTTGTGTTCACAGTGGCTGTTTCTACTGTGCTGTCCAAGACCATCACTGTGATTCTGGCCTTCAAAGCTCTGAGACCTGGAAGAACAATGAGGCGATTGCTGGTAATAGGAGCTTCGAACTTCATCATTCCCATCTGCTCCTTGATCCAACTGGCTCTCTGTGGCATCTGGTTGGGAATTTCTCCTCCATTTATTGAGTTAGATGCACATTCTGAGCCTGACCACATCATCCTGGTGTGCAATAAGGGCTCGGTCACTGCCTTCTACTGTGTCCTGGGCTACCTGGGTTCCTTGGCCCTGGCGAGCTTCACTGTGGCTTTCCTAGTCAGGAATCTGCCTGACACATTCAATGAAGCCAAGTTCCTGACATTCAGCATGCTGGTGTTCTGCAGTGTCTGGGTGACCTTTCTTCCTGTCTACCACAGAACCAAGGGGAAGGTCATGGTGGCCGTGGAGGTCTTCTCCATTTTGGCCTCCAGTGCAGGGCTCCTGGGCTGCATCTTTGCCCCCAAATGCTATGTTATTCTCATAAAACCTGATAAAAATTCTTTGAAAGCTTTAAAGAATCAGAGTAGTTTTAGAAGACCCTAAATTATTTTTCTCAAGATTTTCTTCACATTTCTACATTTGTAAGCAAAATCCAAAGTGAAGTAGCCTTTCAACTTTGTCAGATAAGCAAAACTAAAAGCCATTGTTGGTTAGGCATTTGGCTTTGCAATTAAGATGACCTTGCATTCCATAATAGTATCTCAGTTACTAATTTGGTTCTGACTCCTGACCCCAGTCCCCCCCCCCAAAAAAAAAACCCATTGAGTGAGTGGTAACAACTCAAGCTATTGGATCCTTGTCAGTTATTTTTTTTCCTGGCTCCTTGCTCTGTCTTCAATCCAGGCTCAGCCACTGCAGACATTGTGAGGTGAAGCACTGAAAGGTTTGTCTCTCAACCATCTCTCCGTTTCTCTCAGTTTTTCTATCTTCCTCTCAAAAAATACAAGGCAGTCTAGAAATATTTTCATATATCTGATATGATTTGGATAAATTGAAAATGTAATGCCATGTTAAAGAAGCTAAATCTAAGAGGTCTCATATTACCTCATTCCATTGCCAGGAACTGTCCAGAGTAGGTAAACACATAGCAAATAAAGAGATGAATGGTTGCATGAACCAAGTTCATGCAAGTTTGCAAGTGGCTGCTTAGTGGACAAAGGCTTTGATTATGGGATGATGCAAAAGGCTTCAATCTACATAGACATGATAATTGTACAATTATCTGATCTGATTTCATCATCATTTAAAAAAAATCATCTATTATTTTTCACTTTATGTTTCTGTGTGGGAGCAAACTGTTGAAATACTTACTTAAGGTATACTAAGCTGATCTTCTGTATATTAAGATAATCTAAAATGAATCTTGATGTGAATGGAAGGGGAGAGGGAGTGGGAAAGGGGAGGGTTGTGGGTGGGAGGGACGGTATGGGGGGGGAAGCCATTGTAACACATGAGTCGTACTTTGGAAATTTATATTCATTAAATAAAAGATAAAAAAAAAGAATTTATTACTAAAAATGCTAATGATCACCTGGGCCCCCAGTAAGTTGTAATCATTTTGCTAGGGGAAGGTCTTGCCCCCATGTTTATTGATGCCTGACCAGGATGACTGATGTTATGTAATTGCCCTAAGCTCTGTGAAGAAAGCATGCTGAAAGCCAAGACAGGCCAAAAGCTAAGCCTCTTGCATCACTTAGCCAAGTTGTGAAGGCAAAGGAAAAAAAAAAAAAAGGCTTCAATCTACATAGACATGATAATTGTGCAACCCTGTGAACATACTTTATAAAAAGTCAATGCAGAATTTGAATGTAAAAGTACTGTAATACAACATATTTGTACATTACTTCAGTGGTTCCCACAGGGTATGTGAATTTCATCGGAATAATAGCATCATTGTCTCCTGGAATATGAACACTAAGCAAAGGCAAAAAGAGAAAGCAGTCAAATGATGGAGGACACAATTACAGAATAATGTCTATAATCGTGGAATCTACCGATAGTTGTGATAAAGATATGCTGTCCAAATAACTAGACAGTAATTATTGACTAAGATGTTTGTGAACAATACAGTGTCCAAAGTGAAGAATGCTCAAGGATTAGTTGACTCTTGTGTTTGGGAAATAAATTCCACTAAATTATAACAACAAAAGGATAAATTCAAGACCTCGAGGAAAGCAAGATAAAGCAGGTATAACTGAGACATGTTTTCAAATATAAACATTTATAGCATCTAAATTGATAAACAAAAAGGAAATTAATTAGTGTACATATTTTCAGGGATAACCCTACCATATAAAATGACATTGCTGTTTATAAGTTGATGGTCTGCTGTCTTTCAGTTTCCTTCATTATTTTTATAGCTGTAGAACATTCAATCTTATGGATCTGCCATATTCAACTTATTGAATCATTCACAGGCAATGATTTGTGTTGTTTCCACACTTCCAGTGTTATGAACAGATTATCCTGACTATTCTTTTAAAAATATATGTTTGGGTATGTACCTCCAACTGTTTGAGTGCACAGGATATTTCAAATGGTTCTGAGGAAAATGCAGTGAATATATATGTTTATTTTAGTGAAAAATTTAGTTTTTATTTATTCATGTTTTAAGCGAGTTTCTAAAACTTAAAACAACTAAAAAAACACCCCCCAAAAGAAGTGACTTCTAAGTGAAAAGTTTTTGAAAGTAATGAAGATACTGAAGAAACAAAACTCTCTGTTATCCAAACATAACACATACATAAACATAAATAAGTTGAGTTTTAAAATTCTAGGCAAATATAACTTATAAGTGTGTAACCATTACAGTAGTATTTTATGTGATCTGAATTTTCATGACATTTCTTATGTTTTGCTATTTTCTTAAATATCCATTTCATAATTCATTTATTTATTTTATATTAAATATTTAAATAATGTTTCCTAAAAGTAGGTAATTATGTTCTTTAGATGAAGAATGATGAGGCCGGCACTGCGGCACAATGGGCTGATCCTCTGCCTGCTGTGCTCGCATCCCATGTGGGTGCTGGTTCTAGTCCCAGCTGCTCCTCTTCCAATCCAGCTCTCTGCTATGGCCTGGGAAAGCAGTGGAGGATGGCTGAAGTCCTTGGGCCCCTGCACCTGTGTGGGAGACCAGAAGAGGCTCTGTCTCCTGGCTTTGGATCGGCGCAGCTCCAGCCATTGCGACCATTTGGGGAGTGAACCAATGGACGGAAGACCTTTCTCTCTGTCTCTCCCTCTCACTGTTTGTAACTCTATCTCTAAAATCAATAAATAAAAATCTTTCAAAAAATAATACAGAATGATGATAAAATACTGAAGCAATTTAAAGGCTTTGCTAATGAGTACACCCATCCCAGATTCTTTCACACTCACTGTTTGTAGCTCCATCTCTAAAATAAATAAATAAAAATATTTCAAAAAATAATTCAGAATGATGATAAAATACCGAAGCAATTTAAAGCCTTTGCTAATGAGTACACCCATCCCAGATTCTTTCACACATATCACTGCCAAACACAGAACATAGCTCTGGAGGATTCTGAGCTAGAAATTGATTTTATTTCCAAGGTAACTCAGGTCATGCTTTGGTAACATATGAACCCCAAAGTTGTAAGACATCAATGCAGTAAAGATTTACATTAGTCTCAGAGTAAATATATAACAGTGGTTGCTGAGAGAGGGGGCTGTGCTCCCCAGAGACATGGAGATAAAATGAGGGAAAGACCACTGTCCTGATGATGCTGCACCGAATGTTCATGCTTTCCTCACTTGGAATTTCAAAGCATAGAGCCTCTGGGTATCTTGCCTATTTTCATTCCTTCTGTGAGCAAAAGTCACACTCCTTAAAGCAATGTGCATGTGAAATGCCATCTTCTCTATGTCTAGAATGACAGAGTGCAGCATGGGGATGGCCTCATCCACAACCATGCCCCACGTTGCTGCCATGATCCACACCTTCCCCACATGAAGAAGCATTTTTCTACAATGTATACACTGACAAGACTCTACATCACTGTGTAGCATGTGCACATTTGCAGAAGTAATTCTTGTTCTCCTCTTGAAAGCAATATCACTGGATACTGAGGATGCCTTTTCTTCCTGAATTATAGCTGGATTTGTGTGGATTTTACTACCACATTATCTGAACCCACACTTATGTTTATTAACTCATGGGACAAAAAGATTAAATTAGTTGAAGAGATTAAAGTCTAGGAAAAAGGCAAATAACCATATGTAAAAAAAATCTCAGAGAGTTTATTTCAGCATCTAATTTCATTTTTTTACTTGTAGTTAGAGTTCTTGAAATAGTCTGTGTTCTTATTTACAGTTAGTAACTTGGAATAATTTACAGTGAATTTGTCAAAGGGTCTCAAAGATGTATGCCTAATATGCCATATATTAGGCATCATAAGCACAGAAGATAAAGTTTAGCTCAGACTATGAATAGTTGCAATATTTTGTGGAGATTTGGAAGCTTTCTTTTTGGTCACACCCTGATCCTTAATTTCAAAGGAAAATCACAGTCTCATAAATAGTCCAAGGGTAGAGATAGAACATAACATAAGTAGTATGTATACATATGTTTAGATTTATAGAATGTGAACGTTTTGTAACTTTGGGCCTACCAGATAACACAAGGTGTCTTTAAGGAGAAATTGTGAATTCTGAAACATCTATGTTTCTCACACGTGTCATCAGCAAATGTCGTTCAATTGTGCAGCTTTCTATCAGCAGCTGAGAGAATATTAGGAACAAAGCTAATACATGTGCTAGAAGCAAATTAAGAAGAAACAAGCACACACACACACACACACACAAACACAGACGCTATGTATATTCCTGTATACATTCTGAAAGGCTTAATTATATATGGTGAGCATCTTTACTGTATTTTTATGTACTGCAAAGACAATTAGATTACACAAGATGATGTAAAAGGGTAAGTGCATGGATGAACTACTGCCCTTCTCTGGATGTACATACTATTTCCAATTTATGAAGCCTATTTCTCCATTAGAGTACTACAGGACTGGGAGAGATGTTAGGCACAGCCATGAAGAGACTTCCTGGAGGTACACATAGGGTCATCAGTGGTGAAGATGACCTTTCACCTTCTTGATGAAGGATTTTGTGACATGATGAAATTGAATATTTTTTTTAGCTCCAAACTAATTATTTCTACAATTGCCAAATCCCTCAAAACAGTTGACTGACCTAACAACTCTTGGCCCCTGTGCATGCAAATTTACAGAGCTCTGTCCTGGCAATGCCCTAGGGAGGAATGAGAGTCCAAAGCATGTTTTTCCAAAACTGTTTTTCCTCCTAATGGAGAGTGGCAGGTGCTTGGCCTCAGGGATGGATGATGCCCTGAGTTCCCGGATGGGACAGAAATGAAGCAATGGAAATATATAGAAGCCAGAGCTGATCTAATCACAGGGACATTAAGGCAAGGCCTCAGCCCTGTGACTCCCTTTGAAATGTCTTCCTTGTGATTCTAGCTGTGTCCCTGTGTGACTCAGTAGACTAGCACACACTGTCCACAGGTTGAGAACATACAGCTACTGGGATCAGCTGTGCCCTACACAGAGCTCTATTCTCCCTGCAGGGAGCTGAGATAGCAGATATAATCCAGACCATTTTTACCTAATATCAACAGAGATTCGGGCCTTTAACTTTATGGTGGGTTGTCTTGACATGCTGTTTTCTATGATGTTTCTCAACCTACTCCTGAATTTTTCATACAGTTCGCAGGAAATACCTCCCAGGAACTGTTATAATTCCATGAGGCCAAGTGTCTACAGAGATGGAGACCTGGTACTGGGTGGGTTTTTCCCTCTTTACTTTCTGGAACCAGAATCAGAGATGGACTGGAAGAGGAGCAATTTAAAATTAAATCAATGAATTAAATACAGTTTAGAGCTTCAAGAACAGATAAACCAAGACAGAGGGGAAACAAAACTGCTGTTCTTGAGAATAGATTTTTGGAATAATACAGTCTGGTAAAAATAATGAAAAGGCCAGTGTGATATATGGCATATCAATAAGTAAACAAACATTTGTTGTTACAGGAATAATTGAAGGAAAAGGCTATGGAGAACTTCCTGAATGCAATAATAACTGGAAGCTTCTTAGTTCTTGAAAGAGATATGAACATTCAGATAACGGACGTTCAACCCTTTACAGACTCAACCAATAAAGATGTTCCATAAGGAATGTTGCAGTCAAATTGTCAAAAGGTAATAATCGTGGGCCGGTGCTGTGGCACAGTGGGGTAAATCCCTGGCCTGAAGCTCTGGAATCCCAAATTGGTGCTGATTGTTGTCCCAGCTGCTCCTCTTCCGATTCAGCTCCCTGCTGGGAAAGCAGTAGAAGATGGCCCAAGTGCTTGGGTCCTGCACCCATGTGGGAGACCTGGAATAAGCTCCTGGATCCTGGCTTTGGATCAGCACAGCCTCAGCCATTGCAGCCATTTGGGGAGTGAACCAACAGAAGGAAGACCTTTCTCCCTGTCTCTTCCTCTCATTGTCTGTAACTCTACCTCTCAAATAAGTAAATAAATTTTTTTTAAATAAACTATACCCAAGCCTACATTATCCATAAAAAACTCACTTCACAGGTTAAGATACACATTCACTGAGAGTAAAGGGTTGCAAAAAATATTAGATACAAATAGAGAGAAAAAATGATCAGGAGTAGATGTACTCATATCAGGTAAAAACAGATTTCAATCCAGAAATTAAAAAAGAGACAAAGAAGATTATATATTAATAAGAGAATTCATTTAGAAAGAAGACGTAACTATATATATATATATATATATACATATATAATACAAAACCCCAAATATATAAAGCAAATATTATTATAAATAAATGGAGAGATAGATTGCAATACAATAATAGTGATGCACTTCAATATCTCACTGTCATTAATGGACACATTGTCTATGCAGAAACTCCACAAAGGTATATAAGAGAGCCAAACCATGGAGCAAATGAACAACACAGGCATTGACAGAACATTTTAATTAAAAACCAGAAGAATACACATTCTCCTCATTAGCACACCAAACAATGTCCAGGATAAATCATACATTGGGTGACAATCAGGTCTCAGAATTTACATATTCAACATTTTCTTCATTTACTCATTGTTACTATTATGGATTGTGCTTCAATAAACAGAGTTCATGTATCTCTTTCATAGGCTGACTAAGCTAGACACAGAAAGAGAAATATCACATATTCTCTCATATGTGAAAGTTAATACATGTAGAGTATAAAAAATGTATGTGTGTTATATTGTTTGGTGTATAAAAGTTATAAATATTGTCTTCACTAAATTATAACATCAATATAATATACCCTTATTTCCTCAGTTTATGATCATTGTCATGAGTCCTGCATTATGTCATATTAATATATAAATATAGTATGTGTACATATATAATATCTACATATGAAAGGAATTTGTCAAACTGTTAAGACTTATTAAATCTAAAAATCAACTACAGTTTTTAAAAATTCCTTGAAACAAAAAATGAAAACACAGCATGTCAAGTGTATTTATCTATTCTACCAAAAGTAGAATTAAGAAATTTCAGAAATAAATGCATACACTAAAATACAGAAATATTTCAGATAAAACAGTATAACAATGCATTTTCAAGGACTTAAAAAAGCAAGAACAAATGAAACTCCAAATTAGAAGGAGGTGAGAAATGAAAGGGACTGAACAAACATAAATAAAATTGAAATTAAAAAATGAAAAAGATCAACAAAACAAAAAACTGGTACTATGTACAGATAAACAAAATAGACAAAACTTTACTCAGGACAACAAAGAAAAATTTGAATAAAATTAGGGATGAAAATGGAAACATCATAACTGATATCACAGAAACACAGAGAACCATAAGAAATTACTACAAACCACTGTATGTAAGCAAAATAGAAAACTTTGCAGAAATGGAAAGGAACCTAGATACATGCAACTTGTCAAAATTACATCAAGAAGATGTATAGGGGGCTGGCACGGTGGTGCAGTGGGTAAGGCCACTGCCTGAAGTACCAGCATCCCATATGGGCACTGGTTTTAGTCCTGGCTGCTCCACTTCTGATCCAGCTCTCTGCTATGGCCTGGAAAAGCAGTGGAAGATGGCCCAAGTCCTTGTGCCCCTGTACCCATGTGGGAGACCCAGAAGAAGCTCCTATCCCTGGCTTTGGATTGACACAGCTCCAGCCATCGCAGCCATCTGAGGAGTGAACCAACAGATGAAAGTCCTTTCTGTCTCTCTCTGCCTCTACCTCTGCCTCTCTATAACTCTGCCTTTCAAATAAATATTTTTTTAAAAGAAGATATATAAAACCTAACCTAATAACACTAAAGCAGTAATGAAATATCGCATCAAAGAAAAATCCAGGGCCCAGTGGCTTCAAAACTGAATTCTACAGAAATAACTCTGATTCTTCTATAACTGTTTCAAAATATTGAAAAGGATGGAACTCTACCAGCATCACTCAGATACCAAAATGAAACACAGACACAACAGAAAAAAAAATACTGATCAATATACTTAAAAAACACAAGTGCAAAAATTCCCAAAAAAATGTTAGCAAGGTGAATTTAACACTACAACAAAATACCATACATTGTGATGAAGTGAGATTTAACCCAGGAATGCCAACTGGGTTTAAAATTCACAAATCACATATTGTAGTAAATCACATCAACAGAATGAAGGAAAAAAAATCACATGATCATCTCAATGGATGCAGAATTTTTTTTTAACTTAGGCAGAGTTAGACAGTGAGAGAGAGAGAGAGAGAGAGACAGAGAGAAAGGTCTTCCTTCCGTTGGTTCACTCACAAATTGGCCTCCACGGCTGGTGTGCTTGGCCAATCCAAAGCCAGGAACCAGGTGCTTCCTCCTGGTCTCCCATGTGGGTGCAGGGCCCAAGCACCTGGGCCATCCTCCACTGCCTTCCCAGGACACAGCAGAGAGCTGGACTGGAAGAAGAACAACCAGGACCAGAACACGGTGCCCCATCTGGGACTAGAACCCGGGGTGCCAGTGCCACAGGTGGAGGATTAGCCAAGTGAGCCACGGTGCTGGCTACAGAAAATTATTTGATAATATTCAACATTCATTCACAATTTTTAAAAAACGTACCAAACTAGGTACAGAAAGAACATACACCAAAATTGCAATGACTCTACATTTTAAAAAATAGCCAATATCATATTGAATGAGGAAAATCTGAAATCATTTCCCCTCAGATCTGGAAGAAGACAAAGACTTTCAGTTTCAACACTCTTAGTATAGTATCAGAAACAATAACAAGAGAAGAGGAGAATGAAAAAGAAATAGAGGGGCTCCAAGATGGTGTAATGGAAGGAGGGAGTTCATTGATAGTCCAGGGAAAGATAGTTTAATTTTTTTTGACAGGCAGAGCAGAGAGTGACAGAGAGAGACAGAGAGAAAGGTCTTCCTTTTTGCCGTTGGTTCACCCCCCAATGGCCACTGCGGCTGGCACATCATGCTGATCCGAAGCCAGGAGCCAGGTGCTTCTCCTGGTCTCCCATGTGGGTGCAGGGCCCAAGAAAGATAGTTTAATAAAAGTGGAGATAGTGAAGTCTCAGAGAAGAGTTAGGGGAAAAACAACTGCAGAGGAAACCCTTCCAGAATTAGAGGGACATGGTAGATCTACGTGGAGGACATGGGCGCCCACGGCTCAGGAGCCCAGCTGCCAAGAATCTTCTCCTCCGCACCAGCACTGGAAAGAGAGGTGAGGCAAAACCACAGTAGCCCGAGACACTGGCAGAAAAGTAGCAGGAAGAGCCTAGAGGGAATGAGGCTTGAATCCCCATGGGTGAAAGTACACCAGCCTAACTAGAGGAAAGAAAAAAGTAAAAGGGATGGTACGGACATGATTCTCTCTCTCCACACACCTTACAAAGGTGTGCAAGACAATAGAGCAGGCACCATTTTGGACATACATATCATCTGCACCAACTCAGGGCTGCACCCACCCTCAAGCAAGCAGAAAAACCTAACTCAGGTTGGGAGTAATAACAGGAGACTAAGACTTAGTGAATGTGTGGAGCTTATGAACCGGGAAGGTGGAAAAAAAATTGAGAGTGTGTGGGAGAACACACAGTGTGGCTGAGATGTGAGTAGTCTCATGTTGCTGTGGATTTGTTCTGAGAGGAGGAGTGTGGTGGGTTCAGGAGGTGCGGAGTCACCACACAGACCCCGGGAGTCTGGTGAAAGCAGGCCAGAGGTGAGCAGCCTGCAGACTTGTTTATTTCAGTTGGCACAGCAGCCAAGGCAGCCAAGGCAGCCAATCCAGTCAAGGGGTGGTTTATGCCCTAACCAATCACAGACTGTTCCAGGCAGGCTCTGTTGCCATGTGGTTTCCAGAGCCATCCAATTAAAGCCTGCTGCCAGGCAGGCTCCATTGCCAGGTGGGTTTTTAAGCAATTCCTGAGTAACTGATACTCACTTCCCAGCAGCCATCTTGGCATGGCCTTCTCATTCCACCACAGTCTCGTTGGGAGAAGCCACAAACTTGAGTGGCCTTGGCTACCCAGTGAGAGACATTGCAGGGGAATCTGAGTTTACACTGAGGACTGAACAGATCCTTTGTGTGGTCCTTGGGACAGAGCAGACGAAGATTATACCCACTGTGACTAGTGCGCAGGCACTGATTGCCATCGAGGAGAAGAGCTCAGCTGAGTGGAATTACTTCCCTTCTGGATAAGAGAGAGAGAAAGTTACCACTCCAAACCTGGGTGTGTCTCCTTTGGCACAGCCTTAACCCTGAAGAACTGTATAGAGCTCTCTGGCCACACCCACCACAAACCTCTGGAGATTCACCAAAAGCAGACAGTCCACTTAATCTAGAGTCATAGTATAATGAGAAATGCCACCACAGAAAAAAAGAAGAAGAAACCAAAGAATATCTCCATAATGCCAAACAACAAACTGAAGAAACAAGAACAAGGAAGACTTCATGACACTCCAATACAAGATTATGGAGACGATGAGATCAAAGAAGTACAAGATATGGAATTCAAAAAATTTATGATAAGAACATTTAGAAGTTTTCAAAAACAAATGCATGAACTACAGAAATCCATACAGGACAGGACAGAAAATCTCTCTCGTGAAAATGAAATCATAAGGAGGAATCAAAATGAAATGAGGAATTTAGTAGAACATGAAATTGAGATATTGAAGAGAAACCAAAATGAAATGAAGAATTCAATAGACCAAATAAACAACACATTTGAGAGCCTTAGAAACAGAATCAGTAAGGCAGGAGAGAGAATATCGGACTTAGAAGACAGAGCACAGGAAAGTATACAGTCAAACTAGAGAAAAGAAGAGGAAATTTAGGAATCAAAAAATATTGTTGGGAATCTACAGGATACTATTAAAAAAACCTACATTTGAGTTCTAAGAGTTCCTGAAGGCATGGAGGGAGAGAAAGATTCAGGAGGCCTTTTTAGTGAGATACCAGCAGAAAACTTCCTGGGTTTGGAGAAGGAAAGAGACATCCAAGTACAGGAAGCACATAGAATCCCCAATAAACCTGAGCAAAGGAAATCCTCATCAGGACACATTGTAATCAAACTCACCACAGTGAAACATAAAGAAAAGATTCTAAAATGTGCAATAGAGAAACGTCAGATTACTCTCAGAGGATCTCCAATTAGACTCACGCAGACTTCTCATCAGAAACCCTGCAGGCTAGGAGGGAATGGCGAGACATAGCCCAGGTGCTCAGAGAAAAACTGATTTCACAGAGTATTATATTCTGCAAAGCTCTCATTGGTGAGTGAAGGTGAAATAAAGACCTTTCAGAGCAAACAGAAATTGAAAGAATTTGTCAACACACATCCATCCCTGCAAAAGATGCTTAAAGATGTGTTACACACAGAAACACAGCCATCAATATGAAAGAAGGTGAAGGAAGAAAACCTCACAGTAAAAGATCACAAGAAGTTCAAAGCATATATTAGAAATATCTTTGGCAAATGGCAGGGCAAAGTCACTACTTATCAAGAGTCACATTGAATGTAAATGGCCTCAACTCTCCAATTAAAAGACACAGGCTGGCTGAATGGATTAAGGAACAAAACCCATCTATTTGCTGCCTACAAGAAACACATCTTTCCAACAAAGATGCATGCAGACTGAAAGTGAAAGGTTGGAAAAAGACATGCCATGCCAACAGAAACCAAAAAAGAGCTGGCATAGCCATCTTAATATCAGACAAAATAAACTTTAACACAAAAACTGTTAAGAGAGACAAAGAGGGGCACTATTTAATGACTAAGGGATCAATTCAACAGGAAGATGTAACTATTATAAATGTATATGCACCTAAGTACAGGGCACCGGTTTATTTAAAAGATATGGTAAGGAACTTAAAGGTAGACTTAGACTCCTATACAATAGAATTGGGGGATTTCAATACTCCACATTCAGCAATAGACAGATCAACCAGACAGACGATCAACAAAGAAACAGCATATTTAATCGACACTATAGACCAAATGGACCTAACAGATATCTACAGAACTTTTCATCCTACACCTAAGGAATATACATTCTTCTCAGGAGTACATAGAACCTACTCTAGGATTGACCACATACTAGGCTATAAAGCAAATCTCAGCAAATTCAAAAGAATTAGAATCATACCATGAAGCTTCTCAGACCACAGTGGAATGAATCTGGAAATTAGCAATCCTGAGAGCATATGCAAACACATGGAGACTGAACAACATGCTCCTGAATGAACACTGGGTCACAGAAGAAATCAAAAGAGAAATCAAAAAGTAAATGAAGATAACAACACAACATATCAAAAGGTGGTCCAAGTACTTGGGACCCCCAACCCATGTGGGACACTCAAATGAAGCTCCTGGTTCCTGGCTTCTGCCTGGCCCAGCCCAGGCCATTGATTTCATTGGGGGCATGAGCAATTACATTCATACTCTCTCTCTCTCTCTCTCTCTCTCTCTCTCTCTCTCTCTCTCTCCCCTCTGTTCTCTGAATCTCTGATTTTCAAATAAAATAAATAAATATTTTTTTTAAAACCAAGAAAATGGTATTAGTAGGGCTACACTTGCAGTAAGAGTCCTACTCAGTTTTTATCCTTGGTGTTCATGCAAGAATACAAGCTTCAGGGAATGAAGTTGTGATGTAGGAGGTAAAGCCACAGCCTGGGATGATGGCATCCCATACAGGCACCAGTTCATGTCCTGGCTGCTCCTCTTCCAAACCAACTCCATGCCAATGTGCCTGAGAAACCATCATAGGAAGGCCAAATACTTGGGCCTCTGCGATGCCTGGAAGCAGCTCCTGGTTTCTGGCTTTGTCCAGGCCCAGTTCGAGCCATTGCAGTTATCTTAGGAGTGAATCTACCTGATGGAAGATCTTCTCTTTCACTTCTCTCTGTCTCTCTCTGTTAGGCTCTCCCTCTCTCTGTAACTGACATTCAAACAGAGAAATAAACATATTTTAGAGAGAGAGAGAGAGAGAGAATATAAACATCTGTAAATATTTGAAGAATTCTCTCTTACAATGCTTTTCAATGTGCACCCTTTACTTTTTATAGAATGTAGGTGCTTCTGGCACCCGTATCAGAGATGCACTGGACACACATAGGCAAGTGTACATTGTACAATGGGTCAATGCATGGTACTTTAGTTTTCTATATTTCACTAACTTACTGCATGTTGAATATTTTAACAAAACTTGAAGTCATTTTTGTTATCTTCCTCATAAAGGAAACTATATAGACCTTATTTGAAGATACTGCAATAAAAATATTTCTAGAGCTAAGATTATGGAAATTAAATATACTTTTGGAAGAATTCAAATTATTATAAACATATTTATTCTGCATTGAACAGTGGAACTATTTATCATTGAGACTTAGTACATTTTTACATTTCTCAAAATGATTGGCTTTGATATTTAACATTGCTTAAATGTTGACCTTTTTCAATGGTTTTTGGGGTTACCAAGTTGTATCATTTTTAGGATTTTGTGTCTCTACATTTCACATTGATTTTCCTCTTCTTCTAGTATATACATCCAAAGGACAAAGTGGTGGCCTTCGTTATGTGTACTGCACACCATGCACAGTGTCAAAGATGTAGCACAGAAAATAACACAGTATTCCTATCACAATTCATGTGAAGTAGCACCCTGTTCATCAGTTGTGTATGGAAAAGTTTTGATTTCAAGCCCTTTAGATCCAAAGTGAGCCTTAACAAATACAAATATTATATTTCTTGTTTAGACATTAGGTCTCAGATTGAGACAGTCTCCTCCAGTACTGGATGGGAAAGAAGGACACCAGATAGAATCAGTGTCAGAGTTGAGCTAGAGAGGATGAGCACCGTCAGACAACAGCTTATACATAATGAGATGGTGATAGTGAGCATACAACAAGGGTTTGGAAAGAGTGAGTGAAGGTGTGCATGGAGAACAATAGGGCACTCTGATCCCAATGCAAATATTCTTGGTTTCCTTTTTATCAAGAGATAGTTCAGAGGCTGGATTCTCATAGGTCAGTTCTAGGGTTTTTACCTGTATGATTGGAAATGTCTCTCTCTGGACAAATAGTACAAGTATAGCAGCAGACAGGTCTTCCTTCCTGTGGTATTTTCCTGAATCCTGGCCCACACCTCTGGCTACACAAAGACCGAGGAGACTGCAGAGAAAAGAGAATGATGATGATTGCTTTGCACGACATTAGGCACTGTGATAGGATGACTATTTGCCACATCACCCCCAAGGACATCACTGTGTCCTTCCCAATCTGATTCTGTATCTCCTTGATTTTACCTAGGCATCCAATTTGGAGTTTCTATGATGCTCATTAGAGGTTTTTCATCTGTGTAACAAATAATATGAGGGTACCTGATCACTTAAATTTCATTCATCTCCAGATATATGCTTCCGAACATTTCTCTCTTTATTGAATTTTTTCCTCTGAAATCTTTGCCGTTCAGTTTATTATTTGATAATTATTTTGAGAATGTGTATGCCTGAGACTATTTTACATGTGTCTTTCATTAATTGAGCAGATTTTACATGCCAGAAAAATAATATCCAAAAATCAGAATGACTAGGTACACTTCTGAGTAAGCAGATTGATTCTACAATCTCTGGAGCCTGGAGGCAGAACAAGATCTTTGATTGCTTCATTGGTCAATTTGCCAAATATTTAAGTTGTAGATAACACCAATGGTAAAGTTTCTATCCAGAAGATTGAAAAGCATGGATTCTTAACAAAAACATATTAAGTAATTTCATTTCATCTACAAGGATGCTGGACAGTTGAGGGAGTGGGGACAAGAATTTTATAAACCTTTAATACTATCATAATAAGAATTTTGTTTTGTAGTAGTAATATTCTTAATTAGCACATGAAGAATATAAGGTTTGATGTAATAAATAGATAGAAGGAAAAGTCAGGATTTATAGCTCCTACCTGTCTGTAAACATTTCTCATACTCCTTCTAAGTCTACAGTGACCATGTAATTGACATTCCAAGCTGGTACACTTTTGACAACAAGATGGGATGACATTAATGAATACTCAAGGATTATTTGCATAAATTGGCTGTAGGAAGCAAACCAGAATGTGTGATCATTTTAGATAAAAAAAATCTGTCTCACATGTAGACATCCAGTGATTTCATGATTTGTACTATAACCATGCATAGCATGTTTAGTTTGGCACATGAGAGGTACTCGGTAAATTATTTGATGAATACCCGATATTTTGTTCAGTATATTCTAAAATTCATTAAGTTTAGGTTTTCCAAGTTGTGAGATATAAATCATGTGAAATAGGTTATGTAAGTTAAAAAAACTGAATAGAATTTTGATAACAAAGAAAAACATATATTCCTAATTTTATATCAAAAATAAGTAAACACAAGCATCTGGATAGCAAATGTAGACCTAGCTATTAAGTTATTATGAGAAGGGGGACGATAGTGTGGCATACCTGGTAAAGCCACCTCCTACAGTGCTGTCTTCCCATATGGGTGCCAGTTCGGGTCCTGGCTTCTCTACTTCCAATTCAGCTCTCTGTTATGCCTGGGAAAGCAATAGAAAATGGCCCAAGTCCTTGGGCCTCTGCACCTGTGTAGGAGACCCTGAGGAGGATGCTGGCTCCTGGCTTCAGGTTGGCACAGCTCTGGCCATTGCAGCCAACTGGGGAATGAACCAATGGATGGAAGACCTCTCTCTCTCTCTCTCTTTCTCTCTCTCTCTGCCTCTCCTTCTCTCTGTGTGTAACTCTGACTTTCAATAAATAAATAAATCTTTAAAAATATTATGAGAAAATTATGCTACAGGTTGATACAAGCCATTAAATGGAAAAGACTTGAAAACATTGTGCAGTGAAAGGTGCCAATCAACAGATGATAACAAAGGCTATGAATCAGTTTATATGCAGTCTCCACAACAAGCAGACCCATAGAGACACAAGGTGAACTGGGGGTGTGCTGGGCAGGAGGAAGGCCTGAGTATGGGGACACACTGACAATGGGTGTGGGGATTTGTGAGGGTAATGGAAATCTGTGGGTTTATCAGCAAGAATTTGTCAAGAAGTACCACAAGCTTTATAAAGAAATATACCTCATGATCCAAGAATTTGCCCCAATTATTTCAGTCAGAGAAATATACAAATAAAATGATCATTAATATATTACATCGAGAAGCAAGAAATGAGTGATATTCCAAATATTCAATATTGGGTAAACAAGTATGAGTTATGCATATAAAATGACACTTGGTGGCCATAATACAATGTCCATCAGTTAGGGGGAAATACTTTCATGGCATATTGCATCATGTGGAAGTCTAATGACACACAGAATTGGCAGTCTGTGCCCATATAGGACTTTTCTACATCTAGGCACAGTAACTCCTGAGACATGAGATGGACACACATGATGACTGACTCTCTTCTGCATAGAATGGAGATGGACATTGTTTGCCAGTTGAACAGTAGGTAGAATGCAATGTATGGGGGGACAGGCTCTATTTCAGGTGGTGTATCTCAGACAATAATAGCTTCTACATGAGGCATATTTGTTAGCAATGACACCCAGGGTGAGTGCCTTAGACCTAACACTGACCTCAGGCCATTCTCTATTCCATGGGTTTTGTCTGTGGCAGACAAGGGTGGGGGCGAGGATGGGGGCTGGAGTTCCACTAGTCCACTCATTTCAAGATTCTCAGAGGCTGATTAGGATATCAGATTAATAGAGTGGATATAAAATATGTCCATCTCTCTCTCTTCTCTTCTAGAGGAGTGGAGAGCAAAATAAAATGGAAAGGGAAGGTTGTGAAAGGCAAAAGAAAGGAAGGAACTCCAGAGTTCTTTGATCTGCATTCCTGCAACTTCTGTGTACATTTTTTAGAATTCTCAAGCAGATTAACCAATACAAGCACACACTCACTTGCAGTCTGAACCACAATTGACACATAACTCAATGTTGAACTTACCAATTAACTGACATTTTATACTTTGGCCCTGATAAAAAAGGTAACCAGGCCATGTCTGTTTCTGGTTCCAGGATGTAAAGGGTGGAAAACCCACCCAATAGCAAGTCTCCATCTTTGTAGACACTCATGAAATTATAACAGATCAAGGGAGGGATGTCTTGTGAACTGCATATAGGATTCAGGAGTAGTTTGAGAAAAATCACAGAAAACATGCCATGTCCACCCAACATAAAGTTAAAAGCCCAAGTCTCTACTGATATTAGGAAAAAACAGACTGGATTATGTCTGCTATCTCAGCTCCCTACGGGGGGATATCTCTGTGTAGGGCAAAGCTGGTCCCAGTATTGCTGTATGCTCTCAACAAGTAGACAGTGTGTGCTAATCTACTGAGTCACACAGAGACACAGCTAGAATCACTAGGAAGACATTTCAAAGGAAGTCATAGGGTTGAGGCCTTGCCTTAATGTCCCTGTGATCAGATCAGCTGATCTGATTTTCATTGCTTCACTTCTGCCCTATCCAGGAACTGTAGGCATCACCTTGTCCTGAGGCTATGCGTCTGCCACTCTCTATGAGCATAAAAACAGCTTTGGAAAAACATGATTTGGACTCTCATTCCTCCCTAGGGCATTGCTGGAAAAGAACTCTGTAACCTGCGTGCACAGAGGCAAGGGTCATTACATCAGTAGATGTAATGGGAATTTGGGATTTGGCAATTGTAGAAAGAATTAGTGTTCGAATTAAAAAAAAAAAAACACATCCAGTTTCATCATTTCACATGATCCTTCATCGAGACGGTGAAAGGTCACATTCACCACTGATGACCCTATGTGTACCCTAGGAAGTCTCTTCATGGCTTTGTCTAATATCTCTCTCAGGCCTACAGAACTTTAATGGAGAAATGGGCTTCATGATTTGCCAATGTGTAAGCATATACAGAGAAGGGCAGAAGTTCATCCCCCTACTGACACATCCACAAAATTAATCCTTTTACTCAACTTCTTGTGTAATCTGCTTGATTTTGAAGTATATCAAAATACAGCAAAGATTCTCACCATATATGACTAAATGATTTAGAATGTATAAAGAAATATATGTAGCATCTGTGTATGTGTGTGTGTGTTTGTGCTTCTGTTTTCTTAAGTTGCTTCTTTCTCCATGTATTAACTTTGCTCCTACCGTTCTCTCAGCTGCTGATACAAACTTGCACATATGAAAGACAGTGGCTGAGGACATGTGTGAGGAACATCATATTTTATGCATACATGTGAAATGAGAATTCAATGCATATTTAAAATTTCACATATCATCTCCTCCCACCTCTCTCTGTTTCTAATTCTTCTCATAGAATGACACATCCTTGAATGCAGGAGGCCATTCTATCATCTGTGCATTGATGACCAAGACTTATTCATGTACACTCTTGGCAGGGGAACTCTCCAATTTTAGCCAACAACCCAAGACCCAGAGGAAAATACACACACTCTGGATATCACAGTGTGTCATACAGTGCCTGAATCATGGAAGAATATGTTATCCCCAGCACTGTTTGCAAATTTGCTTTTCCTTGGAAGTTGCTGAAGCTGTAGGACAGGCATAATTGGAAAGAGAGAGAGCACTAAAATGAGAGGTGGGAGGTGCATGTGTACTCAGTAGTCCTTATTTTTCCTCAACCTCCCTATCCTAAAGGTTTCATTTTGGTAGAAGCTTAGTCTTTTGTTTTTGGTGGCCACCATCTCATGAGTTTAAATGATGAGAAATTGATTGTCCATGCATCCTTTCAACAAATTGGGAATTGCTTTAACTCAATCAAGAAAAGTGTATGAAGTAGTTGCAAGGGTGATTATGGTATGGACTGTTCTGGAACCCATCCCACGGAGGTTTTGTTGCAACTTTATGTTAGCTAATTATAGTACTTCAAAAGCAAAACATGGATGGTGATGTTTGTATGATTTTTGGGTAGGTTGCACTACTGTGTACATACAGGATTAAGTTTTTTAAAATAATTCTATTTAAGTTCAAAAAATGAAATTCAAGTTGTGTTTTTGTTCCACAATTACAAATCCATCATAGATTTTTCAGAATTCACAATTTCTGTTTATAGGCACCTTGTATTACTTGGTAGACCCAAACTTACAAAAAATGTATAAATGCAATTCTATGTATACATATTACTCAGGTTTTCTTCTGTCTCTACCATTGGACTATTTTGTGAGAATGTGATTTCTTTTGGTATTATAAGTTCAGGGTATGACCAAAAAGAAAACTTCCAAATCTTCCCATTGTTTTGAAATTATCTATAGTGTTAGCTAACCCTTGTCTTCTGGGTCACAAGATGCTTAATATAGCGTATATCAGGAATACATTGTTGGAAACTTTTGACAAATTCACTTCTTTTTTTTTTAACTTTTATTTAATGAATATAAATTTCCAAAGTACGATTTACGGATTACAATGGCTTCCCCCACATACCGTCCCTCCCACCCTCTACCCTCCCCTTTCCCACTCCCTCTCCCCTTCCATTCACATCAAGATTCATTTTCGATTATCTTAATATACAGAAGATCAGCTTAGTATACATTAAGTAAGGATTTCAACAGTTTGCTCTCACACAGAAACATAAAGCGAAAAATAATAGATGATTTTTTTTAAATGAAGATGAAATCAGATCAGACCTATTGTCATGTTTAATCCCAGTGAGAGTCAAGTTGGGAGTTGATAATTTCTTTTTTTTTTCAGAGGATCAGTTTAGTATACATTAAGTAAAGATTTCAACAGTTTGCACCCCCATAGAAACACAAAGTGAAATATATTGTTTGAGTACTCGTTATAGCATTAAATCTCAATACACAGCACATTAAGGACAGAGATCCTACATGAGGAGTAAGTGCACAGTGACTCCTGTTGTTGACTTTACCAATTGACACTCCTGTCTATGGCATCAGTAGTCTCCCTATGCTCCAGTCATGAGTTTCCAAGGCTATGGAAGCCCTCTGAGTTCTCTGATTCTTATCTTGTTTAGACAAGGTCATAGTCAAAGTGGAGGTTCTCTCCTCCCTTCAGAGAAAGGTACCTCCTTCTTTGAAGACCTGTTCTTTCCACTGGGATCTCACTCGCAGAGATCTTTTGCCAGAGTGTCTTGGCTTTCCATGCCTGAAATACTCTCATGGGCTTTTCAGCCAGATCCGAATGCCTTTAGGGCTGATTCTGAGGCCAGAGTGCTATTTAGGATATCTGCCATTCTATGAGTCTGCTGAGTATCTCGCTTCCCATGTTGGATCACTCTCCCCTTTATTTATTCTATCAGTTAGTATTAGTAGGTACTAGACTTGTTTATGTGCTCCCTTTGACTCTTAGTCCTTTTTAAGATTTACTTATTTTTTGAAAGAGTTACACAGAGAGGAGAGGCAGAGAGAGAGAGAGAGAGAGAGAGAGAGAGAAAGAGAGAGGTCTTTCATCCGATGGTTCACTACCCAGTTGGCCGCAACGGCTGGAGCTGTGCCAATCTGAAGCCAGGAGCTTCTTCTGGGTCTCCCACACAGGTGCAGGGGCCCAAGGACCTGGGCCATCTTCTACTGCTTTCCCAGGCCACAGCAGAGAGCTGGATGGGAAGTGGAGCAGCCACATCTCAAACTGGCACCCATATGGGATGCTGGTGCTGCAGGTCAGGGCATTAACCCACTGCACCACAGTCCAGCCCCATAATTTATTCTTTTCTAAGGATTCTTTGGTACACAGAGCATTTCAATCAATATTACTATACATAAAAAGAGAAATTAGATGGTGAAAGAAGCTTTCCAGGATAATTTTTACATATGGTTATTTGCCTTTTCCCCAGATTTTAATTCCTCCAACTAATTTAATTAATGTGTTTGTCCCATGTACATGGATATACATGGTCTTAAATATATTCTACATGTAAGCTATGGTATCAAATAACAAAGGGATACATTTCTCTTTTTTTTTTCTTAGAAAACTTTTGTTACTTCATATAGTATATTCACAGTTTCAAAATGGCAGTGTTTCATTTTTAATATAAGGTACTTTTCTATTTTGTCACACTGTATTGTATATATTATCCTGCCACATGAATCTAAAATTTTTCCTGTGGTATAAACATATAAACAAGTGTTCCTTTTCCATACACACCTGAACCGAATTGGATTTCTGATCACAGAGAGGACTCGCTTGTGGGACACTAAATATATCTGGTGCAAAAATTATGCTGTGGATCCATTGAGTAATTGAGTGATAAGAGTGGTGAATTAAATTATTTAAAATCATTTTGCTTTACCAGTGCCATATCACTACTCAAAGTGATCGGTTTCAGTTCACAATTGATCATAATGATAGGATTAAGAGTCAAAGGGATCACATAACTAAGACTAGTGTCTGATAATATTACTGATAGAATTAAAAAGACTAGAATGAACCAACATGGGAAGCGGGATACATAGCAGACTCATAAAAATGTCAGATGTCCTAAACAGCACTCTGGCCTCAGAATCAGCCCTTAAGGCATTTGGATCTGGCTGAAGAGCCCATGAGAGTATTTTAGGCATGGAAAGCCAAGACACTCTGGCAAAAAGCAAACAAACAAACAAACAAAAAAACCCCACAAAAAATAAAAAAAAAAACCCACATGGAAGATCTCAGCGAGTGAGATCACAGTGGAAATAATGAGTCATCAAACCTCCATCTCCTCCCTCTGAAGGGAGGAGAGAACTTCCACTTTGACTATGACCTTGTGTAAATAAGATCAGAGTTGGCGAACTCAAAAGGCTTCCATAGCCTTGGCAATGCACGACAAGAGCCTAGGGTGATTACTGACACTATAAACTAGAGTGTCAATTGTTAAGTCAACAACAGGAGTCACTGTGCACTTACTCCCCATTTAGGATCTCTGTCCTTAATGTGTTGTCCAATGTGAATTAATGCTATAACTAGTACTCAAACAGTACTTTACACTTTGTGTTTCTGTGTGGGAGCAAACTGTTGAAATCTTTACTTAATATGTACTAAATTGATCTTCTGTATATAAAGATAATCAAAAATGCATCTTTTTTTAAACTTTTATTTAATAAATATAAATTTCCAAAGTACAGCTTATGGATTACAATGTCTCCCTCCCCCATAACTTCTCCCACCAGCAACCCTCCCATCTCCCGCTCCCTCTCCCATTCCATATGCATCAAGATTCATTTTCAATTATCTTTATATACAGAAAAGCAGTTTAGTAAATATTAAGTAAAGATTTCAACTGTTTGCACCCACACAGAAACACAAATTTTAAAATACTGTTTGAGTACTAGTTATACCATTAAATCTCAATGTACAGCACACTCAGGACAGAGATCCCACATGAGGAGTAAGTGCACAGTGACTCCTGTTGTTGACTTAACAAATTGACACTCTTGTTTATGGCGTAGTAAAATGAATCTTGATGTGAATGGAATGGGAGAGGGAGTGGGAGACAGGAGGGTTGTGGGTGGGAGGGAAGTTATGAGGGGGGAATGCCACTGTAATCCAAAAGTTGTACTTGGAAATTTATATTTATTAAATAAAAATTAAAAAATAAAATAAAATCATTTTACCCTAGTGATATACTTTGCCATTATGATGGGTATATTTGTTCACCCCTGGGTTATTTATAGCACTGATAATCAGCTGAATATTGAGTACCTTAATATTTTTCCAAAATATGAAGCTGTCATCTATTAAGTTCTGTACTGTGCACAAAGTTGGAAGAAAAATCAAAGACTCAAGAACAAATACTTGTAAAATTCCCACCTTATTATAAGCAACCAAAAATATACTAATACAAAAAGTCCATGTATATGTTCTGAAAAAAGTATACTTCTCACTGATACAGTACAACATGGGTAAAAAATGAAAATATTGGGCAGTGAAAGAAGCTCATCCCAAAGGCTGACAAAGTGAAATAGAGGTTCTTGTCTTCCGATAAGAAATTAATTTCAGATATAAGATGGAGGAATGATAAGCAAGGCAGCAAGGTTGAATGAGGTAGTGCATGCATCAGAATACCTAGGCACCTTTCCAGACACATCTGCGCATTGTTAGTAGTGGTCCTGGGTCTCAAAATTCATCCATGCCAAGACCCTGGAGTTGGATCAGGGGATGTGCTTATGGGGTGAGCCCAAAAATCTTGATGCCTGTCTTCTACCTCTGAAAGGCTGGGGAGCAAACACAAAATTCTATGGAAGGCAGAACAAGGGTGAGGACCTCTGCTTTCATTCATCTGCCTTTCTGCCATACATTTGTCAGATTTGCCAATAGGGACAGAATACACAAAGGCACAAAGATACACTCACCTGCAGTCACAATGATACTTAACACATACACACAACCTTGAACTTACCAAGATGAGGACACTGTATTTTCTGGTTTGAACATTAGAGTCTGGTTGTATCTCTATTGGTAGACTTTCTGTGTAGACATTTAACCTCAGATAAATTTGGTAGCTGCAGACCGACATATTCAGTGAAGTGTGCAAGAGTTGGAGTTGCAGGCAAAGAAAATACAGAGATGATGACATGTCAAGATCTCCTCAGCATAGAGTTAGAGACCAGAGTGTCAGCTGAAATGGGGAGAACATGGGGTAGATACTGTCTGCAGGGCCAGCCCTCTGCAGGGAGAACTAGTCTCTGTGTAGGGCACAGCCAATCCCAGGATTGCTGTGTCCACAGCCTACAGAATGCATGTCACAGTCTGGTGATCCAGACAAGGACACAGCTCGAAGCCAAAGGGAGAGATTTCTAAGTCAGTCACAGTGCTGAGACCTCGCCTATGTGTCTCTGTGGTCAGAGCAGGTCAGAACTCTGTGTCCTTTTATTGCTATATCCCTCTCCATCCCAGGAAGTCAGGGAAACCCCCAGCCCTGATGCTCTGCACTGTGACTGGGAAATAAATTGTAAAGGATGTGTGGAGGTTAACATCCGTGCATTGTCTCTCCTGATGCCAGGATTTGAATTGTCCTTGTGTATGGTTCTGATTTTCTTCACCAGGATGTGTGAAGGGCTAACTGTACCCAAGGTCCAAGGGTTCTATTCCTCTCCTATTGAGCTTACCTGAGTATTGGAGCCTCCTGCCTGCCAATATCCTAAGTTATGATTGTCAACGGGCTTTCTCTGGGTCAACAGTTTCTGAGCACAGGACCTTTTATTGGAAAAGGGCTTGAACTGAGAGATTTGGAGAGGATTTGCTTTTTAAAGACCCGGATATATGACAAGATGGCCTTTGGGGGACCACATGACAGGATAAGTGGGTGAAGTGGGAGGCAACTCTGGAAGACAGCACGGCATTATGAGCATGGTGTGGTCAGAACAAGACTTGCCCTGAGCATCTCATGGTGTGCAGGAAGGATATCTACTCTCATCCCTGTCCTTGAGAAAAAGTAAACACTGATTTAGATGTTATCGAGAGCATACTCATGCCTGGGCACAAGTGGTAGCCAGTCTCAACAGAGGTGAGCCTTCCCACAGTGAGCTGGGGACACACAGGATACAGGAAGTCAAGTAGGCTGTAAGCCCAGGCCATGGCCATCCATATCCCTGAGCTGCATCTCTATTTAAAATATATGTTCGTTTTACTTTAGACGTTATGTAGAGAATTCTAAAAGTATGCTTCCCTCTGTTTCTATAAATTGACATCTAAAAATGATTTAGATACGCAGGTTATCTTAATAGACTTTAATCAATTAAGAACAATGGAAGTTTTATTCAATTGTTTTAGTATTTGTGTAACTGTAAAAGATTCTGGGATGAGTGTACTCATTAGCAAAGCAATTACACCACTAGAGAATATTATCATTGTTCAATATTATTAATGACTAATTTTAGAAAATATTTTTAAAAAGCAATATAAAATGCTTTATGAAATAGACACTTAATATAATAGTCATTAAAAAGCAATCCATTAAGTAATGTCATGTAAAATTCATATCACATAAAATACTACTATACAGGTTAAATATTATAACTTATATTTGACTAGAAATTTAACACTCAAGATATTTATATTTAAATATTTTGATATTTGGATAGCAGAGAGTTTTGTTTATTCAGTATCCTCATTATTTCCATCATATCCACATGGGTCTTCGCAGATCAGAAGTCCCCACCCTGAGAGGAACAGAGGGATTCGGGCAGCCCCAGTGTTGGGCGTTGAATCTGGGGGACTGGGATGGGCTCAGGGCTACAGGGCTGCAATGAGTTAGGGGCTTTGTGTAACAGGTCTCGCTGGTCTCAGCTGACCGAGTCCCATTCTCCTGCAGGCCACACGGGACACAAGGCAACCTCCCCAAACGGCAGAGACTGCAGCAGGGTCCCAGGCCAGGTAAGGCATTTTCTATGCTCTCACCTGACTGCCCCCACTAGGAAAGGCTCCCCCTTCCAAGCCTGACTGGAATGGGAGAGGGACTTTCTCTAGGATGCCCAGGCCTGCAGCCACCTCCGCGCTGGGAGCAACTATGCCCCTCCACTGGGACTCCTGTGGGACAGCCACCTCCCCTCAACACACTCCGTGTTCCCCTAGGTGCAGAAGCTGCCCAGGAATGGCGGCGGTGTCCATGCCATGCTGTAGCGGTGCCCCGTGGAAGCTCGAGGGTAAGTTTTGGGGTCCACGTGACTTGTTGGGATCCAAGGTGTAGGGAAAGTCCATTGGTTGAGCTCGCTGAGGGTGTCAGGACGGTGAGGTTTCTGGGTGGCCATGCAGGGCTGGATTGGGGGCTGGGTTTGCAGTTGGGGCTGTGCCCTGCCCTGTGCCCTGCCAGCCACTGCACGACAAGCCCTAACTGCTGGCTTTTCCTCCCCAGGGCCCGCAGAGTGCCAGCGCCCAGATGATCGTGGTGGTCTTGGAAGCGGGAACAGAGCTGCAGCTTCGCCTGGGAGCTGAGGGCCTGGTGCTGGCCCCACAGACAGCCCTGCAGCTCACGCTGGGCCATGTGGTGGTCGTGGTGGTCCCTGAGCACGTCCTGACAGCAGCAGAGGGGCTCTGGTTCCCTGCCCAGGCCCGCTGGCTCCTGCTCACAGGTGCTGACCCCACCTGGGAGATCAGCATGGAAGACGGGTCTGCCGTTCCCCAGGGAGCAGACAGGGCGGCTGGTGCTCCCCACGGCCCCCAGCCACCGTCAGCACGCCCAGCCAATGCAGCGCCAGGAGCCCGCTCCTCTGGCCACCCAAACACCCTCTTCCTCACCCCTCGCTACAGCTACAGAGCCGCCGCCCCTCGGGGCTCCTCCCACATGCCCAAGCCTCACCCGGAGAGGCATCCTCTGCCAGCTGAGTTCCACTTGAGTCTCCATGGCCTGGAACCCCTGGCCTGCTCTGCCCTCAGACCTCTGCCTCCCTCTCCCTCTCCCAGCCCAGGGCCCAGAGCCCCTCCCATCAAGGCCCGCCCCAGGCCAGGCTGCAAGGCACGCAGATGTCTCTTCCAACACTGATGCCCCCCACCCCCGGGAGCCCTCAGGCCCCACACAAACTGCAGACAAGCTGACAGCAAGACCATGGACACCTGCCCCTTCTGGGATTGCCGCCTCCCTGACCTCAAGCCCCGCTGAACGAGGGGGACACTGTGGGTGGGGGGCTGTGGAGAAATGCCATGGGCTCTCGCCAGACTGTCACCAGCTGGAGATGCTTGGAGGAGAAGTGGAGCTCCGGATTCGCTGGAGTGGGGGTGGGGGAGAGGGTGGGGGTGGAATGCTGCCAGTGACCCTCTGTTGTGCTGGCTGGGGAAGATGGTAGAAAGGCTCCTAGCACTTGCCTTGTTAGTGGCTGAAAGAAGAGACTCCAAGTTCACTCCACAGTGAGAGAACTCACCAACTGTGACCCGCTGGGAGGATTGTCTCCTCTGCTGTATCTGGATGAGAATTTTGTGCGCTGCCATTGTCTCTGTGGAAAAGCCACCATCAAGAACTGAGACTTACGCAGTCCTTGGAACATGTTCCGCTCCATGAGACAGTTTGCCCATAGACAATCATTCTCGTGTTTGTAACTCTTGTGAATCCTATCAACACATTTTGGTATGCAAATGTTCTATGGAGATGTGCTCTCTTTGTGATCTACACCCTGGGTTGAGCATTCAGAAAAAGGGGAGAGAGTCACAACGTGTGATGTCTTAGTTTCTCATGATGCTACTTGGATACTTTGGCTGGAATACAACAGAAAAATGAGTTGTGTGTGTGTTCTATTTCTTTTCTATCCCAAGCATACATTTCAAAAGGCACCTTGCAGATGACCACAAAAGGATACCTATTGTTTGTAAAGAGTGATTTTATTTCTTTGACAGACATAGAGAGAGGTAGGTGCAGAGAGAGAAAGAGAGTGAGGGGGAGGGAGAGAGGGTGAGAGAGGGTGAGAGGGACAGAGAGAGAGAGATAGAAAATCTTCCATCTGCTGGTCTACTCCCCAATGGCAGGAGCCTTCCTGGGTCTCACACAGGGATGCCAGGGCCCAAGCATTTGGGCCATCCTGTACTGCATTCCCTGCCCTGGCCATGGCAGAGAGCTGCATCAGAATGGAGCTGCCAGGACTCAAACCGGCGCCCATATGGGAGCCGGCACTGCAGGCGGCGGCTTTGCACGCTATGCCACAGCACCGGCCCCCGGAGGAGTTTGTTTATTTATTTGACAGATAGATTTATAGACACACACACACACACACACACTCAGAGAGAGAGAGAGAGAGAGTAGACAGACAGAGACAGAGAGAGACAAATAGAAAAGTCCTCCCTCCTTTGGTTCGCTTCCCCAGATGGCTGCTAGGGCTGGTAATGTGCCGAACCGAAGCCAGGAGCCAGGTGGGATGCCTTTTTTTTTTTTAAAGATTAATTTCTTTTATCTTAAATGTAGAGTTCCCAAGTGGTAGGTGTTCCATCTGCTGGTTCACTCGCCAGATTGCTGCAATGGTGGGCAAAGCAGAGCGAGGTGAGGTGGAAGACGCAGCACGCCAGTGGTGGGATGGGGTCCCAGCTGCCTCCACCTCCCCTTCTCCTGGGTGAGGCTGCCTCCCACTGGGCACCACTGTCATCCAGAAGGTTGGAGCCAGGTGCACGGGGACCACGGGCAGTTTGTGGGGATGAGAAAGCAAAGCTGTGTGTTGCAGGGTCTGCTTTTCTTGGAGAGCAGAGTAACAGAGAGTGAAGGAGAGAAGGGGAGGTGGAAGATGGTGTCATGCTTGCTCTTCCAATTGCTCTCAGTAACTCTTTCTTTGAAATCAATTAAGAAATGTGTCAGAACAATCTGGTCTATGACCTCAAGAAAGTTCATATGACAAAGAGTAGATGACATTGCCTGTCCCTCGACACCATGGAGTGAAGACCCATGAGATAATACTGTTTGAGGTTGTGGCCATGTTTGGAGTCAACCAGCAGGGGGAGGGCTTCTCCCCAGCCCTCCCCCCACCCCATCTGTAACCCAGCCTTCCAAATAGATCACTGAATCTGAAGGAAAACATCCTGTCAGTTATGGAGAGAAATGTGAGTGAAGGCAGAAGTATACCAGTGGACACTGGGGAGTCACAATCATTCTCTACTCACCAGGGAGGGCTGGCTTGCAGAATGGAAGGACACAGGTTCTCTCTCCCATGCTCACAAGGTTTGCCTGGCTGCCCTCAGTGCGGGATGCGCACACAGCCTGTGGATCCTTGGACAATGCTGCTGCAGCTCTGCTGTCTGGCTCATCTTTCGAGAGGAAGACAGTACACAACCAACTCATCAGGAATTCCACAGCTCCCGGGATAAATGCAGTCACTTTCCTCGGTCACAATCCCATCAGCGGTGAAGCCACAGGCCAAGGGAAAACTCTGGGTGGGAAACATATTTTCTCTCTGGAAAACAATAGCAAGTTTGCAGACACACCAATTTGCATAGGGCATCGGTTTTACTAGGCTACAGGAGAAACTGTGCTGCTGATGTGGCCCAGGGGAGGAAGCCACCTGTGGAAATGCCCACATCCCATAGAGGCACAGGTTGGAGTCCTGGCTGCTGCCCTTGCAATCCTGCTCCCTGATGCGCCTGGAAAAGCAGTGGGAAGAGCCAGTGGATGCAAGATGGCTCTTTGGGTCTCCCTTTCACACTGTCCCTCCACCTTTCTCAATCAATACAGAAGGAAGGAAACCAGTAGTAAAGATGGGAAAAGACTGATCTCAAACTTTCCATCCTGGGGCCGGGCTGTGGTGTAGCAGGTCAAGCCACCGCCTGCCGTGTCAGCATCCCAGGGGGAAGCTGGTTTGAGTCCTGGCTGCTCCACTGCTGATCCAGCTCTTTGCTAGAGCCTGGGAAGGCCAGAGAGCCTGGCTCAAGTCCTAGGGCCTGTGTACCCACGGGGGAGACCCAGTTGAAGTTCTTGGCTACGGGCTTCGGATCGGCGCAGCTATGGCTTTGCAATTCACTGGGGAGCGAACCGGTGCATGGAAGACTTTTCTCCGTCTCTGCCTCTCCAGCTCCCTCTGTGGAACTCCGACTTTCAAAAACATAAATACAATAAAAATAAATAAAAGTGTTCTTTTAAAAAATCCATTCCTGTAAAATCACACAAGCCTCATGGGAAAAGATAACCACATCAAGGAGTGAGAGGACCTGTTGACCAGAACTGCATCCCATAGGCAGTTCTTCCTGGATGGGCTTTTCATCAGGGAGGGTTCTATTGGATTTTGACTGTCCTGGATAGACAGACTGCCAGCCTATCATTATCCCGATTGACTGGGTTCCGCTCAGCAAGCCCCGCCCCTCACCAGCCCAGCAGGCTTGAAATACCAGGAGGAAGCCAAGGCTACCATTCCTCCCTGGCTCCACCTCTGCCTCCCACACCTGGATGCGTTCCCAGGAGCTCCCTCTGTCCAAGCTCACTCTGCCCTGCCCGTGTGAGGCCGCAGGAACATCTCCCTAGCACTCAAGTTGCCTGGGGTACCAGCTGGGGGGCTGATCCCTCTGCCTCAGGTGAAGAGAAAGAGCAGGAGCCAACGGGAGATCTGCAGGAAGCAGACATCGCCTGGGGTTGGCACAGACAGACCAGAGAATCTGTACCATGAGCGGCTGCCGGCGCCCAAGGAGTCCCAGTGACTCCTGCCAGGAAGGGACCAGCGGCCCTGTTGGAGACAGCAGGTATGTTGGAGGAGAGTGTCTAGGTGACAGATTGAGTGTGTGTGTGTGTGTGTGTGTGTGAGAGAGAGAGAGAGAGAGAGAGAGAGAGAGAGATGCCTCGTAGGTTCCTGTCCCATGTCGGTGTGTGCTGAGGTGAGCACAGTTTCAGGGGTGGGAACATCAGCCCCCTGGGTCCAGTGATGCTCTTTTGTTCAGCCTGTGCTAAAGGATGTGCAGGTGGGAGCCTGATTGCAGAACAGCAGAGCAGACTCCTTTTGAAGCTGAGTGGTTGGTATGGCCCCCAATTGATGTTGTAATATCCACATGGGCCTTGGCAGATCAGAAGTCCCCACCCTCAGGGGAGAAGAGGGATTCGGGCAGCCCCAGCGTTGGGCATTGAATGTGGGGGACTGGGATGGGCTCAGGGCTACAGGGCTGCAATGAGTTAGGGGCTTTGTGTAACAGGTCTCGCTGGTCTCAGCTGACCGAGTCCCATTCTCCTGCAGGCCACACGGGACACAAGGCAACCTCCCCAAACGGCAGAGACTGCAGCAGGGTCCCAGGCCAGGTAAGGCATTTTCTATGCTCTCACCTGACTGCCCCCACTAGGAAAGGCTCCCCCTTCCAAGGCTGAGTGGAATGGGGAAGGGACTTTCTCTAGGATGCCCAGGCCTGCAGCCACCTCCGCGCTGGGAGCAACTATGCCCCTCCACTGGGACTCCTGCGGGACAGCTGCCTCCCCTCAACACACTCCGTGTTCCCCTAGGTGCAGAAGCTGCCCAGCAATGGCGGAGGTGTCCATGCCATGCTGTAGCAGTGCCCCGTGGAAGCTCGAGGGTAAGTTTTGGGGTCCACGTGACTTGTTGGGATCCAAGGTGTAGGGAAAGTCCATTGGTTGAGCTCGCTGAGGGTGTCAGGACGGTGAGGTTTCTGGGTGGCCATGCAGGGCTGGATTGGGGGCTGGGTTTGCAGTTCGGGGCTGTGCCCTGCCCTGTGCCCTGCCAGCCACTGCACGACAAGCCCTAACTGCTGGCTTTTCCTCCCCAGGGCCCGCAGAGTGCCAGCGCCCAGATGATCGTGGTGGTCTTGGAAGCGGGAACAGAGCTGCAGCTTCGCCTGGGAGCTGAGGGCCTGGTGCTGGCCCCACAGACAGCCCTGCAGCTCACGCTGGGCCATGTGGTGGTCGTGGTGGTCCCTGAGCACGTCCTGACAGCAGCAGAGGGGCTCGGGTTCCCTGCCCAGGCCCGCTGGCTCCTGCTCACAGGTGCTGACCCCACCTGGGAGATCAGCATGGAAGACGGGTCTGCCGTTCCCCAGGGAGCAGACAGGGCGGCTGGTGCTCCCCACGGCCCCCAGCCACCGTCAGCACGCCCAGCCAATGCAGCGCCAGGAGCCCGCTCCTCTGGCCACCCAAACACCCTCTTCCTCACCCCTCGCTACAGCTACAGAGCCGCCGCCCCTCGGGGCTCCTCCCACATGCCCAAGCCTCACCCGGAGAGGCATCCTCTGCCAGCTGAGTTCCACTTGAGTCTCCATGGCCTGGAACCCCTGGCCTGCTCTGCCCTCAGACCTCTGCCTCCCTCTCCCTCTCCCAGCCCAGGGCCCAGAGCCCCTCCCATCAAGGCCCGCCCCAGGCCAGGCTGCAAGGCACGCAGATGTCTCTTCCAACACTGATGCCCCCCACCCCCGGGAGCCCTCAGGCCCCACACAAACTGCAGACAAGCTGACAGCAAGACCATGGACACCTGCCCCTTCTGGGATTGCCGCCTCCCTGACCTCACGCCCCGCTGAACGAGGGGGACACTGTGGGTGGGGGGCTGTGGAGAAATGCCGTGGGCTCTCGCCAGACTGTCACCAGCTGGAGATGCTTGGAGGAGAAGTGGAGCTCCGGATTCGCTGGAGTGGGGGTGGGGGAGAGGGTGGGGGTGGAATGCTGCCAGTGACCCTCTGTTGTGCTGGCTGGGGAAGATGGTGGAAAGGCTCCTAGCACTTGCCTTGTTAGTGGCTGAAAGAAGAGACTCCAAGTTCACTCCACAGTGAGAGAACTCACCAACTGTGACCCGCTGGGAGGATTGTCTCCTCTGCTGTATCTGGATGAGAATTTTGTGCGCTGCCATTGTCTCTGTGGAAAAGCCACCATCAAGAACTGAGACTTACGCAGTCCTTGGAACATGTTCCGCTCCATGAGACAGTTTGCCCATAGACAATCATTCTCATGTTTGTAACTCTTGTGAATCCTATCAACACATTTTGGTATGCAAATGTTCTATGGAGATGTGCTCTCTCTGTGATCTACACCCTGGGTTGAGCATTCAGAAAAAGGGGAGAGAGTCACAACGTGTGATGTCTTAGTTTCTCATGATGCTACTTGGATACTTTGGCTGGAATACAACAGAAAAATGAGTTGTGTGTGTGTTCTATTTCTTTTCTATCCCAAGCATACATTTCAAAAGGCACCTTGCAGATGACCACAAAAGGATACCTATTGTTTGTAAAGAGTGATTTTATTTCTTTGACAGACATAGAGAGAGGTAGGTGCAGAGAGAGAAAGAGAGTGAGGGGGAGGGAGAGAGGGTGAGAGAGGGTGAGAGGGACAGAGAGAGAGAGATAGAAAATCTTCCATCTGCTGGTCTACTCCCCAATGGCAGGAGCCTTCCTGGGTCTCACACAGGGATGCCAGGGCCCAAGCATTTGGGCCATCCTGTACTGCATTCCCTGCCCTGGCCATGGCAGAGAGCTGCATCAGAATGGAGCTGCCAGGACTCAAACCGGCGCCCATATGGGAGCCGGCACTGCAGGCGGCGGCTTTGCACGCTATGCCACAGCACCGGCCCCCGGAGGAGTTTGTTTATTTATTTGACAGATAGATTTATAGACACACACACACACACACACACACACACACACACAGAGAGAGAGAGAGAGAGAGAGTAGACAGACAGAGACAGAGAGAGACAAATAGAAAAGTCCTCCCTCCTTTGGTTCGCTTCCCCAGATGGCTGCTAGGGCTGGTAATGTGCCGAACCGAAGCCAGGAGCCAGGTGGGATGCCTTTTTTTTTTTTAATGATTTAAAAATGAGTTGTGTGTGTTCTATTTATTTTCTTTCCCAAGCATACATTTCAAAAGGCACCTTGCAGATGACCAAAAAATGATACCTATTGTTTGTAAAGAGTGATTTTATTTCTTTGACAGACATAGAGAGAGGTAGGTGCAGAGAGAGAGAGTGGGGGGAGGAGAAGGAGAGAGAGTAGGGAGATAGAGAGATTGTGTGATCTTCCATCTGCTGCTCCACTTTCCAATGACATGAAATGTTCCGCTACATGCGACAGTTTGCCCATATACAATCATTC
Organism: Oryctolagus cuniculus; assembly: GCF_964237555.1. Taxonomy (NCBI): domain Eukaryota; kingdom Metazoa; phylum Chordata; class Mammalia; order Lagomorpha; family Leporidae; genus Oryctolagus; species Oryctolagus cuniculus. Next base: position 7,553,181 of record NW_027208201.1, on the reverse strand, counting down.
TCTTGTTTGTAACTCACGAAATGTATCCATACTCCTTGGTATTCAAATGGTATATGGAGATTCATACTCTTTGTGGTATACACTCTGCCTTTAGAATTCAGAAAAAGGAGAGGCCAGCACTCCGTTCTATAGGCTAATCCTCTGCCTGTGTCACTGGCACCTCGGGTTCTCATCCTGGTTGCTCCTCTTCCTGTCATGCTCTCTGCTGTGTCTCAGAAAGGCAGTGGAGGATGGCCCAAGTCCTTGGGCCCTGCACTCGAATGGTAGACTAGGAAAAGCATGTGGCTCCTGGCTTCAGATCAGCCAGATGTACCGGCCGCAGCGTGCCTGCTGCAGAAGCCATTGAAGGGTGAAGCAATGGAAAAAGGTACAGCTTTCTCTCTGTCTCTTTCTCTGTCTCTCCTCTCTGCCTGTGAAAAAAAAAGGACAAATTTATTCACATATTCACTACATGATTTCTTTGTTTCTAATCATGCTACTTGGATTCTTTGGCTTGAATTAAGCAGAAAAATGAGTTGTGTGTGTGTTGTATTTATTTTCTTTCCCAAGCAGACATTTGAAAAGGCAAATTGTTGGCTGGAAGATGTCACCTTTTGACAAAGTCACAGTGAACACACAGGGAGGGACATTCTCAAGGTAGTGGTGTCCACCTCCATGAGTTAGAAGTTCGTGGATGGAATTTTGGTGCAACAGATGATGTTGCTGGCTGTGGTGCAGGCATTCCATATAGGCACCGGTTTTAGTCCCGGCTGTTCCACCTCTTGTGCAGCTCGCTGCTACTGTGCCTCAGAAAACAGCACAGGATAGCCCAAGTCCTTGGGCCCCTGCACCCATGAAGGAGACCCAGATGGACTTCCTGGTTTCTGGCTTCAGCCTGGGCCATTTCATCTCTTTGGACATGATCCTGCAGATGGTTGATCTCTTTTTCTCTCTTTGTCTCCATTTCTCTGTAATTAGATTGATGTATTTATTTGTGAGGTTACATCCAGCGTGTGGGAGAGATAGAGAGAAAGATTTTTCCTCTTTCCGGTGGCACACTCTCCAAATTGCCTCAACATATGGAGCTGGGCTGATCTGAAACTAAGAGCCAGAAGCCTCTTCTTGGCCTCCCGCATGAGCAGAGACCCAAGTACTTGGGCCATCTTCCTGTAATTTCCCAGACCATAGCAGAGAGCTGGATCAGAATAGGAGCAGCCGGGACTCGAACCGGCACCCATATGGGATGCCGACCTTGCAGGTGGAGGCTTAGCGCACTACCCTACAGTGTCAGCCCCAATAGTTAAATCTTGAAACAAACAAACAAAAAAGACAGAGAAGCTCACACCCACCCTTCTACCATCTGGCCCACACCCTCAGGTACCTAATCCCAAAAAGATGTCCACAACTCCCACATAAGTTCACTTAAGGTCATCTTCATACTCCCTCAGGATTTCTCAATGGCATGAATTTGCCCTTTTACAGTCTTTTCTGGGCTGGATGTTGTGGAGCATGCTTAATATGCATACTCCAATACTGGAGTAACTGAGTTCAAGTTCAGGCTCTACTCCCTGTCCTTGTACCTTGGGAAGCAGCAGGTGTCGGCTCAAGTAGGTGGGTCCCTGCCACCTAGGCAGTAGACCAGGCCTGAGTTCACAGCGCTTGATCTGGCCTAGCCCAACCCCATGATGGCATGCATTTGGGGGATGAAACAGCAAGTGGGATCTTGATCTCTCTCAAATAAATAAAAAATGAATAAGGAAAGCTTTTTTCCCCAAAAAAACTCTTTCCTTTAAGGACAACCCAAGGAGGTCTGTTTGGACAATTAGGTAGCAGTTCTAATCAGAAACTCACATAATGTGATGTATTTATCTCTACTTCTCTGAGGAGTTCCTACAAATTATGAGTAACCTTTTTTGCAAGATTCTTTTTGAAAATCAACTTTTTAGCAGTGTAAACATTCCTAAGCAATTATTTCATGGAAGGAATAATATGGTATAGCTTAAAGTGAATATCACTACTATGAAATATTTTCTGGATAAGAGAGCAAGTCTTCCAACTCACCAGAAAGCACCGAGATTAGCGGATAAAGTGGTCAACATATTCCTTCTGGGGCTGGTGTTTGGGTGTAGCAGTTTAAGCCTCTGCCTGAGACACTGGCAGTCCATATGGGCACTGATTCAAGAACCGGCTGATCCACTTCTTCTAGATTCCCTGCTAATGCACCTGGGAAAACAGCAGAAGACAGCCCAAGTGCTGGGGGAGTGAACCAGTAGATGGAAGACCTTTAAATCTGTCAGTCTCTCTCTCTCTCTCTGTAATACTGCCTCTCAGCTGGATAAATCTTTATAAAAAAAAAAAAGCAGGGTTCCTTTTATTTGCACACATGTGGGAAACTCAGGTGAAACTCCTAGCTCTTGGCTTCAGTCTTGCCCAGCCCCAGCTGTTGTGGCCTCTTTGGGAGTGAACCAATGGATGGGAGACCTCTCGTTCTCTATCTCTCTCATTCCCTCTCCTCCTTCCTCATTCTTTCCCTCTATATTCCTCCTACACCTCTCTGTGTTATTCTGCCTTTAAAAAATTAAAAAATAAATCTTATTAAAGAAACCCAGATAAACATGTCCCTCCTTTTTGGAATTATTAAATCACTCCCAGGAATGTGCCAATATCATCTGCTAGAACATCCAGTTCTGCAAACAAGAAAATTGGCAAAAGAAACTAATGCATGAGATTTCAACATGACCCATGCTTTCCACAAAACTTGGGAACAAATCAGAACCTAAAAGGAGGAAGCTGCATAAACAGGAAGTCTGGAGTCCAACTAGAAATAGTTGCGTGCAGCTGGAGTCTGGCATGGGCCATGACCAAATAAGATGGGGGCGCACTTTTCCATGAGTGTGCATAAAATGTCAGCCTCTTCTTCCTCCTAAGCATCGGGCTCATGTACTCAGTGATTCAGAGAACAGTCACATATCAGAGAAATTGACTATGGAATTGTGGCATGATACAATCCAGACGCTGGGTCAAGAGTAGGGTTCCTGGGGACAGCATGGTGGCATAGTTGGCTAAGCCTCCACCTGTGGTGCTGGCATCCCGCATGGGTGCCAGTTCATGTCCTGGCTGCTCCACTTCCAATCTAGCTCTCTGCTCATCACATGGGAAAACAGTGGAAGACGGCCCTAGTGCTCGGGCTCCTGCATCTCCATGGAAGACCTGGAAGAATCTTCTGGCTTCGGATTGGCTCAGCTCTGGCTGTTGTGGCTACCTGGCGAGTTGTCCAGCAGATGGAAGACCTTTAAGTCTGTCTATCTCTCTCTCTCTCTGTGTCTGCAATTCTACCTCTCAGATGAATAAATCTGTAAAAAAAAAAAAAAAAGTAGGGTTCCTTTCATTTGGAATGTAAAGACAAGGCCAGCATTGTGACCCTGCACACTAAGCTGCAACTTGTGACACTGAAACTATCTATTGGAGTGCTGGCTCAAATCCTAGCTACTCTACTTCCCATCTAGGTTTCTGCTAATGGCTCTGGAAGATAGTGACATAATGTGATGCGTTTATCTCTACTTCTATGAGGAGTTCCTACAAATTATGAGTAACATTCTTTGCAAGATTCTTTTTGAAAATCAACTTTTTAGCAGTCTGTCTGTCTTTCTGTGTCTGCAATTCTATCTCTCAGATGAATAAAAATTAAAAAGAAAAGTATGGTTCATTTTATTTGGAATGAAAAGACAAGGCCAGCAATGTGGCCCTGTGCACTAAGCTGCAACTTGTGAAACTGCAACTCTCTATTGGAGTGCTGGCTTGAGTCCCAGCTACTCTACTTTCCATCTAGGTTTCTGCTACTGGCCCTGGAAGGCAGCAAGTAATGTCCCAAGTACCTGAGCCTACACCTTCCCTGTGGGAGACCAGGATGGAGTTTGAGGCTTCTGACATCAGCCTGGCCAAGCCCCGGCCATTGAGGCCATTGGAGGATTGAACCAGCAGATGGAAGATTGTGCTTGCTCTCTCTGTCTCTCCCTGTAAATATGATTTTTTTCAATTAATAAGTAAATAAATAAGGCTCCTAAAGACATCATCTCTGTACATTGTTCAACCCCCCACTACCCATCATATAAGGATTGAATAATATGATGTTTCCTTTTCTTGAGACTTTGCGTATTCATTCATGAAGGATTAACTTTGTGAATATTGTGTATTTTTATAACCATGATGAAATTGTAATTGTAAAAATATAGATGTGGTTATGTTTGCATTTTATTCTTATTTCCTGTATGTATATTTCTACTCATGTTTTGAAGATTTATTTATGCATTTAAAGTCATAGTTACAGAGAGTGGAGAGGCAGCGAGAGAGAGAGAGGTCTTCCCTCAGATGTTTCACTCCCCAATAGGCCACAATTTCCAGAGCTGCGCCGATCCGAAGCCAGGAGCCAGGAGCTTCCTTTGGGTCTCCCATGTGGTTGCAGGGCCCCAAGGACTTGGGCCATCTTCTACTGCTTTCCCAGGCCATAGCAGAGAGCTGGATTGGAAGCACAGCAGCTGGGACTCGAACCAGAGCTCATATGGGATGCCGTGGCTTGAAGCCAGGGTGTTAACCCTTCTGCGCCACAGTGCTGGCCCCTCATTATTTTTAAAAATGTATTTGAAAGAGAAATGATGAGAGGGATGGGGGGGAGCAACAGGAAGAGAGATGGCCACAACAAGCATACCAGGGTGTGGACCAACTCCAAAGCCTGTAACCCAATGCAGCTCTCACACAGGCATGGCATGCACCTAACCATGCAGCTACCGCTTTCATCTCTGAAGGTCGCATCAGCAGGAAGCTGGAATTGGGAGCAGAGCTGGTACCAGACCTCAGGCCTTCTATATTGGATACAGACATTCAAAGTGGCTTATTTTTTTAAAAAAATATTTATTTAGGGGCTGGTGCTGTGGCACAGTGGGTTAACACCCTGGCCTGAAACACCAGCATCCTATATAGGTGCCAGTTCTAATCCCAGCTGCTCCACTTCTGATCCAGCTCTCTGCTATGGCCTGGGATAGCAGTAGAAGATGGCCCAAGTCCTTGGGCCCCTGCACCCACATGGGAAGCCTGGAAGAAGCTCCTGGCTCCTGGCTTCGCATCGGCACAGTTCCGGCCATTGTGGCTAACTGGGGAGTGAACCATCTGATGGAAGACCTCTCTCTCTCTCTCTCTCTCTCTCTCTCTGCCTCTCCTCTCTCTGTGTAACTCTGACTTTCAAGTAAAAATAAAGAAATCTTAAAAAAATATTTATTTATTTTATTTATAGACACAGTAACAGAGAGGCAGAGAGAGAGAGATCTTCCTTCTGTCGGTTCCCTCCACAAATGGCTGCAATGGCAGGTGCTGGGCAGATCTGAAGCCAGGAGCCTGAAGATTCTTCCAGGTCTCCTACATGGGTGCAAGGGCCCAAGGGCTTGGGTCATCTTCTACTGCTTTTCCAGGCCATAGCAGAGAGTTAGATCAGAAATGGAGCAGCCAGGACTTGAACCAGTGCCCGTTTGGGATGCCAGCACTGTAGGTGGTGTCTTTACAGGCTACACCACAGCACTGGCACCATCACAGTGGCTTCTAAACTACAGCACCAAATACTTGTCCTTATTTCTAAAGTTAATGACAATTACTGTGCCAAGGTCCTTAAAAATGTGTGTGAAGAATGGATTGAAAAATCCATGATTCGGGTAAAACTGTTGAAAGGATAGTTTTTTCTTGTTTTCCATGAACATTTTGAATACATCTCATACATTTTTGGGATAAGATGACCAAAAGATGATACCTATTGTTTTAAAGGTTTATTTTATTTATTTGACAGACAGAATTAAATAGAGAGGTAGACACACATAGTTTGCCAGAGAGAGAGAGAAAGAGAGAAAGAGAGAGAGAGAGAGATGGTCCATCTGCTGGTTCACTCCCCAATGGCATGTGCTTCCTCCAGGTCTCTCACAGGAGTTTATAGGCTCAAGAACTGAGGCCACCATCTGCTGCATTCCCAGGCCATAGCAGACAGCTGCACCAGAAGGTTAGCCTCCAGGACTTGAACTGGTACCCATATGTGATGCCAGCAGTGCAGGCAGTGAATTTACCCACTATGCCACAGCACTGTCCATGTCACAGTGGCTTCTTAACTGCAGCACCAAAGACTTGTCCCTATTTGTTATTTTTAATTGACAATTTCTCTGCAAAGGTCTTTAAAATGTGAGTGAAGAATGGATTTAAAATATGATGGGTAAAAATGTTGAAAGGCTGGTTTTCTTTATAAATCATATTTTCCATGAACATCTTTAAAACATCTCATACATTTGTGGGTTAAAATGACCAAAAATATACCTATTGTTTTTAAGGATTTATTTTATTTAATTTAAAAGAGTTACAGAGAGAGGGAGACACAGACACAGAAAGGTCTACCATCTGCTGGTTCATTCCCCAAATGGCCACCTTGGCCAGAGTTGAGCTAATCCAAAGCCAGGAGCCAGGAGCTGCCTCCAGGTCACTCAATGGGTGCAAGGGCAAAAGGAGTTGGGCCATTCTCCACTGCTTTCTTAGGCCATAGCAGAGAGCTGGAGTGAAGTGGAGTAGCTGGGACTTAAATCGGCCCCCAATGGGGTGCAGTGCTGCAGTCCAGGGATTTAACACACTGCACCACAGTGCCAGCCCCATAATGGATAAATATTTTTGGTGAAGGATATACTTGATAGCAGGTTTGGGTCATTGTGTACTGCTCACATGTATGAAAATACTACACATTTGTAGCCAGCATCATGTCAGAGCTTGTTAAACAGCCCTTGTGCAATGCCAGCATCACACATTGGAGCAGGGGTTTGGATTCTGAATGCTCCATTTCCCATCCAGCTTCCTGCTAATGCCCCTGGGAAAGCAACGAAAGATGGCCCCAGTGCTTGGACCCTTGCATCCAGGTTGAGGCCCTCTAAGTCCTTTCAATGTAGAGATGGCATCCTGCAGACTTGCTCATTGGCACTGCTAAAATATGCCTTGAAAATTGTGTGTGACAGTGAACACAAGAACCAAAATCCATGAGGGCCAGTGTGGTAGCCCAGCGTACATTGCCACCCACATGGCTGCAGCATTCCAGCTGAGTGTCCTCAGAGCACAGGTTGCTGCACTTCTGATCTAGCTTCCTGCAAACACTCCTGGGAAGGCAGTGGAAGATCACCCAGGTGCTTGTGTCCCCGCCACCTCTGTGGGAGATCCAAATGAAACTCCAGGTTCCTGGCTTCAGTCTGGTCCAGCCTCTAAATATTGCAGCCATTTAGGAAGTGATTCATGTATGTGAAATCTCCCTCTTTCTCTGTCTCTCCTTCTCTCTCGGTGATCTGCATTTCTAAGAGAGAAAAAATAAATACAAAACACATGGAAATGATTATTTGCAGTTTTATTCAATCCAAGAAATCCAAGGATTGAGCCCCATAATCCAGATCAAACATAATCCAGATCAAAGTCCTTCCTTCTGAATTCTAAATCCAGAGTGTGTTTCACACATGCAGAAGGACTCCACAAGAAACTTCAGTTCATCATGACTGGAGCATAGGGAGATTACTGATACCATAAACAGGAGAGTCAATTTGTAAAGTCAACAACAGGAGTCACTGTGCACTTACTCCTCATGTAGGATCTCTGTCCTTAATGTGCTGTACATTGAGATTTAATGCTTTAACGAGTACTCAAACAGTATATTTAACTTTGTGTTTCTATGTGGGTGTGAACTGTTGAAATCTTTATTTAATGTATACTAAACTGATCTTCTATATATATAGAAAAATGAAAATGAATCTTGATATGAATGGAAGGGGAGAGAGAGCGGGAAAGGGGAGGGTTGTGGGTGGGAAGGAAGTTATCGGGGGTGGGGGGTGTGGGATGCCAATGTAGTCCATAAGCTGTACTTTGGAAATCTATATTCATTAAATAAAAGTTAAAAAAAATAAAAAATAAAAAAAGAAACTTCAGTTCATGTAACACACCAGGTATGAACACAGAATCACAAGAGTTACAGGCCCCAGATTAACCTGACAATCCCAAACTGTCCAAATTTACCTTCAATAAATGCAAGATGTGTAAGAACTGACAGTGCTGTTATTTTGATTGTCATCACAGTGACCTGGTATTTACAATTGGAATTGGGTATTACAATAGTGTCACCAAAACTCTCATCCCATTGACAGCTGAGGACACCGGAAATCATTAACACCTGAAATTCATCATTGCCTCTATTTCTCCAGTGCATGAGGCAGATGTGAGAGCACATGGCATTTCTCCACAGCCCACCAAACCCAGAAGGTCCCCCTCATCAACAGGGGGTGAGGTCAGGAACGGGGCAATCCTGGAAGGGGCAGATATCCATGGTCTTGCTGTCAGCTTGTCTGCAGTTTGTGTGGGGCCTGAGGGCTCCCAGGGCATCAGTGTTGGAAGACATGTCTGTGTGCCTAGCAGCCTGGCCTGCGGCAGGCCTTGATGGGAGGGGCTCTGGGCCCTGGGCTGGGAGAGGGAGAGGGAGGCAGAGGTCTGAGGGCAGAGCAGGCCAGGGGTTCCAAGCCATGGAGACTCAACTGGAACTCAGCTGGCAGAGGATGCCTCTCCAGGTGAGGCTTGGGCATGTGGGAGGAGCCCCGAGGGGCGGCAGCTCAGTAGCAAGGGGTGAGGAAGAGGGTGTTTGGGTGGCCAGAGGAGTGGGCTCCTGGGGCTGTATTGGCTGGGAATTTCAAAGATGGCTGGGGGCTGTGGGGAGCACCAGCCACCCTGTCTGCCTGAGGGGCACACACAGCAGCTACTCCCTGGGGAACTGCAGGCCCGTATTCCATGCTGATCTCCCAGGTGGGTTCAGCACCTGTGAGCAGGAGCCAGCGGGCCTGAGCAGGGAACCAGAGCCCCTCTGCTGCTGTCAGGACATGCTCAGGGACCACCACGACCACCGCATGGCCCAGCGTGAGCTGCAGGGCTGTCTGTGGGGCCAGCACCAGGCCCTCAGCTCCCAGGCAAACCTGCAGCTCTGTTCCTGCTTCCAAGACATAAATGATCATAGAGGGGCTGGCACTCTGTTGGCCCTGGGCAGGAAAATCCAGCAGTAGGGCTAGTCAAGGAGAGGCTCTCCAGGCACAGGGCAGAGGACAGCCCAAACTGCAACCCTAGCCCGAAACCGAATCTGCATGGCCGCACAGAAACCTCACCATCTTGAAACCCTCAGCAAGCTCAACCTATGGACATTCCCTGGGTGCTTGAGCCCAAACAGCTGGGTGGGACCCCAGGACTTACATTCAGTGTTACTTGAGGCAACACTTCACTGTGGACTGAACATGGTCACACCTGTGTAGCTTCTATATCTCTGGGTACACAGAGTATGTTGAGGAGAGGCAGCTGTCCTTCAGGAGACCCAGTGGAGGGGCTGATTTGGGGACTCCTAAACCCAGCACAGCATAGCTGCTCCCAGAGCTGAGGTGGCTCCAGCCCTGGGCATCCGAGAGAAAGTCCCTCTCCTGTTCCAGTCAGGCTTGGAAGGGGGAACCTTTCCTAGAGGAGGGATTCAGGAGAGGGCATAGAAAATGCCTTACCTGGCCTGGGACCCTGCTGCAGTCTCTGCCGTTTGGGGAGGTTGCCTTGTGTCCCGTGTGGCCTGCAGGAAAATGGGACTCAGTCAGCTGAGACCGGCGAGACTGGTTACACAAAGCCCCTAACTCATTGCAGCCCTGCAGTCCTGAGTCCATTCCAGTCCCCCAGATTCAACGCCCAACGCTGGGGCTGCCCGAATCCCTCTTCTCCCCTGAGGGTGGGGACTTCTGATCTGCCGAGGCCCATGTGGATATTACAACATCAATTGGGGGCCATACCGACCACTCAGCTTAAAAAGGAGTCTGCTCTGCTGTTCTGCAATCTGGGTCCCACCTACAGATCCTTTAGCACAGGCTGAACAAAAGAGCATCACTGGACCCAGGGGGCTGATGTTCCCACCCCTGAAACTGTGCTCACCTCAGCACACACCGACATGGGACAGGAACCTACGAGGCATCTCTCTCTCTCTCTCTCTCTCTGCTTATCCACCCCCCAAACACACTCAATCTGTCACATAGACACTCTCCTCCAGCATGCCTGCTGTCTCCAACAGGGCTGCTGGTCCCTTCTGGACTTCAGTCACTGGGGCTCCTTGGGCACCAGCAGCCACTCATGGTACAGATTCTCTGGTCTGTCTGTGCCAACCCCAGGTATTGTCTGCTTCCTGCAGATGTCCCATTGGCTCCTGCTCCTTCTCTTCAACTGAGTCAGAGGGTTCACTCCATAGCTGGTACCCCAGACAACTTGAGCACTGGGGAGGTTTCCTGTGGCCTTTCACTGGCAGAGTGAGCTCAAAGAGGGTGAGCTCCTGGGAACGCCTCTAGGTGTGGTAGGTAGAGGTAGAGCCAGCCGATTTGCCAGGGAGGAATGGTAGCCTTGGCTTCATTCTGGTATTTAAAGCCTGATAGGCTGATGAGAGGTGGGGTTTGCTGAGCAGAACTCAGTCAATTGGGATAATGATAGTCTGGCAGTCTGTCTATCCATGATAGTCAATCAAATATAGCCAGCCCCAGCCCCAGCCCTATGAGAAAATTTCTACATGGAAAGCTAAGACACTTTAGCAAAAAAAAAAAGAAAAAAAAAAAAGAAAAACACGCACACACACACACACACACAAAACAAACATCTAAATAAAAGATCTCTGTGAGTGAGATCCCTGTTGAAAGAACAGGCCATTAATGAAGGAGATACCTTTCTCTGAAGGGAGGAGAGAACTTCCACTTTGACTATGACCTTGTGTAAATAAGGTTGGAGTTGGTGAAATCAAAAAGCTTCCATATCATTGGCAACTCATGACAAGAGCCTAGGGTGATTACTGATGCCATAAATGGGAGTGTCAATTGTTAAGTCAACAACAGGAGTCACTGTGCACTTACTCTCTATTTAGTATCTCTGTCCTTAATGTGCTGTACATTGTGATTTAATGCCATAACTAGTACTCATACAGTACTTTACACTTTGTGTTTCTGTGTAGGTGCAAACTGTTGAAATCTTTACTTCATATATACTAAATTGATCTTCTGCATATAAAGATAATTGAAAATGAATTTTGGTGAATGGAATGGGAGAATATTTGGGAGATAAGAGGGTTGTGGGTAGGAGAGAAGTTATGGGGAGGGAAAAGCCACTGTAATCCAAAAGCTATACTTTGGAAATTTATATTTATTAAATAAAAGTAAAAGAAAAATCCAATCCAGTAAGAACTCCCTATGGTATGCAATTCTGTTAAACAAGTGCCCTCACTCCTTGATATGATTATATTTTCCATAGCCTTGTCCAATTTTAGAGGAATTTTTTAAAGAGTTATTTATTTATTTGAAAGTCAGGGCTACACAGAGGGAACAGGAGAGGAAGAGATAAATAAAGTTCTTCCATCCATTGGTTCACTCCCATTTGATTGCAAAGGCTGGAGCTGATCCGATCTGAATCCAGGAGTCAGGAGCTTATTCAGGATCTCCCACATGGGTGCAGGGGCCCAAGGACTTGGGCAATCCTCCATTTTCTTTTTTTTTTTTTTTGACAGGCAGAGTGGACAGTGAGAGAGAGAGAGAGAGAGAAAGGTCTTCCTTTTGCCATTGGTTCACCCTCCAATGGCCGCCACTGCAGCCAGCGCACCGCGCTGATCTGATGGCAGGAGCCAGGATCCAGGTGCTATTCCTGGTCTCCCATGGGGTGCAGGGCCCAAGCACCTGGGCCATCCTCCACTGCACTCCCTGGCCATAGCAGAGAGCTGGCCTGGAAGAGGGGCAACCGGGACAGAATCCGGCGCCCCGACCGGGACTAGAACCCGGTGTGCCGGCGCCGCAAGGTGGAGGATTAGCCTATTGAGCCACGGCGCCGGCTCCATTTTCTTTTCTAAAAAAAATAGTTTATGTATTTATTTAATTTTGACGTAGAGTTACAGACAGTAAGAAGGAGAGACAGAGAGAAAGGTCTTCCATTGCTGGTTCATTCCCCAAATGGTTGCAGTGGCTGAAGCTGTGCTGATCAGAAGTCAGGAGCCAGGAGCTTTTTCTGGGTCTCCCACTTTGGTGTAGGGGCCCAAGCACTTCATCTATATTCTACTACTTTCCCTGGCCTTTTCAGAGAGCTGGAATGGAAGAGGAGCAGCTGGGACACCAACCAGCACCCATATTGGATGCTGGCACCACAGGTGGAGAATTAACCTACCATGCCACAGGGTCAGCCTCTGAAGTATTTTCAAGTGAAGAGATCAGTGACAATTCGTACATTTGAAAGCTCGGTCAAGTTTCACCTCTGTCATTTTGATTGATGCCATTGTTTACAATTCTTCTAGCTCAAGCAGCTGAAGAATAAAATCTTTTTAAGGAATATGTGTTGTGGGGCAGCTAAGGGGAAGTATGCTCTCCTGTCTGATGGGTTCAGAGGTAGGCTGTCCATTGAGGCCCAAGACCAGTTTTTGGGTCTCCTGCCAGATAAAATCTCTCCTCTGAGGTGAAAAGTGTCTGAAGAAGCTGCTGGCAGTTATCCCAATCTCTCAAGAGGAGAGATTAGAACCTGTGGTTTTTCTGAGAAAGAAGGGTTTTGCTGTTGCCAATTATAGAGATCACTAGTGAATAAGGGAATATAGATCATTCAGGGGGTCCTGCCCTCCCCGAATGGGGAGGTAACGACATAAAGGGAAGACTGGAACCTCTGGCAGCTCTGGGTAAAGATAATACCTCATCCCACTCTGTGTGTGCAGAGGACTAATGAGGCCAGTCGTCTCCAGACCCTGTCAACAGAGGACTCACTGAGGTCCTCAGAGTTACTGGTGTTCACAGGCCCTCAGGGGACATTGGAGTGGAAGAGTCAGGGGCACTTATGGTCATAGGCATAATTCCAAACTGGGGAGTGTCTAGGACATCTGAATCCTCTGGCTGACTTGGAATGACTGAAGGGGGTGACTTATCCTTCCCTTGGGCCACCAAAACACTCTTTCCTTTTGATGACCTTATCTGTTTCTTTAGGCTGGCTTTTAGCCATGTTGGGGAGGGTCTATGAGAAAATCCATCCAGACCCCAATATACGGGGCCTGGGCAGGATGATCTGGCTTCCCAAAAATCACCCATTGAAACTGTAAAACTATAAAGAGGTAAGTGGTTCTTTCCAGTGGCCACCCAACATTAAAGATTGGCCACTCCTGCTCACAAAAAAAGGTGGACATTAAGAGCATTTATTTAATATCCAAAAGATACAATCGCACACTTTTTGACTTCCTCAAAGTCTTTCAGGAAGAAACCCAATGAGGGGTCAGCTGGAAGAGAAGACCCCTGTCCCATCTCCTAAATGAGTAAAACACTGAGCACACAAGGCACAACAGTGAATGAACAGATAAAGATGACTCCTATACAAATTAGGTTGAACCAAAACCAGAAAACCAAAACCAGAGGTCTGAGATAACGTCTAAAAGTCAGACCTGGTTCTGGAAGTAGTGCTGTGTCCAGGCTTCCAACAATCCCTGACAGGTCAACTCACACACCAGAAACCAAAAGAAATCAATAATGATTTCTACTCACCAGGGAGATACCAGACAACTCCTTTGATTTAAATTTAGCGAAGACTCTGAGAAACTGTGCTGAAGTGTCAGAAGTCAGCCCAGGGCTGAGGAACATCTCTCAGGGGCCAACCCTGAACTTCCTCATTGGGCTATGGAAGTACAGGGGAGAAATGTATGTTATTGCTTTTTCAAGCTTTCCTTAGGTATAGTATACAAATTTAGCACATTTCATGCATATATTTTGATGACTTTTGACATTGAACACATCATAATATCAGTACCATAATCAAAGAAGTAGGCATCCATAGGAACCAAAAATCCCCATAGGCTGGGTGGTAAAAATACCACCTTAAGTGTGAAAATGATCATTTCGGTAGAATTAAGTGTTAAAGTGATCATATAAATAGGATCAAGTGTCTGTTAATAATAATAGAATTTAAAAGTAGAGACTGTTCCAACATGGGAAGCAGTCCACACAGCAGACTCATAGAATGATAATCACATTAAGTAGCACTCTGACCTCAGAATCAACCCTCAAGGTATTCTGGTCTGGCTAAAAAGTCCACAAGAACATATCTGTCATGGAAAGCCAAGACACTTAGAAAAAAAATGTCCTACATGAAGCACCTCGGTGGGTGAAACCCCAGGGGAAAAAAAAGGGTCTTCAAAAAATAAGGTACTTTTCTCTGAAGGGAAGAAAGAAATTTTGCTTATGGTCTTCAAAAGTATTCCATAGGGGCCGGCACTGTGGCATAGTGTGCAAAGCCACCACCTGTAGTCCTGGCATCAATATGGGCACCAATTCAAGTCCTGGCTTCTCCATGTCCTATCCAGCTCTCTGTGCACTGAATTTATATCCTGCTACTTTGCCACACTCTTCTATGAGTTCTAAGAGTCTCTTAGTAGAGTTCTTTGGATCCCCTAAACAATCATATCATCTGCAAAGAGGGATAGTTTGACTTCTTTCTTCCCGAGTTGTACCCCTTTAACTTTTTTTCTTGCCTAGTAGCTCTGGATAAAACTTCCATTACTATATTGAATAGCAATGGTGAGAGCCGGCATCGCTGTCTGGTGCCAGATCTCAGTGGAAAGGCTTCCAACTTTTCCCCATTCAATATGGTGCTGGCTGGGGGTTTTTCACAAGTTGCCCTGATTGTGTTGAGGAATGCTCCTAATATACCCAATTTGCTTCTAAGATCAATCCCATTCACAATAGATACAAAGACAAACCAATACCTTGGAATAAACTTAACCCAGGATGTCAAAGATCTCTATGATAATTACCTTCAAGAAAGAAATAGAAGAGGATATCAAAAAAATGGAAAAATCTTCCATGCTCATGGATTGGAAGATTCAGTATCATCAAAATGTCCATTCTCCCAAAAGCAATTAATACATTCAATGCGATACCAATCAAAATACAAAGACATTCTTCTCAGATCTGGAAAAAGTGATGCTGAAATTCATTCAGAGGCACCGAAGACCTCGAATAGCTAAAGCAATCTTGTGCAAGAAAAACAAAGCTAGAGGCTTCACAATACCAGATTTCAGGACATACTACAGGGCAGTTATAATCAAAACAGCATGGTACTGGTACAGAAACAGATGGATAGACCAATGGAACAGAATTGAAACACCAGAAATCAATCCAAACACCTAGAGCCAACTCATATTTGATCAAGGATCTAAAACCAATTCCTGGAGCAAGGACAGTCTATTCAATAAATGGTGCTGGGAAAACTGGATTTCCACGTGCAGAAGCATGAAGCACGACCCCAAAATTACACCTTACACAAAAATCCACTCAACATGGATTAAAGACCTAAATCTATGACATGACACCATCAAATTTTTAGAGAACATCAGAGAAATCCTCCAAGATACAGGCACAGGCAAAAATTTCTTGGAAAGGACCCCAGAGGCACAGGAAGTCAAAGCCAGAATTAACATTTGGGATTGCATCAAATTGAGAAGTTTCTGTACTGCAAAAGAAACAGTCAGGAAAGTGAAGAGGCAGCCAACATAATGGGAAAAATATTTGCAAATTATGCAACTGATAAAGGATTAATAACCAGAATCCACAAAGAGATCAAGAAACTCCACAACAACAAAACCAACAACCCACTTAAGAGATGGCCCAAGGACCTCAATAGACATTTTTCAAAAGAGGAAATCCGGGCTGGTGCCGTGGCTCAATAGGCTAATCCTCCACCTGTGGCACCAGCACCCAGGGTTCTAGTCCCAGTCAGGGCACTGGAATCTGTCCCGGTTGCTCCTCTTCCAGTCCAGCTCTCTGCTGTTGCCCGGGAGTGAAGTAGAGTACGACCCAGCTATTTGGGCCCTGCACCCGCATGGGAGACCAGGAGGAAGCACCTGGCTCCTGGCTTCTGGTCAGTGGGGTGCGGCGGCCACAGCACACCGGACACAGTAGCCATTGGGGGTGAACCAATGGCAAAAGGAAGACCTTTCTCTCTCTCTCTCTCACTGTCCACTCTGCCTGTAAAAAAAAAAAAAAAAAAAAAAAAAAAAGAGGAAATCCAAATGGCCAACAGACAAACAGACACATGAAAATATGTTCAGGATCACTGGCCATCAGGGAAATGCGAATCAAAACTACAGTGAGGTTTCACCTCACCCTGTTACAAAAAATGAAGAATGAAATGGGAAAAAGATTAGGAGATGGAATGGTTTGCAGGTGGGAGGGTGGTTATGGAGGGAAAATTGCTATAATCCAAAAGTTGTACTTTTGAAGTTTATATTTATTAAATAAAAGTTTTCCAAAAAAGCTAATGAATAGAGATGGAAGTGGTACAGAAAGAGGCAGTGACCCAAATGCATATATATAAATACCAAAAGTGTTCCTTCATATATTCTAAAACCTTAGGTATATATGATTTGAATAATTATCATACTATGGTACACCCTAATTCAAGAGATTATGATTGACACAGTCATCCTTTGTAGATACCATACATATTTGCCTTTGTCACTTTTATTCCATTCAACCCCTCTCTGTGGAGGATCTCAGGCAAGGCCATTATTTCATGCTGTGTTGCCAGAGTGGGACAATCCTAGGGAATTTTTCAAGTGTTTTCCATAACAACAGGGGTTGAATTCCTAATGCATAGTTAGTTCCTAAGTAGTGGAACCCTCATACCCCAGATTCAGAATCTTAGAAATGGTTTAAACATGAACCATGTACATGTGACTATATGTGTTCATGTCAACAATGTGATATCATTCATTTCTCTGTTGGCCTATATATTTTTGAGTAGTTACCCCAAGTATTGTGCCTACAATATGCTATCATTAGAATATTTTATATAGAATTTAAAGTTCCAGCTCAGATAAGGATGACAGCTTGCTAAAAATATTATTATCCATAATAATAAATTATATAAATAAATAAATATATATTATTAATTATACATTTATATATATATTTATATATATAATATATATTATATATATATTTATATATAATAATAATATATATTATATATATAATATATATAATAATAAATATATATTATTAATTATATATTTATATATATTTATATATATTTATTATATATAATATATATATTTATTATATATATTATATATATATATTAATAATAAATTTAAGCAAGGAAGTAGAAGATATACAAACTAAGATCTTCATAAGATAAATGGATGTGCACACAAATAAATGCAAAGAAATATGGTATTCATGTATTATAAGTATTAATAGCCTTAAAATATACATAATATGTAAAGGCATATAATAACTTAGTTCAAATCATGTCAAAATCCCCATGTCATTTTTCACAGAAGTAGAAAAGAACAAAGGTTACCAAGGCTGGGAGTTTCAATGCTCAGAAGTTAGAGAAATAAAATTTCATTTAGACAAGACCAATGAGTTCAAGTGATGTGTTGCACATCATGGGGAGCCTGGGAACAACATGCAGTTTACTTGCAAAATGTCTGAGGCAGATGACTTTAATGTGGTTAACCCAAAAAATTGAAGATGATGAGAGGATGTGAGGTAAACACATGGCAAAGAGCTGGATGAACTGATTCACAATGTGCACAGATATCAACTCATTCACTTGGAACCATAAGTCTAGACGATTTAAAGTTAACAATTAAAAACAGGTAAGAAGATTATTAATTAAAAAGGTAGAGGAAACAGCACTCTGGCCTCAGAATTAGCCCTTAAGGCACACGGATCTGGCTGAAAAGCCCATGAGAGTATTACAGGCATGGAAAGCCAAAACACTCTGGCCAAAAAAAAAAAAAAAAAAAAAAAAAAAAAAAACCTACATGAAAGATCTCTGCGAGTGAGATCCCAGTGAAAAGAACAGGTCATCAAAGAAGGAGGTACCTTTCTCTGAAGGGAGGAGAGAACCTCCACTTTGACTACGACCTTGTCTAAATATGATCAGAGTTGGAGAACTCAAAAGGCTTCCATAGCCTTGGCGACTCATGACAAGAGCCTAGGGTGAGTACTGATGCCATTAATAAGAGTGTCCATTTGTTAAGTCAACAACAGGAGTCACTGTGCACTTACCCCTCATGTGGGATCTCTGTCCTTAATGTGCTGTACATTGTGATTTAATGCTATAACTAGTACTCAAACAGTATTTTCACTTTGTGTTTCTATGTGGGTGCAAACTGTTGAAATCTTTACTTAATATATGCTAAACTGATCTTCTGGATATAAAGAGAATCGAAAATGTATCTTGATGTGAATGGAAGTGGGGAGAGAGAGGGAAAGGGGTGGTTTGGGGGTGGGAGGGACATTATCGGGGGGAAGCCATTGTAATCATAAGCTGTACTTTGGAAATTCATATTCATTAAATAAAAGTTTAAAAAAAGGGTAGAGGAATATTGTTTAGAATGTTTCCTGTAAAAAGTGAGAGAAAATAGACAGCCTGAGAAATCCATGTTTGATACAGAACAGAATTCCTTTCACTTGTCACATGGAAACCATACCAATGCTAAATGCTTGTTAAATGGGGAGAACCTCAGGGAGGTGGGTAACTGGATAAATTGTCTGGAGGGGTATACATGGTGAAAGAATTGGTCCCCTTTTCTGAATATGCCTGCTCAGTCTTAATCATGAAGCCAATGTTCCCAGCAGCATTCTGTAGACTTGAGATTGATATTAGATACAGCAATGAAGAGACTGGGTGGGGAGCACAGAGTCATCAATGATAGACATCAGCCCTTGACTTCTTTCCAACTCATATGTGGAATTATGCAACTAGATATTTTGTTGATCCTAGCATCGACTCTTTCTAAACTTGCCAAACACACCATGAAGTCCCCTGGAGTAACACTTAACACTTTGTACACAGTCCAATCATTCAGTGGTCCCCAGTGCTTTGTTGGACCATGATGAAATCATACAAGGAGGAGAGGAAAGAGAGTCCAAAACATGTTTTTCCAACATGTTTTCCCCAATAATGGAGGGTGACAGGTGCAGGGCCCCAGGGCTGGGTGATCCCTTGAGTTACTGTGTGGGACACAGTGAAGCAATGAAAAGGCTGAGCTGCAAGTGCTGTGCTGATCACATGGACACCAAGGGCAATGTCTCACTGCATGGACTTCCTTAGAAATAACTCCCTGTAGTTGCTAGTTGTGCCCCTTTCTGACTCACTAGACTTGAAGACAGCTATACGGGGATTCGGCAGTGCCCTGCACAGAGAGCGATTCTCTGCAGGGGATTGAGCCTGCTGACACCTGCCAGCTCCTTGTTCCCTAACCTCAGCTGATGTTCTGGGCTTCATCTCTGCATTGTGAAAACACTGGCAAGATGTTGTCTGTGAGCCTTCTGTGCCTACTCCTGCATACTATACACACTTTACAGGGCATGACTCACAGGGAATGCCATCATTACCTTAAGCCAAGTATCAACCAAGACGGAGACCTGATCTTGGGTGGCTTTTTCCCTCTCTACTATCCAGAAACAGAAACTGAAAAGGTCCAGATATCTTTTTTACATCGTCCCCAGTATAAAACTGTTGTTTCGTGGTAAGTTCAAGATTGTGCATATGTGTTAAGTCTGGTTATTCTTGAATGTGAGTGTATGTTACTATGTCTGTGTTTAATACTTTCTGAGAATGCTGGAAGGTATGCAGAAAGTGGCATAAATGCCAATAAAGAAAGGCATAGGTTCCCTCCACTCTTGTTCCTTCCACACATTCCTGTTCATTTTTCCATTTGTTTCTTAGTCTTTCAGGGACAGAGCAGTGACATCAATAGAAATGTGCCCACTCCATGTAGCCCTGGACATCTTGGGATGAGTCAAAATGTGGGGACTCCAGATCCCATCCCACCTGCATGCATGGAGTGGGCACAGGTGTCCTGAGACACTGAGACCCTGGTCTGGGGTCAGCGTTAGGATTAAGAGGTCATTCTGGGTGTCAGTGCTGACAAGAGCATTGTTGAAATGCACTTGATAGTGAATCAATGTGTGTCTGAGATGTGCCACCATAAACAGACTGTGACAGACTGTGTCTCACCACATGTCAATAACTTAGCCCCAACAGACTGCAGGCATTAAGTCTCTGAAAGTCACAAGGAGAAAGGGGTTTGTCTTCCCCAATTCTTTCGCTTGGATCCTGATGGTTCTCCAGGAATCACACAGAAAATTCTGGGCTTGACGTACCTGTGCAGCATGTGTTTTAGTAACTTTTAACATGGATGTCTGAAGAGGATTAGAAACAAACATCCTGTCTCTGCACCCTTGTTGATGGTGACAGTGGAGTGTGTTTCTGACTCACTGCAGAGAACCACATGCTCATGTGTTCAGAAGAGGGTGAGGCAGAGAGCTGTTGGTTTAAATGGTGTGTGTCTGGCTTTTCCATGCTTTTTGGAATTTAAAGCTTATCCACTCAGCAGATTGCCATGCAGTGTGGGCAACTGATAATGGGCCTGGCAACCTCTGAGGCACAGTGTTACCATGTAAGCTCTCATCTCAGGGACACTGGGAGACAGTGAGGACCTGTCTTGTTCATGATCTCAGGGTGAGGTCAGCCCATGCCAAAAAGAGGAGGACAGGCTTTGCCCTGCCTTCTGTTCCCCAGGTAGAAAAGTGTCTGGTCACCCTTGTTTGTGCAGACATGCCAGCCTTCATGTGCTTGTCACACTCTAAAATAAAATTATGTATGCTTTAGTCTCCTTTAGTTAATATGGGCCAGATGATTAATTCTTTGTGGACTTTGGCTTCAAGCTCCAGCTTCAATACAATGACTGAACTCCCTTAAAGCTGATGGAAGATGTGTTGTTATTTGCCTAAAAGGAGTTATTTTATGTGCAGATCCCACACTTGTTTACCCAGTGTTTGGCCTTTAATTTGGCATTCATTTTGCGTGACTGTATGTAATACTCTAATGATCAATTTCATTTAATAAACTGCATATTTCTCTGAGATGATTGGGGTACATCATTGAATAATGAGATAAAGTCTTTTATCAAGATTTTTAAAAGAGTTACCAACTCATTGCTGATAAACCTGTTAATGTTCATCACCCACTCACAAATCCCCATAGTCCTTTTCAGTGTCTCTACATTTTTCATTCTTTCTCTCCTAGTCCATACCACCCATCTGTCTTGTGTGTCTGAGGATCAGTCTGTTATAGCCCCTCCATGTGAACTGATTCATACCCCTTGTGGTCTTTTGTGACTAACATCTTGCAGTGCACCATGTTTTCCTATTTTATCCATGTTGTGGCTTGCAACAACATTTAGTATACTTTTCTCAAAATATCTTAATATCTAGGTCTGCTTTGGTGTCAGACACTCCTGTTTACTTAAAATAATAACTCTGCATGCCAGGTTCTGTACTTAACAACTCACAACTTTGCATTCAGGAAAAAAAAAAGAATTAAGCTAGTCAACTTTCAGCTGATAGCACATGCTGTAAATAACCCAGGGTGAATGCAGTATGCCCTTCACAATGAAAAATTCTATTACTAAGACTAAATGTGTAAAAGAAAAAAAAGTTTATTCAATGGTTTTAATTTATTATTCAAATAAATAAATTTAAGCTATGGACACATGACAGTAGCATGATTTCTGTGCCAGGTTGACTTCATTTTTAACAAGTAAGTCCTCGACATATCTGAAAATCTCCTTGGATTAAGTGTGTCTAGAATACTGACTTTTACCTGGAGGACAAAATTAAATTTTAAACTCCACATATAAGAACAACATGCACAACACTGTCTGACCCAATAAATACTGTTCAGCTAAAAATAAAGCACTGTCAATTAGAAACTTTTTGAATGTGTTTATAATATTGAGGATAAGGATAAATGACAAACTCTTAATTAAGCCCAAAACAGAAACATAATATCCAATGCAAAGAAACTAAAGGAATGATTGGATGAATATATTGAGTCCCAGGTAACTTATTAACATGTATGACTTTTCTTAGCTTTCAAATTATGGAAGCAATGTAATAAGTTATAAAAGTTCAAAAGAATTCCAAGGGAAGAAGAAAAAAGAAATCCATAGTGAGGAAATAGACCATCTACTCTCTCATAAAATGTGAGAGTTCCTAAATTCTCAGAAATCCTATTTTCACTTAAGATATATGTTGTGATTATAGAGTAAATTGAGATTATGTTATATCAAAGATTAAATGAAAAAAGAGAAAGGAAGGAGGGATAATTGAGGGAGGGACATATGGTTATCCTCTTAGAATATCTATGAAATATATGAAATCTTTGTATTAATAACAATTTTAAGAACATATATAGAAAACAGGAGGCAACATGCAAGTGTAAAATATGAAATGACAAATGTGAATTCAATAGAGAAAAAAATAAATGGAAACTAAGCAATCATCAGCAATTATCTGACAGATTTCAGGAGTCAAATGTTTACATTCAAGGAAAACAAAATGTTAAATCTGATTTGAGCAAAGCAAAATATTAGAGTAGAAAATTAAAGTGAGGACTAGGGAAAAACAGCTCAGGTGGCCCTGAGAATGTTCTAAAATTTTGGACAACAGATGAGTCAGGTGGTATTCAGCCTACTCCAGAAATTACTGAAAACAGAAATGCTTGCTCCTGGGTGTTGTCCTTAGGTTGAACACATCAAAGATTCCCTAGAGGGTTCATGAAGGTGAGAGTGATCATAGACATGGTTTGCTTCAGAGGAGTCCAAGGACCTTGCCAGGATCTTCTAGAGCCTTTGGAACCTCCCTCACACCTCCTCCATGTGCAAGAGCTGTGGCACAACTGAGTGGAAGCCTGAGTCTGACCATTGCTGCTTCAGGGCGTGGCTGTGTTGTTGCTCTGAATTCCATGCTCTGAACCTTCTCCCTGATGCTGCCCCTCTTTTTAGGTGGCTGTGGAAGAGCTACCAATACGTGCTGGCCTTCCGCTTTGCCATCCAGGAGATCAATAAGGACCCCCAGCTACTCCCCAACCTGACCCTGGGTTTCAAATTCTTCAATGCCTTTGCCAGTGAACAGTATACCTTATTGAGTTTAGTGTATTGGTTGGCTGGGATGAATCTGGCTTTTCCTAACTACAGCTGCCATAAACAAGGAAGACATGTTGCCATCATTGCTGGAACCACATCAGCATTGTCCATTGAATTTGGAACACTTTTGGAGCTCTACAAAACCCCACAGGTAAATGAGTTGTGAATTTGGAGAACAATAGTTGAATCTCCTCCAACACCATTCTCTCAGCTCTGAAAAATGGAAATGGGGCAGCCGAGTGTGCATATTCCACCATGGTATAGGAGAGATCCCATGGATTTTTCAGGGACATGAGATTATTAACAAGGGAAGGATAAGGAATAAAGGCAAATAGCAGGGTATGTTGACCATATTTCCTTTTTTTTTTAACAGGCAGAGTGGACAGTGAGAGAGAGAGAGAGAGAGAAAGGTCTTCCTTTGCCATTGGTTCACCCTCCAAAGGCCGCTGCAGCCAATGCACTGCGGCCGGCACACCACACTGATCTGATGGCAGGAGCCAGGTGCTTATCCTGGTCTCCCATGGGGTGCAGGGCCCAAGCACTTGGGCCATCCTCCACTGCACTCCCTGGCCACAGCAGAGAGCTAGCCTGGAAGAGGGGCAACTGGGACAGAATCCAGTGCCCCAACCTGGACTAGAACCCAGTGTGCTGGTGCTGCAAGGTGGAGGTTTAGCCTAGTGAGCTAAAGCGCCGGCTGACCATATTCTTAATATTCCTGTCTAGGGCCTGTGTAACCATCTCCCACCTGCTGGAAGCATTGACTATCTAATAGTCTCACCTCTATGCCTCATAAAAAATGTCCACAGCACACAGACATGCCCCATCCTAGGACAGCACTGTCTCAGGTGGCACCCAGAGATCTAGGACTAATGGATATGGGGATCTACCTCTTGGTTCTCTTTGGGAAAACACTGAGTGTAACAGTGAAAAATTATTTTTAAAAAGACTTCTATATTTGTTTATCTAAATGGCAAAGCAATAGAGAAAGAAAGAAAGGCACATACACATACACACAGAGGTGGGGTGGATCTCCTATTCCACAGGGTCACTCCCCAAACTCCCACAACAGCTAGATCTGAGCCAGCCAGCAGCTAGCAGCCAGCAGCCAGCAGCCAGCAGCCAGCAGCCAGCAGCCAGCAGCCAGCAGCCACTATCTCCTTCCAGTTATACCACATGGTAGAAAGGGGCCTAGTACTTGTGTAACACATTGCTGAATGCTCAGGCACATTGGCAGGCAAGTAGATCGGAAGCATATTAGCCAGGACTTGAACTGACAATTTAAAATTGGATGCTGGTATCATCATTGATAGGCTAACACACAGTGCCACAAGGCTGGCTCCACCATGGAGTGTTGAGACTCATATCCAGTTATACTGGAGCTCAACCAATCATGTTTTCAATCCTAATTAGTCACAAGCACACAGATTGATTTTTTTCACATTCTCAGTGGCCATGCCATATACAACTCTACATATCAAACATGTGGACATTGAATCCAATCTTCAGGAGACAGCGAAGCAGCCAGTCAGACAAGGGGCTCCAATATAACCAGCTCTGCTGGTTTGCTCACCAAATGTCTGCCATGATGTTGGGCTGAGTCTGCCAGAGCAGATGTGTAGAACCAGGAAGTCATTCCACATGAATTCCATGACCCAATGACTTGAGACATTATCACTTCCTCCCTAGGTCTGCACCAGTATCTAAAAAATACTTCCCCAGGGACACACTACACAAGAAAATGTGCCTGCCAAACATAGGCCACATGGTGAGCAGAAGTTTCTGTTTTGGAAAAATTATTTTGCCCCAAATCAAAGAGTGTTGGTAATTGTATTCTTGGAGACAATGCAGGATTCCTGTGGTAATCCGTGTACACCAAATACCAAGAGATCAACACAGTAGAGATTTCTGTCTAAAGTTATCTACCATGGAGAAGGTGGCTCTGCTCCACCAGTCACCCTGGGCAAGGATGTGGGAAAGACCACTGGCTGGGTGAAGCAGCATCCAAAGTTTCTTATTCCTCAGTCCCCACTGCAGGACATGAAGAGCATACAGAAACTGACAGATTTTCTTTAAAGCTAAGGATGAGGAGTCACATTTATTAACCTAAAGTAATGTGCATGTGAAGCATGGTCTTCTCTGTGGTCAATATAGCAAGATTTTTCATCTCACTGCACTTTTTCTTTTCACACAATAGTAACCTACTTAAAGCTCACCTTGGGGAGATTTTTTTTCACTCACTTCCAAGTGAGATAAGACAAATCTCACAAAAATGTGATCATGTTTTTCTTTGCTTTCAGCTCACCTATGGCCCTTTTGATCCCATGCTAAATGATAAGGACCAGTTTCCCTCACTCTATCAGATGGCCACCAGTGACAGCTCTTTGGGCCATGGAATGATCTCCTTGTTGCTGCATTTTGGCTGGATGTGGGTGGCTCTCTTTGTGTCTGATGACATGAAGGGAGAGCAGTTCCTTCAGTACTTTGAAGCAGAGATGCTCAAGAAAAGTGTCTGTGTGGCCTTTACAGTGAAGCTCCCTGTCACAAAGAAGTTGTATGGGGATAGTGATCTCACTTTCATGAGTAGCATCAGAGCTTCATCTGCAAATGTGCATATACTCTATGGTGATGTAAGAGGTCTCATCAGTGTGGATATTTCAGTGAGGTCCTTTTTAACCATGGGGAAGGTGTGGATCTTGACATCAAAGTGGGATCTTGTTATGTCTGAGACAAACCACATGTTGCACTCTCTACATGGAGGCTTCTCATTTTCACCCCACAAGGAAGAAATCCCTGGCCTCAAACATTTTGTCAAGATGGCAAACCCTTCCCACTACCCAGAAGACTTTTACTTTAGTAAATTATGGCTTTTCCATCTGGACTGCTCACTTGCAGGGTCATTTTGTGGATGTATTGGAACCTGCTCACGAAATACTTCCTTAGAGTTTCTTCCAGGACATATTGACCTGTTGACCATATCTGACTCCAGCTATTTAGTCTACAATGCTGTCTACACAGTGGCTCATGTCCTCCATAAAATGCTTTTGGAGAAAGTAGAAATGGGATCTCCAGGAGAAGCAGCCCAGCCCATGATTCTTCCCTGGCAGGTAAACCTCCCTTAGAACAGAACAAGCACTGGCCACTTGATGGAATCTAGAGATGTTTTATTGAGGTACAGCATCATGACCCTGCTTTTCATCTCAAGTTCAGAGAGATTAGGTACAAAAGAATATGGGCTCTTTCTTTTGGTTAGTGGTATATCTGTGATTGTTGGCTTTGGCTGGAAATTTCAGTCACTGTAGATTTTGAATGTTTACTTTCTAATCAGAAATCATATTAGGAAAGTTTCTAATGCTGGCTGAAATACTGTAAAGTATACAATGAAACACATGAGTAAACAACAGATAAAAAGTTGTCATTCCCTAATATTCTTTGGAATTTATATAAAGCCAAAAAAGACATATTGACCAATTATTTTTCATTTCTATTCATTTTTCATTTGTAAAATTTAACAATTTTGGCATCCTGCTACGTGTACATCACATGTAGATATTTATATATATTCATATATACAGCTTTTTCTTGGAATAGGACTATTAATTTAAAAAGGTGAGGGATTAATGACAATGTTCCTAATAAAGGGAAATTAGGGTATATATCATATACATGGCATGCTTCATGGAAACAACATGCTAGGATATCATCACAGTGTTTGTACTCTGTATATTAACTTGAACAAATCAGAAAAACATCTGATGTTTCCTTCCTGGGCCTGCAGTATCTCACTCAGCATAGTGATCTTCAATTCCATGTATTTTGTTGCAAATATTGATCAAATCTATAATTGATTAATTATACATAATATAAATTAATTATATACATTATGTAATTATATAATATAGTACACAATTAATTATTATATCAATAATTAACTATTATATAATTGATTTTAGATCAATAATTAATTATTGATTAATAAATTGATCTATAATTCTGTATAATCTGTGGCCTCAGCCCTTAATGAGATAAGATACTTTTTGTGAAAATAGACATGGATTTCACATAATATCCTAAACATGATAGGAAATGGATGGGAAATAAAGCATGTTAGACCAATTGTCCTTACAAACTCTGCAGCAATCAGGGAGCATGGACTGTAGTCCCATTTCTTACACATGAGACTACTGAGGATGCACGTAAGCACAGGATATGCACTCTGGATTACAAATGAATCTGTCTGGGTTTTAACCCTAGCTTACATAATCCATTCCCTATATAGAGAATGTATTTAGGAACTTCTGTTTGTGTATGCAAAGGACAAATACATTCAAAAATTTGCAGAATAAATTAAACAAGTGTGATATGTAGAAAAGGTAAAATGTATATGCAAAAAATAACATGAGAAAATTTACTTCATAAATTAATTATATTTTACTCATAAGAAGCATATTTTATAATCCACATGATTAGATTCAAACCTTGGTAAAGAAAATGAATTTTTCAAGAAGGCTTCCATAGATATAATTTTGAATTATTTGTGAATTTTGTCCTCTACATTACTTAAAAATTAAGTGAAAACTGTTTAAAAAATAAGAACTTAGTTGTATCCCATAGCAGGTGTGTTGTGATCTAGAAGGTCCAAGGTTAACACATACTATATAAAACATAATAAGCTTTCAAAGATTTGAAATTTTGCCTTTAGTCATACCATACTTCCTGATATGTCAAAGATAGTCACAGTCATCACAATAAGTGACCCAAAACCAAAGAAAGGAAGAACACCATGTTGTACCACATTCAACCTGTGTTAAGGTATACCTTATAAGGTATAAGACATATTGCTGATATATGTAATGTACATAATGTACATATTTATAAATATGGACCTCTGAGGTGTTACCAGTTGTCTTGAGTCTCTTGATGGAAAATATCTTATGAAACAATCATGCATAAATCTCTAATTTTTCCCCAACCAAAATACACTAATCATCAACTATATTTTGAACCTTATGAAGAACTTATGTAGATGCACACTTGTGATATATCACAACACCTATCAAGTTATTTCAGTAGCCATCTATGTGGTTCCAAACTAGTAACAGTGAAGTTAGATTCCACAAAGCCCCAACCAATCTTTCATGACCAAGGCTGCAATAGAGCCTATGCTCCAGTCAACCTCTGGACCAAAAACTATAGCTTTCTGATTGGGGACAATCACTCTTTGATGTTTTGTTGAGGGAGCAGAGGAGTACCTGAACCCAGGAGATGTTTAACCATCCAAAGAAAACTAATGTTCTACCAAATGGAAAATCTGAATGCAGAAGACAAGAAAGAGGGCTTGTTTAGAGCATCTGACTTCCAACAACTAATTTGGATGTGCTCTGTATTTCAATTATATCTGTCCTCCAGCTCCATCCATTTCTTAGGAAAATCCAATTTACAAACAGCGCTGGAGATGATGTATCCTTCCATGAAACAAGAAACCACATGGTGCATTACTATATCCAGAACGTTGTGAATTTTCCTAGTGGTCTTCGTTTGCTTATTAAAATTGGAGAGTTTTCCTCCAAGAATCCACATGAACAAAGCTTACTTATCAATGAAGAGATGATAGAATGGCCTGTTGCATTCAAAGTGGTATGATTCTCTTTTGACAAGGAATACCCATAGAGAGATCCGTGAGTAGTCTTGTGAGGAGATTAAGTGTGAAATGATCAGGTTCCTTTGTAATCCTTGGGAATCAGGGTCAGTGAAACAGGAGTGGTAATAGTTGAAATACTGAAATGGATGTCTAGGTATTGACCACAGGTACAGGAGGAGGGGATATAGTTGTGACTTTCAATTGAAGACCAAGGTGTTATGTAGTGAGGAAGGCTCTACTGACATCCTTCACGGTGGCTGATAATAAACCAAACCATGATAATGCTTCTTTTTTTCCTTCAGACTCCTCGATCTGTGTGTAGCCAGAGCTGTGGTCCTGGATTCAGGAAAATGTCACAGGAAGGAAGACCTATCTGCTGCTATACTTGTGTTTTGTGTCCCGAGAGAGAAATTGCCAATCAGACAGGTAGAAAATTTCCAATCCATAATTTATGGTCCTAATTAATTCTCCACAAAAGGGAAACCAAAGAGTTTCAGTAGGACCCAGTGAATTTTTAGTGCATCATTTTTTCTATGCACATATGTACTTGTTAATTCAATATATCAATTTATGATCACTACAGCTATTTCTTTATGTTTAAGCTGTTGTCTGGTGGTGCTCATTCTAGAAAGTCAACTTTAGCACTGATGCTAAAAGACATCACAACACATTAGATGAGTCATCATCTGAGATTTGCAGGTGGAACCTGCTATATTGCAGCTGAGAAATTCAGGAAGTATAATAATCAAGACTTTCTATTGGTGCCTGTAGATCATGAAACCAATTCATCTTTACAAACACATGATAAGCACAGAGCAAGCGCTTGTATGTCATCGTGGAAATACCATATTCCTTCCTGCACTTTCATTAATCTTGTGCATGGTATTAAGGATGTCTAATTAGTACCACAGTTACATTTAGATTTCTAGAATTTATTAAAGGAAAGATTCAAGGTGAAGTATGCATATCACATCCTGCTATAATATATAGTTTGGCATACTCATTAAAAATGTTTGAACAAGACAAACATAAAAAGAATTACCTATCAAACAAAATGTACCGAGAATGTAAAAACTATGCAAGGTCTCATTGAGAAATAATTTCTTTTTTTCAAAATATTAGAAATAGACCTAGTAATGATTTGATTACCTCCAAAAGAGCATCTCAATTCCCATTGTGTTAGCAGTAGCAACCATCTGGCTTTATTCATTTCCTAGAGGAAATAAATAGTTTTGGACATGGAGAAGATAACAGAACAGAGTTAACCTATGCTTTTTTTTTTAACAAAAATTCAATAACAAGTAAAAAGAATTAAAAAAAAAACTAATTCTGGAAACATGTTGTAAAACAATACTTGCTTGTATGTGCAAATACTGTATAAAGTATCTGAGATTGAAGACAGAGCCTCTGGAGACCCCAAGAGGAGGAATGAGTACTTCAAGATAAGAAATCCAGAAAGATTTACTCTAAATTACATTGGGATCTTGTATGATTGAAGAAGTATCATCTACAAAACCTAAATCAAAACCATATGACAAGTATAGCCAGACCCCAATATCATCATCTGTATTTTTTATGATTTATTTATTTGAAAATCAAATTGACACAGAGAAAAGGAGAGGCGCAGAGAGAGAGAGAGAGAGAGAGAGAGAGAGAGAGATTCTTCCATCTGTCGGTTCACTCTCCATTTGGCCCCTATAGCCAGGGTGGCACTGATCCAAAGCCAGGATCCAGGAGCTTCTTCTGGGTCTCTCATGTGGATGCAGGGGCCCAACCAAGGACTTGGACCACTCTCTATTGCTTCCCCAGGCCATAACCAAGTGCTGGATTGGAAGTGGAGCAGCCAGGACTTGAACCGGGGCCCATATGGGATGCTGGCATTGCAGGAGGCAGCTTTACCTGCTATGCCACAGCGCCGGAGCCCATCTTCTGTATTTAACTAAAACAGAGATATGTCCATTCATTGACTTGTCTCTATGACTTATTTCTTGCCGTACTGGCACTGAAGTGTTATTTCAAGAGAGACAACATGGTGTCCAGAGCTGACGTTTTTCCCCACCATCCACAAGAACAATGGGGTAACAAGCCATGATTTCATGAAAATGAGTGAAAAGTTCAAAAAATACAAAATAAAAAATTACTCAGAGTTTCTACTATTATTTTAAAATTTAATATGTATAAGTGAAATGGACACTTTGTTTTGGTTATTGTTTATAGCCTTTGCCTCCATTCCCACTGAACTATAGTCTTATTAATTTTTACTTGTTGAATTCTTGATTTAGTGGAGTTTTAAGCCTTTGACTATAATGTAAATTAAAAATATGCTATTTCAAAAAATAAAAAGGAAGAAATGAAGGAAGGAATTAAGAAAAAGAAGAAAAGAAGAAAGGAAAAGAGAAAAAAGAAAGGAAAGGAGGGAGGGACGGAGGAAGGTAGAGGTGAGGTGGAGAAAAGGAAGTATCTTAAAATGGTACCAATGAATGGAATGTTAGCTCTTTTGCTTTTATTAATATCATACTAACATGAGAATTGGTGAGAATTATGTTATAGTAATTATCATGCAATTGTGACCCTGAGAATGTAATATATTAATAAATTCATTTTGAAATTAATTTATACTATGTACTAACTTGAAAAATATCTAATTTCTCAATCAATAACTTGATAAATTATCAATTGCACTCAAATTTCTTTATTTATAAAAAACACCTCTGTTCAAATCCAAATGTTGCTTACTTGATAAAATGCACCTCAAGATTACATTAAAATTGAAACAAGGTTCCCAAGGAAATAAAAATATAAAATGAGAAAATACTTTTTCTGCAGATATCAAGTAGTATGCAGTCAGGAAATGATAGCAATTGGAGTATTGATGATGGTAAGTTTATCTTGTGAGGTTTGGGTTATTTATTTCTGTGTCTGAAGCATGGAGATACAGGATGTGACATGAGGCTGACTTAGGAGATAGTACAAAGGCTGGAAAGCATCCATGCTCATGGGAACAGCACTGTGTCACAGGATGAGTTAACCAAGCCCCCATCTCCTGAAGGTGTTGTTTGAATGAGTTTATTCCAATCTGCCGATGGGCATGCTCCCTGGTCAGCAATGCAGAAACCTGATTGGGTGTGCCCTGGTATACATCACAAGCTCCCACTGGCATTGCAGAGTTGACCATTTTTGACAATAGGAAAAAATTCAAAATTTCTGCAAAGTAAAAATTCAGTATTTCTCCTTCATCAGATGCAAAGCAGTGCATGCAGTGTTGACGATGAGTACCCAAACCAGGAAAGAAGTCGCTGCCTCGCTAAACTGGTGACCTTCTTAGCCTTTGAAGAATCCCTGGGGATGGCTCTGGCCTGCATGGCTCTGTGCTTCTCTGTCCTCAGCTGCGGTCCTCTGGGTCTTTGTGAAGCACCGAGACACTCCCATTGTCAAGGCCAATAACAGGACCCTCAGCTACATCCTGCTTATCACCCTCCTCCTGTGCTTCCTCTGCTCCTTACTCTTCGTTGGCCGTCCCAACACAGCCACCTGCCTCCTGCAACAAATAGCATTTGGCCTTGTGTTCACAGTGGCTCTTTCCACTGTGCTGGCCAAGACCATCACTGTGATTCTGGCCTTCAAGGTTACAAAACCTGGAAGAACAATGAGGAGATTGCTGGTATCAGGCATATATAACTCTGTTATTCCCATCTGCTCCTTGATCCAACTGGCTCTCTGTGGCATCTGGTTGGGAACCTATCCTCCTTTTATTGAGTTAGATACACACTTTGAGCTTGACCACATCATCCTGGTGTGCAACAAGGGCTCGGCCACTCACTGTGTCCTGGGCTACCTGGGCTCCTTGGCCTTGGCCAGCTTCACTGTAGCTTTCCTAGCCAGGAATCTGCCTGACACCTTCAATGAAGCCAAGTTCCTTACATTCAGCATGCTGGTGTTCTGCAGCGTCTGGGTGACCTTCCTGCCTGTCTACCACAGCACCAAGGGGAAGGTCATGGTGGCCGTGGAGGTCTTCTCCATCTTGGCCTCCAGTGCAGGGCTCCTAGGCTGCATCTTTTTTCCCAAGTGCTATGTTATTCTTATTAGACCTGAGAAGAACACTTTGAAAGGCTTAAAGAAAAAAGCAAGTTCTAAAGGATTCTAAATTTTTTCCACTTGTTTTATTATCATATATTTAGAGTTTAGTACCAAGAATCCACTCTGAAATAGCATTCCAGAAATATGGGGGAACTAAAATTGATTTTTCCTTTAAAAACTTATTGTATTGGACATTATCCTAGCATTCTGAGTGCATGGCATAAATTTCTACCTTTGGCTTTGGCTCCTGACATGGACGTCTGACTCCTGGGGACCCTGGAAGGAAGGGTTGAATCTTCATGTTAACTTGGTCCTGGCCACCTATGTGAAAAACTGGGGTCTGACTGCCTGTTGTTGGTTGTAGCCTCAGTCCAGGACAGGCATGGGGTTGTGTTTCTCTCCCTCTCAGAGTTAGTAATGGATTTTAGAGAAAAATTTTATATTGAGTAAAAATAAATTATGATGTAAATTTTCATCCAGGCTACAACGACAATGTTATTTTATATTAAAAGGCTATCCCTGAAATGGTGGAGACTGAATTAATTTATATTTTTTATCAATGTACAGACAATGTAATTGTTCATATTTGCTAAGACATCTAATTATACAAGCTTTATGTTCTGTTTGCCCTGGCTATTGAGTGCTTGACATCTCTTTGTTGACATTGTCATTTAAGTGAGATTCCTTTTCCAGACACGGGAGGTGCTTGGTCATACAGTGTTCCTCTGTAGAGATATTGTGTTGCCCAAAATATCTTAATAAATTCTCATTGTTGAGCTATTTTGAAATGATGTCTTTATCAAACATATATGGAATATTCATTTAAACATGGCACCGAATCATTAACTGTATGTTCTTTCATCAATATATTGGTTTTTGTTTTTGTCTTTGTTTTAAGTTTTATTTTTTCACTTGCACATGCGACACAATGTTGTTTTTATTAATGTGAAATTCTCATAGCTAAGATGAACCAATTTTAAACTGGATAAGTCAAAAGCATTTAAGTACATGCATATTCATATTGAACATTCAGATTGTGCATAGTATGTTCACACATTCGTGCAATAGTCTTCTCTAAGTGGATTGAAGACATTTTCATCACCCTATAAAAATTTCTTTATGCAATAAGAAGTCAGTTTCAAACTCATATCATGCAAGCAATCATCTTCTTTAGTTTCTCTGAGCTTACCTTTTCTGAATAATTCTGATCAATATGTAACATAGGAGTCTGGCTTCAAACCCATCCACATTGCAGCAGGCATCATTTATTTCTTTTTCAAACTGTATAACTTTCCATCTTACAGATTTTTATCATTCTGTTTTACAATTTTATTGATTCATTTTATTGCTCAACCTAGTAATATTTTATTTGTTATTTTGAGATAGTATAGTTTTAGTTTGCATTTGACTCAAAGGCTTAATGCTGCACTACATAAAGTGTTCAACAAATACCAAGAAAGAAGACCATAGTTCTGCAGGAATACAGGCAGGGGATGTAAATGATAATCCAATGAAAAATGTTCAACTTCTCTTATATGTAGCAAATTTTAAAATAACTTTTGAACATTCATGCTATGGTAGTGTGCAGTGGAAGGTTTCTGGCAGATAACAAACCTTCCCAGGCAGACGAATCAATTAATTCACAAGGTTTTATTGGGATTCCGCTCCTGGGCAAGGTTTCCCAGCCCCAACAGAGTGTCAGAGGTTGGAAGGGCTCCTTTTATAGATATAGGGCATAGAGGTTAAAGGTTGAGGCAGGTCTGATCCTCGTGGGTTGACCTTTAGGCAACCGGTGGACCTTCACAAGGACTTTTCTTTCCCAGAAGTGCGGGTAGGGTCTCTCCATCCCCAGAAGTATAGGCCTTCTCTCCTTGTGGATCCCAAAGCTACCATGTAGTTCTTAATAATTTATTCCACAAAGATTTAAAACTAAGTATGGCAAAACATTGTATTTTCAGCCAAAATGATACACACAGACAGTTTACTTTCCTTTAATTTATTTTTATTTCATAGCCAAAATGAATTTTTTCTTTTATTTCCCCAGAACACTTTTATTTAAGGTATCTAAACTTCAAACATTTCATAAATACAACCTTAGGAACATTGTGAATCTCCACATCCTTCCTCCTTCCTCTCCAATTTCCATTCCTACTTTACACTGAGATCTATTTTCTTTTTTTTAACTTTTATTTAATGAATATGAATTTCCAAAGTACAGCTTATGGATTACAATGGCTTCCCCCCGATAATGTCCCTCCCACCTGCAACCCTCCCCTCTCCTGCTCCCTCTCCCATTCCATTCACATCAAGATTCATTTTCAATTATCTTTATATAGAGAAGGTCAGTTTAGTATACATTAAGTAAAGATTTCAACAGTTTGCACCCCCATAGAAACACAAAGTGAAATATACTGTTTGAGTACTCGTTATAGCATTAAATCACAATGTAGAGCACATTAAGGACAGAGATCCTACATGAGGAGTAAGAGCACAGTGACTCCTGTTGTTGACTCAACAAATTGACACTCTTGTTTATGGCATCAGTAATCACCCTAGGCTCTTGTCATGTGTTGCCAAGGCTATGCAAGCCTTTGAGTTCACTGATTCTGATCATATTTAGACAAGTTCATAGTCAAAGTGGAAGTTCTCTCCTCCCTTCAGAGAAAGGTACCTCCTTTGATGACCTGTTCTTTCCACTAGGATCTCACTCGTGGAGATCTTTCATTTAGGTCAATTTTTTTTTTTTTTTTTTGCCAGAGTGTCTTTGTTTTCCATGCCTGAAATACTATCATGGGCTATTCAGCCAGATCCGAATGCTTTAAGGGCTGATTCTGAGGCCAGAGTGCTGTTTAGCACATCTGCCATTCTATGAGTCTGCTGTGTATCCCCCTTCCCATGTTGGATGGTTCTCTCACTTTTGTATTCTATCGGTTAGTATTTTCAGACACTAGTCTTGTTTATGTGATCCCTTTGACTCTTAGTCCTATCATTATGATCAATTGTGAACAGAAATTTATCTCTTGGACTAGTGAGATGGCATTGGTACATGCCACCTTGATGTGATTGAATTGGAATCCCCCGGCATGTTTCTAACTCTACTGTTTGGGGCAAGTCAGCTTGAGCATGTCCCAAATTGTACATCTCTTTCCTCTCTTATTCCCATTCTTATATTTTAACAGGGATCACTTTTCAGTTAAGTTTCAACACTTAAGACTAACTGTGTATCAATTACAGAATTAAACCAATAGTATTAAATAGAACAAACAAAAATAATACTAGGAGGGATAAAGTATTAAGTTGTTTATCAACAGTCAGAGCAAGGACTGATCAAGTCACCATTTCTCATAGTGTCCATTTCACTTCAACAGGTTTCCTTTTTGGTGCTCGGATAGTTGTCACAGATCAGGGAGAACATATGATATTTGTCCATTTGGACTGGCTTATTTCATTCAGCATGTTTTCCAGATTCCTCCATTTTGTTGCAAATGACGATTTCATTGTTTTTCGCTGCTGTATAGTATTCTGCAGAGTACATATCCCATAATTTCTTTATCCAGTCTACTGTTGATGGGCATTTAGGTTGATTCCAGGTCTTAGCTATTGTGAATTGAGCTACAATAAACATTAAGGTGCAGACCGCTTTTTTATTAGCCAATTTAATTTCCTTTGCGTAAATTCCAAGGAGTGGGTTGGCTGAGTTGAATGGTAGGGTTATATTCAGGTTTCTGAGGAATCTCCAGACTGACTTCCATAGTGGCTTTACCTGTTTACATTCCCACCAACAGTGGATTAGTGTCTCTTTTTCCCCACATCCTCACCAGCATCTTTTGTTGGTAGATTTCTGAATGTGAAAAATTCTAACTGGGGTGAGGTGAAACCTCATTGTGGTTTTGATTTGCATTTCCCTGATTGCTAGTGATCTTGAACACTTTTTTATGTGCCTGTTGGTCCTTTGGATTTCCTCTTTTGAAAAATGTCTATTGAGGTCCTTGGCCCATCTCTTAAGTGGGTTGTTGGTTTTGTTTTTGTGGAGTTTCTTGATCTCTTTGTAGATTCTGGTTATTAATCCTTTATCTGTAGCATAGCTTGCAAATATTTTTTCCATTCTGTCCGTTGCCTCTTCACTCTCCTGACTGTTTCTTTTGCAGTACAGAAACTTCTCAATTTGATGCAATCCCAAATGTTAATTTTGGCTTTGACTGTCTACACCTCTAGGGACTTTTCCAGAAACTCTTTGCCTGTGCCAATATCTTGCAGGGCTTCTCCAGTGTTCTCTAATAATTTGATGGTGTCAGGTCATAGATTTAGGTCTTTAATCCATGCTGAGTGGGTTTTTGTGTAAGGTGTAAGGTAGGGGTCTTGCTTCATGCTTCTGCACGTGGAAATCCAGTTTTCCCAGCACCATTTATTGAATAGACTGTCCTTATTGCAGGGATTGGTTTTAGATCCTTGATCAAATGTAAGTTGGCTGTAGATGTTTGGGTTGATTTCTGGTGTTTCAATTCTGTTCCATTGGTCTATCCATCTGTTTCTGTACCAGTACCATGCTGTTTTGATTACAACTGCCCTGTAGTATGTCTGAAATCTGGTATTGTGATGCCTGCGGCTTTGTTTTTTGCTGTACAAAATTGCTTTAGTTATTTGAGGTCTCCTGCATCTCCATATGAATTTCAGCATCATTTTTTTCTAGATCTGAGAAGAATGTCTTTGGTATCCTGATTGGAATTGCATTGAATCTATAAATTGCTTTTGGGAGAATGGACATTTTGACGATACTGAATCTTCCAACCCATGATCATGGAAGATTTTTCCATTTTTTGGTATCCTCTTCTATTTCTTTCTTTAAGGTTTTGTAATTATCATCGTAGAGATCTTTAACATCCTTAGTTAAGTTTATTTGAAGGTATTTGATAGTTTTTGTAGTTATTGTGAATGAGATTGATCTTAGCAGTTCTTTCTCAGCCATGGCATTGCCTGTATATACAAAGGCTGTTGATTTTTTTGCATTGATTTTATATCCTGCTTCTTTGCCAAACTCTTCTATGCATTCCAAGAGTCTCTAGTACAGTTCTTTGGATCCTCTAAGTAAAGAATCATATCGTCTGCAAAGAGGGATAGTTTGACTTCTTCCTTCTTAATTTGTATTCCTTTAATTTCTTTTTCTTGTCTGATGGCTCTGGCTAAAACTTCCAGAACTATCTTGAATAGCAGTGGTGAGAGTGGGCATCCCTGTCTGGTGCCAGATCTCAGTGGCAATGCTTCCAACTTTTCCCCATTCAATAGGATGCTGGCCATGGGTTTTTCATAAATTGCTTTGATTATATTGAGGAATGTTCCTTCTATACCCAATTTGCTTAGAGTTTTCCTCATGAAAGGGTGTTGAATTTTATTGAATGCTTTCTCTGCATCTATTGAGATGATCATATGGTTTTTCTTTTGCAGTCTGTTAATGTGGTGAATCACATTGATTGATTTGCGAATGTTGAACCATCCCTGCATACCAGGGATGAATCCCACCTGGTCTGGATGGATAATCTTTCTGATGTGTTGTTATATTCTATTGGCAA
This sequence comes from Oryctolagus cuniculus, assembly GCF_964237555.1. Lineage (NCBI taxonomy): Eukaryota > Metazoa > Chordata > Mammalia > Lagomorpha > Leporidae > Oryctolagus > Oryctolagus cuniculus. The sequence goes on along the minus strand of NW_027208201.1, from coordinate 7,514,864 downwards.
GAATTTTATTGAGGATTTTTGCGTCTATGTCCATCAGGGATATTGGTCTATAATTCTCTTTCAATGCTGCATCTTTCTCTGGCTTAGAGATTAAGGTGATGCTGGCTTCCTAGAAAGAATTTGGGAGGACTCCCTCTTTTTCGATTGTTCTGAATAGTTTGAGAAGAATTGGAGTTAGTTCTTCTGTAAATGTCTGGTAGAATTCAGCAGTGAATCCATCTGGTCCTGGGCTTTTCTTTGTTGGGAGGGCCTTTATTACGGTTTCAATTTCTGTTTCAGTTATGGGTCTATTTAGGTTTTCTATGTCTTCCTGGTTCAATTTAGGTAGATTGCATGTGTCCAGGAATCTATCCATTTCTGATAGATTTTCTTGTTTGCTGGCATACAAGTCCTTGTAGTAATTTCTGATGATTCTTTTTATTTCTGTGGTGTCCGTTGTTACATTTCCTTTTTCATCTCTGATTTTATTGATTTGGGTCTTTTCTCTTCTTTTTTTTTAGTTAGTTGGGACAATGGGTTTTCAATTTTATTCATTTTTTCAGAAACCAGTTCTTCTCTTGGTTGATTTTTTGTAGTATTTTTTTGGATTCAATCCTGTTAATTTCTTTCTGATTTAAATTATTTCTCTTCTCTTACTAGATTTGGGTCTGGTTTGTTGCAGATTTTCTAGGTCCTTGAGATGCAGTGAAAGCTCATTTATTTGGTGCCTTTCCAATTTCTTGATATAGGCACCTATTGCTATAAACTTGCCTCTCAACACTGCTTTTGCGGTATCCCATAAGTTTTGATATGTTGTGTTGTTATCCTCATTTACTTCCAGTAAGTTTTTGATTTCTCTTTTGATTTCTTGAATGACCCACTATTCATTCAGGAGCATGTTGTTCAGTCTCCATGTGTTTGCATACTCTCTAGGGTTTCCTGAGTTGCTAATTTCCAGCTTCATTCCGCTGTGGTCTGAGAAGCTGCATGGTATAATTCTAATGCTTTTGAATTTGCTGAGACTTGCTTTATGGCCTAGTATGTGATCAATCCTAGAGAAGGTTCCATGCACTGCTGAGAAGAATGTAAAATCTTTCAATGTAGGATTGAAAGTTCTGTAGATATCTGTTAGATCCATTTGGGCAATAGTGTCAATTAAATCTGCTGTTTCCTTGTTGATCTTCTGTCCTGTTGATCTATTTCTTTTTTTTTATCTGTACCCCCATATTTATTGCCGCTCAATTCACAATAGCTAAGATATAGAATCAATCCAGATGTCTATCAGTTGAAGACTGAATAAATTACGGTATATTACACCATGGAATACTACACAGCAATTAAAAAAAAGGGAATCCTGTCATTTGCAACAAAATGGATTCAACTGGAAACCATTACACTTAGTGAAATAAGCCAGTACCAAGAAGGCAAATACCATATGTTCTCCCTAATCTGTGGTAACTAATATAATAGAGTACCTAAAATGTAATCTATAGAACTGAATTTGGCACTTTGAGATGTGATGACTTTGAACAGCCCTTGTCTCAACAATTGAGGAACAGACTTCTTTTGCATACTATTTGTTGAACTCTTTAACTTAATGTAAGGTTAATCATAGGTGTATAGGGCTGGCGCTGTGGCTCATTTGGTTAATCCTCTGCCTACAGTGCCGGCATCCTATATGGGCACCGGGTTCTAGTCCTGGTTGCTCCTCTTCCAGTCCAGCTCTCTGCTGGGGCCCTGGAGGGCAGTGGAAAATGGCCCAAGTGCCCGGGCCCAGCACCCGCATGGGAGACCAGGAGGAAGTGCCTGGCTTCGGATCGGTGCAGCACCAGCCATGGTGGCCATTTGGGGAGTGAACCAACAGAAGGAAGACTTCTCTCTCTCTGTGTGTGTGTGTCTCTATCTCACTGTCTAACTCTATCTGTCAAATAAAAATTTTTTAAAAATTAGGTGCATAAAGATAATTAAAAATAGATCTTAGTGAAAAATAATAATGGGAATAGAAGAGGGAGGAGGAAGAAGGATAGCAGGAAGAAGGTGGGAGGGAGGGTGGGGTGGGAAGAATGAATCACTATGATCCTTAATTTGTATATATGAAATGCATGAAGTTTCTATACCTTAAATAAAAGGTTTCTAGTTTAAAAAAAGACTAGCTTCTTTAATTTAGCATAATCATTTTGAGCTTCACCCATGCTGTGGCATGTATCAAGTATCTAGGTTGTTATTGCTGAATAGAATTCCACTGCACAAATATACCCATTTGATTTATTCATCTACCTGAATAGACCTTAAATTGCTTTCAGATTTTATTATTATGAATAATATTATCAAAAACACATCTCCAGCTGGCGCCATGGCTCACTAGGCTAATCCTTCTCCTGCGGCACTGGTACTCCGGGTTCTAGTCCTGGTTGGAGCGCCAAATTCTGTCCCTGTTGCTCCTCTTCCAGTCCAGCTCTCTGCTGTGCCCCAGGAAGGCAGTGGAAGATGGCCCAAGTGCTTGGGCCCTGCACCTGCATGGGAGACCGGGAGGAAGCACCTGGCTCCTGGCTTTGGATCAGTGCAGTGCCAGCCATAGCAGCCATTTGGGGGGTGAACCAATGGAAGGAAGACCTTTCTCTCTGTCTCTCTCACTGTCCAACTCTGACTGCCAGAAAAAAAAAATCTCCCCAGTTCTTACGTGAACCTATGTTTTTATTTCTGTTGGACAGATTTCTTCTATGCTTTTTAAGATTGTCTTACAGTATACTGAGTTGAAAGAAATATTTAGATATTATTAATATAATATCTTTTAGGTATATGATTTGCAAATATTTTCACCTAGTGTGTAACTTTCTTTTTTTTTTAACTTTTATTTAATGAATATAAATTTCCAAAGTATGGCTTATGGATTACAATGGCTTCCCCCATACCGTCCCTCCCACCCACAACCCTCCCCTTTCCCACTCCCTCTCCCCTTCCATTCACATCAAGATTCATTTTCAATTCTCTTAATATACAGAAGATCAGTTTAGTATACATTAAATAAAGATTTCAACAGTTTGCTCCCACACAGAAACATAAAGTGAAAAATAATAGATGATTTTTTAAATGATAATGAAATCAGATCAGAACTATTGTTATGTTTAATCCCAGTGAGAGTCAAGTTGGGAATTGATAATTTCTTTTTTTTTTTTACAGAAGATCAGTTTAGTATACATTAAGTAAAGATTTCAACAGTTTGCACCCCCATGAAAACACAAAGTGAAATATACTGTTTGAGTACTCGTTATAGCATTAAATCACGATGTAGAGCACATTAAGGACAGAGATCCTACATGAGGAGTAAGAGCACAGTGACTCCTGTTGTTGACTTTACAAATTGACACACCTGTTTATGGCATCACTAATCTCCCTATTCTCCATTCATGAGATTCCAAGGCTACGGAAGCCTTTTGAGTTCTCCAACTCTTACTTATTTAGACAAGGTCATAGTCAAAGTGGAGTTACTCTCCTCCCTTTAGAGAAAGGTACCTCCTTCTTTGAAGACCTGTTCTTTCCACTGGGATCTCACTCACAGAGATCTTTCATTTAGGTTTGTGTTTTTTTTTTTTTTCTCCAGAGTGTATTTGCTTTCCATGCCTGAAATACTCTCATGGGCTTTTCAGCCAGATCCGAATGCCTTTAGGGCTGATTCTGAGGCCAGAGTGCTGTTTAGGACATCTGCCATTCTATGAGTCTGCTGAGTATCTCACTTCCCATGTTGGATCACTCTCCCCTTTATTTATTCCATCGGTTAGTATTAGCAGGTACTAGACTTGTTTATGTGCTCCCTTTGACTCTTAGTCCTTTCATTATGATCAATTGTGAACTGAAATTGATCACTTGAACTAGTGAGATGGCATTGGTACATGCCACCTTGATGGGATTGAATTGGAGTCCCCTGGTATGTTTCTAACTCTACCATTTGGGGCAAGTCAGCTTGAGCATGTCCCAAAGTGTACATCTCTTCCCTCTCTTATTCCCACTCTTATGTTTAACAGGGATCACATTTGAGTTAAATTTCAACACTTAAGAATAACTGTGTATTAATTGCAGAATTAAACCAGTCATATTAAGTAGAACAGACAAAAAAACTACTAAGAGGGATAATGTATTAAGTTGTTCATTTACAGTCAGGGCTATGCTGATGAAGTCACCATTTCTCATAGTGTCCATTTCACTTCAGGAGGTTTCCTTTTTGGTGTTCCATCAGTTGTCACCGATCAGGGAGAACATATGGTATTTGTCCCTTTGGGACTGGCTTATTTCACTCGGCATGATGTGTTCCAGATTCCTCCATTTTGTTGCAAATGACTGGATTTCGTTGTTTCTTACTGCGGTATAGTATTCTAAAGAGTACATATCCCATAATTTCTTTATTGAGTCTACCGTTGATGGGCATGTAGGTTGGTTTCAGGTCTTGGCTATTGTGAATTGTGCTGCAATAAACATTAGGGTGCAGACTGCTTTTTGTTTGCCAATTTAAATTGCTTTGGGTAAATTCCAAGGAGTGGGATGGCTGGGTTGAATGGTAGGGTTATATTCAGGTTTCTGAGGAATCTCCAGACTGACTTCCATAGTGGCTTGACCAGTTTGCATTCCCACCAACAGTGGGTTAGTGTCCCTTTTTCCCCACATCCTCGCCAGCATCTGTTGTTGGTAGATTTCTGAATGTGAGCGATTCTAACTAGGGGTGAGGTGGAACCTCATTGTGGTTTTGATTTGCATTTCCCTGATTCTAGTGATCTTGAACATTTTTTATGTGCCTGTTGGCCCTTTGGATTTCCTCTTTTGAAAAATGTCTATTGAGGTCCTTGGCCCATCTCTTAAGTGGTTTCTTGGTTTTGCTTTTGTGGAGTTCTTGATCTCTTTGTAGATTCTGGTTATTAACCCTTTATCCGTTGCATAGTTTGCAAATATTTTTTCCCATTCTGTCAGTTGCCTCTTCACTCTCCTGTTTCTTTTGCAGTACAGAAACTTCTCAATTTGATGCAATCCCAATAGTTGATTTTGGTTTTGACTGCCTGTGCCTCCCGGGTCTTTTCCAGAAACTCTTTGCTTGTGCCAATATCTTGAAGGGTTTCTCCAATGTTCTCTAATAACTTGATGGTGTCAGGTCATAGATTTAGGTCTTTAATCCATGCTGAGTGGATTTTTGTCTAAGGTGTAAGGTAGGGGTCTTGCTTCATGCTTCTGCATGTGGAAATGCAGTTTTCCCAGCACCATTTATTGAAAAGAATGTCCTTGCTCCAGGAATTGGTTTTAGATCCTTGATCAAACATAAGTTGGCTGTAGATGTTTGGGTTGATTTCTGGTGTTTCAATTCTGTTCCATTGGTCTATCCATTTGTTTCTGTACCAGTACCATGCTGTTTTGATTACAACTGCCCTGTAGTATGTCTGAAATCTGGTATTGTGAAGCCTCTAGCTTTGTTTTTGTTGTACAAGATTGCTTTTGCTATTCGAGGTCTCTTGTGCCTCCATATGAATTTCAGCATCATTTTTTCTAGATCAGAGAAGAATGTCTTTGGTATCCTGATTGGAATTGCATTGAATGTATAAATTGCTTTTGGAAGAATGGACATTTTGATGATGTTGGTTCTTCCAATCCATGATCATGGAAGATTTTTCCATTTTTTGGTATCCTCTTCTATTTCTTTCTTTAAGGTTTTGTAATTATCATCATAGAGGTCCTTAACGTCCTTGGTTAAGTTTGTTCCAATGTATTTGATTGTTTTTTAGCTATTGTGAAAGGGATTGATCTTAGCAGTTCTTTCTCAGCCATGGCATTGCCTGTGTATACAAAGGCTGTTGATTTTTTTGCATTGATTTTATATCCTGCCACTTTGCCAAACTCCTCTATGAGTTCCAATAGTCTCTTAGTAGAGTTCTTTGGATCCTCTAAGTAAAGAATCATATCGTCTGCAAAGAGGGATAGTTTGACTTCTTCCTTCTTAATTTGTATTCCTTTAATTTCTTTTTCTTGTCTGATGGCTCTGGCTAAAACTTCCAGAACTATCTTGAATAGCAGTGGTGAGAGTGGGCATCCCTGTCTGGTGCCAGATCTCAGTGGCAATGCTTCCAACTTTTCCCCATTCAATAGGATGCTGGCCATGGGTTTTTCATAAATTGCTTTGATTATATTGAGGAATGTTCCTTCTATACCCCAATTTGCTTAGAGTTTTCCTCATGAAAGGGTGTTGAATTTTATTGAATGCTTTCTCTGCATCTATTGAGATGATCATATGGTTTTTCTTTTGCAGTCTGTTAATGTGGTGAATCACATTGATTTGCGAATGTTGAACCACTCCTGCATACCAGGGATGAATCCCACTTGGTCTGGGTGGATGATTTTTCTGATGTGTTGTTGTATTCTATTTTATTGAGGATTTTTGCTTCTATGTTCATCAGGGATATTGGTCTATAATTTTCTTTCAGTGCTGCATCTTTCTCTGGCTTAGGGATTAAGATGGTGCTGGCTACCTAGAAAGAATTTGGGAGGACTCCCTCTTTTTCGATTGTTCTGAATAGTTTGAGGAGAAATGGGATCACTTTTTCTTTAAATGTCTGGTAGAATTCAGCAGTGAATCCATCTGGTCCTGGACTTTTCTTTGTTGGGAGGGTCTTTATTACTGTTTCAATTTCTGTTTCAGTTATGGGTCTATTTAGGTTTTCTATGTCTTCCTGGTTCAATTTAGGTAGATTGCATGTGTCCAGGAATCTATCCATTTCTGATACATTTTCTTGTTTGCTGGCATACAAATCCTTGCAGTAATTTCTGATGATTCTTTTTATTTCTGTGGTGTCCGTTGTTACATTTCCTTTTTCATCTCTGATTTTATTGATTTGGGTCTTTTCTCTTCTTTTTTTTAGTTAGTAGGGCCAATGGGTTTTCAGTTTTCCTTATTTTTTCAAAAAACCAGCTTCTTGCTTGGCTGATTTTTTGTAGTTTTTTTTTATTCAATCCTGTTAATTTCTTCTCTGATTTTAATATTTCTCTTCTCCTACTAGATTTGGGTCTGGTTTGCTGCAGTTTTTCTAGGTCCTTGAGATGTGCTGAAAACTCATTTATTTGGTGCCTTCTAATTTCTTGATATAGGCACCTATTGCTATAAACTTGCTTTCAATACTGCTTTTGCTGTATCCCATAAGTTTGATATGTTGTGTTGTTATCCTCTTTTACTTCCAGTAAGTTTTTGATTTATTTTTGATTTCTTGAATGACCCAGTGTTCATTCAGGAGCATGTTGTTCAGTCTCCATGTGTTTGCTTGCTTTCTAGGGTTTCCTGAGTTGCTAATTTCCAGCTTCATTCCGCTGTGGTCTGAGAAGCTGCATGGTATGATTCTAATTCTTTTAAATTTACTGAGACTTGCTTTATGGCCTAGTATGTGATCAGTCCTAGAGAACGTTCCATGCACTGCTGAGAAGAATGTGAAGTCTTTAGATGTAGGATTGAAAGTTCTGTAGATATCTGTTAGATCCATTTGGGCTATAGTGTCGATTAAATCTGCTGTTTCCTTGTTGATCTTCTGTCCGGATGATCTGTCTATTTCTGAGAGTGGAGTATTGAAGTCCCCCAGTACTATTGTATTGGAGTCTAAGTCTCCCTTTAAGTCCCTTAACATATCTTTTAAATAAACCAGTGCCCTGTAATTAGGTGCATATACATTTATAATAGTTACATCTTCCTGTTGAATTGAACCCTTAATCATTATATAGTGTTCCTCTTTGTCTCTCTTAACAGTTTTTGTATTAAAGTTTATTTTGTCTGATATTAATATGGCTACACCTGCTTTTTTTCATTTCTGTTGGCATGGAATATCTTTTTCTAACCTTTCACGTTCAGTCTGCATGCATCTTTGTTAGAGAGATGTGTTTCTTGTAGGCAACAAATTGTTGGGTTGTGTTCCTTGAGACAATCAGCCAATCAGTGTCTTTTAAGTGAAGAATTCAGACCATTAATGTTTAATGTGACTATTGATACGTACTGACTTTGCCCTGCCATTTTCCCGGAGATATTTTCTAGTATATGCTTTGAGCTTCCCATGCTCTTTTACTGGTAGGTGTTCTTCCTTTCCCTTCTTTCATATTGATGACCGTGTTTCTGTGTTTCTGGGTGCAGCACATCTTTAAGGATCTTTTGCAGGGCCGGATGAGTGGCCGCAAAGTCTTTCAATTTCTGTTTGCTATGAAAGGTCTTTATTTCACCTTCATTCACAAATGAGAGCTTGGCAGGATATAATATTCTGGGCTGGCAATTTTTCTCTCTTAACACCTGTGCTATGTCTCGCCATTCCTTCCTAGCTTGTAAGGTTTCTGATGGGAAGTCAGCTGTGAGTCTAATTGGAGATCCTCTGAGAGTAATCTGACGTTTCTCTCTTGCACATTTTAGGATCTTTTCTTTATGTTTCACTGTGGTGAGTTTAATTACAACGTGTCGTGGTGAGGATCTCTTTTTGTCATGTTTATTAGGGGTTCTATGAGCTTCCTGTACTAGGATGTCTCTGTCCTTCTCCAAACCTGGGAAGTTTTCTGCTAGTATCTCACTAAAAAGGCCTTCTAATCCTTTCTCTCTCCCCATGCCTTCAGGAACTCCTAGAACTCGAATGTTGGGTTTTTTTAATAGTTTCCTGTAGATTCCCAACAATATTTTTTAGATTTCTAATTTCCTCTTCTTTTCTTTGGTTTGACTGTATGTTTTCCTGTGCTCTATCTTCTAAGTCTGATATTCTCTCTTCTGCTTCACCCATTCTGTTTGTAAGGCTCTCTAATGTGTTTGTCATTTGATCTATTGAGCTCTTCATTTCATTTTGATTTCTCCTCACTGCCACACTTTCCTGTTCTACTAGTTGCTTTATTTCATTTTGATTCTTCCTGAAAATTTCATTTTCATGATAGAGATTTTCAATCCTGTCAATAAGGATTTCTGTAGTTCAAGGATTTGCTTTTGAAAACTTCTAATTATTCTTATCATAAATTTTTTGAAATCTGTATCTTGCATTTCTTCTATCTCATCATCTTCATAATCTTGGTTTGGGGTGTTTTGTTTATTTGGAGGCATCATAGTGTCATCGTTGATCTTGTTCCCTCGATTTCTGTGTATGTTGCTTGGCATAGTTAATTCTTCTTTCATAACTGTGCGTTTTTTTTAAATTTTTTTTTTATTTTATACTATGTCTGTGTTAAGTGGCCTGCATGCTGTTGGAGGAGCCTTGGAGGCTTGAGATGGGTGTGGCCTGAGAGCTCTGCTTGGTTTTTCCTTGTTACGGATGTGCAAAGGTGACACCCTCAGGTTATGCGTGGTAAATCTCTCTCTTTTTATTTATTTATCTATTTATTTATTTTATTTATTCAGGGGGTAAGTAATACCGCACGGCACGGCTGTGCAGAATTGATGGTATTTAGCTTCCAATCTCTGGCTTCTACCCAAAGAGTCTGTGCAGGCTCTGTTTCTCCTCTGGACTCCCACTGGATTGCCTAGGCTACTGAATTGTAGTGACTCAGTTCCTTAGCTCTCCCCTGTTGTTATGTAAATCCAGAGAGGGGGCCTGCTCTTTGTCTCTTGCAAACTCTTGCAAACTCTTGCAAACTCTCCCAAGCCTTGCAGCCTTGCAACCTTTGCAAGGTTGGCGGAGAGAGAAACCCCCCACCTTTTTTTCCTTCTCTCCTATAGTCAGTCTGGTGCACTTTCCCGCTCCCCTCTAGATTCTGACCTCCGTTTCCCCGCCAATGTCTCGGGTTATTGAGCTCACCTCCCCTTCCAGAGCCGATGTGTGGACTTGGAGCCCTGGGCATCCCAACTTTCCCCGCTGGTGACTGTGTGACATCCCGATCTGTCTATTTCTGAGAGTGGAGTATTGAAGTCCCCCAGTACTATTGTATTGGAGTCTAAGTCTCCCTTTAAGTCCCTTAACATACCTTTTAAATAAACCGGTGCCCTGTAATTAGGTGCATATACATTTATAATAGTTACATCTTCCTGTTGAATTGAACCCTTAATCATTATATAGTGTTCCTCTTTGTCTCTCTTAACAGTTTTTGTATTAAAGTTTATTTTGTCTGATATTAATATGGCTACACCTGCTTTTTTTCATTTCTGTTGGCATGGAATATCTTTTTCCAACCTTTCACTTTCAGTCTGCATGCATCTTTGTTTGAAAGATGTGTTTTTTGTAAGCAGCAAATAGATGTGTTTTGTTCCTTAATCCATTCAGCCAGTCTGTGCCTTTTAAATGGAGAGTTGAGTCCATTAATGTTCCATGTGACTATTGATAGATAGTGACTTTGCCCTGCCATTTTCTCAAAGATATTTTCTCGTGTATGCTTTGAAGTTCCTATGATCTTTTACTGGTAGGTTCTCTTCCTTTACCTTATTTCATATTGATGGCCATGTTTCTGTGTTTCTGTGTGTAACACATCTTTAAGAATCTTTTGCAGGGCTGGACGAGTGGTGACAAATTCTTTCATTTTTGTTTGCTATGAAAGGTCTTTATTTCACCTTCATTCACAAATGAGAGCTTTGCAGGATATAATATTCTGGGCTGGCAATTTTTCTCTCTTAGCACCTGTGCTATGTCTCGCCATTCCCTCCTAGCTTGTAAGGTTTCTGATGAGAAGTCAGCTGTGAGTCTAATTGGAGACCCTCTGAGAGTAATCTGACGTTTCTCTCTTGCACATTTTAGGATCTTTTCTTTATGTTTCACTGTGGTGAGTTTAATTACAACGTGTCGTGGTGAGGATCTCTTTTTGTCATGTTTATTAGGGGTTCTATGAGCTTCCTGTACTAGGATGTCTCTGTCCTTCTCCAAACCTGGGAAGTTTTCTGCTAGTATCTCACTAAAAAGGCCTTCTAATCCTTTCTCTCTCCCCATGCCTTCAGGAACTCCTAGAACTCGAATGTTGGTTTTTTAATAGTATCCTGTAGATTCCTGACAATATTTTTTAATTTCTAATTCCCTCTTCTTTTCTTTGGTTTGACTGTATGTTTTCCTGTGCTCTATCTTCTAAGTCCGATATTCTCTCTTCTGCTTCACTCATTCTGTTTTTAAGGCTCTCTAATTTGTTTGTCATTTTATCTATTGTATTCTTCATTCCATCATGATTTCCCCTTACTATCACAGTTTCATGTTCTACTAGTTGCTTTATTTCATTTTGATTCCTCCTTAATATTTCATTTTTTCATTTTTTTTCTATCCTGTCCAATAAAGAATTCTGTAGTTCAAGAATTTGTTTTTGAGAATTTCTTAATATTCTTATTAATATTTTGAGATCCGCTTCTTACATTTCTTCTATCTCATTATCTTCATAATCTTGAATTGTTTTTTTTTTTTTTTTCATTTGGGGGCATCATAGTGTCTTCCTTGTTCTTATTACCTCGGTCTCTGCATTTGTTGTTTGGCATTGTAGAGATATTCTTTGGTTTCTTCACTGTGGTGTTTTTTCTTGTTGTATTATGACTAGAGTAAGTGGACTGTCTGCTTTTGATGGATCCTTAGAGGCTGTGATGGGTGTGGCCAGTGAGCTCTTTTTGTTTCTTCAGGGTTAAGTTTGTACAAAAGGTGACTCACCCAGGTTGTTCTCTCCCTTGCTCGTTCTCTCTCTCTCTCTCTCTCTCTCTCTCTCTCTCTCTCTTTTGTCTCAGAAGGGAAGTAATTTGCACAGCTGAGTGGAATTTAAGGCAGTTTGTGTATGAAATCTGGCCCCTGTGGGTATTAGTCTGCTCTACCCCAAGGATCACACAAAGGGTCTATGCAGCCCTCAGTGTGGTCTCAAATTTCTCCGCAGTCTCTCACCAGATTGCCAAGGTTACCGAGTTTGTGTACTCAGTGAGTTCTCTCGCCCACTCTTAGATTTTCACAGTCTCATTTCATTAGCTCCACACTTTCACTATGTTCTAACCTCCAGTTATTTCTCCCCACCAGAGTCACGTTTTTCTGCTTGGCTGATGGTGGGCACCGCTTTGTATGTCCAAAATGGTGCCTGCTCTTTGTCTTGCTTGGCTTTGTAAGCTGAGTGGAGAGAAAGGCTAGTGTCCATGCCAGTTCCCCTTATTTATTTTTTTTTCTTCATTCCAGTCAGCCTGGTGAACTTTCCACAGTGGGGCTTCAAGCCTCCTTCCCTCTAGGCTCTTTCTGCCTTTCCCCACCAATGACTTGGTTACCGAGGTTTTTGTCTCACCTCCCCTTCTAGCGCTGGCATGCAGACTCCACACCTCGGCTTCAGTGCCGTGGGCATCCTTGCTCTCCCTGTAGGTCCTCTGTGTCATATCCACTAGATCAGGAAGTGTTTCCTCTGCAATTTTTTCCGAGCCTTTTCCTGAGACTACAGTAACTCCACTTTTATTAAACTATCTTTTCAAGATGTATTTTCAAATAACTTTATACACATAAGCTTAATTCTATGCTAAATAAAAGTTCAACAACTAGTATGAAAAAATAAACCATTCCTCAAAAATTGAGGAGAGGGCTGTTCAAAGTCATCGCATCTCCAAGTGTTTTTTTTTTTTTTTAATTTTCATCTTGTGATTATTTTAAAGTTAGCTCCCACATTTTAGGGAGAACCTGTGGTATTTGTCTTTCTGTCTACCATATTCATTTTATCTACTTGTCTACAGCAGGACATTCATTTTTTTCCACATTGTAACTGGTATAAACTGGTTCTCCATACTGTTTTATATAGCCACTTTACCAGGTTACATTCCCTCCAACAGTAGATTAGCGTTCCTTTTTGCACACATCCTCACCAGTATTTGTTGTTTGTTGATTTCCATATGAAAGGCATCCTAACTGGGGTGAGGTGAAACCTCATTGTGGTTTTGGTTTACATTTCCCTGATTGCTAGTGATCCTGAGAATTTTTTTCATGTGTCTGTTGGCCATTTGGATTTTCTCTTTTGAAAAAATTTCTGTTTAAGTGCTTTGCCCATTTCATCACTGGGTTGTTTTGTTGTTGTTAAGTTTCTTGAGCTCTTTATGTATTCTGGTTATTAATCTTTTATCAATTGCATAGTTTGCAAATAATTTCTCCCATTCTGTCAGAGTCTCTTCACTTTGCTGATTGATTCTTTTGCAGTGCAGAAGCTTCTCAATTAGGTGAAATCCCATTTGTCAATTTTGGCTTTTATTGCCTGTACCTCTAGGGTCTTTTCCAGAAATCTTTGTCAATGCCAATGGCTGACATCATTTTAAAATCAGTATTTTATGACTTCATGATGAAGAGTAAGAATAGATTATATCAAGGTACATACACTTCCCAAATCTGTAGGCAAGGGCAATGGCTTCACTTGTATTTTCCATAGCCATGCTCACTGTCACTGTGCTCCCATCTTTAGTGATCTCCCACTCAGCAGTTTCTGCTGTACTGTGGTCTCTCACAGCTACTCATCTCAGAACTCTGAGTCTATGACAAACAAATGCTGTGAAAACCTAGCAACCAGCTGATTTCTCTCTGTTTTTTAACAAAATGGATAGCAAAAATTTTAGCCTAGTGATTATGATGACCATGTCCTCAGTGGAGTGTCTGAGTTCAAACCTTGGCTCCAGCTCCTGACCCCAACTTCTCAGTAATTCAGACTCTGTGAGGCAGTGGTGACAGATCAAGTATTGGTTCCCTGTCACCTATGTGCATTTATTTCTGGGAATCTGGTTCTGTCCCAAACCAGCCCCAGCTGAGTGGGTGATTTTTCTCTTTCCTCTTAGACTTATTAAAACATAAACATGGCTGGGGAATTTTTGAAATAAAAGAAAAAGAGTAATTGTGTGAATCTAACCTCAGCTGACTAGCAAAGATATAAATAATAATGTCATATTTATGAGCAGCTATTCCTGAATTTGGGAATATTGAATTAATATCTATTTCCTTAATCAATTTACTTACACTACAATCACTCATATTTGATATGATATCTATACTACATATGCTTTTTGTTCAGTTTACTCCGGCTCATTTGAGTTTGTCATTTCACTGTTGGAACCATAATTTAAGTGGGGTTTCCTTCCCAGTAGCAAAGTCTATTGATCATGCTATTATCCTGAAATGGATACTGTACTGTCCACACAGCTTTTAATGAATAATCATTGCCCATCTACACACGCTGGTATTCTCAAAGATGTCTTGATCCTTGTTCTTATTAACATCAGAGTAGCTGACTGTGGGTTACTATGTTCTACCCCAACACCCACCCCCATCCCCCAAATCCTACATACTCTAACAGAGAATATGCTTATGCCAAGAATCTGTTTTAATCATGATTTACAATGTTTTCTTCCTGAACATCACATTCCTATGCTTTTATGAAACCACAAAGCTGCTAACATAATCTTCAGGGGAAATCGTTGTAGAATCATTATTTAACTAATGAACTTTTCTTATTCATACTCAAAAAATAAAAATAAGGTGGTATCTTTATCACACATATATGTATTTTTCATGAATACATAGAAATAAGTCTGTAATTAAATACATAGGACTAAATCTATCTATTGACTGCTGTTCATTTTTTACTTCGCTTAGAGTTTTTTCCATTATTCCAAATGCAGAGAATGCTGTTTCTATTGATATATAATTCACATAGCTAAAAAGTGTATCATTTTAAACTGAAAACCTCAGTGGAACTGAAGCATATTCATACTTACATGGTACATTCGCATTGTATACAACATGCTTACAGATTTGTGCAAACAACATCTCTATGTAGATCCAAAACCACTTCACCATCCCATAGTCAATCTCTTCTCCATTAAGCAGCCACCAGCAAGTTCTCAGACCACAGGGCATAGAACCCTCCATCTCCTTCAGGTTCTTTTTTAAAATTTTTAAAAATTTTATTTATTTATTTGAAAGTCAGACTGACACAGAGGCAGAGAGAGAGAGAGAGAGGTCTTCCATCTGTCGGTTCACTCCCCAAATGGCCACCATGGCTGGAACTGGGCCAATCCGAAGCCAGGAGCCAGGACTTCTTCCAGGTCTCCCACATGGGTGCAGGGGCCCAAGGACTTGGTCCGTCTTCTACTGCTTTTTTAGGCCATAGCAGAGAGCTGGATTGGAACTGGAGCCGATGGGAATCCAATCAGCCCCCATATGGGATGCCGGCACTGCAGGTGTTGGCTTTACCATGTACAACACAGGTCCAGCCTCTTTCCTTGTTTCTATAGGTTTAGATATATTTTACATACGATAGAAAATATACTAAAAACATATTATCTGTTGCAAAGTGCTTGGACACCATCCTTTAAGTGTGGTCACACAGAAAAATGAAAAGGACGTGAGGTAATGAACAAGACACATAGTTGGATAGAGCCAATACTCAGTGTATGCAGTTGCAAATCATTCTCATGGAACCATAACTTGTTGCATTTTAAATAATCATATAAAAGTATTTAAGAAAATTCTTTTGAGATTTTTTCTATGAAATGTGAGAGACCATAGATATGACCAGGAAATCAATGTTTGATAACGAATACATTTTCTGTCACTTTTCACAGGATATGTCACTTATCACAGTTCCTGTGATTTTCCACTTGCCATGGGATGTTTAAAGAAGCCTTGCTGTTGCAGAATAGAGAATTGAGAAGATTTTTGTGGAAATAAATTTATTGTATGGAGGGGTAGGTCTAGGGGAATGAACAATTTTGAGAAGTATACAGAGAAGTGACAGAAATCCAGTCCTTTGAAAGTTGAGTCCTTTTAATTTATTTTCCCTTCCACAGCTGTCATTTCCCTTTTCTGTTTGCTCCCTAGTCCCTCAGAACAGAAGAGAGGTGTCAACATTTTTAAGCCCACTAATCTTGCCACATCCCCCGATCTATTATTTCGGGTATTGGAATGGGTGAGACTGTTGGGATCCACAAATGAGTCTAATCAGTGTCCATGGAGATAGCTCACAGTTGTCTTGAGACACTGATAACCTGGCATAAGGTCATGCTTAGATTCCAAGGGGCTCTCCCTGGTATCATGGCCTAAAAGGGCATTGTTGAGATGTGCCTGAACTAGAAGCTATGAAAGCCTGAGATCTACCACTCTAAACAGACCCCCCATCAATCAATAACTCAGTTTTACTAAAGAGGAAGCATTGGTGTTCCTGATCATGAAAAGAAAAGGAAAAAGAAATATGTTTCCTAAGGAGTCAATGTTTTTTGCTCTAGGATGCTGATGGTACTTTTTTAGGAGCATTACAGAAACGCCATTAATTCTGGGCTGGGCTGCTAGTTTGCTGATTAACAAGGGGGTTTAACACCTTGTTGGTCACAACAGTGGAGAGTGCTTCTCAGACATTCAAGAGATCCACAAGCTCATGTGTTCAAAACAGGGTGAGGAACATTTAAGTTGTTTAATTGGAGTTAGTCTGCCCTTGTGAGTTTCTTTTGGAATTTATACCTGTCCCCTCAGCAGGTTACCTTGCATAGGAGGGAGCTCCTTGTTTTGGGGACAGAATTGCAGCCTTGTGGTTTCCCTGACCTGTGCCTTTACATAACCTATCCCTTATTACTGTTTCCACTTGGTGTCCCAATCTCTTTTAGTATTTCCATTTCTACCCAAAATCTGAATGGAAACATTTTTGTGGGAGGTCTTTCATGTGTGTGAATTCCTTGGTTAGGTGACAGCTACTGACTGTTTGCATTGTGTTACAAATGAGGAGGTGGAATGTGATCTGAAGATGAAGGAATCCCTAACATCAGAGTGAGAGCCTTTAGCTCAGGTACCAAAGCTGGAGGTGCACTCTGCCTTCTGTCCTGAAGCTAGGGAAGTATCTCTCCACCCTCGTCCTGTGCAGAAGTGGCCCAGCCATCAAGTGCTTGTCACATCCTAGAATTTTTGATGCCTAGACCTTGGTAATATAACATGGGCACCAGCTATTAGTTCTGTCTTGGTATCTCATTAAGAATATCAAAATTATTTAAAGATTTAACACAAAATAAAATTCCATGTAATTTATTAGTTAGAACAAAAGAATCATGGAAAAAACAATGATTTAATGGACAAACATTGTTAGTCTTTCATAATTTATTAACAAGGAAGAGTTTTTATATTCAAATTATGTAGGTAACTTGAGAATTCAGAAAAGATGAGAATAATTCAAATAGAAGAAGAGAAAAATAATTCACAATGAGAAAACACAATTAAATATCATAGAAAAATGATATGTGGGAGTTATTTTTAAATTCCAAGAATAAATGTAGTTGGCTAAACCACTGAAAATAAGCAGAACATATTCAGGTGCAAAATGTGAAATGAAGAGAGGAAAATTCATTACCAGGACTGAAAATAAAGACACTTGAGTAACAGGCTTGGATTCTACACAATAAGTCATAAGTCCTGAAGTAAATGCTCATCTCTCTAAGAGAATATAGTTGAACAAAGCTGCTTTCATAATCGTTGACATATTAGAGTAGAAAATTATACAAAGGGCCCAAAAAAGTTCCTCAGGTGAATATGGATAAAGAGGAGAATGCTTTCCAAAGCTGGAAAAACTGGCAGGTTGGGTGGTTATTTAAAATATTCAAAACCTTATGGGAAATAGAAATGCCTGTAAGTTTGTTTCTGCTACTGAGCAGAAATTGGATTGCAAACTGGATACACCAAGTCCTTTCCAGAAAAGTTCATGAGGCTGAGTGTGTGCACAACTTTTTCACACCACTAGAGGGCAACATCTTGCTGTCTGGTCCACACATGGAGACACACCCCTACTATTTGTAGGACCTTCAAATATCTGTCCAGGAAACAGGAGTATGCTACATCACCCCAGTTACAAAACCTGAACATCCCTCACAGTGATTTGGAAACACTTTGCTTCATAGGAGTCAAAGAGGCATCTCAAGATCTTCCATGGCCCTCAGGGCTGGCACATCACTAAGTAGCAACCATAGTCTGACTTAGGACTTCTTCTGAATTCCATGGTCTCACCTTTCTCTCTGATGCTTCCCCTCTCTTTAGGTGACTGTGGAAGAACTACCAATATGTGTAGGCCTTCCACTTTGCCATCCAGGAGATCAATAAGTATGCTCAGCTACACCCAAACCTGTCCTATTAAAAACTGAGTAATATTCTTCTGGAATGAACAGACAAACTAATACTGATATCTGTATGTGATTAAAATTTAATTAAAATAAGGACATCTCCATTAATTGACATGTGCTCTGTAACCTCTATCCTGCTATATTAACAGTGGTGAGCTATCTTAAAATACACAATATTATGTGCAGAGTTCAAGGTCCTCTTGACAGGCAGATGACACAAGCATATAACAAACCATAATTTAAACTGAAAATGAGATGAGTTGAATTTTCTTAAATACAGGCTTTTCTTCAATATTTTAATGAAAATAACAATTTTACCCAAAGTAAATAAAATTCCATTCCAATGCAGTGTCTTCTGTTCAATACATCACAATATTTATACATAAAGCTGACCTCAGGAATTCCAGAGAAAGGAAAATATAAAATAAGGAAAGACTTCTTCTAACAGATACCAAGATATATAAAGAACAAAATCGTAGAAAATAAGTATTGTTTAAAGTGAGGATGTCCTAGGAGCACTAAGTAGTTTATTTCTCCATCTGATTATGAGCAAGGAAAGTTTTAAACTTGATGACACTATACAAGTATAATTTTTTCAAAGATTTATTTATTAATTTTAAAGGCAGAGATATAGGGAGGCAGCGAGAGAGAAAGAGGGAGGGAGACAGAAAGAGAGAGAGACAGAGAAAGAGAGAGAGACAGGGAGAGGTCTTCTATCCCCTGATTCACTCCAAAAATAGCTACAATTGCCAGAGCTGGACCTATTCAAAGCCAGGAGTCAGGAGCTTCTGGGTCTCCCACATGGGTTCAGGGGCCCAAGGACTTGGGCCATCCTCCACTGCTTTCCCAGGCCATAGCAGAGAGCTGGATTGGAAGTGGAGCAGCCAGAACCTGAATCAGTGCCCATATGGGATGCCAGCACTGCAGACGGCAGCTTTGCCTGCTATGCCATAGCACAGGCCCCTAAACAACTATTCTAAGTCAAGTAAATACAAGGCTGATGAGAAAGACAATGTGGACAGCAGAAGAAAGATTTGAGAAGCATCCATGTCCATCAGTGAACCTAAGGAAAAGGCAATTTAAGCCCTGCCATCTGCTAAAGGTTTTGTTGGATGGACTACTTGGCACCTGTAGATGAGTGTTCTCCCTGGGTTAGGAATGCAGAAATTTTCACAACAGAGAAAAATGAAGAATTTGAGATAAGGAAACATGGAGTCTTTTCCCCCCTACATATGCAGAGCTCTGAATCCCATGTGCAGATCACGAGTACCCAAACATGGAGAGAAACCACTGCCTCCCCAAGCTGTTGACCTCCTTAGACTTTAAGGAATCCTTGGGGATGGCGCTGGTCTGCATGGCTCTGTGCTTCTCTGTCCTCACAGCTGCGGTCCTCTGGGTCTTGGTGAAGCACCAAGACACTCCCATCACCAAGGCCAATAACAGGACCCTCAGCTACATCCTACTTATCACCCTCCTCCTGTGCTTCCTCTGCTCCTTACTCTTCATTGGCCATCCCAACACAGCCACCTGCCTCCTCCGGCAAATAACAAATAACAAATAAAAAAGCCTTGTGTTCACAGTGGCTGTTTCCACCATGCTGGCCAAGACCATCGCTGTGATGTGACCTGGAAGAACAATGAGGCTATTGCTGATATCAGGAGTTTCCAACTTCATCATTCCCATCTGCTCCTTGATCTAACTGGCTCTCTGTGGCATCTGGTTGGGAACTTGTCTTTCCTTTATTGAGTTAGAGACACCCTGAGCCTGACCACATCATCCTTGCATGCAACAAGGGCTGGGTCACTGCCTTGTACTGTGTCCTTGGCTACCTGGTCCTTGGCCCTGGCCAGCTTAACTGTGGCTTTCCTAGCCAGAAATCTGCCTGACACGTTCAATGAAGCCAAGTTTCTGACGTTCAGCATGCTGGTGTTCTGCAGTGTCTGGGTGACCTTCCTGCCTATCACAGCA
Organism: Oryctolagus cuniculus; assembly: GCF_964237555.1. Classification (NCBI taxonomy): domain Eukaryota; kingdom Metazoa; phylum Chordata; class Mammalia; order Lagomorpha; family Leporidae; genus Oryctolagus; species Oryctolagus cuniculus. The sequence goes on along the minus strand of NW_027208201.1, from coordinate 7,494,883 downwards.
CCAAGGGGAAGGTCATGGTGGCTGTGGAGGTCTTCTCCATCTTGGCCTCCAGTGTAGTGCTCCTGGGCTGCATCTTTTCCCCCAATGGCTATTTTAGTCTTATAAAAACTCACTAAAATTCTTTGAAACCTTTTAAGAACCAGAGAAGTTCGAGGGGATCCTAAAGTATTTTTCTCATGAGTTTCTTCACATTTTCAAACCTTATAAACAAAAACAAAAGGAAAATAGCATTCCTACATTGTCAAATAAGAAATCTATAAATCATTGTTTGTTAGGCATTTAGCCTAGCAATTAAGATGACCTTGTCCCACATGACAGTAGCTGAGTTTGTAATTTGGCTCTGACCCCTCACACCTTATTTCCAGGAAATTAAACCCTTTGAGTGAATGGTGATGACTCAGAGTTACTGGGTCCTTGTAGGTTGATTTTTTTCCTGACTCCTGGCTCTGGCTTCAATCCATTGTCAGTAGCTTCAGGCACTGAGATGTGAAGCAGTGAAAGGTTGGTCTCTCAATTATCTCTCTGTTTCTCTCTTACTCTCAAAAACTCAAAGCTGGCAGAAATATAGTAACATAAGATGAAAGGAATCACTGCTTAAAATTGAAACAGAGCTGGCCATCAAATTATAAGCAGCAATTACATTTTATATGATAGGGCTCTCCCTGAAAATATGCACACTAATTAATTTGATTTTTTGTCACTTTAGATGTTATAAATACTCATATTTGAAAATATGTCTCAGTTATACATGCTTTATGTTGCTTCCATGAAGGTCATTGAACATTTTTTTTTATTTTGTGTTAATAATGTAATGGAATTTCTTTCCCAAATACAAAAGTCAAATAATCCTTGAACATTCATCTCTTTGGACACTGTATTGTTCACAAAACTCTTAGTAAATAATTACGGCCTGGCTATTTTGAAAAACTATATTTATCACATTTGTAGGTAGTATTCACGATTACATAGTAATGATTCTATAATTGTGCCCTCTATCATTTGACAGCTTTCTGTTTTGGTCTTTGCTTAGAATTCTTATTCCTTGCAACAATGATGCTATTATTGAGGTGAAATTCACATACCCAATAAGAACCACTGAAGTATTGTACAATGATGTGATATTACAGTACATTCACATTAAAATTCTGCATTGATTTTTGTAAAGTACATTCACAAGTTTATGCAATTATGATGTCTGTGTATATTGCAGCTTTTTGCATCACCCTATAATCAAAGCCTTTCTCCACTAAGCAGCTGCTTGTAAACCTCCATGAACATAGTTTATGCAACCATTCATCTCCTTCAGTTTCTATGGGCTTACCTCTTCTGGATAGTTCTTAGCAATGGGATGAGATAATATGCAACTTCTGAGATCTACCTTCTTTCACATGGCATTACACTTTCAATTCATTAATTTATAGCAGGTATCCTTCATTATTTTTATGCCTGTTTAACATTCAAAGTTATGGATTTCCCATATTCAACTTGTTCAATTATTCACAGGTGACAATTTGGGGGTCTCATCCTTTCGGTGTCATGAGCAGATTTTTCTGAGCATTCTTGTAAAAATATATGTTTGGGTATGCACCTTCAACTCTTCTGAATGCACAGGATATTTCAAATTGTTATGAGGAAAACACAGTGAATATATATGTTTATTTTAGTAAAACTTTTTAGTTTTTATTTATTCATGTTTTAGGCTAGTTTCTATAATGTAAAGGAAATTTAAAAAAAAACAAAAAAGTGACATGTAAATCAAAATTTTTAAGAATAATAAAGATAATAAGAATAATAAAGGTTAGGGTTATGGTTAGGGTTAACCTAGTATACAAATATACAAATATATATAGTATCCAAACATACAAAATAGTATCTCTAGTATCCAAATATACAAAATACTTAAATATAAATATGTTGAGTGTTAAAATTCTAGGCAAACATAACTTATAAAGGTATAGCCAGTATAGTAGTATTTTATGAGATATGACTTTTTCATGACATTTCTTAGTATCTTGCTTTTAATAACTATTTTCTTAAGTATCTATTTCATAATTCATTGATTTACTTTATATTATTTTTAAAAAGAGAAATATTTTCTGAAACCAGAAAATTAGGTTCTTTAATAATACAAAATGATGATAAAATGCTCAAGCTATTTAAGGGCTTTCCCAGATTCTTTTAAACATATCATGCCAAACACAGAACACAGTAGCTTTGGAGGATTCTGTGCTGGAAGTTGATTTTATTTCCAAGGTAACTCAGATTATGCTATGGAAACACATGAACACCAAAGTTGTAAGACATCAATGCAGTAAAGATTTAAATTAGTCTCATAATGAGCATATAACAGTGACTGATGAGAGAGGGGGTTGTTTTCCCCAGAGACATGGGGAGAAAATGAGGGAAAGACCACTATCCTGATGATCTACATCCAAAGTCCATGTATTCCTCAGTTGGAACTGCAAAGCATGCACAGCATGTGAGGATCTTGTCTGTTTTCTTCCATGCTGTGAGTGAAGAGTCACTCTCCTTAAAGCAATGGTCATGTGAAATGTCATCTTCTCTATGCTCAGAATGACAGAGTGCGGCATGGGGACAGCCTCATCCACAACCATGCCCCACGTTGCTGCCATGGTCCACACCTTAGCCACATGAAGAAGCATTTTTCTGCAATGTATACACCTACAAGACTCTACATCACTGTGTAGCATGTGCACATTTGCAGAGGAAACTCTTATGCTCCTCTTGAAAGCAATATCACTAGATACTGAGGATGCTTTTCTTCCTGAATTTGTTTCTTTGAATTTGAATTCTTCCTAGATTTATTTAGGTTTTACCACTGCATTATCTGAATTCATTACTTATATGTAAAATATATTTAGTAATTCAGATAGGCATGCACATGGTACAAATAGATTAAATTAGCTGAAGAAATTAAATTCTAGGAAAAAGACAAATAATCATATGTAAAAGTTAACCTCAGAGAGTTTATTTCACCACCTAATTTCTTTTTTTACTTATAGTAAGAGTACTTGAAATAGTCTGTGCTCCTATTTACAGTCGGTAATTTGGCATAATTTACAGTGAATTTGTCAAGGGTTCCAAAGATATATTCCTAATATACCCTATATTAGGCATCATAATCCAAGAAGGCAAGAATTAGTTCACACTATGAATAGCTGTAATATAATGTGAAGATTTGGAAGTTTTGTATTTGGTCATACACTGATCCTTATATTATGAAAAGAAGATCACATTTTCATAAAGTAGTCCAAGGGTAGAGATGGAACATGACATAAGTAGTATTATACATAGGTTTAAATTTATAGAATGTACACATTTTTATAAGTTTGGGCCTACCAGATAAACAAAGTGTCTTTAAACAGAAATTGTGAATTCTGAAAAATCTATGGATTGATTTGCATGTGTTGAGCCAAAACTGAGCTTGAATTTCATTTATTGAATTTAAATAAAATTTTAAAATAAACCTACCACTAGAAGAGTAACCTACACAAAAATCATAGTGGCCTGTCCATCCATGTTTTGCTAATGTTATTGGAGAACTAGGGCTAGCTTCCATAAAGATGCAACCAAATCTTTAGGATGAGTTGCAAAGAGCCCATAGCCAAGCCAACCTTGAACTATATCATACACCTATGTTGATTGTATTAAGTCAATTCCCAATTTGTTAGAAGGATTCATGGACAAACATTTCTAATCATTTGAACCCATTAGGTTGTGGCCACCAAAAAAAAAAAAGAAAAAAAAACACAAAAAACACAAAAAACTAATTTCTACCAAAAAGAAACATTGAGGATAGGGAGTTTGAGAAAAAATAATGACTGCTAAGAAAATATGCACCTCCCACCTCTCATTTGAGTGTTCTCTCTCTTTCCAATTATGCCTATTGTACAGTTTCAGCAACTTCCAAGGAAAATCCAATTTGCAAACAGGGCTCGGGATAATGTATCCTTCCATGATCAAGGCACAGTATGGCACACTATGATAAACAGAGTATGTGGATTTTTCTTTGGGTCTTGGGTTGCTGGCTAAAATTGTGGAGTTTCCATGCAAGAGTGCACATGACCAAGACTTGGTCATCAATGCAGAGATGATAGAATGGCCTACTGTATTCAAGGAGGTGTCATTCCATGAGAATTAGAAACAGATGGAGGTGAGAGGATATGAGGTGTGAAATTTTAAAATATGCATTCAATTCTCATTTCACTTATATGCACAAACTATGATGTTCCTCACACATGTCCTCAGCCAGTGTCTGTCGAATGTGCAAGTTTGTATCATCAGCTGAGAGAATTGTAGTAACAAAGCTAATAAATAGGGAAAGAAGCAAATTAAAAAGAAAGAAGAACACACACATGCTCGGATGCTACATATATTCCTGAATACATTCTGAAAGGCATAATTACATATGGTGAGAAAATTTACTCTATTTTGATGCACTCTGAACACAATTAGATTACACAAAAAGATGTTTAAGGGTAAGTGCAGGGATTCACTACTGCCCTTCTCTGGATATACTTAGTTATTTAAAATTCATGAAGCCAGTTTCTCCATTAGACTACTACAGGCCTGGGAGAGATATTAGGCACAGCCATGAAGAGACTTTCTGGGTACATATTGGGTCATCAGTGGTGAATGTGACCTTTCACCTTCTTGATGAAGGATGGTGTGAACAGGTAAAACTGAGTGTGTCTTTTTTAATTCCAACAGTAATTCTTTCTACAATTGACAAATCCATCAAAACAATAGACTGACCTAACAACTCTTGGCCCCTGTGCACACAGGTTTACAGAGCTCTGTCCCAGCAGTGCCCCAGGGAGGAATGAGAGTTCAAAGCATGTTTTCCAAAGCTGTTTTTCCCCATAATGGAGAGTGGCAGGTGCATAGCCTCAGGGCAGGGTGATGCCATGAATTCCTGGATGGGACAGAAATGAAGCAATAAAATATATAAAAGCCAGAGCTCTTCTGATCTCAGGGACATTAAGGCAAGGTTAAACACTGTGACTCCATTTGAAATGTCTTCCTTGTGGTTCTAGCTGTGTCCCTGTGTGAACCAGTATTTAGCACACACTATCTACAGCTTGAGGGCATATAGGAATCCTGGGACCAGTTATGTACTACACAGATATCTAGTCTCACTGCAGGGGGCTGAGACATCAGAGATAATACTGACCATTCTCTCCCAATATCAGCAGAGACTTCAGCCTTTAACTTTATGTTTGGTTCACTTGACATGTTGTTTTCTGTGATTTTTCTCAACCCACTCCTGAATTTTTCATACAGTTCACAGGACATATCTCCCTGGAAATGCTATAATTCCATGAGGCCAAGTGTCTATAGAGATGGAGACTTGGTACTGGGTGGGTTTTTCCCCCTTTACTTCCTGGAACCAGAATCAGACATGATCCAGTTATCTTTTTTATCCAGGCCAACGGATAAAATGGAGAGAGACCGGTAAGTCCAACACTGAGTTATGTGTCAACTGTGGTTCAGACTGTGAGAGAGTGTGTGCTTGTACCTGTGTGTGGTTAATTGCACTTGGGAATTCTTAAAAAAGAACATATAGAGAAGTTGAAGGAATGCATGTCAGTGAAGGCTGCACTTGCTTCCCTTCTTTTGCCTTTCACAACCGTCCCTTTACATTTTCTGTTTGCTCTCCACTCCTGCAGAGAGTGAGAGATGGACATTTTCACCCACTCTATTGATCTCACCTCCTGATCAGCCTCCAAGAATCTTGAAATGAATATGCAAGGTCTGAACTTAAGACCTGGCAGCCTTGTGTAATGGAAAAAAGAAGTAAACCTGTCAGCTTGCAGCTGACAACAAGTGCTGTAAGTAACCCAGCAGTGAATAAAAATCCCTGTACCAGGGAATTAATTGCAATTAAGCAAAAATGATTAAAAGCAAGAAACATTTCAGTTCAATGCTCTTAAGTTTCATTCAAATAAGTAAAACTACGTATGGAACAGTCTTCAGTAGCATATTTTTAAAATTATTTACTTGATAGGTAGAGTTACAGACAGTGAGAGGGAGAGACAGAGAGAAAAGTCTTCTGTCTGCTGGTTCACTCTCCAAATAGCCGCAATGGCCAGAGCTTTGTCAATCCAAAGCCAGGAGCCAGGAGATTCTTCTGGGTCTCCCACACGGGTGCAAGGGACCAAGGACTTGGGCCATCTTCTACTGCTTTCCCTGGCAATAGCATACAGCTGGATGGGAATAGGAGCAGCTTGGACTAAAACTGGTGCCCATATGGGATGCGGCACCACAGGCAGAGGATTAACCTACTACGACACAGTGCCAGCCCCATCAGTAGCATATTTTTTGATTGGTCTACATAGTGTATAACAAATAAACCCTGTTTCTGAAATAAAAAAAAAAAAAACTTTTGAATCACCTGTTTATAAAAAGTAACAAAATTTGACTATTTTAGGTAAAAAAATTCAAATTCTCTTTGTTAGAATAATACAGAATTGTGTGAAACTTGAGAAAAATGCACTTATCCTAAAATCAAACACTGAATTTTAGAAAATGTATAGGCATATTTCATAAATTTAACACATATTGAAATAACAATCTATTAACCTCAACATTTAAAAAGGGATCAATGCACCCAAACAACAGATGACTCCATAAATTGATTTAATCCCACGTAATCTATTGACAAGTATGTATTTGCTTGACATTCAAATTATGGATAAAATATAGAAATAAGAAAAAATTTTGTAAGAAGAGGTGCAAAGGTATCCATTGTGTGAAAACAAAACATTCACACTCTTGGACAGGTAAAATTTGAGAGCCATTACTAAATCCCAAGAACTCATAATTTTGGTTAAGCTTTATAGAAACATGCAGAAAATATTAAAGAATAAAGAGTGAAATGGTGAAATGGAATTCAGAGCTTGAGGAAAACAGTGAATAAAATAAAGTGAACATTGTAAATATTCTGACAATTTGACGTTCTGAATGAAATGCTCTTTTTTAAAGCAACTATGTTTGAACAAAATTGCTTCTGTGAATGTTGGTATATTAAGTGGAAAATTACTGGAAGGGCTCATAAAAATGGCTTTGGTGAATAAATTAGAGATGCTTCCAAATGCTAAAATGACTGACAAGTCAGATGGTGTTCAATTATTTCAAAAGGTACTGAAAACATTGATGCTTGCCTTTTGGGTTCCATCCTTAAGTAGAAGTGAAATCCCATGTTGGGACACATCAAGGCTTTCCTGAAGGGCTTGGGAAGGTGAGTGTGATCATGGGCACAGTTTGCTTCAGAGGAGTCCAATGGCCATTCCATGATCTTCTAGAGCCCTTGGAACCTCACTCACACCTCCTCCATGTGCCAGAGCCTCAGCTCATCACTGAATGGAAGCCTGAGTCTGACCATTGCTGCTTCAGGGCATGGCTGTGGTGTTGCTCTTAATTCCATACTCTCTCCCTTCTTTTTGATGCTGCCCCTCTCTTTAGGTGGCTGTGGAAGAACTACCAATATGTGCTGGCCTTCTTCTTTGCCATCCAGGAGATCAATAAGGACCCCCAGCTCCTCCCCAACCTGACCCTGGGTTTCCAACTCTACAATTCTGTAACCAGTGGTCACTTCACCCTGAGGAGCACTCTGCACTGGCTGACTGGAAAGCATCATCTCATCCCTAACTACACCTGCCAGACACAAGGCAAGACAGTTGCCATCATTGCTGGAACCACATCAGCATTTTTGGCTGAAATTGGAACGATGTTGGAGCTCTACAAAACCCCACAGGTAAATGGGTTGTGAAATCTGGTGAGAAATACTTCCATCTCCCACCAGATCTGTTACATCTGGGGCAAGGTCCTGTGGAAGCCAAGTGACATATTCCACTATTAGTTGAAAAAGATTTTGGGGAATTCCTTAGACTGAGAAAGGGAAGGAACAGTGGAAGCTGAGAGCCTCCACCAAGATACTCTTCTGGGGCCAATGTATCCATCCCCACCTCTTGGGAATATAGATTGTTGACTGTTCACAGGAAATACCCACAGCACAGAGATGTCCTAGGATGACTCCATGTTATACATGGATATATGAAGTCCTGGGACAGTACTTTCCTTTGGATTCCACGGAACATAACAGCCCCAATGATCATTAAAGAGTGTTTGGGGCTGAGTTACAGTTGCATGAGATTTCACACCCTTCCAATCCTGACTTCTTCACATTCAGCAGATTCCTTCACAGCATTCCCAGTTCACTTTCCATGTGCAACAAAGAGATTTAAATCTTACTGTGTGTTTCATGAACTGAGAAACAATGAGACACACACAGTGTACACCCATTCACTAGTTTAGTCAACAAATACCCACTATGGCTCTGCTGCTGACTGGGCTTGAAAAACTGAGGGGCCTGGAACTCAATTCAAATCTCCCAATTAGGTGTCAGGAACCCAATTACATAATCCATTCAAGCGACCTCCAAGGGTCTGCATTCACATTCTTAGGATTCTTAAAGGAAACCCACTTCAAACAGGTGGCAATCTACACACATTACCAGCAAACTCACAGTAGAGTAGCATAGGAGGATTCTGGTCTGAAAAGCAAGTTTAAGAAAACTCAGAGATGGTAGGTGAGTGTTTTCTTCAAGGCAATTTAGGTTATGACAGAAAAATTAATGAAATTCAAGCTATCAAGAAATCAACACAGTAAAAGGTTGTTTGGCTCAGAGGAAACATTAACACCAGTTTCAATGGGGGCTATCTCCAGATGTAACATGGGGTGAAAAGTGGGAAAAACCAATGTCCTGGTCCAAAATCCATGCACTCTTCTTCCCTCAAATGAATATGAAGATTTACAGGTATCTTACACATTTTTGCATGCTGTGAATGAGGATATCCATTCTAATCCTGAAAGCAATAAGCATTGAAGCATGGATTTCTCTGAACCCAGATGATAGAACGTGGTCTTCTCTACCCACAAACCTCAGATCATCATGGTTTTCTTTCCATTCAGATCACATATGGTCCTTTTGATCCCATGCTAAGTGAGAGAGACAAGTTTCCATCGCTCTATCAGATGGCCACTAGTGACAGCTCTCTGGCCTGTGGAATGCTCTCCTTGCTACTACATTTTGGCTGGATTTGGGTGGCGATCTTTGTATCTAATGACATGAAAGGAGAGCAGTTCCTACAGGATATTGAAGCTGAGATGGTAAAGAAAGGTGTCTGCTTGGCCTATTCAGTAAAGCTCCCTGACGCTAAGTCAAGGTATGAAGAAAGTGAAATCTCTTTCCTAGAGGGGATCCGAATTTCATCAGCAAATGTGCATATTCTATATGGTGATGTGAGGAGCCTCTATACCATGGAATTTCTAAGCAAATACTATTTAACCCTGGGGAAGGTGTGGATCATGGCTGCAAAGTGGGAGATTGTTGTGCATGAGACAGACCACATGCTGCACTCTTTTCATGGAGGCTTCTCATTTTCACACCACAAGGGAGTAATTCCTGGCCTCAACCACTTTGTCAAGACAGTGGACCCTTCCCACTACCCAGAAGATTTCTTCCTCACTCAACTATGGCTTCATGCTTTTCACTGCTTACCTCCTGGGTCACTTTGTGGAACAATTGGAGTCTGCCCACCAAATGCTTCCTTTGAGTTTTTCCCAGGACACATTGACATGCTGACCATATCTGACTCCAGCTATTTCATCTACAATGCTGTGTATGCAGTGGTCCATGCCCTCCATAAGATGCTTTCAGAGCAAATAGAAAAGGGATCTCCAGGAGATGCAGCTCAACCTAGGATTCTTCCATGGCAGGTAAACATCTCCCAGAACAGGACATGCACTGAACACCTGATGGCATTCTCAGGTATTTTTTTTTGCATTACCATATGACCGTGTTTTCATGTTGAGAATGGCATGATCAGGTATGATGGAAAGTGGGCTCTTTCATACCTCACTGTGTTTAGATACATCTGTAATAGTTATCTGAGTGTGGAGGATTTGTTATCTGCTATTGAACATTTTAAAAAACAATTTCTGCTATGGAACATGTTGAAAATATTTAAACACAGTATAAATACTATGAAATGCACATAAGTCTACAGATAAATAGTTTTGGACATCTGATCACACTGATAACCAATGCCGAAAAATAGAACATAGCATTACTAATACCTAAATAGAGCTCTATATCCCCTACTCAATTTCTTTTTTTACATGTGATAGAGGAGCATATTGTCAATAACATGGTATGCTGCAGGGAAACAATATTAAGATTACATAGACAGTGATCAGACAACCACACCATTTTATACTCTATATATTAACTAGCACAAATAAGAGAAAACAAGATGTTTTTGTAGGCCTGGCTTATGTAATTTACTGTAATGTCCTCCAGTTTTAAATGTCAAGATTTCATTTTTCTCATGGATAAGTAATATTCAAATATATATATATCACAAATATATATATATATATATATATATATATATATATATATATCAGAATTCCATCACCCAGTCATCAGTTGATGAACATTTAGATGATTCCACATCTTAGGTATTGTGCATTGAGCTGCTATAGAATTGGGAGTGCAAGTGACTCTTTCATGTGCTTATTTTGTTTCCTTTGGATGCATTCACTAGAGTGAGAGAACTGGGCCATGTGGTAGAACTAGTATTGGTTCTTTGAGGAATTTCTCTACTATCTTCCATTATGGTTGTGCCAGCTTACAATCATTCCCATCAAATGTATTGGCGTATTTTTTTCCAGATCCTCATCAGAATTTGTTATTTTTCAAATTTTGGATAATACTCATTCTTGGCGGAGTGGAGTGAAATCTCACTGTAGTTGTTATTGGCACTTCCCTAATGGTTAGCAGTCCTGATCATCTTTTCATATTTCTCTTGGCCATTTGTATTTCATCCTTTGAAAAATGCCTGTTATTATCCTTAGGTCATTTCTTAACTGGATTTTTGGTTATGTTGTTGTTAAGTTTCTTGAACTCCTTATACAATCTGGAGATTAATACTTTATTGGATCCATGTTTTGCAAATATTTTCCCCCATTCTGTAAGTAGTGTCTTCACTTGGATGAGTGTATCTTTTGCTGAGTTACTTAGCTTAATGTATTTTGTTGCCTTTATTGCCTTTCTTTCTTGTATCTTATCCAAGAAATTGTTTCCTAGGTAAATGTCCTGCAGTGTTTCCCCAGTATTTGCCTCTTATAATTTGATGGTTTTGGATTTAGGCTTAGATCCTTGATAAAATATGAGTTGATATTTTTATAGGGTGTAAGGTAACAGTCTGAATTCAAATCTCTGCAAATAGAAATCCAAATTTCCCAACACTACTTGTTGAAGAGACTGTCTTTTTCTAGGGAGTGAGTTTAGTTCCATGAACATTTTCAACTCAGACTCTATAATGACAGATCATAGAAGAACAATGTTTCTCACTGTAGGATGAAATGCTATAAAGTATCTTTTTTTTTGACAGGCAGAGTGGACAGTGAGAGAGAGAGACAGAGAGAAAGGTCTTCCTTTGCCATTAGTTCACCCTCCAATGGCCGCCAGCAGGCTGCGGCACCGTGCTGATCCGATGGCAGGAGCCAGGTACTTATCCTGGTCTCCCATGGGGTGCAGGGCCCAAGTACTCGGGCCATCCTCCACTGCACTCCCTGGCCACAGCAGAGAGCTGGCCTGGAAGAAGGGCAACCGGGACAGAATCTGGCGCCCCGACCAGGACTAGAACCCGGTGTGTCGGCGCCGCAAGGTGGAGGATTAGCCTAGTGAGCTGCGGCGCCGGCCTATAAAGTATCTTAATACAGCTCATTACAAAGACTGGAAAGAAGATAATGATCAAAAACTACTCTTTTCTTTGAAATGATTGCAAAACTAGGAAATATGGACTATGTTGTATCCCACAGCAGCTAAAAATCTTTCTGATTTTAAAATATCCCCTATCATCTCAAAAGGTAGCATTATATGCAATAAAAATGAGTCAAAGTGCAGAGAGAGAAATAAAAGTCATGACACCACGGCTCACTAGGCTAATCCTCTGCCTGTGGCACTGGTACTCCAGGTTCTAGTCCCGGTTGGGGCACCAGTTCTGTCCCAGTTGCTCATCTTCCAGTCCAGCTCTCTGCTGTGGCCTGGGATGGCAATGGAGGATGGCCCAATTGCTTTGGCCCAGCACCCACATGGGAGACCAGGAGGAAGCACCTGGCTCCTGGCTTCAGATCAGCGCAGCACACCAGCCATAGCAGCCATTTGGGGGGTGAACCAATATAAAAGGTAGACCTTTCTCTGTCTCTCTCTCTCACTGTCTAACTCTGCCTGTCAAAAAAAAGTCATGGCACATTATTATTAAACTTTACTAAGGTGAAAATATTTTACAATAAATTACACATATACATCATACATAATTTTATAAGTTTAGAATTACCAAGGGCAGCCAGGGATGTACAAGCTGATTTGGGAAAATGTTTATTAAGAAAAATTATGCTTCAATTTTTAATTCATTTAATTAAATTCAACTGCACATTAGCAGGAAGCTGAATCAGTAGTAGAAAAGCTGGGATTTAAACTGGCACTCACAGGGGTTCTGGGCACAGTGGAAAGTGGCTTCACCTGCTGCACCACAAGACAGCACAAATTTGTTAAATGAAGAAATTTTTTCTAATATAAAAGAACAGATTTTATGTATTTCATTGATACAATTCTAAGAAGATAACCATCCTTTTTTTTCCTTTCTCAATCCCCACTACTTCCTTTCCTATTTTCCTTTTAATTTTTGCAATAACATCATTTCCATTTACTTTAAGTTGCAGGGTTAATACACTACTAATCATAAGTTCCACAAGTGAAAAGTAGAAAGACTACTACTCCACAGGAATTTACACAAGGGTAATAAACACAAACCAAATCCAGAGAAGACAGTTTCATTTTTATATATTGTGGGTTTTTCTTCCATTCTATAAATAGTACCTGTCACCAAAAAAAATTATTTGATATTTTCTTTATGGAATGGCTATATTTCGTTATGCATAATGGTATCCAGCTGAATCTATTTTTTTTTAAAAAAGAGAGAATTTCATAATTTTGGGGGGGTAGGATTAAACTTTTAAAAGTGCACACAGTTTCACTCCCCTGTGGAACCATCACAATGATCAAGATATCTCACATACAAAGCCGTGTTGTTCTCATGTGGAAGAACTAAGATGAGCTTTCCTAAATCTCTGACTAATCCTTCATGGTCAGCCACCTTGTGGGATACATTCTGTGATTTCTCTGTTTGGATTCAAATGCTCCCCATCATTTTAATTGGGGAGAGGCAGAATTCCCCACACTTGAACCCACAATATGGTGACCATTCAGACAAAACTCAGCCTTTACCAAGTAGACTCTCTGAGGATAGAGAGGAGGGAAAAGCAGGATTTCTCATGTGCACCTCCCACCTCTCATCTGAATGTTCTCCCTCTTTCCAATTGTGCCTCCCCTCCAGCTTCATCCACTTCTGAGGAAAATCCAATTTACCAACAGTGCTGGGGAGGATGTTTCCTTCCATGAAATGAGACACCGTATGGCACACTATGATATCCACAACATTGTGAATTTTCCCGCTGGATTTCGTTTGCTGATTAAAATTGGGGAGTTTTCCTCTGAGAGTGCACACGGCCAAGAGTTGGTCCTCAATGAAGACATGATAGAATGGCCTGTTGCATTTAAGGAGGTGTGGATCCATGTGAATATTGGATACATATGGAGGTTCTGAATAGAATCTGAGAGGAGATTATGTGTGAGAATTTAAATAAGCATTCAACTCTCATTTCACATCTTGGCTTCCAAAGTTATGGTGTTCCTTACACATATAAGAACCAGTGTGTATTAGAAGTGCACATGTGTATTAGATATTGTTGTTTTTTACTTTTGGCATATTTATGCATCCCGAGGTTGAGTGACTAGAATGAGCAAGGTTAAGGAATGGAGACAGAGATCAATATACAGAAATAAATTACTAAATGCATGTATACACAGATTCTAAAATTTTATTTCAACTTTTTTATTTATATAACTTGAAAAAATTTCATGTATTATATATATATATTTATAAGCATAGTGATATTTTAATCACTTGGTGAGAGTCATTATTATGTTTTGATGCAGTATGAACACAAGTAAATTATGAGTTGACTATTTGTAGAAACTATTCCCATTTTCCTTTGTCATTGTGCTTGTGAATCAGTTCAGTTTTTCTTCTGAATATCACCACACAGCTCTGATAAAAAAATTTATCATCATTGTGCTGTTGATACACCCCAGGCAATTTTGTGGCTGATTTTTATGACTATTGTATGTTATACCACAAATGCATTGGTAGAATCAGGAATTGATGCTCTCCCTGGGTCTAGACGTTTAGAAGTAGATCAATGCGCAATCCATGGTTTGTAACATTTGCTCATCTTTTACTTGTAGGCTTGTCTTTTTTCTGAGTAGCTACTAATAGAAGTGTACTTAGTCATCATATTTTTTGGATATTTTTTCTTGCATGTAAAATCTACTCAATAAAGGAAAGAGACATGTAAAATAGTCTCAGACATACACATTCTGAGAATGATTACCACATAAAAACTGAACTGAAAAGATTTCAGAGGAAGCAATTCAATAAAGAGACAAATGCCCAGAAGCATAGATCCAGTGATGAGCAAAATTAAACCCATCAGGTGCCCTCATAATATTTGGCAGTCAATTGACAAACCTGGAATGAGCATCTTAGAAACTCGAATGGGATGTATGAATAAAATCAACAAATACAGACTGGGGAGGACATAATGATGACCTTGGGATGAAAAGGCAGTTAGAGACATCCTATCACAGTGCTTAATGTCATGCAAAGCAATAACCATCACTTCTCTTTCCCCATCAGACTCCTCAGTCTTTGTGTAGCCAGAGGTGTGGTCCAGGATTCAGGAAAATACCACAGGAAGGAAAACATGTCTGCTGCTATACTTGCGTTGTTTGTCCAGAAAGAGACATTTCCAATCATACAGGTAGAAAACATATAACTTACCTGTGAGAACCCCAGGTTCTGAACTGTTTCTTGATAAAAAGTAAACCAAGAATATTTGGGATGAGATAATAGTCTTCACTCATTATTTCCATTCCCTTGTTGTATGCTCACTATTGCCATCTCATTAAGTGTAAGCTGTTGTCTAGTGGTGCTTATCCTCTCAAGCTCAATGCTGACAATAATTCTATCTGTCATCCTTCTTTCCCATCCAATGATGGACAAGACTCTCAAATTGAGATCTAAGGTCTAAACAAGAAATACAATATTTGTGTTTTTAAGGATATCTAGAAGGCTTGAAATCAAAACTTTTTAATAAACAACTGATAAGCAGGTAGCTACTTCACATGAATTGTGATGGGAATACTGTATTACTTTCTGTGCTGCCTCTTTGACATAGTGCATGGTGTGCAGTACACATAATGAATGCAACCACTTTTCCTTTGTGTACAAACCAGAAGAAGAGGAAAAACAAGATTCAATATAGAGACACAGCATCCTAAAAATGATGCAACTTGCTAACTCAAAAAACATTTAAGGAATGTTAAACATCAAATAAAATATCAAAGCCAAATGTTTTGAGAAATGTAAAAATCTCATTGGTAAATAGTTCCACTGTTCAATGTAGAATAAATATGGTATTAATAATTTGAATTCTTCCAAAGGATGTTTTAATTCACATAATCTTTGCTCAAGAAACATTTTGATTTCAGTATCTTCAAACAAGCTATATATAGTTTCAAGTAGAAAGAAGATAACAGAAAAATAACTTCAAGTTTCTGTGAAAACACTCAGCATGGAGAAAGTTAGTGAAAGAAAGAAAACTAAAGTATCATGCATTAACCCATTGTACAATATACCCTTGCCTGTGTATTCCTGGGGTATCTCTGAGACAGGTGCCAGAAGCACCTACATTCTATTAAAAGTAAACAGTATACATTGAAAAGAATTGAAAGAGAGAATTCCTCTAAATTTTTGCAAATGTTCATATTCCCTCTTTTTACGAAATATATTTATTTATTTGTTTCAATATTAGAGTTACAGATAGAGGGAGAGTGTAATAGAGAGGGAGAGAAGATACAGAGAAAATCTTCCATCAGGTAGATTCACTTTCCAGATAGCTGCAATAGCTGGTTATGGGCCAGGCCAAAGAAAGAAACCAGGAGCTTCTTCCAGGTCTTGCAGAGGCCCAAACATTTGAGCCTTCCTCTGCTGGTTTCCTAGGCACATTGGCATGGAGATGGTTTGGAAGTGAAGCAGCCAGGACATGAACAGGTGCCTGTATGAGATGCCATCATCGCAAACAGTGACTTTAACCACTACATCACAAGTCTTGTCCCAGAAGCTTGTATTTTTGCATGAGCACCAAGGATAAAAGCAAAGTAGGACTCTTACTGCAAGTGTAGCCCTACTAATAACATTTTTTTTATTTTTTAAAAAAAGATTTATATATTTTATTTGAAAATCAGAGATTCAGAGAATGAGAGAGAGAGAGAGAGAGAGAGAGAGAGAGAGAGAGAGAGAGAGAGAAAATTTCAATCTAATTGTCAGGCCCCAGATGGAAACATTGGCTCAGGCTGGGCCAGGCAGAAGCCAGGAGCCAAGAGCTTCCTTTGGGTCTCCCACATGGGTGTGGGGGTCCCAAGTACTTGGGCCATCTTCTGCTATTCTTCCTAGGCAATTAGCAGGGACCTGGATTGGAAACTGATCAACTGGGACACAAAACAATATCCATATGGGATGCTGGCATTGTAGGTGGTGGCTTTACCTACTATGCCACAACAATGACCCTATTTTTGTTTGTTTGACATTTGAAAGAGAGACATATTCACCAACTGGCCTATTCTTAATGACTTTTCTCATGCTATAGCAGCAGAAGTGCATTATTTCAAGTGAGACAATGTGGTGTACAATTTGGTGTTCACGTGAGATAAAATGGTGAAAAAGTCATGCTTTCAGGTTAACAAGAGTACCTAGTTGTGTTTCGGTAACATGATGAAAATACTACTTACTTTCTTATAACCTCAGAAAGATAAACAGCTACAGTTCTCTTTTATTCAAGCACAGTATCACAACAGATATATGGAAATACTGACAAGATGAGTCCATGTAGGAATTAGAGTAGAGAAAAATGTACGGAGGTCTCAGGAATGACACATGATTTATATAAGTCATCTCCATTTGAGAATAAGTGAGAAAAACCTTAACACTGATGACCCCAGATAAATACTACAATCCATGTGAATAAAAGGATTCTCCTGAGAAAGTAACTGGGGGCTGTAGTGAAGAGGGCTTGGAAGAATCCATGCCCATATGAAATACAGGAAATTCATCATTTTATAGAAATTAAAACACTAAAATAAAATCTCTGAGCGATAAGATGAGTTCACAGAGCCCCATGTGCCTAGGTGCTTGTTTGAATGAATTTCTGCCAAATGGAAATGGGCATTCTCACTGGATTAGGAATGCAGGAATTTTCTCTAGTGTTTCTTGGTATCCATCACTACAGGCTGGACTCAATGTGACACTGCAAAGGTGACCATATTTCTTAACAGGGATAGAGGAGAAAATTATGAAATGGAAACAGAGTCTTCCTTTTTCCCACAGATGCAGAGCAGTGTATCCCATGTGCAGATCACGAGTACCCAAACATGGAAAGAAACCACTGCCTCCCCAAGCTGGTGACATTCTTAGCCTTTGAGGAATCCCTGGGGATGGCTCTGGCCTGCATGGCTCTGTGCATCTCTGTCCTCACAGCTGCAGTCCTCTGGGTCTTTGTGAAGCACCGAGACACTCCCATTGTCAAGGCCAATAATAGGACCCTCAGCTACATCCTGCTCATCACCCTCCTCCTGTGCTTCCTCTGTTCCTTACTCTTCCTTGGCCGTCCAAACACAGCCACCTGCCTCCTCCAGCAAATAGCATTTGGTCTTTTGTTCACAGTGGCTGTTTCTACTGTGCTGGCCAAGACCATCACTGTGATTTTGGCCTTCAAAGCACTGAAACCTGGAAGAACAATGAGGCGACTGCTGGTATCAGGAGCTTCTAACTCCCTCATTCCCATCTGCTTCCTGATCCAACTGGCTCTCTGTGGCATCTGGTTGGGAACCTATCCTCCCTTTATTGAGTTAGATGCACACTCTGAGCATGGCCACATCATCCTGGTTTGCAACAAGGGCTCAGTCACTGCCTTCTACTGTGTCCTGGGCTACCTGGGCTCCTTGGCCCTGGTGAGCTTCACTGTGGCTTTTCTAGCCAGGAATCTGCCTGACACGTTCAATGAAGCCAAGTTCCTGACCTTCAGCATGCTGGTGTTCTGCAGTGTCTGGGTGACCTTCCTGCCTGTCTACCACGGCACCAAGGGGAAGGTCATGGTGGCTGTGGAGGTCTTCTCCATCTTGGCCTCCAGTGCAGGGCTCCTGGGCTGCATCTTTGCCCCCAAGTGCTACATTATACTCATAAAATCTGATAAAAATTCTTTGAAAGCTTTAAAGAACCAACACAGTTATGCAGGATCCTAAAGCATTTTTTCTTGAGTTTCTTCACATTTTCAAATTTTGTAAACAGAAACCAAAGGATAGTGGCATTCCAACACTGGAAAATAAGCAAAACTAAAACCATCATTGGTTAGACATTTGTCCTAGCAATTAAGATGGGTTTGTGTCACATGACAGTAGCTGAGATTCCCAGGAAAATAAACCTTTTGAGTGAGTGGTGACAACTCAGAGTTATTCAGTTCCTGTCAGTCAATTTTTTTTCTTGGCTTCTGGCTCTGGCCTCAATCCAGGCTCAGCCACTGTGGGCATTGAGAGGTGATGCAGTGAAAGGTTGTTCTCTCAACAATCTCTCTCCTTCTCTCTGTTTCTCTTTCTGCCACTCAAAAAACACAATTCAGGATAGAAATATTTTCATATAACATAAAAGGAATCACTGTTTTAGTACTGAAACAGAACTGGCCATCAACTTATAAAGAGCAATCTCATTTTATATGATAGGGCTATCCCTAAAAATGTGCACACTAACTAACTTCCTTTTTGTTTATCAATTTAGATGCTATGTATGTTCATATTTGACAACACATTTCAGTTATACATTCTTTATGTTGCTTCTCTGAAGGTCATGGGGAATTTGTCATTTTGTGCTTATAATTTAAGTGGAATTAATTTCCCAAATATAAAAGTCAACTAATCCTTGAACATTCTTTTCTTTGGATGCTGTATTGTTCATAAATCTCTTAGTAAATAATTACTGTCTGGCTAATTGGAAATGGTATATTTATCACTTATGTAGGTAGTTTTCAGGATTACATAGGAGTGATGCTATAATTGTCTGATCTATCATTTGACTGCTAGCTTTGCTTAGAGTTTTTATTCCAGGAGACAATGATGCTATTTTTGAAATTCACACACCCCACAAGATCCACTGAAGTAAATAGAGCAAATAGAAAAGGGATCTCTAAGAGATGCAGCTCAACCTAGGATTCTCCCATGGTAGGTAAACATCTCCCAGAACAGAACACGCATTGAACACCTGTTGGCATCCTCAGGTATTTTTATTGCAGTTCCAAGTGATCAGGCATGATGGAAAGTGGGCTCTCTTTCATACCTCACTGGGCATAGATATATCTGTAGTTGTTATCTGTGTGTGGAGGATTTATGATCTGCTATTGAGCATTTAAAAAAACATTTCTGCTATGGAACATGTTGAAAATATTTAAAAACTGTATACATACTAAGAAATGCACGAAAGTCTACAGATAAATGAGTTTTCATCATTGCATCACACTCATAATCAACACCCAAATTCAGCACATAGCATTGCTAGTATCCCAAAGGAGCTCTGTATCCCAACTCAATTTTTTTAACATGTGAAAGAGGAGCATATTGTCATTAACATGATATGATTCAGTGAAGCTATGTTACTATTAAATAGCCAGTGATCTGACAACCACACAATTTTATACTCTGTATATTAACTAGCAGAAGTAAGAGAAAACTCGATATTATTTTAGGTCTGGCTTATATAATTTACTGTAATGACCTCCAGTTTTAAATGCCATGTATACATTCTCTCTCATGGCTGAGTAATATTCCATTATATACATATATATACACATGTACATATATATTTTTATGTATGTATATGTGTATATGTGTGTGTGTGTGTGTGTGTATATGTCACATTTCCTTCATACAGTCATCAGTTGATGGACATCTAGATGATTCCACATCCTAGCTAATGTGCATTGAGCTGCTATAAACATGGGAGTATAGGTTATTCCTTCATGTGCTGATTTCATTTTCTTTGAATGCATTCCCAGGTGTGGACAGCTAGACCATATGATACAACTAGTATTGCATTTCTGAAGACTCATTCTGCTATCTTCCATTATGGTTGTATAAGCTTACAATCTTTCCCATCAACAAGATATTTAGGGACTTCTTTTCCAGATTCTCACCAGACTTTGTAATTATCCACATTTTTCACATTCTAAGTGGGATGGAGTGAAATCTCACAGTAGTTTTTATTGGCACTTCCCTGATGATTAGCATCCAAGTGCTTGGGACCCTGTAGTCACATGGGAGACACAGTTGAAGCTGCTGCATCCTGGGTTGGCTTGGCCTAGTCCAAGTCCTTGCAGCCATTGTGGAGTGAATCAGCAGATGCAAGATCTGTCTCTTCTTTCCCTCTCTGTATCTCCCTCTCTCACAGTAACTCTGATTTTCATAATTTTTAAAAGTTTAACAAAATTGAATGAACTATCTGTTGATTTTGGTGTTATGAATCAGAAATTTAAGCATAATTTTTCTTAATAAACATTTTACAAAATCTGCTTGTATATCCCTGGCTGTACCTGGTAGTTCTAAACTCATAAAATCATTTATGCTGTGTATGTGCAGGTCTATTTGTATAGCATTTTCATCTCAGTAGAGTTTAACAGTAATATGCATGAGTTTTATTTGTCTCTCTGCACTTTGACTCTTTTTTCTTGATAATACCGGTACCTTTTGAGATGATAGGGGAAATATTTTACATTCAAAAAAGATAATTATGAATGTCCTGATGGTAGTTAGGATCTGGACAGTATGTATTAGCCCTGACTTTCTGAGTCTCCTGACACCTTTGTGGGATGGCCAATTCTTTAAACAACTATCATCTTGTCTTCACTAATTTGAACCAAGGACTTCATAAATAACAATAATCTTTGGAAACATTCTTGGCCTATATACTTACTTTTCTAGTTATGAGGCTACCAAATCACAACTGGTGTGTCAACTATTATTGTACTTAAACACAGAAATTACATAATCAAGTAAACATGCTGATGTCCATTTACATATATGTATATGCAGATTATATATATTTCTTCTGTGAGACATTAAATTTATTTGATTTACTCAAATAACTTGATCAGTATATTTTCCTGTACATAAATGGAGAAATTCCTAATTGTGTTCTACAATGGGTATTAGATTTATGTAAGCTAGAGTTAAAATCAAGAAAAATCCATATATAATCCAATGGGTGTACCCTGTGCTTATGTGCATGCTTAGTGATCTTGTAAATAATAATAGGCTCACAACCCTTCCTTACTCTTTGTGGCAGGCTTTCTATATGACATCACTTCCTGTGTCAGAGTCATTTTATGATATAACATTGACCCCACTTCTATTTTCCCCATCTGGGTCTCACAGAGAGCATGGGCTACAGTGTATAGCATTATAGAGGAGATAGCTCCTGTGGGATACACCATAGTCCATATTTCCTGGCTTTGCAATACTTTCAAAGTAAAGTGTGGTTTTGATCATTACCTTCTTCCTAGTCCTAGTAATGAGCTGCTGTATTAAGATATTTTATAGCATTTCATCCTACAGTGAGAAACAGTATTCTTCTATGATCTGGCATTATATAGTCTGAATTGAAAATGTTACATGGAGCTAAACTCACTCCCTAGAGAAGGAGTCTCTTCAATAAATGCACACATTTGGATTTCCACATGCAGAGATTTGAAATTGGACTGCTACCTTACAACCTATACAAATATCAACTCATCATTTATCAAGGATCTTAGCCAAAAACCTGAAACCATCAAATTACAAGAGGCCAACACTGGGGAAACACTGCAGGACATGTGCCTAGGCAATGATTTCTTGGATAAGACCCCAAAACTGGCCAGCACCATGGCTCACTAGGCTAAACCTTCGCTTGTGGCACTGGTACTCCAGGTTCTAGTCCCGGTTGGGGTGCTGGTTCTGTCCCAGTTGCTCATCTTCCAACCAGCTCTCTGCTGTGGCCCAGGAGGGCACTAGAGGATGGCCCAAGTGCTGGGCCCTGAACCCGCATGGGAGACCAGGAGGAAGCACCTGGCTCCTGGCTTTGGATCCCCATAGTGGCCATTTTGGGGGAGTGAACCAAATGAAGGAAGACCTTTCTCTCTGTCTCTCTCTCTCACTGTCTAACTCTGCCTGTCAAAAAAAAAAAAAGACCCCAAAAGTACAGGCAATAATGGCAACAATAGACACATGGGATTAAATCAAGCTAGGTAACTTTTGCTCAGCAAAAGATATATTCATCAAAGTGAAGATACAGCTAACAGAATGGGAGAAAATATTTGTAAAATATGCATTCAATAAACTATTAATACCAAGATCGTATAAGGAATTCAAGAAACTTAACAACCACATAATCAGCATTCCAATTAAGAAATGAACTGGGGACAGTGCTGTGGTGCAGCAGATTAATGCCCTGGCCTGAAGCACCAGCATCCCATATGGGCACTGGTTTCAGACCCAGCTGCTCCACTTCAGATCCAGATCTCTGTTATGGCCTGGGAAAGCAATAGAAGATGACCCAAGTTCTTGGACCCCAGCACCCATGTGGGAAACTTGGAAGAAGCTCCTGGCTCCTGTATCCTTGCTTCAGAACTGCACAGCTCAGCCATTGTGGCCAACTGGGGAGTGAACCATCAGATCAAAGACCTCTCTCTCTCTCTCTCTCTCTCTCTCTGCATCTCCTCTCTCTGTGTAACTCTGACTGTCAAATAAATAAATAAATCTTAAAAAAAGAAATGAACTAAGGATATGAACAAGCATTTTTAAATGGATGAAAAATAAATGGCCAAGAGACACATGAAAAGATCTCCCCATCATTTTAATTGGGGAGAGGCAGAATTCCCCACACTTGAACCCACAATATGGTGACCATTCAGACAAAACTCAGCCTTTACCAAGTAGAATCTCTGAGGATAGAGAGGAGGGAAAAGCAGGATTTCTCATGTGCACCTCCCACCTCTCATCTGAATGTTCTCCCTCTTTCCAATTGTGCCTCCCTTCCAGCTTCATCCACTTCTGAGGAAAATCCAATTTACCAACAGTGCTGGGGAGGATGTTTCCTTCCATGAAACAAGACATCGTATGTCACACTGTGATATCCACAACATTGTGAATTTTCCCGCTGGATTTCATTTGCTGATTAAAATTGGGGAGTTTTCCTCTAAGAGTGCACACGGCCAAGAGTTGGTCCTCAATGAAGACATGATAGAATGGCCTGTTGCATTTAAGGAGGTGTGGATCCATGTGAATATTGGATACATATGGAGGTTCTGAATAGAATCTGAGAGGAGATTATGTGTGAGAATTTAAATAAGCATTCAACTCTCATTTCACATCTTGGCTTCCAAAGTTATGGTGTTCCTTACACATATAAGAACCAGTGTGAATTAGAAGTGCAGATTTGTATTAGATATTGTGTTTTTTTACTCTGGGCATATTTATGCATCCCGAGGTTGAGTGACTAGAATGAGCAAGGTTAAGGAATGGAGACAGAGATCAATATACAGAAATAAATTACTAAATGCATGTATACACAGATTCTAAAATTTTATTTCAACTTTTTTATTTATATAACTTGAAAAAATTTCATGTATTATATATATATTTATAAGCATAGTGATATTTTAATCACTTGGTGAGAGTCATTATTATGTTTTGATGCAGTATGAACACAAGTAAATTATGAGTTGACTATTTGTAGAAACTATTCCCATTTTCCTTTGTCATTGTGCTGTGAATCAGTTCAGTTTTCATGTATTATGTGTATATATATATATATATTTATAAGCATAGTGATATTTTAATTACTTGGTGAGAGTCATGTTTTGATGCTGTATGCACACAAGTAAATTATGAGTGGACTTATCCATCACCTATATGTAGAAAAAATTCCCATTCTCTATATTTTCATTGTGCTTTCCAACCAGTTCAGTTTTTCTTCTGAATTGTACCTCATAGCTGTGTTGAAATACCCCAGACAATTATATGGGTGATTTGTTTAACTGTTGTGCGTTAAATTACAAATGCATTAATTGTCTCTAGAACTGATGCTCTTCCTGGGTCCAAAAGTCCAGAAATAGATCAATGCACAATCGTTGGCTTATAACATTTTCTCATCACTTCTGTGTGGGCGTGTCTTTCCCTGAGTAATTACTGAGAATTGTACCTAGTCATTCTGATTTTTTGGATATTTTTTCTGACATGTAAAACATACTCAATCGAGGAAAGAGGCATGTAAAATAGTCTGAGACATATACATTCTCAAAATAATTACCACATAAAAAGATGAACTGAAAAGATTTCAGAGGAAGCAATTCAACAGAAAGAGACAAATGCTTAGCATAGATCTGGTGAAGTACTAAATTAAAGCCATCAAGTACCCTTATAATATTTGGTAGACAGCTGATAAACCTGGGATGAGCATCACAGAAACTCCAAATTGGACATCTAGGTAAAATCAAGGAGACTCAGATTGGGGAGGACATAGTGATGACCTTGTGGGTGATGAGGCAATTAGAGACATCCTATCACAGTGCCTAATGATGTACAAAACAATGACCATCACTTCTCTTTTCCCCTCAGACTCCTCAGTCATTATGTAGACAGAGGTGTGGTTCAGGATTCATGAAAATGCCACAGGAAGGGAGACTTGTCTACTGCTTTACTTTGTTGTTTGTCAAGAAAGAGACATTGCCAATCGTACAGGTAAAAAACATATAACTGACCTATGAGAACTCCAGTCTATGAAATACCTCTTGATAAAAAGTAAACCAAGCATATTTGTGATGGTATCAGAGTGCTCTGTAATTTTCCATGCACACCTTTACTCACTCTTTCCATACCCTTGTTGTATGATCACTATCACTATCTCATCATGTGTAAGCTGTTGTCTGGTGGTGCTCATCCTCTCAAGCTCAACTCTGACAATGAATCTATCTGGATCCTTCTTTCCCATCCAATGCTGGATGAGACTGTCTCAATCTGTGTCTAAGGTCTAAACAATAGATATAAGTCAGATATTTGTTAAGGTTCCCTTAGGATTTCTAAAAGTCATGAAATAAAAATATTTTCATAAACAACTAAAAAGCAGGGAGCTACTTCACATGAGGTGTGCCAGAATACTGTATTGATTTCTGTGCTACATCTTTCACATAGTGCATGATGTGTAGTACACATAACGAATGCCTCCACCTTCTCCTTTTATTGTATACACTAGAATAAAAGAAAACCAAGATGAAATTTAGAGACAAAACACTCTAATAAGGGTGCAACTACATCACACCTCAAGCCCATGAAGCTTCTATTCTTGCATGATTACCAACTTAAAACCTGAGTAGCACCCTTACTGCAAGTATGGCCCAAGTAATATCATTTCCTTTCTTTTTTTAAAAAAGTATTTATTTTATTTGAAAGAGTTACAGAAAGAGAGAGAGAGAGAGAGAGAGAGAGAGAGAGAGAGAGAGAGTCCATCTATTTATTCATGCTCCAGACAGACACAATTGCCCAGGTTCAGCATGGCGGATGCCAGCAGCCAGGTTCACTTGGGTTCAGGGGACCCAAGCACTTGGGTCATCTTCTGCTGCTTTTTTCATTTCATTAGCAGGGAGCTGGATTGATATGGATCTACTAGAACACAAAACAATGTCCAAATGTGTTGCTGGTATTGCAGGTGGTGGCTTTACCTGCCATGCCACAATACTGAAGATATTTTTGATTTTTACATTGACATGTGATTGAAAGAGAGACAAATTCACCAGCTAGCCTGTTCTTAATATTTTAAATGGTCTTCTCCATTTGAGTATAAGTAAGAAAAACCTTAAACCTGATGACCCCAGATAAATATTCTAACCCATGTGATTACAAGGCTTCTCCTGAGAAAGACCCTGGGGACAGTAGAGAAGACGGTTTGGAAGACTCCATGCCCATATGAAATACAGGAAATTCATCATTTTCTAGAAATTAAAGCACTGAAAGAAATATCTCTGGGTGAGAAGATGAGTCCACATAGCCCTATATGCTAAGGAGGTTGTTTGAATGAGTTTCTGCCAAATGGAGATAAACATCATACCTGGAACAGGACTGCTGAAACCTCCTCTATTGTTTCTTGGTATACATCAGAGCAGACAGGACTCACCACAACATTGCAAAGGAATGTTTCCTTAACAAGGAAGAAGGAGCAAATTGTGAAATGGAAACACAGAGTCTTCCTTTTCCACACAGATGCAGAGCAGTGCATCCCATGTGCAGATCACGAGTACCCAAACCAGGAAAGAAGTCGCTGCCTCCCTAAACTGGTGACATTCTTAGCCTTTGAAGAATCCCTGGGGATGACTCTGGCCTGCATGGCTCTGTGCTTTTCTATCCTTACAGCTGTGGTCCTCTGGATCTTTGTGAAGCACCAAGACACTCCCATCATCAAGGCCAATAATAGGACCCTCAGCTACATCCTGCTCATCACCCTCCTCCTGTGCTTCCTCTGCTCCTTACTCTTCATTGGCCATCCCAACACAGCCTCCTGCATTCTATAGCAAATTACATTTGGCCTTAGGTTCACAGTGGCTGTTTCCACCATGCAATCCAAGACCATCACTGTGATTCTGACCTTCAAAGCACTGAAACCTGGAAGAACCATCAATTTCTGGTATCAAGCACTTCTAACTTCATCATACCCATCTACTCCTTGTTCCAACTGGCTCTTTGTGGCATCTGGTTGGGAATCTCTCCTTCCTTTATTAAGTTAGATGCACTCTCTTAGCATGGTTTTATTATCCTGGCATACAAGAAATTTTCCTTCCCTGCCTTCTATTGTGTCCTGGGCTATTTGGTCTCCTTTGCCCTGGCCAGCTTAACTATGGCTTTCCTAGCCAGGAATCTGGCTGACACATTCAATGAAGCCAAGTTCAGCATGCTGGTGTTCTTTTTTTCTGACAAGCAGAGTGGACAGTGAGAGAGAGACAGAGAGAAAGGTCTTCCTTTTTCCTTTGGTTCCCCCCCTCCAATGGCATCTGTGGCTGGCACGCTGTGGCCAGTGCACCATGCTCATCCAAAGCCAGGAGCCAGGTGCTTCTCCTGGTCTCCCATGCGGGTGCAGAGCCCAAGGACTTGGGCCATCCTCCACTGCTTCCTGGGCCACAGCAGAGAGCTGGACTGGAAGAGGAGCAACCGGGACAGAATCCGGCGCCCTGACCAGGATGAGAACCCAGGGTGCTGGCACCACAGGTGGAGGATTAGCCTATTGAGCCACAGTGCTGGCCTTTTTTTTTTTTCATGCTGGTGTTCTGCAGTGTCTGGGTGACCTACCTGTCTGTCTACAAAGGGGAAAGCCATGGTGGCCATGGAGGTCTCCATCTTGGCCTCCAGTACAGGGCTCCTGAGCTGCATCTTTGCCCCCCAAGTGTTATATTATTCTCATAAAACCTGATAAAAATACTTTGAAATGTTTAAAGAACCAACACAGTTCTAGCGGATCCTGAAAGTTTTTTCATGAGTTTCTTCACATTTTCCTACTTTAATCAAAAAACAAAGGGCAGCAGCATTTCAACCGTATCAAATAAGCAAAACTATAAACCATTGTTGGTTAGGAAGTTAGCCCAGCTATTAAGATGACCATGTCCCACATGACAGTAGTTGTGTCTGTAACTGGGCTATGACCCCTCACCCCACTCCAGATTCCCAGGAAAATAAACCCTTTGAGTCAGTGGTGACAACTCAGAGCTATTGGGCCCCTGTCAGTTTACATTTTTTCTGGCTCTTGGCTCTGGCCTCTGTCCAGGCTCAGCCACTGCAGGCACTGAGAGGTGAATCAGTGAAATGTTGTTCTCCAACCATCTCTCTCTCTCTGTTTTTCTCTCTCTGCCTCTCAAAAAAATACAATGCATACTAGAAGTATTTTAATATGAAATAAGAGTAATATTTAAAACTGAAACACAGGAGACCAAGTTTTAAATCAAGTTGTAAATAGCAATGTCATTTTATGATAGGGCTATGCCTGAACTTATAGACACTGTTTACTGCTTAGGAGATTTGTCATTCTATAAGACTGCTGTGTGAACTGCTTCCCATGTTCAAACATTCTCACTGTTTTAATTCTTTTTTTAAACATTTATTTAGTAAATATAATTTTCCAAAGTACAGTTTATGGATTACAATGGCTTTTCCCCCCCATAGCTTCCCTCCCACCTGCAACCCTCCCATCTCCCGCTCCCTCTCCAATCCCATTCACATCAAGATTCATTTTGCATTATCTTTATGTACAGATCAATTTAGTATATATTAAGTAAAGATTTCATCAGTTTGCACCCACACAGAACATAAAGTGTAAAATACTGTTTCAGTACTAGTTATAGCATTAATTCACATTGCACAATACATTAAGGACAGAAATCCCATATGAGGAGTAAGTACATGGTGATTCTTGTTGACTTAACAATTTGACACACTTGTTTATGGCGTCAGAAATTTTCCTAGGCTCTAGTCATGAGTTTCCAAGGCTATGGAAGCCTCTTGAGTTCTCTGACTTCGATCTTATTCCAACAGGGTCATAGTCAAAGTGGAAGTTCTCTCCTCCCTTCAGAGAAAGGTACCTCCTTCTTCGATGGCCCATCCTTTCCACTGGGATCTCACTCACAGAGATCTTTCATTTAAGGATTTTTTTTTGCCAGAGTGTCTTGGCTTTCCATGCCTAAAATACTCTCCTGGGCTCTTCAGCCAGATCCCAATGCCTTAAGGGCTGATTCTGAGGCCAGAGTGCTGTTTAGGACATCTGCCATTCTATGAGTCTGCTGTGTATCCCCCTTCCCATGTTGGATCATTCTCTCCCTTTTTTATTCTATCAGTTAGTATTTGCAGACAGTAGTCTTGTTTGTGTGATCCTTTTGACTCTTAGACCTATCATTATGATCAATTGTGACCTGGAATTGATCACTTGGACTAGTGAGATGGCATTGGTATATGCAACCTTGATGGGATTGTATTGGAATCCCCGGCACGTTTCTAACTCCACCATTTGGGGCAAGTCAGCTTGAGCATGTCCCAAATTGTACATCTCTTTCCTCTCTTATTCCCACTCTTATATTTAACAGGGATCACTTTTCAGTTAAATTTCAACACCCAAAAATAAATTTGTGCTATGTGTCCCATGTTAGATATTTAAGAGATGTTTCCAAATACATGCATTTTTAAAATTTATAGAAGGCAGTGAACCTTCTGGTAAATGTTTCCTAATGGTTGAAATTGCTTGCCAAGTTTTCCTTTGATATGGGTACTGTCAGTAAGCAATCTGAGACTTCCTTCCACATTTCTCTATTCTAAGCCTGGCTTTTTCCCTCATTTTTCTATTCTCTTCAAGGTGGAAACTGACTCTATGCTAAAAGATTCTCCAAGATTCAAAATTTTTTATTTAGTTCTTGTAAAAGGGATGGCTAACATTTTCTGTAATAATAGTATAGCAAAGGGACAGCTTAAATTATGATTTCATAGCTAGATTTACTTTGCCGTGGGCACAGTAAACA
Source organism: Oryctolagus cuniculus (assembly GCF_964237555.1). Lineage (NCBI taxonomy): Eukaryota > Metazoa > Chordata > Mammalia > Lagomorpha > Leporidae > Oryctolagus > Oryctolagus cuniculus. The sequence goes on along the minus strand of NW_027208201.1, from coordinate 7,464,991 downwards.
GACAAAACCTCCCTTGCAGACCAAACAAAGGGAGTGAAAGTTTTAAAGTGGTGACATAGCTTTCCTCATGGGCATTCTCTACCTCAGAAAAACACTACTAGAACATGCCAGTGACTATAGACTTCCAGTTTAGGCCACTGGAGACTAGGGATGGGACTTGAGCACTCCCTTGACTTGCATCCTCTGGTCTGTTTAAAAAAAAAAAAAAAACAAGGATCAGAAGAAAGCTAGGTATCAGACACAATGTAAAGATAGGTGGCAGGCCTATTAACAGCGGCTCTCTTCAGTGATCTGCCCTCAAAGAGACCCAACAGGCCAGTCCATTGCAGTGGCTTTCAATGTGGAAAGCTAGGGCTTCAGCAGAAAGTCAGCTTATGAAGAGCCTTGGCAGCTCTGCCAGCAAAGAGGTGGATCATCAGAAATGGAACTGTCCTGGAGTTGAAAGACACCCAGGTCAGAGCCACATATCTTTCTAGCTCTAAGCTGAAAATCCCTTCACTCAGCCCAGCTTCCAAAGTAACCACTGCTGCTGAGGGGTTGGCCAAGTACAGCTGGTAATAGTGCAGACAGAAATGTAAATTTCCTGTTAGAGTTGCAAACTGCCTTTGCCTGGCCAGCTCTCCTCCCATGCCAGGTAGGTAATAGAAATCAACATGGTGTTTTCCCCAAGGAGGTTCACGCCTCCCTTGGGATGTGCCCATTGGGCAGAGATAGATAGGCCTGGGCCACATAACTGACAAGGCATTAAAGCCCAACAGATTATTATCTGGCCCCTTCTGTCAGTTTATATTTTCCTCCCAATTGGGGAACTTATTTGTGGCTTTGAAAGCACCTTTCTTAGGTTCTCCAATAATGACTATGTCTTTTTTTCTAGACCCTATCTAGCTCATCTGGGGCCTTGTTCCTTTGTAATTATAGCCTCTACTCTAACACCAATGCCTCTACTCCCAAACTGTGTGTATTTATGGTGCTCTAGCCCAATTAATGTTGCATAATTGTTCAGAATTTCTCTACAGACAAACCCCTCTATCCGAAAAAAAAAAAAATGATGAGTGGCTTTTCTCCTGGACTTGGCTGGGATCAGCTTTAAACCACATCTGTCAAACAGTCCTCACAAGGGTCTAGAGACCACTCTCATTTCCTCTTTTATATGAGATCCTCTCATTACTTGTTTAATGCCACTCTTAGGATCATTAGTTGCTTTTCTCACCCTGTCTTTTATATTACCGTGTCTGTTTAAGTGTTTACAGGAGGTGATAATGGAATTAACCAGGCCTTCAGCAACCAGGTGGTCAAACAAATGCTGCTACAAGGATATACTGGGCTCTCCACTGAGGAGAAGTGAAGTGGCTTGAGACATCACTCCATGCAGGCAGAGTGTACCTCATCACCCCATGTCAGTGGAAAGTAGCTCTAAACAGATAATCAGGGCCAGTGCTGCAGCAAAATGGGTTAATATCCTAGCCTTCAGTGCTGGCATCCCATATTGGCACCGATTCAAAACCCAGCTGCTCCACTTCTGATCCAGCTTCTGACATGGCCTGGAAAAGCAGTACAAGATGGCCCAAGTCCTTGGGCCCCTGCACCCATATGGGAGACTCGGAAGAAGCTTCTGGATCCTGGATCCTGGCTTCAGATCAGCATAGCTCCAGCCATTGCAGCCATCTGGGGAGTGAACCAGCAGATGGAAGATTCTCTTTGCCTCTCCTTTTCTCTCTATGTAACTCCAACTTTTGATAGTTTATGAACTTAAATTAATCACTTTAACAAGTAAGATGGCATTGGTACATTCTACCTTGATGGGATTGAATTGAAATCCCCTGGGACGTTTCTAGCTCTACCATTAAGGGTAAGTCCGAATGAGCAGGTGCCAAATTGTACATCTCCTCCCTCTCTTATTCCCACTCTTACATTTAACAGGGATCATTTTTCATAAATCTAAATGCCTAAAAATAATTCTGTGTTAACTAAAGAGTTCAACCAATGGTATTAAGTAGAACAAAATAAAAAACACTAAAAGGAATAAAATAGTAAGTTGTTCCTTGACAGCCAGGACAAGGGCTGAACAAGTCATTGCTCCTTTTAGTGTCCATTTTGCTTCAACAGGTTTCCTTTTAAGTGATCAGTTAGTTGTCACTGATCAGGGAGAACATTATTATATTTGTCCCTTTCAGACTGGCTTATTTCACTCTGCATCCTATTGAATGGGGAAGAGTTGGAAGCATTTCCACTGAGATCTGGCACCAGATGGGAAGGCCCACTCTCACCACTGCTATTCAACATAGTACTGGAAGTTTTAGTCAGAGCCATCAGGCAAGACAAAGAAATTAAAGGGATACAAATTGGGAAGGAATAAGTCAAATTATCCCTCTTTGCAGACAATATGATTATTTACTTAGGGGATCCAAAGAACTCTACTAAGAGACTATTGGAACTCATAGAAGAGTTTGGCAAAGTAGCAGGATATAAAATCAATGCACAAAAATCAACAGCCTTTGTATACACAGGCAATGCCATGGCTGAGAAAGAACTGCTAAGATCAATCCCATTCACAATAGCTACAAAAACCATCAAATACCTTGGAATAAACTTAACTAAGAATGTCAAAGATCTCTACAATGAGAATTACAAAATCGTAAAGAAATAAATAGAAGAGGATACCAAAATATGGAAAAATCTTTCATGCTCATGGATTGGAAGAATCAATATCATCAAAATGTCCATTCTCCCAAAAGTAATTTATAGATTCAATGTGATACCAATAAAAATACCAAAGACATTCTTCACAGATATGGAAATAATGATGCTGAAATTCATATGGAGACACAGGAGACCTCCAATAGCTAAAGAAATCTTGTACAATAAAAACAAATCCAGAGGCATCACAATACCAGATATAAGGACATATTACAGGGCAGTTGTAATCAAAACAGCATGGTACTGGTATAGAAACAGATGGATAGACCAATGGAACAGAATAGAAACACCAGAAATCAATCCAAACATCTACAGTCAACTTATATTTGAACAAAGATCTAAAACCAATTCCTGGAGCAAGGACAGTCTATTCAACAAATGGTGCTGGGAAAACTGCATTTCCACATGCAGAAGCATGAAACAAGACCCCTACCTTATACCTTACATAAAAATCCACTCAACATGGATTAAAGACCTCAGTATACAACCAGATACCATCAAATTATTAGAGAACATTGGAGAAACCCTGCAAGATATAGGCACAGGCAAAGACTTCTTGGAAAAGACCTCAGAGTCACAGGCAGTCAAAGAATGAATTAACAGTTGGGATTACATCAAATTGAGAAGTTTCTGTACTGCAAAAGAAACAGGAAAGTGAAGTGCAACTGAAAGAATGGGAAAAAATATTTGCAAATTATAGAACTGATAAAGGATTAAAAACCAGAATCTACAAAGAGATCAAGAAACTCCACAACTACAAACCAAACAACCCACTTAAGAGATGGGCCAAGGACCTAAATAGATATTTTTCAAAAGTGGAAATCCACGGGCCAGTGCCATGGATCACTTATTTAATCCTCTGCATGTGGTGCTGGAATCATATAAGGGAATCAGGCTCTAGTCCCTGTTGCTCCTCTTCCAGCCAATCTCTCTGCTGTAGTACGGGAAGTCAGTGGAGGATGACCCAAGTGGTTGGGCCCTTGCACCTGCATGGGAGGACAGGAAGAAGCACCTGGCTACTAGCTTTGGATCAGCTTAGTTCTGGTCATAATAGGCATTTGACAGGTGAACCAATGAAAGGAAGATCCTTCTCTCCTTCTCTCTCTCTCACTATCTGTCAAATAATAATAATAAAAAAAGAAAATCCATATAGCCAACAGATAATAATAAGAAATATTATTTTAATTACATTATAATAATACTATTATAATTAATATAATTATAATGGTATTATAATAATTATTATAACATAATAATAATAATAATCCAAATAGCGAACAGATCTCTAGCCATCAGGGAAATGCAAATCAAAACCACAATGAGTTTTCACCTCACCCCAGATAGAATGGCTTACATACAGAAGTCAAATAACAACAGATGCTGGCAAAGATGTGGGGAAAAAGGCACACTAATCCATTGCTGGTGTGAATGAATACTGGTAAAGCCACTATGGAAGACAGTTTGGAGATTCCTCAGAAACCTGAACATAGCCTTACCACATACCCACCCATCCCACTCCTTGGAATTTACCCAAAGGAAATGAAATTGTCAAATAAAAGAGCTGTCTGCACCTCAATGTTTATTGCAGCTCAATTCACAATATCTAAGACATGGAATCAACCTAAATGCCCAGCAACAAAACACTAGATAAAGAAATTCTGGGATATGCACTCTATAGAATATTATGCAGCAGTAAAAAAAGATGAAATATGGTCATTTGCAACAAATTGAAGGATCTGGAAAACATGCTGAGTGAAATAAGCCAGTCTGAAAGGGACTAATATCATATGTTCTCCCTGATCAGTGACAACTAAATGAGCACTTAAAAGGAAACCTGTTGAAGCGAAATGGGCACTATGAAAAACAATGACCTGATCAGCCCTTGTCCTAACTGTTGAGGAACAACTTACTATTTTATTCCTTTTAGTGTTTTTTTTTTGTTGTTGTTGTTGTTGTTATTCTACTTAATATCATTGGTTGAACACTTTAATTAACACACAATTTTTCTTAGGCATTTAAATATATGAAAAAGTGATCTCTGTTAAATCTAAGAGTGGGAGGAGATATACACTTTGGCACCTGCTCATTCGGACTTGCCCTAATGGTAGATCTAGAAATGTGCAGGGATTCCAATTCAATCCATCAAGGTGGCATGTACCAATGCCATCTCATTAGTCAAAGTGTTCAGTTTAATGTTATAATTGATCATAATGATAGTATTAAGTCTCAAAAGCAAAGCATAAACAATACTAGTGTATGCTAATAATAACTGAAGAATTAAAAAGGAGATAATGGTCTGACATGGGTAGCAGGATACACAGCAGACTTATAGAATGGCAGCTGTTCTAAACAGCACTCTGTCCTCATAATCAACCCTTAAGACATTTGGCTCTGGCGAAAAAGCCCTTGAGACTTTCTTAGGTATGGAAAGCCAAGACACAGTGCCAAAAAAATAACCTAAATGTAAGATGTCTGTGTGCGAGATCCCATCAGAAAGAATGGACCATTACAGAAGGAGGTAACTTTCTCTGAAGGGAGGAGAGAACTTTCACTTTGACTATGGCCTTCTCCTAATAAGATAGGAGTTTGTGAACACAAGAGGCTTCCATAGCCTTGGCAACTCATGACAAGAGCCTTGACTGATTACTGATGTCATAAATAAGAGTGTCAATTGTTAAATCAACAGTAGGGGTCACTGTGCACTTACTCCCCATGTAGGATCACAGGTTTTTTTTTTTTTTTTTTTTTTTTTTTTTACTTTTATTTAGTAAATACAAATTTCCAAAGTACAGTTTATGGATTACAATGGCTCCCCCCCCCATAGCTTCCCTCCCACCTGCAACCCTCCCATCTCCCGCTCCCTATCCATTCCATTCACATCAAGATTCATTTTCAATTATCTTTATATAAAGAAAATCAATTTAGTATATATTAAGTAAAGACTTCATCAGTTTGCACCCAGACAGAACATAAAGTGTAAAATACTGTTTGAGTACTAGTTACAGCATTAATTCACATTGCACAATACATTAAGGACACAGATCCTACAAGAGGAGTAAGTGCACAGTGACTTCTGTTGTTGACTTAACAAATTGACACTCTTGTTTATAGCGTCAGTAATCTCCCTAGGCTCTAATCATGAGTTGCCAAGGTATGGAAGTCTTTTGAGTTCACCGACTTCGATCTTATTTCAACAAGGTCATAGTCAAAGTGGAAGTTCTCTCCTCCCTTCAGAGAAAGGTACCTCCTTCTTTGATGACCTGTTCTTTCCACTGGGATCTCACTCGCAGAGATCTTTCATTTAGGGATTTTTTTTTGCCAGAGTGTCTTGGCTTTCTATGCCTAAAATACTCTCCTGGGCTCTTCAGCCAGATCCCAATGCCTTAAGGGCTGATTCTGAGGCCAGAGTGCTGTTTAGGACATCTGCCATTCTATGAGTCTGCTGTGTATCCCCCTTCCCATGTTGGATCATTCTCTCCCTTTTTTATTCTATCAGTTAGTATTTGCAGACAGTAGTCTTGTTTGTGTGATCCTTTTGACTCTTAGACCTATCATTATGATCAATTGTGACCTGGAATTGATCACTTGGGCTAGTGACATGGCATTGGCACAAGCCATATTGATGGGATTGTATTGGAATCCCCGGCACGTTTCTAACTCCACCTTTTGGGGCAAGTCAGCTTGAGCATGTCCCAAATTGTACATCTCTTTCCTCTCTTATTCCCACTCTTACATTTAACAGGGATCACTTTTCAGTTAAATTTCAACACCTAAGAATAACTGTGTGTTAATTACAGAGTTCAACCAATAGTATTAAGTAGAACAAAAAATTTGAAAAGGGATAAAGTATTAAATTGTACATCAACAGTCAGGACAAGGGCTGATCAAGTCACTGTTTCTCATAGTGTCCATTTCACTTCATCAGGTTTCCTTTTTGGTGCTCGGTTAGTTGTCACCGATCAAGGAGAACATATGATATTTGTACATTTGGGTCTTGCTTAACTCACTCAGCATGATGATTTCCAGATTCCTCCATTTTGTTGTAAATGACAGGATTTCATTTTTATTACTGCTGTATAGTATTCTATAGAGTACATGTCTCATAATATATTTATCCAGTCTACTGTTGATGGGCTTTTGGGTTGATTCCGGTCTTAGCTATTATGAGTTGCTCTGCAATAAACATTGAGGTGCAGACAGTCTTGTTTTTGCCAATTTAATTTCCTTTGGGTAAATTCCAAGGAGTGGGATGGCTGGGTTGAATGGTAGGGTTATATTCAGCTCTCTGAGGAATCTCCAGACTGACTTCCACAGTGACTTGACCAGTTTGCATTCTCACCAACAGTGGGTTAGTGTCCTTTTTTCTCCACATCCTCACCAGCATCTGTTGTTGGTAGATTTCTGAATGTGAGCCATTCTATCCGGGGTGAGGTGAAACCTCATTGTGGTTTTGATTTGCATTTCCCTGATTCTAGTGATCTTGAATATTTTTTCTTGTGTTTCTTGGCCATTTAGATTTCCTCTTTTGAAAAATGTCTATTGAGGTCCTTGACCAATCTCTTAAGTGGGTTTTTTGTTTTGATCTCTTTGTAGATTCTGGTTATTAACCCTTTATCTGTTGCATAGTTTGAAAATATCTTTTCCCATTCTGTCGGTTGCCTCTTCACTTTCCTGACTGTTTCTTTTGCAGTACAGAAACTTCTCAATTTGATGTAATCCCAAATGTTAATTTTGGCTTTGACTGCCTGTGATTCCAGGGTCTTTTCCAAGAAGTCTTTTCTGGTACCTATATTTTGCAGGGTTTCTCTAATGTTCTCTAATAATTTGATGATCTTAGGTCGTAGATTTAGATCTTTAATCCCATTCAAAATAGGCACAAAAAGCACAAATACCTTGGAATAAACTTAACCAAGGATGTTAAAGATCTCTACGATGAGAATTACAAAATCTTAAGGAAAGAAATAGAGGAGGCTAACAAAATATGGAAAAATCTTTCATGCTCATGGATTGGAAGAATCAATATCATCAAAATGTCCATTCTCCCAAAAGCAATTTATAGATTCAATGTGATACCAATAAAAATACCAAAGACATTCTTCACAGATATGGAAATAATGATGCTGAAATTCATATGGAGACACAGGAGACCTCCAATAGCTAAAGAAATCTTGTACAATAAAAACAAATCCAGAGGCATCACAATACCAGATATAAGGACATATTACAGGGCAGTTGTAATCAAAACAGCATGGTACTGGTACAGAAACAGATGGATAGACCGACCAATGGAACAGAATAGAAACACCAGAAATCAATCCAAACATCTACAATCAACTTATATTTGATCAAGGATCCAAAACCAATCCCTGGAGTAAGGACAGTCTATTCAATAAATGGTGCTGGGAAAACTGGATTTCCACGTGCAGAAACATGAAGCAAGTCCCCCAACTTACACCTTACACAAAAATCCACTCAACAATCAGTATTTATTAAGATTTTTTGGACACGTGGCATCCCCACAAGGAACACTGCTTGACCATGCTCCTCCTGTTTCTGGGAAAAAAAAAACACAGTTAAATCACAATGCCAAGAAATATATGTTAAACAATCAATAGCCAGGGCAATCAGAACGTGAAGCATGTTAATTAGATGTCTTAGCAAATAAGAACACTTACATTGTCTGCACATTGATAAATAGAAATTAATTCAGTCTCCAGGATTTTAGGAATAGCAATTTAATATAAAATAACATTGCTGTTATAGCCTTGATGCACATCCGAGGTTTGATTTACACCATGATTTACTTTACTCAATTTAAAGTTTTTCCCTAAACTCCATTACTAACTCTGAGAGGGAGAGAAAAAGAAGTTTAGTGATATAGACAAAGAGAAATCCTATTCAATGCCTCACACCTCCTCAACCCCAGTGCTTGTTCCTGGGTCGAGGCTACAACCAACAACAGGGAGTCAGACCCAAGAATTTTACATGGATGGCCAGGACAAAGTTACATGAAGATTCACCACTTCCTCCAGGGCCCTAGGAATCAGTAGCCCAGGTCAGGAGCAAAAACCAGAGCCAGAAACTGATGCCATTCTCTCAGATCACTAGGCTAAACACCCAACCCACCAGTTATATTTAAAGGAAAAATCAATTTCATTTCCTTCATATAGCTTAAATGCCACTTCAGTCTGGATTATCGGTCCTAAACTCTGAATATGTGACAGCTAAACAAGTGGAAATCTTTAGAATCCCTTAGAACTTGCTCTTTTCTTTAAGTCTTTCAAAGAATTCTTTTCAGGCCTTATGAGAATAATGTAGCACTTGGGGAGGAAGATGCAGCCCAGGAGCCCTGCACTGGAGGCCAAGATGGAGAAGACCTTCACGGCCACCATGACCTTCCCCTTGGTGCTGTGGTAGACAGGCAGGAAGGTCACCCAGACACTGCAGAACACCAGCATGCTGAAGGTCAGGAACTTGGCTTCATTGAACGTGTCTGGCAGGTTCCTGGTTAGGAAAGCCAAGGTGAAGCTTGCCAGGGCCAAGGAACCCAGGTAGCCCGGGACACAGTAGAAGGCAGTGGCCGAGCCCTTGTTGCACACCAGGATGATGTGGCCATGCTCAGAGTGTGTATCTAACTCAGTGAAGGGAGGAGAGATTCCCAACCAGATGCTACAGAGAGCCAGTTGGATCAGGAAGCAGATGGGAATGAGTGAGTTAGAAGCTCCTGATACCAGCAATCACCTGATAGTTCTTCCAGGTTTTGTAAGCTTGAAGGCCAGAAGCACAGTGATGGTTTGGCCAGCACAGTAGAAACAGTCACTGTGAACACAAGGCCAATGCTATTTGCTGGAGGAGGCAGGTGGCTGTGTTGGGACGGCCAAGGAAGAGTAAGGAGCAGAGGAAGCACAGGAGGAGGGTGATGAGCAGGATGTAGCTGAGGGTCCTGTTATTGGCCTTGACGATGGGAGTGTCTCGGTGCTTCACAAAGACCCAGAGGACCGCAGCTGTGAGGACAGAGAAGCACAGAGCCATGCAGGCCAGAGCCATCCCCAGGGATTCCTCAAAGGCTAAGAAGGTCACCAGCTTGGGAGGCAGTGGTTTCTCTCCATCTTTGGGTACTCGTGATCTGCACATGGGATGCACTGCTCTGCATCTGAGGAAAAAGAGAGACTCAGGATTGATACTTAATTGCTGCCTTTTTCTGTCCAGGAAAGGCGTCACTTTTGCACTGCCACTTTGAGAACAGACTGCCTCTATCATATACCAAGATGCACTAGGGTAACTCTGCATTCCCAATCCAGAGAGAATGCTCTCTTCCTAGAATCAGTGGGTGCTCCTAGCTTTTGTCTCAGAGACAATCTGGACACACACAAGCACCTATGTGATGAGCTACGAATTCCCATATGATGGTAATTTTTTTTTGTTTGTTTCTTGTTTCATATACTTAGCGGGTGTTGCACATCACTCTGATAAATTATTTGTTATAATCTTTACACCTGATAAATGTATTCTTTCTCTGAAGTGTGAAAAATTAAGTGCTTTCTACTGCTGCATTAATGGTCATTGAATTATTATTTTTGAGCAATAAAAACTATTTTTGGGCCGGTGATGTGGCTCAGCATGTTAATGCCCTGGCCAGCACCCCATACAGGTGCCGGTTCCAGTCCCAGCTGCCCCTTGATCCTGCTCTCTGCTATGGTCTGTGGTAGCAGTAGAAGATGACCCAAGTCCTTGGGCCCCTGCACTTGCCATGGGAGACTTGGTAGAAACTCCTGGCCCCTGGCTTCTGGTCAGTGCAGCTCTGGCCATTGCAGCCATCTGGGGAGTGAACCAGCAGATGTAAGACTTCTTTCTCTGTCTCTACTTGACCCTGTAACTCTTTCAAATAAATAAAATAAATATTTCAAAAAGTATTATCTGCTCTGTATTTTGAATAATGGAAGCATTTTCTAATTAGTGTATGTCTACTTTACATAATTTGATATATTTGGCTTTCATAGGTAATTCCTTAAATGTTTATCTTGTGCAAAGACCCTTTTCAATGATGCCAATCTGGATCCTTTATGATTATATATTGTCTTCATATTTCACACTGCATAATGCTAAATATGGTACAAGAGTAATAAAACATTTCTGTATCAACTTGCACCGTCCCTGTACATTGCATTTATGCATGAAAATGCATGGATTTGCTCATCTAAGGAAGCATAACTAAGCTTGGTGGTGATGCTTTTTACATGTATTGCCTAGATTTAAGCACAGCCCATTGGAAGAGCTCAGATTAGGACTGCTCTCTCAGAATTGGAGGGTAAAATAAGATGTCTTGTCAAATCAATAGCACAATTAAGCCCAAAAGGATGAGCGCCACCAGAAACCAGTCTACACATAATGTGGTAGACATAGCGATCATAAAATGGATGTATGGAGATAACAAGTGAATGTTTGTATTCATAGCAATGGTTCACTACAATCTCATTACAAAAATTCTTGGTTTTTTTCATTTTTTGTTTTTGTTTTTGTTTTGTTTTTAACTTTTAATTAATAAATATAAATTTCCAAAGTACAACTTTTGGATTACAGTGGCTTTTCCCCCCTATAACCTCCCTCTCACCTGCAACCCTCCCATCCCCCACCTCCCACTCTCTCTCCCATCACATTCCCAATCACAATTCACTTTGGGTTATTTATTCTTATTTTAAATTTTTATCAATGTAAAGAGAACAGATTTCATATCTTTTATAGAAACAACTCTAAGATGGTAACCATACTTCCCTCCTCCCTTCCCTCCCAGAATACTCCTCCTTCCTTCCTTCCTTTCTTGTTTTAACTTTTACAATAATACAAATTCAATTGCTTTATAACCACAGACTTAATGCACCATTAGCCATAATATTCAAGAAGTAAAATGTAGAAACAGCACACTGTTCCACAGGGGTATAGAAAAGAGCTAAAAACATAATGAAATCCTAAGATGTCAGTTTCATTCTTAAGCAATGCTTTTTTTGTAGTCTATATTAACTACTAAATATCAGAGAAAACATATGATGATATTTATCTTTTGGGGACTGGATTATTTCACTGAGCATAATGGCTTCCAGTTGCATCACTGTTGTTGCAAATGGCAGGATTTCATTCCTTTTTTGGCTGAGTAGTATAATTATGACAGTGGAGATATCAGTAGAAATGGATACGGCCGGCGCCGTGGCTCAATAGGCTAATCCTCCACCTTGCGGCGCCGGCACACCGGGTTCTAGTCCCGGTTGGGGCGCCGGATTCTGTCCCGGTTGCCCCTCTTCCAGGCCAGCTCTCTGCTATGGCCAGGGAGTGCAGTGGAGGATGGCCCAGGTGCTTGGGCCCTGCACCCCATGGGAGACCAGGAAAAGCACCTGGCTCCTGGCTCCTGCCAGGATCAGCGCGGTGCGCCGGCTGCAGCGGCGGCCATTGGAGGGTGAACCAACGGCAAAGGAAGACCTTTCTCTCTGTCTCTCTCTCTCACTGTCCACTCTGCCTGTCAAAAAAAAAAAAAAAAAAAAAAAAAAAAAAAAAAAAAAAAAAAAGAAATGGATACGGTTTCTACCTGTCTGATTGGAAATGTCTCCGTCTGTGCAAAAAGTGCAAGTATAGCAGCAGACAGGTCTTCCTTCCTGTGGCACTTTCCTGAATCCTGGGCCACAGCTCTGGCTACACACAGATTGAGGAGTCTGAAAGGAAAAAGTAGAAACATTCATCTTGATTATTGGCCACATTGATAGAATTTCAATGCTTAACCCCTCACAACAGAAAATGTGACCTTCAGTTTAAGGTCATCTCTGTGTCTCCTCCGACCCCTGCCATGTCATCATTAGCTAGGTGGCTAACTTGGAGCTTCTGTGGTCATCAGTGTACTTTGTCAACATGTACCAAATATTACAAATGTACTTAATCACTTTTATTTCACACATCACCAACTAACATCCCCTGCCATTTATCTCTTATTGAACCACTATATCCAAAATATGTTTAATGTGGGTTTCTATGTGGCAATGATTCTGAAAACTAGAATGTCTGAGAAAAAATGGACCATGAACTCATACTTAGTTGATTAGAATATTTTATAGCACAGATAAAAGAAACAAAAGACATGATATGGAGGCACACCACTGAGAGTAACTATGAAAAATTCAGGTCAACATAGAAATGGTTAGAATGTGTTACAAAACAATAATTGTGTTCAGTACATTTCTGATATTTTCCATTCAGGCAGGCCATTAATTTTAGAGATAAACACATCACTTGGGTGCAATGCATTGTTGTTATATTTGGTCATGAAGAAAATATCATATTTTGGAAACATGACAAATTATTGTCAATATCAAGATGTTATGTAGAATAAATTGTGGAAGACTGAGTAGCATGTGAAATGAAAAAAGGAAATGCTATCTACAAAGAGGTGAATGATACATCAACCCATAATCCACTGTGTTCATCATGCATCACAACATAAAGACCCTCACCATATGTGATTAAGGTCTTCAGAATATATAGATATATTTAGTATTTATGTGTCTATACACTAATCTCTCTATTTCTTTTCATTTATAGCCTTCATTCTATTCACTAAACATCTACAAAATATATGTGTTCAAATTAAAAAAATAAATCAGGGGCTGGTGCTGTGGCACATTAGGTTAATCCTCCACCTTTGGCACCGGCATCCCCTGTGGTCACTAGTTCTAGTCCTGGCTGTTCTTCTTCCAATACAGCTCTCTGATGTGGCCTGGGAAAGCAGTAGAAGATGGCCCAAGTCCTCGGACCCCTTTACCCATATGGGAGACTGGATGGAAGCACCTGGCTCCTGGCTTCAGATCAGCACAGCACGGCCATTGCAGCCATTTGGCGAGTGATCCACTGGATGGAGGACATTTCTCTCTGTCTCTGCCTCTCACTGCTATAACTCTACCTCTCAAATAAATAAAATTAAAAAAAATTAAAAATAAATCAGTAGATTATTCCAAGTTGCACATTCATTCAACATGCATTACCTAAGACTATATAAGGATTACCTCTCTCTATATATAAGAATACATAATATATATTACCTATATACAGGATAACCTACATATATTTTATATATATATATATATATATATATAGGATTACCTATATATATATATATAATATGTAAGGATTATATATATATTATAAGGATTGTAATATATATATTATAAGGATTATAATATATATATAATAAGGATTATATATATATATATATAAGAATATGTAAGGATTAGCTACATATATATGTATTACCATGTATTTGGAAACCATGATGTGAACTGAGACTCTGATGCTTACATAAAGACTTCGTAATTAATCTACTCCAAAGATTCTACTCAGACCTCTATGTAGGCCTGTGGTATTGAAAGGGATCCATACCCCTTTGAATGCAATAGGCCATTCTATCATCTCTTCATTGATGACCAAGGCTTGATCATGTGAACTCTTAGAGAAAAACTTTCCAATGTTGACCATCAACCCAAGGCCCATAGGAAAATTCACAATATTCTGGATATCATATTGTACCACATCGTGCCTTGTTTCATGGAAAGATATGTCACTTCCAGCACTGTTCCTAAACTGGATTTTCTTCAGGAGTGGGTGAAGCTAGAGGACAAACATAATTGTAAGATGTACAGCATTCAAGTTTAGGTGCTAGAGATGGGATTAAAATGGTGGAGAAAGGAGGGTGATGGCTGCTGTAGTCTAGGAGAACATAGTTTAAGAAAAAGTAGAAGGACTGCAGGCTCAGGGAAGTGTTAGGAAGAAAACAGCAGAGGAAATTCTACACAAATTGGAGGGACACAGTGGACCTATGTGGAGGGTAAGGACATGCACAACTCAGGACCCCAGCAGCTGAGAGCCTCTGCACCAGTGTTGGAGAGTGAGGTGAGACTAATCCGCAGGAGCCAAGCAACTGGCGAAAAGCTGCAGGAAGAGCTTAGAGGGAATCCAGCTTGGAGTCCCATGGGGGATAGTGTACCTGACAAACTACAGGAAAATAAACAAAGTAGGGGGCATGTTTTCTCTCTCTCCAATTACTCTGCAACTGTGTCCTGTAACAAGCTGATAGAGAACAGGCATAACCTTAGACATACATAACAGCTGCACCAGCAAACAGCCAAGCAGAGACTCCTGAGTCTGGTGAGGACAGGGGGCTGAGTGCTTGTGACTGTGGGAGGCTTGTGTGCAGGATTGTGTTGTGTTCTTACCTGAGCTTCTTCTAGAGTTCAACAAAGTAATCTTAAAAGTCACATTATTAATGCTTTTAAAATTTGACATAAGCCTATTTTTTTAGATACACATTTTTCTAAAACTGAAGATTTCCAGCAGTCCCTGTTGATCCAAAACAAGACAAACATATAAGAGGACTCAGCCTGTGGCTGAGACTTTGGGCACTCACTGCTGGAGGTGCCATATGATCAGGGCTCCCTGGTGAGCTGGCCAGGGACATTGTTGGAGAATCTGAGCTTACACTGAGGACTGCACAGATCCTCTGTGTGGTCCTTATGGCAGAGCAAACAAATAATATACACACTGGAGCTAGCACCCAGTAACTGGTCTCCTTTGAGTAGAGGAGCTCAGCTGAGTCTACACCAACAGACAAAAACAAACCTATCTGATCAAAAAAAAAAAAAAAAAGAGAAAGAGATAGAGATTTACTATGCCAAACCTGGGTGTGTCACCTCAGATACAAACCTCACCCTGGAGCACTGAAAAGAGCTTCCTGGACATATCTACCACAAAGCTCTAGGGATTCCCTGGAAGCAGACATTCCATTAATCCACACATAATCCAAAGATGAAAGCCACCACAGTGATAAAACACAGAAACCAACTAGTATCTCCACAAATGACGATCAACAAATGCACCAGTTCAAGAAACAGAATAAGGAAGACACTATGATGACCACAAAAGTACACAACACTTCAATACTAGATTGTGAAGACAATGAGATTGAAGAAATCCCAGAAATGGAATTCAAGTTACAGGTTATTGAGTGGTGTACATGCACTAAGCAGTCACTTCCCAGGCTCATAATCCTCAGGGATTCTTCTTAGGAGAGACTTAGTTGGGTTTGGGTGGTCACCATGTCATGGGTTCATGTGAGGGGAACTATTCTATCATTGCCTGAAGAAATGATGGGAAGTGATTTAATACAAACAGTAAATTATATTAGCTGGCTTAGGCATGCACTCTGCTGTATCCATGACCAGGAAGGAGGTTTAGTTGGGGCTTTAGGGAAGGTAAGCTTTGCACTTAAACATGGGTCTGTCATGGATGGGTGTGCTAAAGGATAATTTTAATGATGGTAACCAGTTGTGTTCTTACCTGAGCTTCTTCTAGGGTTCAACAAAGTAAACTTAAAAGTCAGAATATTAATGCTTTTAAAATTTGACAAAAGTCTAGTTTTTTAATGATATACATTTTTCTAAAATTGAAGATTTCTAGCAGTCCTTGTAGATCCAAAACAAGACAAACACATGAGTTATATGTGTTAAATTATCTATACTTAGAATTTTATATCTCACTAATGCTTAAAATTGATACCCTGTGGGTTTCTTTCCACTCAGCTCTCCTACAGAAACTTAGTTGAGAATTTGATTAACTTTTTAAACCTTATCTGGCAGTATATGACAAAAACCATGGAGTTCTACTTCAGTAAAAAAAAGTGCAAATATATTAGGGCTTCATGCCTGTCCTGTTCTGGAGGAGGTTTACCTGCCAAGGGAGAAGCTTAGGTTGAGCTACATCTCCTGGAGATCCCATTTCTACTTTCTCTAGAAACATCTTATGGAGGGCATGGGCCACTGCATACACAGCATTGTAGATGAAATAGCTAGAGTCAGATAGAGTCATTATGTCGATGTCTCCTGGGGAAAACTCTAAGGAAGTGTTTGGTGGGCAGTCTCCTATTTCTCCACATTGCGACCCAGAAGGTAGGCAGGTGAAAATGTGAAACCAGAGTTTAGTGAAGTAAAAATCTTCTGGGTAGTGGGAAGGGTCCACTGTCTTGAGAAAATGTTTGAGGCCTGGGATTTCCCCCTTGTGTGGTGAAAATGAGAAGCCTCCATGGAAAGAGTGCAGTACACGCTATGTCTCATGCACAATGATGTTCCACTTTGCTACCATGATCCACACCTTGCCCACGGTTAAAAAGTATCCTCCTGCAAAGTCCACATTGATGAGGCTCCTTACTTCACCATAGAGTATATGCACATTTGCAGAAGAAAGGCTGATCCCAGTCATGAAAGTGATATCAGTGGAGGCATACAGTCTCTTAGTGGCAGGGAGCTTTTGTGTGAAGGCCACACGGAGACCTTTCTTTACCATCTCTGTCTCGAAGTTCCGAAGGAACTGCTCTCCTTTCATATCATCAGATACAAAGAGCGCCACCCAAGTCCAGCCAAAATGCAGCAACAAGGAGATCATTCCATGGACCACAGAGCTGTCACTGGTGGCCATCTGATAGAGTGAGGGAAACCGGTCTTTATCATTTAGCAGAGGATCGAAAGGGCCATAGGTGATCTGAAAGCCAAAGTAGTCATGACTGTGAATTATCTTTGTTGGGGTAAGGCTGAGATATTCTCTCCAAGGGAGGCCTTGAGGAGAATGTTACTGGGTATAAAGAAAGATTGCTCTAGAGATAGCTGAATTCTGTTATTCTGCAAACAGAGAACACCATGCTTCTCATGCCCTTAGCCTTTGGAAGAAAGGTGATAGCATGAAAATGTGTCATATCCCTATTTTCTCTTCACATCCTGCAGTGGGAACTGGGAAGGAATCAATTCTGAATGCAATACCACCAAGATAATATCCTGCTCTCTCTCACCCAAATGTGGGATAGAACCCATGTGGCATGTAAACCATGACAAAGTTGGTATGGATCTCCTGATACACTGGATTTCATTTCTTTTCACAACATCACATAACTTGTCATGAAAATCACAATTACTCACTCTGATTTTTGGTGAAATAATTTTTCCAGCTTAGAATCCTCTTATGCGACTGAAGTCTTTTTTTTTGGCAGTAATGGGCCTATATTGCTGATGGTGTGTACTGGGTCTTACATAAATCACTGATTTGCTAATGCAGATCCTGGGAGGCAGCTGTAATGTCTTGATTAATTGAAATAGTTAACCCTCATGGAAGACCTGAACAGAATTCCTATACCCAGTGCCTACAATTGCCAGACTCCCAGCACATTAGTGAGTGTACCAATGAATGGAAGACCTCTTTTATGTCTCTTTCTGCCTCTCAAACCAAAATGTTAGGAAAAACAATCTGTGATGTCAGTAATTGTAAATAGAACACTCAGTGAGATTCTTCTGAAGGAATCTTTCAGTGCAGGTGAGTGAGGGAGGTTTGGATGATGGAGTCCAGGAACACCCATTTCACTGGAACTGAGCCTCGAACACTCTTAGCAAACTTAGGGAAGGCATGGTCCTCTGTGATGTCCCAAAGGAAAAGCAAATGTCCAGGTTTTTAAATCCCCACATGTACATTATCACCTGTGGATGCCACCTTGGACAGTACACTTCTTGGTGCTGTGGAAATTTCCTTTGAGATACTGAGCTGTGAATACAATGAAGTCAATAAATCCAATGGTAGGGATGGATATATTGGCCCTAGGTAGGAATCTGAGTGGAGACCCTCAGCATTCACTGCCCCTTCCCTTTCTTCCTACCTCCTTCCTTCTGTTAATAATTTCACAGGCCAGGGTTTTCCCACTTAAAATCATGGTGGGATATATATTCTTGGTTTCTTTTTTTTTAGTATTGGATTTCTTTTTTTAATTTTATTTAATGAATATAAATTTCCAAAGTACAGCTTATGGATTACAATGGCTTCCCCCCATAACGTCCCTCCCACCCGCAACCCTCCCCTTTCCCACTCCCTCTCCCCTTTCATTCACATCAAGATTCATTTTCGATTCTCTTTATATACAGAAAATCAGTTTAGCATACATTAAGTAAAGATTTCAACAGTTTGCTCCCACACAGAAACATAAAGTGAAAAATACTGTTTGAGTACTAGTTATAGCATTAGATTTCAATGTACAGCACACTAAGGACAAAGATCCTACATGAGGAGTAAGTGCACAGTGACTCCTGTTGTTGACTTAACAAATTGACACTCTTGTTTATGGCATCAGTAATCACCCTAGGCTCTTGTCATGAATTGCCAAGGCTATGGAAGCCTTTTGAGTTCACCGACTCTGATCATATTTAGACAAGGCCATGGTCAAAGTGGAAGTTCTCTCCTCCCTTCAGAGAAAGGTACCTCCTTCTTTGATGACCTGTTCTTTCCACTGGGATCTCACTCGCGGAGATCTTTCATTTAAGTTTTTTTTTTCCCCCAGAGTGTCTTGGCTTTCCATGCCTGAAATACTCTCATGGGCTTTTCAGCCGGATCCGCATGCCTTAAGGGCTGATTCTGAGGCCAGAGTGCTGTTTAGGACATCTGCCATTCTATGGGTCTGCTGTGTATCTCACTTCCCATGTTGGATCGTTCTCTCCCTTTTTTATTCTATCAGCTAGTATTTGCAGACACTATTCTTGTTTATGTGATCCCTTTGGTTCTTAGTCCTATCATTATGATCAATTGTGAACTGAAATTGATCACTGGGACTAGTGAGATGGCATTGGTACATGCCACCTTGATGGGATTGAATTGGAATCCCCTGGTATGTTTCTAACTCTACCGTTTGAGGTAAGTCCCGAATTGCACATCTCTTCCCTCTCTGTTTCTAATTCTACCATTTGAGGTAAGTCAGCTTGAGCATGTCCTGAATTGCACATCTCTTCCCTCTCTTATTCTTGGTTTCTACATTGCCTTTTCAACACAGATGAGAGAATGGTGTTAGGAAAAACTTAAACATTCTTCTCTGAAATTCAGAACACACGTACCTGTGGGGTTTTGTAGAGCTCCAAAAGGGTTCCAATTTCAGCAGGAAATGTTGCTGTGGTTCCTGCAATGATGGCGACTGATTTGTCTTGTTTTTTGCAGTTGTAGTTAGGGACAAATATACCCTGTCCTGAGAGCCAGTGCAGAGTGCTCCACAAGGTGAACTGATCACTGGGAAAACCATTGTAGAATTGGTAACCCAGGGACATGTTTGGTAATAAGTAGGGATTCTTATTGATCTCCTGGATGGCAAAGTGAAAGGCCAGGGCATGTTGGTAGTTCTTCCACAACCACCTATGAAGAGGGTCAGATTCATGGAAAGGAATGAGTTCTTCAGTGCAGATGTGGGAAAGAAGCAAACTGCCTATGCACACACTTCTCTTCATGAACTTTTTAGACAAGCCTTGATGTACCTCAATATGGAATCTGAATCTTACTCAGAGACAGAAATCAAGATGCAATTTTTGTTTTCTGTTAGTTCTGAGTTTAAGTGGCAATTGATTTGCCAATTGTTTAAATATTATCCCCTCTAAATGCATTCACCTGAATTAATTTTTCATGTTCCATTTCTGCAATTTTCTGCTCTGATGTATCAAATCTTGTAAAAGAAGCCTCATTAAATCATATTTACTTTGAAGCCGGCACCGTGGCTCACTAGGCTAATCCTCCCCCTCGCGGCACCGGCACACCAGGTTCTAGTCCCAGTCGGGGCACCAGATTCTGTCCCGGTTGCCCCTCTTCCAGGCCAGCTCTCAGCTGTGACCAGGGAGTGCAGGGGGGGATGGCCCAAGTACTTGGGCCCTGCACCCCATGGGAGACCAGGATAAGTACCTGGTTCCTGCCATCAGATCAGTGCAGTGCGCCGGCCGCAGTGCACAGGCTGCGGTGGCCATTGGAGGGTGAACCAATGGCAAAGGAAGACCTTTCTCTCTGTCTCTCGCTCTCACTGTCTGCTCTGTCAAAAAAAATTAAAATAAATAAAAATAAAAAATAAAATATATTTACTTTGGAGGCCGGCACTGTGGTGTAGTGAGTGGAGCCGCTGCCTCTAGTGCTGACATTCCATATGGGTGCCAGTTCAAGTCCCAGCTGCTCCTCTTCCAACCCAGCTCTCTGCTATGGCCTGCGAAGGCAGTGGAGGATGACCCAAGTCTTGGGCCCTGGCACCCATGTGGGAGACCCAGAGGAATCTCCTGTCTCCTGAATTCAGCTGAGCACAGCTCTGGCCTTTGCAGCCAGTTGAGGAGTGAACCAGCAGTTGGAAGACCTCTCTCACTCTCTCTCTGCCTCTCCTTTTCTCTCTGTGTAACTCTGGTTTTCAAATAAATAAATTAATATTTAATTTTTAACAACAAACTTCCAATTCACTTTATAATCACTAAATACAGTGATTATTTATATTTATAATTCAACAAGTAAAAATAATAGATTTAGGGCTTCTAAGTAATATGAACTCAAATTATATCACTTTGTTGTCCTCTCTCCTCTTCACTGAACTTTCTTAACATTTCACATTGAACATTCTTTTCCTTTTTTTGTGAAAAAATATGAATTCCTGAAACTTGCTCTGAACTTTCTCTATACATTTCATCCATAATTTGATGCATATGAAAAATCTCACTTCTTAATAAGGTATATGCGACTGGAGGTTTGCATTGATTCTTATGTTTCAATGTGGGGATTAATACTAATATATAATTTCACTTTATTTTAAATATTTATGAAGCATTTTTATACAGTTCCCCAAAGGCATAGTTTTACATTTAGGAAAAATGAGTTTACATGTTGTGTCACAAAATATTGTGTGCATTATTCTTATATATGAAACTCAGGGTTTTCTTCTATTGTCTAAACAAAAGTTCCCTTTATGGAAACATTTAATCAAACACATTTTAGCTCAGATACATAACTTATTTGTTATACCTGAAGTAGATCCAACACAAAAATTAGGCTTTGAAGATCTGCCCAATGCTTACATTATTTTAAACGATAAATTAAGAGCATTAATGAAACTTTTTTTTACTTTTCATCATTTTACCTTATTGCTATGATTTTCCTTTTTGAAGTGAATTTTTATTCACCCTGGAGCTATTTGTAGTACTTGCTATCAGGGGAAATATGATTAGCTGAATTCTTTGTTTCCTGATGTAAACATGGGGAGTATTAAGTTCCAGACACTGCTATAACCTGGTAGAAAACCTTCAGAGATCATAAGCATCAAAGCTACATGTATTGGGGCCAGCACTTTGGCATAGTGGGTAAAGTGCTGCCTGCAGTGCTGGCCTCCCATATGGGTGCCAGTTTGAGTCCCAGCTGCTCCACTTCTGATCCAGCTCTCTGCTATGGCCTGTGAAAGCAGTGGAAGATGGTGCAAGTCCTTGGGGCCCTGCACTCATGTGGGAGACATAGAATAAGCTCCTGGCTCATGGCTTTGGGTTGGTGCAGCTCTGGCCATTGCAGCCATCCTGGGAGTGAACCTGCAGATGGAAGGCTTTCTCTCTCTCTCTCTCTCTCTTTCTCTCTCTCCCTCTCCTCTCTGCCTCTGCCTCTCTGTAACTCTGCCTTTCAAAAAAATAAATAAATATTTAAATAAAAAAAGAAAGAAATCATGTTTTAAAAAAAAGTGATGGGGGCTATGCTGTGGTGCAGCTGGTTAATGCCTTGGCCTGAAGCTCCTGCATCCCATATGGGAGCCAGTTTCAGACCCAGCTCTCCACTTCCAATTCCACTCTCTGCTATGGTTTAGGAAAGCAGTAGAGCATATCCCAGGTCCTTGGGTCCCTGCACCTGCATGGGAGACCTGGAGGAAGCTCTTGTCTCCTGGCTTTGGATCCCTGCAGCTCCGGCCATTGTGGCCAATTGGGGAGTGAACCATCAGATGGAAGTCCTCTCCTCCCTCCCTCTTTTTCTCTTTCTCTCCCTTTACTCTCTCTGTGTAATTCTGACTTTCAAATAAATGAATACATCTTCAAAAAAAAGTGACATGTGTAGATATAATTTCCTACATGGCACCAAGGCCCATAAAGTGGTTGCTTCACCAGGACTAATCTTTCCAATACTAGATAATAAAGTGAAGAATTCTCTAATCAATAACCCTGGCATATACGCAGAGGTATTCAGAATATAAGAAATAATGTTCAAGATGGCTAGAGAGGGCCAACATTTGCTCCATGACAGGAAAAAAAAAAAACAGAACAACAAAGGGAGGACCACATTTCCAAGAGATTGAGTGAAAACGCAGGGCATCAGGGCTGGAGTTATGCTCCCTCACATACAATCTCAGGAAATTCTCTTTTGCTTTTGTGTGTTGAAGCCAACTGGCAGTAGCCAATACAGAATCCCAGAAAACCAGAATTTAGGAAGTCCCCTTCTGCAGCTCTTACCACTTGGTGCTTGATGGCCAAGCCACAAGATCCGGGTCTCAGTTGCACCTAATAGCACCAGAACTGTAACTATTCTCTCTAAGTCCTGGGAGTACCTTGCTTTCCCTGTGGGACCTGGGAAATGCTCTATTTCCATTGCACTGATGGAAGTCCTTGGCTGACAATGTGTAAGCCTCACCACAACCTACATTTTTACTCCAGAACCTATGAAAGATATCCTTCCTGCTCAGCAGCTGCAGTACTGAGACTGCTGGCACTATAGTTCTTAGATCACCTTTAAACAGCCTGCAGGACTAGGCTAAATTCTGCCTGCATTTAACTGCATGGTTCTCTTCAAATTTCCCAGTGCTAGAAGTGGAGCTTTTGATGCTATAAGCCCCACTATTACCCACACACTGCCAGAAAATATAGGAAAGGTCTACTCACATCACCCAGTTACAGGGACAAAGCTACTGGTGCCAAGTTCCAGCATGCCTGGGACAAAGGAGAGACATATGTGTCTCTCCCAATCTAAAAATGTAGCTACTGACATCACAAACCCTACTGCAATTCACAACTAGCTCTGGGGCCTGAAGGCAGACACATTTGGAAGCTCACACCCACCACAAAGTCTTACCAGTATCCCCATGAACTGCTGCAGACTGGACAACTATGGGATTCATAGACACTGCTGACATTGGTCATAGCTGAAGAGACCACTTAGAGATTACAATCCTGGGCTTATGAAGAACCAAAGTCAGAGTAACCACACAGCTGACATTCCACATTCCATCTAAACAAAAAAGCCTTTTGCAATGAAAGTTACTCCACAAAGAAGAAGGAATGGTTCTATCACATGCGCAGATGTTAATGCGGGGACCCAATGGAAATGAAGAAGTAAAGAAGCATGATAGCTCCAAAAGAATATAATAGTTCTACAGAAATAGGTACTGCCTTGAAGGAAACCTATGAAGGCCTCAAAAAGAATTCAAAGTAATGATCCTAACCAAACTCAATGAGATACTAGGGAACACAGATGATCAGTTCAGCACAGAAATCAATGAATGGTATGAATGAGAACTCCAACAGAGAGAGAGAGAAATCATTAAAAATAATTAATCAAAATCTTTGGAGCTGAAAAAATTAAACCAATGAATTAAATACAGTTTAGATCTTCAACAACAGATAAACCAAGACAGAGGGGAAAAAACTGCTGTTCTTGAGAGTAGATTTTTGAAATAATACAGTCTGGTAAAAATAATGAAAAGGCCAGTGTGATATGTAGGATATCAATAAGTAAACAAACACATGTTGTTACAGGAATAACTGAAGGAAAAGGCCATGGAGAACTTCCTGAATGACAAAATAACTGGAAGATCCCTAGGTCTTGAAAGAGATATAAACATCCAGATAAAGGACGTTCAACCTTGAACAAACTCAACTAACAAAGACGTTCCACAAGGAATGTTGCAATCAAATTGTCAAAAGCTAATATTAGGGGGCCGGTGCTGTGGCCCAGTGGGTTAAATCCCTGACCTGATGCACGGGAATTCCAAATAGGTGCTGGTTCTAGTCTTAGCTGCTCCTCTTCTGATCCATCTCTCTGCAATGGCTTGGGAAAGAAGTGGAAGATGGCCCAAGTGCTTGGGCCCCTGCACCCACGTGGGAGACCCAGAAGAAGCTCCTGGCCCCTGGCTTCAGATAGGCCCAGCTCTGGCCATTGCAGCGATCTGGAGAGTGAACCAGTGGATGGAAGACCTCTCTCTCTGTCTCTACCTCTCTATGTAACTCTGTCTTTCAAAAAAATTAAATAAATCTTTTTTAAAAGTTAGTAATAGATGATTCATCATTTAAAAAAATCATCTATCATTTTTCACTTTATGTTTCTGTGTGGGAGCAAACTGTTGAAATCCTTACTTAATGTATACTAAGCTGATCTTCTGTATAGTAAGATAATCGAAAATGAATCTTGATGTGAATGGAAGGGGAGAGGGAGTGGGAAAGGGGAGGTTTGTGGGTGGGAGGGACGGTATGGGGGGGAAGCCATTGTAATCCATAATTCGTACTTTGGAAATTTATATTCATTAAATAAAAGTTAAAAAAAATGTCCTACATGAAGGACCTCAGTGGTTGAGACCCCAGTGGAAAGAAGTGGTCATCAAACAGGGATGTACTTTT
The DNA here is from genome assembly GCF_964237555.1 of Oryctolagus cuniculus. Classification (NCBI taxonomy): domain Eukaryota; kingdom Metazoa; phylum Chordata; class Mammalia; order Lagomorpha; family Leporidae; genus Oryctolagus; species Oryctolagus cuniculus. The sequence continues at coordinate 7,439,810 of NW_027208201.1, read as the reverse complement.
CTCTGAAGGGAGGTGAAAACTCCCACTTTGCTTATGGCCTTGTCTAAATACTGATGGAGTTTGTGGATTCAAAAGGCTTCTGTAGCTTAGGCAGCTTATGTCAAGAGCCTAGGGTGATCACTGACATCACACCTAAGAGTGTTAAATGTTAAAATAACAATAAGAATCACTGTACACTAACTTCCCACGCAGGACCTCTGTCCTCAAAGAGTTATATTATAATTATATCTTAAGTGCTCACAAAAGATGTATCATTATTGGGTGCGTCTTTAAAGTTAATTAAGTTTCTAAAAAAAGTGAAATTAACTTCAAGATGCAATGACTTTGAATAGCCCTTTTCTTGATTGTTGAGGAACAATTTTTTTGTTTTATTTTTTGTTTGTTTTTTAATGCAAATTGTTGAACATTACTTGGTATAGCATTGATCTTCTGTGTATAAAGTTAATTGAAAATAGATCTTAGTGGAGAATGGGACTGGGAATGGGAGATAGAGGAGGAGGAAGGGTGGGAGAGTGGATGGGAGGGCGGGTATGGTGAGAAGAATCACTATATTCCTAAAGTTGTACTTATGAAATGCATGAAGTTTGTATTCCTTAGATAAAAGGTTTCTTTGAGGAGAAAATAAACAAATGTATATGATTGTGTCACAATAAAATTTTATTTATAAAAAAAATGTTAGTAATAATGAGAGGATCCAAAAGAGTGAAACAAAAGCATTAAGGTTCACTTAGGTTATTAGCAAACTTCTCAGCAAAAACTCCAGAAGAGAATGGGATGCTATATTCAAGGTCTGGGGAAACAAAATTTCACCCAAAAATACTATATCCAGTGAGCTACCCCTTCAAAGTGAATCAGAAATAAAATCTTTCCCAGACAAGTGAAACTGAGACAACTCATCATCACTACATAAGCATCACAAGTAATTCTGAAGGGAGTCCTGTATTAGAACTAATGGATCATAATAATCATCATGAAAACACATTATAATGCAAAATTCAGTAATATAGCAAATTCATAAGAGAAAGAGCAAATCCAAACTTATCATGACAGAAAGCTACCAAAACACAAAGCTAAATAATGAGAGGCACAAACAGAGATTTTATAAAACAGGAAGTAAGACATCAACCAAACCACATCAGTTAGTTCTCACCTTTCAATATTAACTTTGAATGTAAGCGGATTTATTCTCCAGTCAAAAAATACAGACTAACTGAATGGATAAGAAACTATACTCAGGGCTGGCACTGTGGTGCAATAAGTTAATCCTCCACCTGCGGTTCCGGCATCCCCTACAGGTGCCGGTTCTAGTGCCAGCTGCTCCTCTGCCAATCCACCTCTCTGCTATGGCCTGGGAAAGCCATACAAGATGGCCCAAGTCCTTGGGCCTCCACACCCACAGGAAAAAGCTCGTGGCTTTGGATCAATGCAGCTATGGCTGTTATGGCCATTTAGGAAGTGAAACAATGGAAGGAAGACCTTTCTCTCTGTCTCTTTTTCTGTCTGTAACTCTACCTTCCAAATAAATAAATAAAATATTTAAAAAAGAAACTATACTCAACTCTACATTACTCATTAGAAACTCATTTCACATTTAAAGATACACATTCACTGAGAGTAAAGGATTGAAAAACATAATGGATACAAATAGAAAGAAAAAGGATCATGAGTACATGTACTCATATCAGGTAAAAACAGATTTCAATCCAGAAATTAAAAAAGAGATAAAGAAGATTATATATTAATAACAGGATTCATTCAGCTAGAAGACATAACAATACATATATATGCATATATACAATAAAACACAAATATGTAAGGCAAATATTATTATAAATAAATGGATAATTGCAATACAATAATAGTGATGCACTTCAATATCTCACTGTCATCAATGGACACATCATTTAGCCAGAAACTCCGCAAAGGTATTTAAGAGAGGCAGATCATGGAGCAAATGAACAACACAGGCATTGACAGAACATTTTAATTAAATACCACAAGAATACACATTCTCCTCATTAGCACACCAAACACTATCCAGGATAAACCACACATTGGGTGACAATCGGTTCTCAGAGTTTACATATACAACACTTTCTTCATCTACTCTTCGTTACTATTATGGATTGAGCTTCAATACACATTAGAATTCATGTATCACTTTCATAGGCCGACTAAGCCAGACACAGAAAGACAAATAACTCATTTTCTCTCATATGTGAAAGTTAAGATATGCAGAGTATAAAAAATGTATGTATGTCATATTGTTTGGAGTATAAAATTATAAATATTGACTTCTCTGAATTACACCATCTATATAATATAGCCTTATTTCTACAGTTTATGATCATTGTCATGAGTCCCACATTATGTCATATTAATATACTGGCTTTAATAAATATAGTATGTGTGTATATGTAATGTATATGTATAAAATAAATTTGGCAAACGTAAAAACTATTAAATCTAAAAAAATGAACTATAGTTTTTAAAAATATCTTGAAGCAAAAAATGAAAACACAGCTTGTCAAATATATTTATTCTACCAAAAGTAGAATTAAGAAATTTCAGAAATAAATGCATACATTAAAATATAGAAAGATTTCAGATAAAACAATATAACAATGTATTTTCAAGGACTTAAAAAGCAAGAACAAACCAAACTCCAAATTAGAAGGAGGTGAAAAATCTGAACAAAAATAAGTAAAATTGAAACTAAAAAAATGCAAAAGATCAAGAAAACAAAAAACTGGTACTATGTACAGATAAATGAAACAGACAAAACTTTACTCAGGACAACAAAGGAAAAAGAGGAAAAACTCAAATAAAATTAGGGATGAAAGGGGAAACATCATAACTGATACCACAGAAACACAGAGAACCATGAAAAACTATTACAAACCACTCTATGTAAGCAAAATAGAAAACTTTACGGAAATGGAGAGGATCCTCGGTACATACAACTTGTCAAAATTACATCAAGAAGATATATAGGGGGCTGGCACTGTGGTGTAGCGGGTAAGGCCATCACCTGCAGTGCCAGCATCCCATATGAGCACTGAATTGAGTCCTGGCTGCTCCACTTCCAATCAAGCTCTCTGTTATGGCCTGGGAAAGCAGTGGAAGATGGCCCAAGTGCTTGGGCCCCTGCACCAGAATAGAAGACCTGGAAGAAGCTCCTGGTCCCTGGCTTCAGATTGGCACAGCTCCAGCCATTGCGGCCATCTGTGGAGTGAGCCAAGAGATGGAAGACCTCTCTGTCTCTCTCTGCCTCTCTGTAACTCTGCCTTTCAAACAAATGAATAAATGTTTTTTTGAAAAGAAGATATATAAAACCTAAGATTGTTAAGCAAGTAATAACAATAAAGCAGTAATGAAAAATCCTATCAAAGAAAAACCCAGGGCTCAATGTCTTCAAAACTGAATTCTATAGGACAGTTAAAGAAGAAATAACTCTGATTCTTCTCAACTGTTCCAAAATATTGAAAAGGGTGGAACTCTACCAGCATCACTCTGATACCAAAATGAAACACAGATATAACAGAAGAAAAAAAAACTACTGATCAATATACTTAAAAAACACAAGTGCAAAAATTTCCAACAAAATGTTAGCAAGCTGAATCCAACACTACAACAAAATACCATAAATTGTGATCAAGTGAGATTTAACCCAAGAATGCCAACTGGATTTAACATTCACAAATCACATATTGTTGTAAATCACATCAACAGAATGAAAAAAATCTCAATGATCATTTAAATAGATGCAGAAAAATATTTGATAATATTCAACATTCATTCACAGTTTTTTTTTTTTTTTAACAAACTAGATACAGGAAGAACATACATCAAAATTGCAATGGCTCTACATTTAAAAAATAGCTAATATCATATTGAATGGGGAAAATCTGAAATCATTTTACCTCAAACCTGGAAGAAGAAAATGACATTCAGTTTCAGCACTCTTAATCAATACAGTATCAGAAACAGCAGCAAGAGAATAGCAGAATGAAAAAGAAACAAAGAACATCAGAATTGGAAAGAAAAAAGTCAGATGTCCATGTTAGCAGATATCACGAGAAGAAAAAAAAAACTACTCCACCAATAATCTATTAGAATTGATAAATCAATTCAGTACATTCACAAGGCACAAAATCAACAAACAAAAACCAGCATTTAAATATACCAATAATTATCTTGTTAAATGGAAATCAAGAAATAAATCTCTTCTGTGTATAAAGTTAATTGAAAATGGATCTTAGTGGAGAATGTAACTGGGAATGGGAAAGTGAAGAAGAGGAGGGGTGGGAGTATGGGTGGGAGGGCGTGTATGGTGGGCAGAATCACTACATTCCTAAAGTTGAAATTTATAAAATGCATAAAGTTTGTAATCCATAAATAAAAAGTTTCTTTGAAAAAAAAAAATAATGGTTCTCACTTAGGAAAAAAAAAACACTACTTGGGATTCCTGCAACCTATAGCAGAGTGCCAGTGTTTGAGCTATGGTCTGCTTCTGATTCCAGCTACCTGCTAATGCACACGCTGGGACACAGCAGTGATAGCTCAAATACTTGGGTCTCTGCCATCCTGGATTGAATTCTGAGCTGGTTCTGTGGCCTGGCCCAGGCCGGCTATTGCTGGCATTTGAGAAGTAAACCAGTAGATGGAAGATATCACTTTCTCTCCTGTCTCTGCTTCTCTGCCTTTCAAAGAAAATGAAAATAAATAAAAATAATAAATAATAATTTTAAAAAGAAAGTAATCTCACTCACAGTAGCTTCCAAAATTAAATATTTAGGAATAAATTAACCTGAAAAGGTAAAGTTATCTAGAATGCAAATAATAGTGAAATTTATTAAACATTTATGAGAGGCATCATTACAGACACATAAAAAAATGGAAGGATGTCTCTTGTTCATGGATTAGAACAATTAGCTGTGTTAAAATGTTATCTAAAGATTCATCGAAATCCCAATTAAAATTCTAGTGACTGAAAAAAGTAAAAGAGGAACAAGAAAGAAAGGAAGAAAAAAAAGAAACAAAGAGAAAGAATTCTAGTGACATTATTTATAGATTTAGAAAAACAGGGGCTGGCACTGAGGCTCTGGCATCCCAGAGCTGGTTCTAGTCCTGAATGCTTCTCTCCCAATCCAGCTCTCTGTTGTGGTCTGGGAAAGCAGTGCAAGATGGCCCAGGTCCTTGGGCTCCTGCACCCATGTGGGAGACCTGGAGGAAGCTCCTGCCTCCTGGCTTTGGATCGGCACAGCTCCTGCCATTGCGGCCATCTGAGGAGTGAACCATCAGATGGAAGACCTCTCTCTCTCTCTCTCTCTCTCTCTCTGCCTCTCCTCTTTCTGTATAACTCTGACTTTCAAGTAAAGAAAAAAAAGAAAAGAAAAACAGTCTTAAAGTTCATATGAAAGCACAAAAGACTGAGAATAGAACAGGAATTTTAAGAAGAAAAATGGCTTCCATTTGTGTACGGAGTCAACAGCTCTGAGACTGGGCAGAGACAGAAAGACCTTCCCACCTGCTGGCTCACTGCCCAGGGGCCTGCAGCAGCTGTGACTAGGCTAGGCTAGAGCCAGCACCCAAAAGCTGTATTTGCATCTACACAGATAGTCATGGGAGTCAGTACTTGGATCATCATCTCAGGATGAACATCAGCAGGAAGATGGACCAGGTGGAATAACCAGGCTCTAACAAGGTGTCCTGAAGAAAGGGCCTATGCTGTGGCCAGGGATTGCAGTGGAGGATGGCCCAAGTGCTTGGGCCCTGCACCCCATGGGAGACCAGGAAAAGCACCTGGCTCCTGGCTCCTGCCATCAGATCAGCGCGGTGCACCGGCCGCAGCATGCCGGCCGCAGCAGACATTGGAGGGTGAACCAATGGCAAAGGAAGACCTTTCTCTCTGTCTCTCTCTATCACTGTCCACTCTGCCTGTCAAAATAAATAAATAAATAAATAAATAAATAAATAAATAAATAAAAAGAAAGAAAGAAAGGGGACGTGCTCCCGAGATTTTGCACGAGGAAACTCTCCTGGATCGAGTGGCTGTGAATCGAAGGACCTACTGGGAGAACAAGGTCAACCACCGTGTGGAAGCCGAGCCGCGGGAGCTGCGGGAGCCGCAGGATCTGCGCACCAGTGCAGGAAGGGGAGTGCATGTCACACAGATGCCAGCGGGGAGAGTTGGGACATCCAGGGCTCCCAGTCCATACATCGGCGCTGGAAGGGGAGGTGAGCTCAATAACCCGAGACATTGGTGGGGAAATAGGGGTCAGAATCTACAGGGGAGCCGGAAAGTGCAGCAGACTCACTACCAGAAAGAAGGAAAAAAAAAGTGGGGGGTTTCTCTCTCCGCCAACCTTGCAAAGGTTGAAAGGCTGCAAGGCTTGAGTTTGCAAGAGACAAAGAGCAGGCCCCCTCTCTGGATTTACATAACAACAGGGGAGAGCTAAGGAACTGAGTCACTACAATTCAGTAGCCTATGCAACCCAGTGGGAGTCCAGAGGAGAAAGGGAGCCTGCACAGACTATTTGGGTAGAAGCCAGAGACTAGAAGCTGAATACCATCAATTCTGCACAGCCATGCCGTGCGGTATTACTTACCCCCTGAATAAAATAAATAAACAAATAAATAAATAAATAAATAGAGAGAGATTTACCACGCATAACCTGAGGGTGTCACCTTTGCACACCCGTAACCCGGAAGAACCAAGCAGAGCTCTCAGACCACACCCATCTCAAGTCTCCAAGGCTCCTCCAACAGCAGGCAGTACACTTAACACGGACATAGTATAAAATAAAAAAAAAAATTAAAAAAAAAAACGCACAGTGACGAAAGAAGAATTAACTATGCCAAGCAACAAACACAGAAATCGAGGGAACAAGATCAACGATGGCACTATGATGCCTCCAAATAAACAAAACACCCCAAGCCAAGATTATGAAGACGATGAGATAGAAGAAATGCAAGATACAGATTTCAAAAAATTTATGATAAGATCATTTAGAAGCTTTCAAAAGCAAATCCTTGAACTACAGAAATCCTTATTGGACAGGATTGAAAATCTCTCTCATGAAAATGAAATTTTAAGGAAGAATCAAAATGAAATGCAGAAACTAGTAGAACAGGAAAGGGTGATAGTGAAGAGAAATCAAAATGAAATGAAGAGCTCAATAGATCAAATGAAAAACACACTAGAGAGCCTTAAAAACAGAATGGCTGAAGCAGAAGAGAGAATATCGGACTTAGAAGATAGAGCACAGGAAAACATACAGTCAAACCAAAGAAAAGAAGAGGAAATTAGAAATTTAAAAAATATTGTTGGGAATCTACAGGATACTATTAAAAAAAAACCAACATTAGAGTTCTAGGAGTTCCTGAAGGCATGGAGAGAGAGAAAGGATTAGAAGGCCTTTTTAGTGAGATACCAGCAGAGAACTTTCCAGGTTTGGAGAAGGACAGAGACATCCTAGTACAGGAAGCTCATAGAACCCCCAATAAACATGACCAAATGAGATCCTCACCATGACACGTTGTAATTAAACTCACCACAGTGAAACATAAAGAAAAGATCCTAAAATGTGCAAGAGAGAAACGTCAGATTACTCTCAGAGGATCTCCAATCAGACTCACAGCAGACTTATCATCAGAAACACTACAGGCTAGGAGGGAATGGCGAGACATAGCACAGGTGCTAAGAGAGAAAAATTGCCAGCCCAGAATATTATATCCTGCAAAGCTCTCATTTGTGAATGAAGGTGAAATAAAGACCTTTCATAGCAAACATAAATTGAAAGACTTTGTGGCCGCTCGTCCCACCCTGCAAAAGATACTTAAAGATGTGCTACACTCAGAAACACAGAAACACGGCCATCAGTATGAAAGAAGGGAAAGGAAGAACACCTACCAGTAAAAGAGCATGGGAAGCTCAAATGATATACTAGAAAATATCTCCGGGAAAATGGCAGGGCAAAGTCACTATGTATCAATAGTCACATTAAACATTAATGTCTGAATTCTTCAGTTAAAAGACACCAATTGGTTGATTGGCTCAAAAAACACAACCCAACTATTTGTTGCCTACAAGAAACACATCTCTCTAACAAAGATGCATGCAGACTGAAAGTGAAAGGTTGGAAAAAGATATTCCATGCCAACAGAAACCAAAAAAAAGCAGGTGTAGCCATATTAATATCAGACAAAATAAACTTTAATACAAAAACTGTTAAGAGAGACAAAGAGGGGCACTATACAATGATTAAGGGATCAATTCAACAGGAAGATGTAACTATTATAAATGTATATGCACCTAATTACAGGGCACCGGTCTATTTAAAAGATATGTTAAGGGACTTGAAGGGAGATTTAGATTCCAATACGATAGTACTGGGGGACTTCAATACTCCACTCTCAGAAATAGACAGATCATCCGGACAGAAGATCAACAAGGAAACAGCAGATTTAATCGACACTATAGCCCAAATGGATCTAACAGATATCTACAGAACTTTCAATCCTACATCTAAAGCCTTCACATTCTTCTCAGCAGTGCATGGAACCTTCTCTAGGATTGATCACATACTAGGCCATAAAGCAAGTCTCAGCAAATTTAAAAGAATTAGAAACATACCATGCAGCTTCTCAGACCACAGCGGAATGAAGCTGGAAATTAGCAACTCAGCAAACCCCAGAAAGTATGCAAACACATGGAGACTGAACAACATGCTCCTGAATGAACACTGGGTCATTCAAGAAATCAAAAGAGAAATCAAAAACTTTCTGGAAGTAAATGAAGATAACAACACAACATATAAAAATTATGGGATACAGCGAAAGCAGTATTGAGAGGCAAATTTATATCAATAGGTGCCTATATCAAGAAATTGGAAAGGTACCAAATAAATGAGCTTTAAGTGCATCACAAGGACCTACAAAAACTGCAGCAAACCAGAGCCAAATGTAGTAGGAGAAGAGAAATAATTAAAACCAGAGAAGAAATTAACAGGATTGAATCAAAAAAAAAAAAAAAAACACTACAAAAAATCAGCCAAGCGAGGGGCTGGTTTTTTGAAAAAAATAAACAAAATTGACACCCCATTGGCCCAACTAACTAAAAAAAGAAGAGAAAAGACCCAAATCAATAAAATCAGAGATGAAAAAGGAAACGTAACAAGAGACACCACAGAAATAAAAAGAATCATCAGAAATTACTACAAGGACCTGTATGCCAGCAAACAGGAAAACCTATCAGCAATGGATAGATTCCTGGACACATGCAATCTACCAAAATTGAACCATGAAGACATAGAAAACCTAAATAGACCCATAACTGAGACAGAAATTGAAACAGTAATAAAGGCCCTCCCAACAAAGAAAAGCACAGGACCAGATGGATTCACTGCTGAATTCTACCAGACATTTAAAGAAGAACTGACTCCAATTCTTCTCAAACTATTCAGAACAATCGAAAAAGAGGGAATCCTCCCAAATTCTTTCTATGAAGCCAGCATCACCTTAATCCCTAAGCCAGAGAAAGATGCAGCACTGAAAGAAAATTATAGACCAATATCCCTGATGAACATAGACGCAAAAATCCTCAATAAAATACTGGCCAATAGAATACAACAACACATCAGGAAAATCATCCACCCAGAACAAGTGGGATTCATCCCTGGTATGCAGGGATGGTTTAACATTCGCAAATCAATCAATGTGATTCAGCACATTAACAGACTGCAAAAGAAAAACTATATGATTATCTCAATTGATGCAGAGAAAGCATTTGATAAAATTCAACACCCTTTCATGATGAAAATTCTAAGCAAACTGGGTTTGGAAGGAACATTCCTCAATATAATCAAAGCAATTTCTAAAAAACCCACGGCCAGCATCCTATTGAATGGGGAAAAGTTGGAAGCATTTCCACTGAAATCTGGCACCAGGAAGGGATGCCTACTCTCACCACTGCTATTTAACATAGTTCTGGAAGTTTTAGCCAGAGAAATCAGACAAGAAAAAGAAATTAAAGGAATACAAATTGAGAAGGAAGAAGTCAAACTATCCCTCTTTGTAGATGATATGATTCTTTACTTAGAGGATCCAAAGAACTCTACTAAGGGACTATTGGAACTCATAGAGGAGTTTGGCAAAGTGGCAGGATATAAAATCAATGCACAAAAATCAACAGCCTTTGTATATACAAGCAATGCCACGGCTGAGAAAGAACTGCTAAGATCAATCCCATTCACAATAGCTACAAAAACAATCAATTACCTTCGAATAAACTTAACCAAGGACGTTCAAGATCTCTACGATGAAAATTACAAAACCTTAAAGAAAGACATAGAAGAGGATACCAAAAAATGGAAAAATCTTCCATGCTCATGGATTGGAAGAATCAATATCATCAAAATGTCCATTCTCCCAAAAGCAATTTATAAATTCAATGCAATTCCAATCAGGATACCAAAGACATTCTTCTCAGATCTAGAAAAAATGATGCTGAAATTTATATGGAGGCACAAGAGACGTCGAATAGCTAAAGCAATCTTGTACAACAAAAACAAAACTAGAGGCATCTCAATACCAGATTTCAGGACATACTACAGGGCAGTTGTAATCAAGACAGCATGGTACTGGTACAGAAACAGATGGATAGACCAATGGAACAGAATTGAAACACCAGAAATCAACCCAAACATCTACAGCCAACTTATATTTGATCAAGGATCTAAAACCAATTCCTGGAGCAAGGACAGTCTATTCAACAAATGGTGCTGGGAAAACTGCATTTCCACGTGCAGAAGCATGAAGCAAGACCCCTACCTTACACCTTACACAAAAATTCACTCAACCTGGATTAAAGACCTAAATCTACGACCTGACACCATCAAGTTATTAGAGAACATTGGAGAAACCCTTCAAGATATTGGCACAGGCAAAGAATTTCTGGAAAAGACCCGGGAGGCACAGGCAGTCAAAGCCTAAATCAACTATTGGGATTGCATCAAATTGAGAAGTTTCTGTACTGCAAAAGAAAGTCAGGAGAGTGAAGAGACAACTGACAGAATGGGAAAAATATTTGCAAACTATGCAACAGATAAAGGGTTAATAACTAGAATCTACAAAGAGATCAAGAAACTCCACAAAAACAAAACAAACAACCCACTTAAGAGATGGGCCAAGGATCTCAATAGACATTTTTCAAAAGAGGAAATCCAAAGGGCCAACAGGCACATGAAAAAGTGTTCAAGGTCAATAGCAATCAGGGAAATGCAAATCAAAACCACAATGAGGTTTCACCTCACCCCGGTGAGAATGGCTCACATACAGAAATCTACCAACAACAGATGCTGGCGAGGATGTGGGAAAAAAGGGACACTAACCCACTGTTGGTGGGAATGCAAACTGGTGAAGCCACTATGGAAGTCAGTCTGGAGATTCTTCAGAAACCTGAACATAACCGTACCATTCAACCCAGCCATCCCACTCCTTGGAATTTATCCAAAGGAATTTAAATTGGCAAACAAAAAAGCAGTCTGCACCCTAATGTTTATCGCAGCACAATTCACAATAGCCAACACCTGGAACCAACCTACATGCCCATCAACGGTAGACTCCATAAAGAAATTATGGGATATGTATTCTTTAGAATACTATACTGCTGTAAGAAACTTGAAATCCAGTAATTTGCAACAAAATGGAGGAATCTGGAACACAGCATGCTGAGTGAAATAAGCCAGTCCCAAAGGGACAAATAACATAAGTTCTCCCTGATCGGTGACAACTGACTGAACACCAAAAAGGAAACCTGTTGAAGAGAAATGGACACTATGAGAAATGGTGACTTGATCAGCATAGCCCTGACTGTTAATGAACAACTTAATACATTATCCCTTTTAGTAGTTTTTTTTTGGTCTGTTCTACTTAATATGACGGGTTTAATTCTGTAATTATCACACAGTTGTTCTTAAGTGTTGAAAATGAACTGAAATGTGATCCCTGTTAAACATAAGAGTGGGAATAAGAGAGGGAAGAGATGTATAATTTGGGACATGCTCAAGCTGACTTGCTCCAAATGGTAGAGTTAGAAACATACCAGGGGATTCCAATTCAATCCCATCAAGGTGGCATGTACCAATGCCATCTCACTATTCCAAGTGATCAATTTCAGTTCACAATTGATCATAATGAAAGGACTAAGAGTCAAAGGGAGCACATAAACAAGTCTGGTACCTGCTAATACTAACCGATAGAATAAATAAAGGGGAGAGTGATTAAACATGGGAAGCGAGATACTCAGCAGACCCATAGAATGGCAGATGTCCTAAAGAGCACTCTGGCCTCAGAATCAGCCCTAAAGGCATTCGGATCTGGCTGAAAAGCCCATGAGAGTATTTTAGGCATGGAAAGCCAAGACACTCTGGCAAAAAGATCTCTGTGAGTGAGATCCCAGTGGAAAGAACAGGTCATCAAAGAAGAAGGTACCTTTCTCTGAAGGGAGGAGAGAACCTACACTTTGACTATTACCTGGTCTAAACAAGATAAGAGTCTGAGAACTCAGAGGGCTTCCGTAGCCTTGGAAACTCATGACTGGAGCATTGGGAGATTACTGATGCCATAAACAGGAGTGTCAATTTGTAAAGTCAACAACAGGAGTCACTGTGCACTTACTCCTCATGTAGGATCTCTGTCCTTAGTGTGCTGTTCATTGAGATTTAATGCTATAACAAGTACTCAACCAGTATATTTCACTTTGTGTTTCTATGGGGGTGCAAACTGTTGAAATCTTTACTTAATGCATACTAAACTAATCTTCTGTAAAAAAATAAAAGATTATCAATTCCCAACTTGACTCTCACTGGGATTAAACATGACAATAGGTCTGATCTGATTTCATCATCATTTAAAAAATTATCTATCATTTTTCACTTTTGTCACTCCCCGTCTTCATGGAGGAATGACACAGGACCCTGCGTTGTTCTTTTGTCTGCTCGGCCCTCCCCGGGTTTGCTGCTGGTTCTTCCCGGGTTGGCTACCGACCCTTCCACCTCCGTGGAAGGGCGGTTCCCCCTGCCACATTCCCCACTTCCGCGGGGGAGCGGCACACCACCGGCCGGCTCTCTCGGGGGCTGTGCAGGTGTTCCCCTTAGATGTTCCCCCTAGATGTTCCTGGTGCATGTTGTCTCTCTCCTCCTTTATAGTCCTCCTCCGCCAATCCCACCTCTGCTGCCCACACGCCGAGTACGCTGCTCTCCTCCAGTCAGTAGTAAGTCCTACAGTTTATTGGTTGAACTGGAGGCAGCTGTGTAGAAGCTGTTTTCTCCTCTCCCAGCGCCATATTGTGGGAGAGCAGATGCATAGAATAAGTCTTAATTCCAGTAACTTAGTCTAGTCCGAGTTGCTCCCCACAGATCCCCCTTTCTTTTTATTTTTGGCGTTGATACGCGCCTGTCTTCGGTGCCCCGTGGCACACACTCTGCTCTGCTTGCTAGAGTTGCCCACAGGTGCTTACAAGTCCTATCAATCAGGCAAACTGAATCCGGGTCCTCTCTTCGCCAGGTTTGAGGAGGTTTTTAGGCGCTGATGCGTGCCTGTGTTCGGTGCCCTGCAGCGCATGCTCTGCTCTGCTAGAACTGCCTGCAGGTGCTTACAAAACCTAGCAATCAGGCAAACCGAATCCAAGCCTTCTCATTGCCGTATTGTGGGGAGACTTATTGATGTTAATTCGTGCCTGTCTTTGGTGACCTGCGGCGCATAAACTGCTAGCCGCCCGCAGGTGCTTATCGTCCTAATCCGGCAGACCGAATCCAAGCTCTCTCATTGCTGTGTTGTGGGGAGGCCTTTCTCTATTTCTCTATCTCCGGGCATTCCTATTTCTCCTATTTTACTTCTATCTGCCAGCATTCCTATTTCTCTCATTTTACTTTTAAATTTCTGTTTCTCTTATCCCTGCGGCTTCCCGGTGCCCGCCCCGAGGCTGCTTCTTGGCGGCTTCCTGGCTCTGAGCCTCTTCAGCCCGCGCCGGCGCCTGCCCTGCGGCGGGCTCCCAGCTCTGCGCGGCTCGGCTTTGCGCGCATACTCCGCGGTCTCCACACCCTTCGCATTGGCACCACGGCCTCGCGCCAGCCCCGCGTTCCCTATCTATTCATGCCCCGTGCTCTCTCTGCACACGGTGGCTTCCGCGAGTCACACAGCCCCAGCTCACGTTTCCACCACTAGTATTCAATCTAAGTTCCCCAGGCTAACCTGGCGAATTCAACCTAGCTCACGCGTCTGTGCCTTTCGGTCTGGCTTCCCGTCCTTTGCTCCCCGGGCTAATCTGACGGATTCCAACCTGGCGGCCCACGTCTCTGCCTCTGGCTCCAGATTTTCGCCCTTTGCCCCCCGGGCTGACTTAAAGAATTCCAAACTGGCTTACGTCTCCGCCTCGGCCTGCCCCCCGCAGCTTCAATTTCCCTAACATTTTTCTCTACCCAGTATGTTTCCCTAAGTTTTCTTCCAACAATATTCCTCCCTCATTTCTCCTGGCTTCTCCCCACAGTCCGTATCTGAGTCTGTTTGTTCTAGCTTTCACTTTCGCTTTCGACCTTAGAGATTTCTCCCAGCTTCCCCCCGTAGTCCGTATCTGAGTCTATGCCTAGGCTTTCAATAGCTTCTTCCGGCACCTTTTTCGTCCGGCTTTTCCCTAGGCTGTTTGCTAGTCTCTCTCTCCGATATTTTCCCATTTCTTCCCTCCTAGGTTTCCTATCCAAGTCACGGCCCCATTATGTCGCTCCCCCTCTTCATGGAGGAACAACACTAAGCCCTGCCTAGGCTTCATATCCGAGTCACAGCACCATTATGTCGCTCCCCGTCTTCGTGGAGGAACGACACAGGACCCTGCATTGTTCTTTTGTCTGCTCAGCCCTCCCCGGGTTTGCTGCTGGTTCTTCCCGGGTTGGCTACCGACCCTTCCACCTCCGTGGAAGGGCGGTTCCCCCTGCTACATTCCCCACTTCTGCGGGGGAGCGGCACACCGCCGGCCGGCTCTCTCGGGGGCTGTGCAGGTGTTCCCCTTAGATGTTCCCCCTAGATGTTCCTGGTGCATGTTGTCTCTCTCCTCCTTTATAGTCCTCCTCCACCAATCCCAACTCGGCTGCCCACACGCCGAGTACGCTGCTCTCCTCCAGTCAGTAGTAAGTCCTACAGTTTATTGGTTGAACTGGAGGCAGCTGTGTAGAAGCTGTTTTATCCTCTCCCAGCGCCATATTGTGGGAGAGCAGATGCATAGAATAAGTCTTAATTCCAGTAACTTAGTCTAGTCCGAGTTGCTCCCCACAACTTTATGTTTCTATTTGGGAGCAAAGTGTTGAAATCTTTACTTAATGTATACTAAGCTGATCTTCTGTATATTAAGATAATCGAAAATGAATCTGGATGTGAATGGAAGGGGAGAGGGAGTGGGAAAGGGGAGGGTTGCGGGTGGGAGGGACGTTATGGGGGGGAAGCCATAGTAATCCATAAGTCGTACTTTGGAATTTTATATTCATTAAATGAAAGTTAAAAAAAAAAAACTCAAATTGGAGGCATTACTATTCTTAAAGGAATTATTTTCTTCTGATTCCACTTACAAATCTTGATGCAACCATTTCACATAATAACGAATGCAATATAGTATACTGTCCGTTTATGATATATACATGTTTTAGAATATTCATTTGGTGCAACTAAAGTGAATAACAGTGCATGTTTATCAAACATTTTAGAAACAAAGGACAACTTTTAAAAACCAATGATAAAGTAAGATTGAATCTGGAAACTAATTTCTGCAGGCAAAAGAATATTTATGGTTGCTCCACTTGGGAATTTTTTTCTGATTGTTTAAATTATAGAAAATGCCAATGGTACAAATAATACCCAGAACATTGAGGAACAAATAATACTCCTTGCCTGCTCTGAGCCACCAGAAAGATCTTCATTTCAAAAGCAGACTTAGATATTAAGATATTATGATGATAACAGTATACTATGCACTGCTATAAGCTCTTCCATGGATAAAATGTGAAAATAATATGCAGCCTAAAACCCAGTCAAAAAGATCACAAAGACATGAATCAGTTAACAGAAAATGTCCAGAATAGACAGCTCCACAGAGACCAAGGATGGATTAGTGTTATCCAGCGCAGGAGGGAAGGTCAGAGGGATGGGGATGCACTGAAAACAGGTATTTAGATTTTGAAGGGGAGATGAATGTCTCCTAGTTAACAAGCAAGTATTTGGCAATAAGCACTGAAAGTTTTATGAAACGGCATACCTCGTGTCCTATTAATTAGCCCAATTATCTGAGTAAGAAAAAATATGCAAGCTTTATTAACTAAAAATGATCATTATATATTACTCAAAATCACACACAATTAATGATTTCCTAAATATGCACATTGAGTAAACAGGTGTGCATTATTAACATAAAATAAAACTTGGTTGGCATGGAAACAGTAACACTATCCATCAGTTATAGGGAAATACATTCATGATATATTGTTAGGTATGGAAGTGTAATTGAGGAGAAACTGAGTCTGTCTGCCTATAACAGGGCTTACCTTGGTTGAGGCCTAGAACATTCTAGGACACAACAAGCACATGATGGTTGACACTCTTCAGCACACAGGGAGGGTGGCCAGACATGTTTTGGGCTGGAGGACATAAGGCAGAGTACAGAGTTTGGCCTCTAAACTTGTGGCATAAACAGAACTCTCCTCTGGGACTCATGAACAAGGAAGGTCCTCACTATCCCTACACAGAGCCCCACCACTGGCAGAATGGAAACATAAATCAGCTGCCACCTAAGCAGAGAATCCACAAGCATGAAACATTTTCCATCACATGTGCCATTTCACATTGGGACTAGCAATGAAGAAAATACAAAGAGGTAAGGAAACTCAAAGTGAAACACTGAAAACGAATGGAAGTATTTAACAGTACACGTTAGAAGTAATTACAAGGCGTGATTCTGACCCAAAGATCAGCACCCCCACTTTCTCACTAGCACAACACTATCTGCGGAGGTAGTAGGTGCTATACACGAGAAAGAACTGACAAGGACAGACTCACATCATTTAAACAAATTGCACACTGCAAAACTCTCCTATCACATGAGCATGTGGATCTCTGGGGCAATTGAGAAGCAAACTCCTCTGCTGGCACCAACAAGGTGTGTAGACACAGGCCTTTTATTAAACCCCTCCTTAAGCACCAATGCAGTGACTGAGTTACCAGACACACCACTAATGCAAAGCTCAGAATTCACACAGTTTCTTCATTGTTTCTGGAGAAGAAACTATCAGATTTTGAGAAGAAGCCATTAACTATGTATGGGAAATTATTTCCCTTGCTTCTGATGTTCAGGATCAGGGTTCAAATGCCTCCAGTGTAGTAGGATTTAATTATTGATCTGTGAGAATACCGGGTCTGCCTCATGGCTTCAAGTCACAAGCAAAATGAGTATTGTCCTTGTCGGCAGTGGCTACCTAGACTAAGGCCCTCCCAACATTGACCTCAGGACATAGTCTTAGGACTCCTGTGTGCTTCCTTCACAGGTGCTAGCAATAGGGGACCTGAGGTCCCAACCATCTCACTGACTCCAAGAACAGAACCCAGGGCTTAATTACAGAGACCTGGCCAATGGAGTAGGCACAAAAATTGTAATGCCTCTCCTATGTCTCTGAAGGAGTCAGAAAGCAAATGGAAATGAAAGGTAGTGAAATGTTAAAGAAAGGAGAGGACCTGAGCTTTCATGGAACTGTGTTTCTGCCATTCTGAGCAGAATTGTCAGAACTCTCAAGAGGTATTGAACACACACAGACATGAGCATATACTCAAATGCAGGCATAACAACACTTAACAGCTAGAGAATATCTAAAATACAGTGGATAAGATTGAAATTGACATTTTGAAATTTGATGGCTATTTACAGCCCTTGGATTACTGTTGAGGAACAGTGTTTTTCCCTCATCTTATTTGCTTACTGTAGGGTTAATCTTATAAGGGAAAAGTAAATTGAAAATAGATTTGTAAAATTAGGTGTAGGAATAGGAAAGGAAGAAGGGTGAGGGCAGAGGAGGGAGGGAAGGATTATTATTCCTGATTCTGTATATATGAAAGCAATGAAATATGTGTACCTTAAATAAAACTTAAAAAACACATATACACACACCTTGAACTTACCAAGATGCCACCATGTTATACTCAGGCTTGAGTAAAAAGGATAACCGGATCATGTCTCTTTCTGGTTCCATGTAGTACAGGGGAAAAAACACTCCCAGCACTAGGTCTCCATCTCTGAAGACACTTGGCTTCAGATACTCATGGCAGTTCTCAACAATTCTGTCCTGTGAATTAGATAAAGCCTGCACGAGTAGGTAGAGAAAAATCAGAGGCAATGACATGTCACTGTCTCCCCAAACTATAGTGAGAGCCTTAAGTCTCAGCTGAGAGGAGGAGACACAGAGCTGGATCAGGTCTGAGGGCTCATCAATCAGCAGTGACAGTGGGGCTCTGTGTAGAGCACAGCTGACTCCAGGTATTGACGTGTGCCCTCTGCCTGTAGCAACCTGTGTGCCAGTCTGGTGAGCTAGACCAGAGCACAGCTAGAAGCAGAATGCAGAGTTCAAAGCAAGACACAGTGCTGAGACCTGGCTCTGAGTGTCCTGTGATCAGAGCTGCTCTGGGTTCCCTGTATTTTCAATGCTTCCCATTTGTCTCATCCAGAAACTCAGGGGATCCACCTGCCTGAGGCTCTGCATCTGTTGTCCTCCATTATGGGGGAAAACCCTTTGGAAAAACATGTTTTGCACTTGTCTACCTCCTTTGCCTTTAGGGTTACATCATAGTCCAACAAGGCTTTGGCAATCATAGCATCTTGGTACAGAAGCTCTGTTCAATAGTATGCACAGTGGCCAAGGGTTTTGTGAATAGACAGCTTTGAGGAATTTGGCAGGGTTAGAAAAAGTTGGTGTTGGAATAACCAAAACACCCAGCTGCATCTTCCCACATGATGCTGTAGACATTAAGTGAAGGGCTGACATCAGTCACAGATGACTTCGGACACCACAGGAATGTTCATCATTATCGTGCCTAATGTCACTCCCAGGGCCACGGTATCCTGCTGCCAAAAAAAATGGGCTTCCTTATTAATAAGTGAATAAGCCCTGCGCCTGTGGCTCACTAGGCTAATCCTCCACCTTGTGGCGCTGGCACACAGGGTTCTAGTCCCAGTCAGGATGCCGGATTCTGTCCCTGTTGCCCCTCTTACAGGCCAGCTCTCTGCTGTGGCCAGGGAGTGCAGTGGAGGATGGCCCAAGTGCTTGGGCCCTGCACCCCATGGGAGACCAGGAGAAGTACCTGGCTCCTGCCATCGGATCAGCGTGGTGCACTGGCCGCAGCACGCCGGCTGCGGCAGCCATTGGAGGGTGAACCAACGGCAAAGGAAGACCTTTCTCTCTGTCTCTCTCACTGTCCACTCTGCCTGTCAAAAAAAATAAAAAATAAAAAAATTAATAAGTTAATAAGTCATATTCTAGAGAGAGGAAGTACTCTGTCCTCCACACCTACTCCTCCTCCACAGCTGAGCTCCCCACCCATCATCCTGATGCCCTCCACATAGAGAATGCTTGAATCACTAAGCTCTCATCATCAGTGATTTCAATATGACAACACAAAGAAACTGTGTTGGTTCTCAATCACTTATTTTCTGTTGTCATATCTATCTTCTCCCACTTTTCAGAGACAATAGAATGTCCTACATGTGTATTTTCATTTTTAAATTCATAACTTTAAATTATGTAGATGTATGTCTACCAGAGAATGATTTGATACCTGTACACAATGTTGAGTGGTACACAACTGTTTTGTGTTTCAGCTTTACTTCATTGCCTTATTTTTTCTTGTGTTGACCACACTTAAAGTCTACTATGTCAACACTTTCTTAAGTATACAACATGTTGTTCACTGAGTTATCTCATGATTTGTGACAGTTCACTTGAACTCCTTGGCCTTGGCTAATTTTGACTGCTGTGATTAACAGGTTCTGAGTTTCCCACTTTCTAGTGTTTTAATCACAAAGCTCTATTTTTTTTTTCAAAAAATATTTATTTATATTAAAGTCAGAGTTACACAGAGAGAGAAAGAAAAGCAGACAGAGAGAGAGGTCTTCTATCACCTGGTTCACTCCCCATATGTCCACAATGTTTAGAGCTGTTCTGATCAGAAGCCAGGAGCCAGAAGCCAGGAGATTCTTCCAGATCTCCATGTGGGTGCAGGGGCCCAAGGACTTGGGACATCTTCTACTGCTTTCTCAGGCCATAGCAGAGAGCTTGATTGGAAGTGGCAAGCCAGGACTCTAACCAGTGTCCATATGGGATGCTGGCACTACAGGTGGCAGCTTTACCAGCCATGCCACAGTGACAGTCCCAAAAGCTCTCTTTCTGAAGTTGACTTTGGACACCAGACCTAGGGGTGAGGAGGGGATATATTTTGTGTGTGTGTGTGTTTGATGTATTTCATGCATCCAAATATCCTCAAGACTCATCCATGTTGTCAAGTAATAAGATTTTCCTTATTGTTAGGATTGAATAATATTGCATTGCATGTACAGACCACATTGTCTTTATACATTATCTGTTGATGGACACTTAGGTTGATTCCACACTTGGAACTTTTGCATACTGTTGCAATGAACATGGGAGTGTAGATGTCTCTTTCACATGCAAATTCCAAATCCTTTAGATATATAATTACAGGTAGCACTGGGACTGCTGGGTAATATGAAGGTTCTATTTTTCATCGTACAATTTTCATTATATTTAAACTAATTTACCTTTCTACCTTCATCCTTGTTAACATTTATTTCTTCTGTGTTTTTTTAAATATTTTATTTATTTGGAAGTCAAAGTTATACTGGGGAGTATGAACAAACAGAAAGAAACAGAGAGGAGAGAGGAGGGGGGGAGAAAGAGAGAGATTAAGAGAGAAAGAGATCTTCCATCCACTGGTTCACTCCTCCTAATGGCCACAACAGCTAGGGCTGGACCAATCCAAAGCCAAGAGCCAGGAGCTTCTTTCAATTCTCCCATGTGTGTTCAGGGGCTCAAGCACTTGGAACATCTTCTGTGGTTTCCCAGGTCATTAGCGGTCAGCTGTATTAGCAGTGGAGCAGTCAGATCTGAAACTATCACCTATATTGAATACCAGTGTCACAGGCAGTAGGTTTACCTGCTGTGCTACATTGCCAGCCCCCTTTTTATGTTTTTTTCTAATAACTCTTCTAACATGTGTGTGGTGATATCTCTTTATAGCATCAGTTTGCAAATCTCTGATGATTAGTGATGATGAGCATTTATTCATATACCTGTTCACTGTGAAACTTCTTTTCAGAAATATTTATTCAAGTCTTTTGGAAGCATTTAATTCTGTTTTTTTTTTCTACTTTAAGTCCATGGGTGCAGCAGCCATTCCATCTCTCTTGATTACAGCAAGAAATCAGTGTCTGCCTGTTACAGAAAAAGAAAAAAAAATCATGATTTCTTTTCCTGTGTTCCCACAGCTGCAGAAGCTGCACTGGTACAGCTGTGCCATGTCAGGATGAAGTGGTGCCCTAAGGAATCCCGAAGGTAAGTTTTGGGGTCCCACCCAACTGCTTGGGCTCCAGGACCCAGGGAATGTCCATTGGTTAGCTTCCTAAGGGTTTCATGAGAGTGACATTTCTGGATGGACATGCAGAGCTAGATTAGGAAGCTGGGGTTGAAGGTAGGGCTGTCCCCTGCCCTGTGCCCTGATTGCTGTTCCCCAACAAGCCCTAACTGCTGGCTTTTCCCCCCAGCTCCTGCAGAGGGCCAGTACCCAGATGATCGTGGTGGTCTTGGAAGCGGGAACAGAGCTGCAGCTTCGCCTGGGACCTGAGGGCCTGGTGCTGGCCCCAAGGAGAGCCCTGCAGCTCACGTTGGGTCATGTGGTAGTCGTGGTGGTCCCTGAGCATGTCCTGACAGCAGCAGGGGGGCTCTGGTTACCTGCCCAGGGCCACTGGCTCCTGCTCACAGGTGCTGACCCCGCCTGGGAGATCAGCATGGAAGACGGGTCTGCTGTTCCCCAGGGAGCAGTTGCTGTGTGTGTCCCACAGGCAGACAGGATGGCTGGTGCTCCCCACAGCCCCCAGCCACCGTCGGCATGCCCAGGCAATGCAGCACCAGGAGCTGCTCCTCTCATTGCCCCAGCCCCCTCTTCCTCACACCTCGCTACAGAGCTGCTGCCACTCTGGGATACTCCCATATGCCCAAGCCTCACCCAGAGAGGCATCCTCTGCCAGCTGAGTTCCAGTTGAGTCTCCATGGCCTGGAACTCCTGGCCTGCTCTGCCCTCAGACCTCTGCCTCCCTCTCCCAGCCCAGGGCCCAGAGCTTGCATCAAGGCCCGCCCCAGGCCAGGCTGCAAGGTGCACAGACGTCTCTTCCAACACTGATGCACCAGGAGCCCTCAGGCCCCACACAAACTGCAGAGATGCTTACATCAAGGCCATGGACACCTGCTCCTTCTGGATTCACCCATCCCTGACATCACCCCCTGGTATGCGCGGGGGACACTGCAGATGTGTGGTGCTCTCAGATCTGCCACAGGTGCTGGAGAGATAAATAGTGGTAGTGATGAATTTGGGGTGTCAGTGATTTCCAGTGTCCTCACTGTCAATGGGATGAGAATTTTGGGTGACACCATTGTAAATACCTAAAATCCAATTGTAAATACTAGAACACTGTGATAAAAGTCAAAATAGCAGCACTGTGAGTCCTTACACATCTTGCAATTATTGAAGGTGAATTTGGACAGTTTGGGATTGTCAGGTTTATCTGGGGCCTCTAACTCTTGTGAAACCTGTGTACATACCTGATGTGTATGATGAACTAAAGTTTCTTATGGAGTCCTTCTGTATGTGTGAAACACACCCTGGATTTAGACTTTGACTGGTGAGATGGCATTGGTATATGCCACCTTGATGGGATTGAATTGGAATCCCCTGGCATGTTTCTAACTCTATCATTCAACCAATGTTATTAAGTAGAACAAAAAAATACTAAAAGGAATGAAATAGCAAATTTTTGCTTGACAGTCAGGACAAGGACTGATCAAGTCATTGTTTCTCATAGTGTCCATTTCACTTCAACAGGTTTCCTTTTAGGAGCTCAGTTAGTTGTCACCAATCAGGGAGAACATATGATATTTGTCCCTTTGGGACTGGCTTATTTCATTCAGCATGATGTTTTCCAGATTCCTCCATTTTGTTGCAAACGACTGGATTTCATTTTTTACTGCTGAATAGTATTCTATAGAGTACATATACTATAATTTCTTTATTCAGTCTCATGTTGATGGGCATTTTGGTTGACTCCATGTCTTAGCTATTGTGAATTGGCTATTCCTCTTCTTATCCAACTCTCTGCTGTGGCCTGGGAAAGCAGTGGAGGATGGCCCAAGTCCTTGGGCCACAGACCCATGTGGGAGACCTGGAAGAAACTTGTGGCCCCTGGCTTCAGATGAGCCCAGCACCTGCCATTGCAGCCATTTGGGAAGTGAACCAATGGAAGGAATTCCTCTCTCTCTCTCTCTGTCTCTCTCTCTCTCTCTCTCTCTCTCTCTCTCCTTCTCTGTTACTCTGCCTCTAAATAAAATAAATAAATCTTAAAAAAAGAAAATCAGCCACTTTGAATGTCTGTATCCAATATAGAAGGCTTGGGGTCTAGTCCTAGCTCTTTTCCCATTTCCAGCTTCTTGCTGATGTGACCTTGGGAGATGAAAGTGGTAGCTGAATGTTTAGGTCCATGCCACAGCTGTCTGAAACCTGCATTGGGTTCTGAGCTGGTCCAGACCCTGGTCTGCCTATTGTAGCCATCTCTCTCCCTGTCTCCCCAATTCTCCCTCTCACCATTTCTCTTTCAAATAAATTTTCAAAAAATAATGAGTAGCGGGGCCAGCGCTGTGGCACAGCATGTTAACGTCCTGGCTTAAAGCGCCAGCATCCTATATTGGCTCCAGTTCGAGTCCCGGCTGCTCCACTTCAAATCCAGTTCTCTTGTATGGCCTGGGAAAGTGGTAGAAGATGATCCAAGTCCTTGGGTCCCTAAACCCACATAGGAGACCAGAAGTAAGCTCTTGGCACCTGGTTTTGGATCAGCACAGTTCTGACCATTGCAGCCATCTAGGGAGTGAACCTAGGGAAGATTCTCTCTCTCTCTCTCTGCCTCTCCTCTATGTGTAACTCTGACTTTCAAATAAATAAAAATCTTTTGAAAAATGAGTTAGTAATACATCTTCAGAAAATAAAAATAAAGTATAAACCCTCCACATCTACATTTTTGCAATTAAAATTTCATCATGGTTATAAAAACATAATATCCACAAAGTTAATCCTTCCTTCCTGAATGAATTTGTTAAGTCTCAAGAAAAGGAAACATCATATTATTCAACCCCTATAAGATGGGTGGGTGGGGGTTTGAGGAAGTTACAGATATGATGTCTTTAAAAGATTTATTTATTTACTTATTAATTGAAATTCAGATTTACAGGGAGAGACAGAGAGAGCAAGCAAAATTTTCCATCTGCTGGTTCACTCCTCCAATGGCCTCAATGGCCAGGGCTGGGCCAGGCTAATATCGGAAGCCTGAATCTCCATCCTGATCTCCCACAGTGAAGGCACAGGCTCAGGTAATTGGGCCATTACCCGCTGCTTTCCCAGGGTCATTAGCAGAAAGCTAGATGGAAAGTAGAGTAACTGGGACTTGAACCAGCTACTGGGACTTGAGCCAGCCATAGAAAGTGGCAGTCAGTGTCACAGTGGCAGCTTAGTGCACAGGGCCACATTGCTGACCTTGTCTTTTCATTCTAAATAAAAGGAATCCTACTCTTTTTCTTTTAAGATTTATGTATCTGAGAGGTAGAATTGCAGAGAGAGAGAGAGAGAGAGAGAGAGAGAGAGAGAGAGATTTAAAGGACTTCCATCTGCTGGTTCATTCCCCAAATGGCCCAAACAGCCAGAGCTGAACCAATCCGAAGCCAAAAGATTCTTCCAGGCCTCCCAATCAGGTGCAGGAGCCCAAGCACTAGGACCATCTTCCACTGCTTTCCCAGGCCATGAGCAGAAACCTGAATTGGAAGTGGAGCAGCCAGGACACAACCTGGCATCAATGTGGGATGCTGGCACCACAGGTGGAGGCTTAGCCCACTATGCCACAGTGCTGGCCCCAGGAATAGTACTCTTGACCCAGTGTCTGTGTATGTCATGCCACATTTCCATCATCAATTTCTCTGATATGTGGCTGTTCTCAGTATCTCTTAGTATACAAGCCTGATGCTTAGGAGGAAGAAGGAACCGACAATGCCTGCACACTCATGGGAAAGTGCACCCCCATCATATTTGGTCATGGCCCATGCTGGTTTCCAGTTTCACGTGACTATACATTTTTGGACCCTAGACTCCATTTTTATGCAGCTTCATTCTCAGTACATTTAGGTTCTGCTTTGTTCCCACATTTTGTGGAAAGCAGGGGTCATGTTTAAATCACATGCAGTAGTTTCTCTTGATGATTTTCTTATTTGCAGGACTGGATGTCCTAGATGGTGATTCTTGTGAGTGAATTGATAATACAGAAAGAGGGACACTTTTTTCTTGGGTTCCTTAAAAATATTTTTTTATTTCTTTGAAAGTTAGAGTTAAAGAGAAAGGAGAAGGAGGAGGATGGAGGGAGGGAGACAGAGAGAAACAGAGAGAAACTGAGAGACACAGAGACAGAGACACAGAGAGAGAGAGACAGAGAGAGAGAGATACAGAGAGACAGAGAGAGAGGTCTTCAAATCATTGGTTTACTCCCGAAATGGCCACTACAGCTGGGGCTGGGCCAGGCTGAAGCCAAGAGCTAAGAGCTTCACCTGGGTTTTCCACATGGGTGAGGGGCCCAAGCACTGAGGCTGTCTTCTGCTGCCTTCCCAGGTGCATTAGCAGGGAACTGGGGAAGAAGGTGAGCAGGCGATTCTTGAATCAGTGCCCATATGCGATGCCGGCATCTCAGGCAGAGGCTAACACTGCTACGCCCTAACACCAGCTCTAGAAGGAATATGCTGACCACTTGACCCACTAATCTCACTGCTTCCTGGTGAGTTGGAAGAGATTTGCTCTTTTATCCAGAAAATATTTCATAGTAGTGATATTCACATTCTGCTATACTGTATCATTCGTTCCCTGAAATAATTGCTTATGAATGTTTACACTGTTATATTTGATTTTTGAAAACAATATTGCAAAGAATGTTACTCATAATTTGTATGAACTCCTCAGAGAAGTAGAGATAAATTCATCACCTTATGTGAGTTTCTGATTAGAACTCCCACCTAATTGTCCAAACAGACAACCTCGGGATGTCCTTAAAGGAAAGAGTGTTTGGGGTGAAAAAGATTTACTTTATTTATTTGAGAGAGAGCAAGATCCCAATTGCTGTTTCATCCCCAAATGCATGCAATCATGGGGTAGGGATAGGCCAGACCAAGTATTGGGAATTCAATCCCAGTAACCTCGTAGGTGGCCGGGACCCACCTACTTGAGCTATCACCTGTTGCTTCCCAAGGTACAAGGACATGCAGTAGGGCCTGAACTTGAACTCAGTTACTCCAGTATTGGAGTGTGCATATCAAGCATGCTCCACAACTCCCAGCCCAGAAAAGACTGGAAAAGACTCATGGCATTGAGAAATACTGAGGGATATGAAGATCACCTTAAGTGAACTTATTTAGGAGTTGTGGACATGCTTTTGAGATTATGTTTCTGAGTGTGTATGCAAGAGTGTGGTAGGGAGGGTGTGAGCTTTCTCTCTCTCTCGCTCTCTCTCTCTCTCTCTCTCTCTTTCAAGATTTATGTCTTGGGGCTGGCACTGTGGGGTAGTGTGTTAATCCTCCACCTGCAAGGTCGGCATCCCATATGGCAGCTGGTTCGAATCCAGCTGCTCCTCTTAGGATACAGCTCTTTGCTATGGTCTGGAAAAGTGGCTGAAGCTGGCCCAAGTAATTCAGCCCCTGCACCCATGTGGGAGACCAGGAAGAAGCTGCTGGCTCTTGGTTTCAGATCAGCCCAGCTCCATCTGTTGTGGCCATTTGGAAAGTGAGCCAGTGGGTTGAAAATTCTCTCTGTCTGCCACACTCTCTGTATGCAACCTCTCAAATACATACATAAATCTAATATCTGTATATTTCTTTGACATCAGAATTACAGAGAGAAATAGAGAGATGGAGAAAAAGAGATCTCTCATCTGCTGTTTCACTCCCCAAATGGCTGAAATGGATAGGGATGGCCCAGGCTGAAGCCAAGAGACAGGAAATCCATCTAGGTCTCCTTCATGGGTGCAGTGGCCCAAGGATTTGGGCCATCCTTTGCTGTTTTCCGAGGCACATTAGCAGGGACCTGGATTAGAAGTGGAGCAGCCAGGACTCAATCCAGTGCCTATATTGAATGCCTGTGCTACAGCCATGGACTTAACCTCTTGCACCACAACTCTGGTTCTGAGCTTCTGACTCTTGGAAGTGGACATCACTGTCTTGAGAATGACCCTCCCTGTCTGTTCACTGTGGCCTTGAACGAAGGTGGCATCTTCCAGCCTACAATGTGCCTTTTGAAATGTGTGCTTGTGAAAGAAAATCAATACAACAAACACAGAACTCATTTTTGTATTTTGTTCAACCAAAAGAAGCCAAGTAGCATCATTACAAACATAGGATATCAAATTGTAAAGATTTGACTAAACTTCTTCTTCTGAATTCAAATCTAGGATGTATATCATGAACCCAGTGCATCTCCATATAAAATTTGAATGCCTAAGTTTATTTATAGAATTCACGAGAGTTACAAACACCATCTTCCACAGCACAGCTCTAGGGACACTGGCAAAATCCCCTTCCTCCAAGTACACCAAATACAGAGCTCCACTTCTCTGCCAAGCATCTCCAGCTGGTGACAGTCTGGTGAGAGCCCACAGCATTTCTCCACAGTCCCCCACACCCACAGTGTCCCCCTCGTTCAGCGGGGCGTGAGGTCAGGGAGGTGGCAATCCCAGAAGGGGCAGGTGTCCATGGACTTGCTGTCAGCTTGTCTGCAGTTTGGTGGGGCCTGAGGGCTCCCAGTGCATCAGTGTTGGAAGAGACATCTGCGCGCCTTGCAGCCTGGCCTGGGGCGGGCCTTGATGGGAGGGGCTCTGGGCCCTGGGCTGGGAGAGGGAGAGGGAGGCAGAGGTCTGAGGGCAGAGCAGGCCAGGGGTTCCAGGCCATTGAGACTCAACTGGAACTCAGCTGGCAGAGGACGCCTCTTTGGGTGAGGCTTGGGCATGTGGGAGTAGCCCAGAGTGGCGGCAGCTCTGTAGCGAGGTGTGAGGAAGAGGGGGCTGGGACAGTGAGAGGAGCAGCTCCTGGCGTTGCATTGGCTGGGCATGCTGATGGTGGCTGGGGGCCTTGGGGAATACCAGCAACCCTGTCTGTCTGTGGCACATACGTATCGGCTGCTCCCTGGTGAGCATCTTCCAGGTGGGGTCAGCACTTTGAGCGGGATGCAGGGAGCCTGGGCAGGTAACCAGAGCCCTCTACTGCCTCAGGATGTGCTCAAGGACCACTACCACCACCACATGGCCCAGCATGAGCTGCAGGGCTCTCTGTAAGGACCAGCACCAGGCTCTAAGCTCCCAGGTGGAATTGCAGCTCTGTTCCACTTCAAAAACTACCAGGATCATCTGGGTGCTGGCACTCTTCAGCCCTAGATGGGGCAGAAGCCAGGAGTTAGGGCTTGTCAGAAAGCAGCTGACAGGGTACAGGTGGCTGTGTCCCTACCTGAAACTCAGCCCCCAAATCCAGCCCTCCATGGACACCCAAAAATGTCACTTTCCTGAAACTCTCAACAAGATCACCAAAGGACGTTCCCTGGGCCCTGGAGCACAATCAGTCATGTGGACCCCAGGACATACCCTCAGGGCTCCATGGAGTACTGCTTCATCATGGCATGGACACGGCTGCCCTTCCTGTGCAGCTTCTGCACCTAGGGGAACACGGAGTGTGTTGAGGGGAGGCCGCTGTCCCACAGGAGTCCCAGTGGAGGGGCATAGTTGCTCCCACTGCGGAGGTGGCTGCAGGCCTGGGCATCCTAGAGAAAGCCCCTCCCCCGTTCCAGTCAGTCTTGGAAGGGGGAGCCTTTCCTAGTGGGGGCAGTCAGGTGAGAGCATAGAAAATGCCTTACCTGGCCTGGGACCCTGCTGCAGTCTCTGCCGTTTGGGGAGGTTGCCTTGTGTCCCGTGTGGCCTGCAGGAGAATGGGACTCGGTCAGCTGAGACCAGCGAGACCTGTTACACAAAGCCCCTGACTCATTGCAGCCCTGCAGCCCTGAGCCCATCCCAGTCCCCCACATTCAATGCCCAATGCTGGGGCTGCCCGACTCCCTCTTCTCCCCTGAGGGTGGGGACTTCTGATCTGCCGAGGCCCATGTGGATATTACAACATCAATTGTGGGCCATACCAACCACTCAGCTTAAAAAGGAGTCTGCTCTGCTGTTCTGCAATCGGGGTCCCACCTGCAAATCCTTTAGCACAGGCTGAACAAAAGAGCATCACTGGACCCAGGGGGCTGATGTTCCCACCCCTGAAACTGTGCTCACTTCAGCACACACCGACATGGGACAGGAACCTACGAGGCATCTCTCTCTCTCTCTATCTCTCACTCTCTCCCTCTCTCTCTCACACACACACACACACACACACACACACACTCAATCTGTCACCTAGACACTCTCCTCCAACATACCTGCTGTCTCCAACAGGGCCGCTGGTCCCTTCTGGGCAGGAGACACTGGGGCTGCTTGGGCGCCGGCAGCCGCTCATGGTACAGATTCTCTGGTCTGTCTGTGCCAACCCCAGGCGATGTCTGCTTCCTGCAGATCTCCCGTTGGCTCCTGCTCTTTCTCTTCACCTGAGGCAGAGGGATCAGCCCCCCAGCTGGGACCCCAAGCAACTTGAGTGCTAGGGAGATGTTCCTGCGGCCTCACACAGGCAGAGTGAGCTTGGACAGAGGGAGCTCCTGGGAACGCCTCCAGGTGTAGTAGGCAGGGTTAGAGCCAGGGAGGAATGGTAGCCTTGGCTTCCTCCTCGTATTTACAGCCTGATGAGCTTATGGGGGGAAGGGTTTGCTAGGCAGAACTCAATCAATCAGAATAATGATCGGCTGGCAGTCTATCAATGAAAGTGAATCCAATAGAACCTCCCCATATTAAAATCGCATCTAGTAAGCACTGCCTATGGTATGCAATTCTGTTAAACAATTCTCTTGCTCCTTGATGTGATTGTTTTTCCCATAACCCTTGTGCAATTTTACAGGATTTGATTTTTATAGTGTAGTTTATTTATTTGAAAGTCAGAGTTTACAGAGGGAGATGGAGAGGCAGAGAGAGAGAGAGAAAATTCTTCCATCCATTTTTTCACTCCCCAGTTGTTTACATAGCCTTAGCTGTGTGGATCCGAAGCCAGTAACCGAGAGCATCTTCTGGGTCTCCCACATGGGTACAAGGGCCCAAGGACTTGGGCCATCCTCTATTGCCTTCCCAGGCCATAGCAAAGTGCTGGGTAAAAAGTGGAGCAGCCAGGACCAAAAGCAGTGACCCTATGGGATTCCGATACTGCAGGCAGTGGTTTTACCTGCTATGCCACAGTCCCAGCCACAGGATTTGATTATTGAAATCATCCTTTTTTCCTATTTACTACTGGTTTCCTTCCTTCCTTATTTATTTAGAAAGGCAAAGTGGCAGTGGGATAGGGAGACCCAAAGAGCCATCTTGCATCCACTGGTTCTTTCTACTCCTTTTCCATACTCATCAGGGAGCAGGATTGGAAGCACAGGAGCCAGGACTCCAACCTGTGCCTCTATGGGATGTGGATGATTCCAGGCTGGCTTATTCCCCTGGGCCACAACAGCAGCACAATTTCTCCTGTAGCCTATTAAAACCAATGGCATATGCAAATTTCTGTGTATGGAAACTTTCTAGTTTTTTACATATAAATATGTTTTCTATATATATTTTTCCTTGGCCTGTGGCTTATCCACTGATGGGATTGTGACTGGGGGAATTAATTGCATTTTTCCCGGTAGCTGTGGATTTCCCACTGTTTTGCTTATCTATTGTCTTCCTCTATAAGGACGAGCCAGAAGGCAAAGATCCAGCATTTTCCAAGAATCCACAGGCTGTATGCATCCTACTCTGAGGGCAGCCAGGCAAAACTTGTGACCATGGGAGAACCTGCGTCATTCTCATCTCCAAGCCAGCCCTCCCTGGTGAGTTGAGAATTATTGTGACCACCCAGTGTCCACTGGTGTACTTCTTTCTTTACTTAAATTTCTCTCAGTAACTGACAGGATTTTTCTAAAGATTTAGTTATTTATTTGGAAGGCTGGGTTACAGGCAGAGATTGGGAGAGAAAGAGAAGGGGAGAAGCCCTCCACGTGCTGGTTCACTCCAAACATGGCCGCAACTTCAAACATGGGGCTTCACTCCCTGGTTTTGAGTGACAGTCAATGTCATCTACCCTTAATTATGTGAACATTCTTGGGATCATAGACCAGATTGTTCTGAAATATTTCTTAATTTATTTCAAAGGAAGAGTTACATAGAACAACAGTAAGAGCTAGTGAGAGATGATCTTCCATCCTCCCCCTCTCTTCTTCTCTCTCTGGCACTCTGCTATCAAATAAAAACAAACCCTAAAACACACAGCTTTTTGTTCTCATCCCCTCAAACCGCCTGTGGTTCCAATGCACTTGGCCTCAAACCTTTTGGATGACAATGGTGCACAGTGCGAGGCAGCTTCCACCAGGAGAAGGGGAGGTGGAGGCACCTGGGACCCCTTCCATGGCTGGAAGTCTGTGTCTTCCACTCTGCTCAAGTTTGATTTTGTTTTCCAAGGGGAGACTGAGAAGAATGATTATTCCTGAGACCTTGCAAAGGAAGCAAGTAGCGCGTGTATTGAAGGCCAAGCCGAGACCCGGAGCAGGCTCTGCACGGCCAGTCAGACTGACCAGCTGCATCTTCAAGAGTCCAATCACTCGAGTCACTGCCCACCCAGGCAATGTGGTTCAGCACTTGCTGACAGAGGGGTACCTGGAGAAGCCCCAGCAGGTCTGTGCACTCAGGCTACTGCAGGGGCTCTGCACCAGCAACAGCGAGGGAGAGCCTTTACCCACTTTGGAATTTGCAAACTCCTGGAAGATGACAGCACCAGCAATCCCAAGCAGATCCCCAGGTCCGGCTGGTGCTGGGTGTCTGCAATCCATGCCCAAGCCTACCCCTGAGCCAGCCTCCAAGGTGGTAGTGGTGATTCCACCAGCAGATCTGGGTGTCTCCTGGCCTTTCTCCAGCTGGCAGGTAACTCCTGAGGACATCAAAAGGCAGACAAGGAAAGTGAAGGAGCTGAGGAGGAGACTGGCAGAGGCCCTGCAGGCAGACAAGATCATCAGAGAGGAAGAGAAAGTGGAGAGGGGAGACTGAACATGGGGAAGCTGGAGAGAAGGGGCAGCCATGTGGTACAGGCTCTGTGGGGATGGGGGAGCCCCCAAGAAAGAGCTTTCCATGTTGGTCTTTGTATGTAATGCCAGTTTGGCCCCCTTCATGGATCCAATAATCCCCAACTGTACTTTATTAAACTCTGATAGAAAGGAAGTGTGGACTGTGCCTCTTTTTGTGGGGGACATGATAAGTTTCCCTTGAGAAAGTGTTTCAGTTTCTCTTTACAGTTTTTTTTTTCATTTTTACGTCACCATCTTCATCGGTAATCTATTGAGGGATTATTGCCTTACTCGTTTTTCTTCTTCCAT
Source organism: Oryctolagus cuniculus (assembly GCF_964237555.1). Taxonomy (NCBI): domain Eukaryota; kingdom Metazoa; phylum Chordata; class Mammalia; order Lagomorpha; family Leporidae; genus Oryctolagus; species Oryctolagus cuniculus. Next base: position 7,406,900 of record NW_027208201.1, on the reverse strand, counting down.
TACTTAACATTAAAGGAAATGATGGCCCCTGCTCCAAAGACATTCTCTTCCTCTGATGTCCATGTGAATGATTTTCACTTTTAAAATTTTTTATTCATTTTTTGAGAGGTGGAGTTACAGAGAGTGAGAGGGAGAGACAGAGAGAAAGGTCTTGTATCCACTGGTTCTTTCCCCAAATGGTTGCAGTGGCTGGAGCTATGCCAATCTGAATCAGGAGCCAGGAGCTTCTTCTGGGTCTCCCACATTGGTGTAGGGGCCCAAGTGCTTGAGCCATCTTTTACTACTTTCCCAGGCCTTCTCAGATAGCTGGATTGGAAGAGGAGCAACTGGGACACCAACCAGTGCCCATATTGGATGCTGGCGCACTACAGGTAGAGAATTAACCTACTGTGCCACAGGGTCAGCCTCTGAAGTATTTTCAGGTAAACAAATCAGTGGCATTTGGTACATTTGAAAATTTGGACAAGTTTCACCTCTGTTATTTTGATTGATACCATTGTTTACAATTCTTCTATATCAAGCTACTGAAGAACAAAATCTTTTTAACGAATATGTAGTTGGCTAATTCCAACATCAGGGTCATGAGCTTCAAAATGTCACAGTTTTGAACATTCTATTTAAAATTTTCATCACAGGACCAGCTTGGTGGCCAAGCAGGTAAAGCTGCTACCTCAGACACTGGTTTCCATTATGGGAGTCAGTTCGAGTCCCAGCTGCTTCATTTCCAACCCAGCTCCCTGCTGATAAACCTGGGAAGAAAAGTGATAGCTGACTCAAGTGCTTGGGCCACTGCCACCCACATGGGGGACCCAGAAGAAACTCCTGACTCCTTGAATCAGTCTGGCCCAGCTGCTTATTGTAGAGGCCATTAGGGGAGTGAACCCATGGATGCAAGATCTCTCTCTCTCTCTCTCTCTCTCTCTCAATCTCTCTCTCTCTCTATATATATATATCTTGAGCTCTGACTTTCAAATCAATAAATAAATCTTTTTTAAAAAGTTCTCATGTTTGGTCACACCTTGTTCCCTGAAATGTCAGAAGACAGAAACATTCACACACAAGAGACCAATTTTTTAAGCATGAGGGGAAAATGGCTTTTTCAAGCTTTCCTGCTGTATAGTAATGCAAATTTAGTGCTTTTCTTGTATGCATGTTGACAACTTTGGGCATCACATACATCATGGTATCAGCATCACCATCAAAGAAGTAGACATTCATGGGCACCAAATCCCCTTAGGTTGGGTGGTAAAAAAAATCTTAAGTATGAAAATAATCATATGGATAGGATTAAGTGTTAAAGTGCTCATAGAAATAGGATTAAGTGCCTGCTAATGATAATAATGATAATGATAATAATAATAATAGAATTTAAAAGGAGAGTGTTCCAACATGGGAAGCAGTCCACACAGCAGACTCATAGAATGATAATCACTTTAAATAGCACTCTTAACTCAGAAACAACCTTCAAGGCATTCTGTTCTGCTACAATGCCCACATGAACATTTCAGGCATGGAAAGTGAAGACACTACTGCAAAAACGTGTCCTACATGAAGGACATCGGTGGGTGAAACCCCAGTGGAAAGAAGGTGTCTTCAAGAAAGGAGGTACTATTCTCTGAAGGGAGGAGAGAACTTCTACTTTGTTTATTGTCTTGTCTAAATCCTGACGATGTTTGTGGATTCAAAAGTCTTCCATAAGGGCCGACTCTGTGGTGTAGTACGTAAAGCCACTGCCTGCAGTGTTGGCCTCCCATATGGGTGGAATTTCAAGTTCCTGCTGCTCCATTTCCTATACAACTCTCTGCATGACCTGGGAAAGCAGTGGGAGTTGGCCCAAATCTTTGAGCCCCTGCACTTGCATTTGAGACCTGGAAGAAGATCCTGACTCCTGGCTTTGGATGGGCACATCTCTGGCCATTGCAGCCATCTGGGGTGTGAACCAGTGGATGGAAGACCTATTTCTCTCTGCCTATACCTCTTTGTAACTCTGCCTTTCAAATAAAATAAATAAATCTTTAAAAAAATGTTCCATAGCTTAGGCAGCTCTTGTCAGGAGCCTCAGTTGATGACTGGCGTCATACACAAGAGTGTTAATTGTTGAATTAACCACAAGAGTCACTGTGCACTAACTTCTCATGCAGGGCATCTGTGCTCAATGAGTTGTCCTCAATGAGATTTAACTGTGAAACCTGTTCTCAAAGTTTTATTTCATTTTAGTGTATTAAGTGGAAGATTTGAACATCCCTTGTCTAGACTGTTGAGGAACAGTTGTTTTTGTTTTTGTTTTTGTTTTCATGCAAATTGTTGAACTCTTTACTTACTACAGAGTTGGTCTTCTGTGTTAAAGTTAATTGGAAGTGAATATTAGTGGAGAATGGGACTGGGAGTGGGAAAAGGAGGAGGGAGTCTGGGCGTGTGGGTGAGAGAACAGGTATGGTGAGAAGAATCGCTATATTCCTAAAGTTGTACTTATGAAATTCATGAAGTTTGTATTCCTGAAATAAATGGCTTCTTTAAAAAGAAAACAAAATAGGCATTTGCATCCACATGCCTTTCTGAAGTATGAGAATTCACATCAAAAAATACCCAAGGACATTCCAGAAACCCGCTCAATAATATTACAGAATCCTGATGATTGAATCAACATCTCCCCCATCATTTCCATGGGTAAGGAAAATTTCTCCCACTTGAGTGCAGGAGGCCATGACCACTCAAACAAAACTGAGCCTCTCCCAACAGAGAACTTGAGATTTGGAAATAAAAATGAGATTGCTTAGGACACTTGGTCTGGGATAGCAGCAAAAGATGGCCCATTTATTATATGTAGAATATATTTAGTAACTCAAGGGATATATAGGTTAAATTAGTTGAAGAGATTAAAGTCTAGGAAAAAGACAAATAACCATATATAAAAAAAGTCGCCAAGAGTTTATTTCACATCTAATTATTTTTTTCTTGTAGTTACATTACTTGAAATAGTCTGTGCTCTTATTTACAGTCCATCATTTGGAGTAATTTACAATGAATTTGTCTAAGGGTCCCAAAGATGTATACCTAATATACCTTATATTAGGCATCATAAGCCCAGAAGATAAGGATTAGCTCACACTATGAATAGTTGTAATATCATGCGGAGATTTGGAAGTTTTGTTTTTGGTCATGCAGTAATCCTTATGATATCAAAAGAAAATGACATCCTCCTATATTAGAGATGTAACAACATAAGTAGTATGTATACATAGGTTTAAATTTATAGAATGTACACTTTTTTAAGTTTGGGCCTACAAGATAACACAAGGTGTCTTTAAACAGAAATTGTGCATTCTGAAAAATCTATGGATCGATTTGTATTTGCTGAACCAAAATTGAGCTTGAATTATTGAATGTAAATAGAAGTTTACACTCTATGTGTGACCTACCCAAAAACCAGAGTGTCTTGTCCATCCATGATTTGCTTATGTTACTGAAAAACTAGGTTTAGCTTCCATAAAGATGCAACCAAATCTTTGGGATGTTTGCAAACAGCCCATACCCTAGCTAACTTTGAACTACATCATACACCTATCTTGATTGTGTTAAGTCAATTCCCAACTTGTTGGAAGAGTTCATGGACAAACATTTCTCACCATCTGAACCTATTACGTGATGGCCACCAAAAAAACAAAGAAACAAACAAAAACTAATTTCTACCAAAAAGAAACATTGAGGATAGGGAGGTTGAGGAAAAATAATAAGGACAGATGAGTACACATGCACTTCCTGCCTCTCAGCGGAGTGCTCTCGCTCTCTTTCCAAATATCCTTGTCCTACAGCTTCAGCATCTTCTAAGGAAAAGCCCATTTACAAACACTGCTGGGGAAGGAAATTCCTCTTACGATCAAGGCACCATATTGCACACCACAATGTCCATAGTGTGTGGATTTTCCTCTGGGTCTTGAGTTGTTGGCTAAAATTGGAGAGTTTCCCTGCCAAGAGTGTACAATACCAAGGCTTGGTTATCAACGCAAAGATGATAAAATGGCCTCCTGAATTCAAGGAGGTATGGTTCCATGAGAAGAATTTGAAACAGAGGGAGGTAAGAAGAGATGATGTGTGAAATTTTAAATAAGCATTCAATTCTCATTTCACATGCATGCATAAAATATTATGTTCCTCACACATGTCATCATCCAGTGTCTATCAAATGTGCAGGTTTCTATCAGCAGTTAGAGAATGGTAGGAACAAACCTAATACAAGGAGGAAAGAAGCAAATTTAGTAGAAAGAAGCAAACTAATTCACAGAGATGCTACATATATTCCAACTGAAATAAACAAGTTTCCGGGCTGCTTGCCTCAAGCCCGCTTACACCCGACTCCCAGGGTCTGTGTGGTGACTCTGCACCTCTTGCCCCCACCACGCTCCTCCTCTCAGAAATCAACTGCAACAGTGGATCATGGCTGCTAGGCGGGATATTGTTGTGCATGAGACACAACACATGTTGACTTCTTTCCATGGAGGCTTCTAATTTTCACACCACAAGAGAGAAATCCCTGGCCTCAAACATGTTGTCAAGACAGTGGACCCTTCCCACTACCCAGATGATTTCTTCCTCAGTCAACTATGGCTTCATGCTTTTCACTGCTTACCACATGGGTCACTTTGTGGAACAACTGGAGTCTGCCCACCAATTGCTTCTTTTGACTTTTTCCCAGGACACATTGACATGCTGACCATATCTGACTCCAGCTATTTCATCTACAATGCTGTGTATGCAGTGGCCCATGCTCTCCATAAGATGGTATCAGAGCAAATAGAAAAGGGATCTCCAGGAGATGCAGCTCATCCTAGGGTTCTTCCATGGCAGGTAAACATCTCCCAAAACAGGACACTCATTGAATACCTGTTAGCATCCTCAGGTAGTTTTATTGCAGTAACACGTGACCATGTTTTCATGCTGAGACTGGCATGATCAGGTATGATGGAAAGTGGGCTCTTTCATTCTTCACTGGGCATATATACATCTATAATAGTTATCTGAGTGTGGAGGATTTATTATCTGCTATTGAACATTTTAAAAAACAATTTATGCTATGGAACATGTTGAAAGTATTTAAAAACAGTATACATACTAAGAAATTCACATAAGTCTACAGATAAATGAGTTTTCATCATTGCATCACACTCATAATCAACACCCAAATTCAGAACATAGTATTACTAGTATCCCAAAGATGCTCTGTATCCCCAACTCAATTTCTTTAAAAGCTTTAAAGAACCATAGCAGTTCTAGGAGATTCTAAATTATTATTCTCAGGCATTTCTTCATATTATAACTTTGTAAACAAAATCCAAAGTGAAGCACCCTTTCAACATTGTCAATTAAGCAAAACTATAAACCATTGTTGGTTAGTCATTTATATAGTAATTATTATGACCCTGTCCCACATGACAATAATTGGGTTTGCAATTTGGCTGTGATTCCTGACCCCAGATTCTCGAGAAAAGAAATGCACCGAGTGAGTGGTAATGACTCAGAGCTATTGGGTCCCTGTCAGTTATTTTTTTCTTACCTCCTGGCTCTTGCCTCAATCCAGGCTCAGCCACTATGTTCACTGAGAGGTGAAGCAGCAAAAGGTTGGTCTCTCAACTATCTCTCTTTCTAATGCTTCTCTCTCTTCCTCTCAAAAACCACAAAGCAGTCTAGAAACGTTTTCATATAAAGTAAAAGAAATCGCTGTTTAAGCTGAAACACAGCAGACCATCAACTTATAAATGACAATGTCATTTTATGTAATAGGCCTATGGAGAGGGATAAAGTAATAAAAGGACACAGAGGTCTGATCTGCTGTGATCACAGCGACACAAAGGCAAGGTCTCAGCACTGTGACTGACTTAGAAATTTCTCCCTTTGGCTTCTAGCTGTGTCCTTATCTGGATCACCAGACTCTCATGGGCATTCTGTAGGCTGAAAAAAACAGCAATCCTGGGATTGGCTGTGCCCTACACAGAGACCAGTTCTCCCTGACGAGGGCTGACCCTGAAGATAGCATCTACTCCACATTCTCCCCATTTCAGTTGAGACTCTGGTCTCTGACTTTATGCTGGGGAGATCTTGACATGTCATCATGTCTGCTTTTTCTCTGCTTGAAACTCCACCCCCTGCACACTTCCCTTGATATGTTGGTCAGCAGCTACCAAACTTATCTGAGGATAAATGTCTACACCGAAAGTCTACAGATAGAGACACAACCAGACTCTTATGTTCAAGCCAGAAAACACAGTGTCAGCATCTTGGGAAGTTCAAGGTTGTGTGTATGTGTTAAATATCATTGTGACTGCATGTGACTGCATGTTTGTGCCTGTGTGTTTTGTCCGTATTGGCAATTCTGAAAAATGTGTGGCAGAAAGGCAGATGAATGAAAGCAGAGGTCCTCACCCTTGTTCTGCCTTCCATGGAATTTTCCGTTTGCTCCCCAGCCTTTCAGAGGCAGAGGATAGGCATCAAGATTTTTGTGCCCACCCTATAAGCACATCCCCTGATCCAACTTTGGGGGTCTTGGCAAAGATAAGACTGTTGGGACCCAGGACCACTACTGCCAATGTCCACATCTGTCTGGAAAGGAGCCTAGCTATTGTGATGCATGCACTACTTCATTCAATGTTGCTGCCTTGCTTATCACTGTTCCATCTTATGTCTGACATTTCTTATCAGAAGACAAGAACCTCTAATTCACTTTGTCACCCTTTGGGATGAGCTTCTTTCACTGCCCAATATTTTCATATCTTACCCACGTTGTACCTTGTATCAGTGAGAATTATACTTTTCTCAGAACATTTACATGGTTAAGGTACTCAATATTCAGCTGATTGTCAGAGCTATAAGTAAACCAGGGGTGAACAAATATACCCTTCATAGTGTAAAAGTTTATCACTAAGGAAAAATGATTTTAAAAATTTAATTCAACATTCTTATCATTAAAATACATAAAATTACTCAATGGATCCACAGCACAATTTTTGCACCAGATCTATTTAGTGTCCCACAAGTGAGTCCTCCTGGGATCAGAAATCCAATTTTGGTTCAGGTGTTTATGGGAAAGCAACACTTGTTTAGACCACAGGAGAAAATTTTAAATTCATGTGTAAAGATAATACATACAACACAGTGTGTCAAAATAGAAAAGTACCTTTACACTAAAAATGAAACACTGCCATCTTGAAACTATGAATATATTATAAGAAGGAACAAAATAGAAATGGCACTTTATTAATTCAACATTGCAAACTAAAAATCAGTGTATATGAACTGAAGAAATGATTGGATAAATATATTTCTTCCCTTATAACTACAATGTGACAATTTTCTTGACATTCAAATTATGGATGAAATGTAGGAAATAAGATAAAGACCAGAATTCCAAGGAAAGTGGGGCAAAGAAAATCATAGTGAAAAAATAGAACAACTGTTTTATTATTCACAATAACATAAATCCATCTTAAATTACAAGAACTCATATTTTCAGGCAGGAAATGTGGGAAAATACAGATTGCTAAATTGTAAAATGCGAAAAGACAAGATAAATTCAATACACAGGAAATTAATAAATGAAGACAAAGTGAACCTTCTGAAATCTCTAATATAAGAAGTCCTGAATTGGATGCCTTTGTTTCAATGAAAATCTAACTTAATAAACCTGCTTTGACAAGAGTTTATATATAAAAGTAGAAACTTATCAAAAAGTCTCGGGGAATCACACTGGTGAATATGGTCACAGATGATAATATTCTCACATATTTGAACAAGTGGCAAACAAAGTTCTATTCAAACTATTCCAGAACCTACAGAAAACATAGATGCAGATTGGTTTCTCTTCTTAAGCAGAAATGAGCTCCCACATTGGAATTTACCAAAGCTTTCCCAAAGGGCACATGAAGATGAGGTTGTGCATGGACACAGTTTGCTTCCAAGAATGTAAAAAAAGGACATTCCACAATCCTCCAGCGACCCTGGAGCATCACTGAGTGGCACCCTGAATCCAGCCTTGGCTTCCTTTGGATTTAGCTGTGAAACTACACTGAAAAATAGGATCTCACCCTTCTCTCTAAATCTGCTGCTTCATTTAGGTGATCAGGGAAGAACCACCCGTATATGTTGGCCTCTTACTTTGCCATCCAGGTGATCAATAAGGACCCACAATAACTCCTCAACCTATCCATGGAATTCCAAAGCTGCAATGCCTTTGTCATGGACCATTGACCCTTAGGAATGTTTTGCATTTTCTCTTCAAAAAGCATTTACTCCCTCTAACTATAATTGCCATACACAATACAAAGCACTTGTTATTGCTGGAACCATGTCTGCATTTTCTGCATAGATGGTACTTGTTGGACCTCTAAAACCCCACAGGTAAATGGAATCCTAATTCTGGAGAGCAATGTGTGAGTCTCCACCAATACCATTCTCTCACATCTGATGAAAGGCAAATGTGGAAGCCAAGTATGGGTATCCTACCATGGTGTACAATGTGTCCCAGGGAGTCGGCTGGATTCTGAGAATATTAAAAAGTGGAAGAACTAATGAAGGTGTGAAGCAGTGCAACCTGAGGGAGCCCACTCTGATTGCTGCCTGAGGATAATATATCCATTTGCCATCTTCTGTGAATATTGACTTTTGACTAATCACAGCTCTTTGACACATAAGATATTTATAGCATGCAGAAATATTCTGTCCTAAGACAAGGCTCTCTTAGAAGGCATCCAGGGACCAAAGGTGGTTAGATGTGTAGATGTGAATACCTGGACATCTGGTTTCCACTTCAGATGAAGCTGAGGGCCATGCTAGTCCTGAAGATTCCCCAAGGAATGTTTAAGGCTCAGTTACAATTACACTGGAATTCACACACTCACCTGCCCAAGCCCAAGCCTGCCACAATCTCTTCCACAAAAGCAGATTTTGTCAAAGCGCACCCAGAAAACATTCTCACAACCTCTGACTGTTCTGTTTGAGAGGCAGAGAAACAGGGACAGAAAGAGAGAGCTCCTATTTGCTGTTTTCTCACTAAAAGCACACCTCAATAGCAGAAGCCCACCTGGTCCTGGGAAGAAACCAAGAGCCAGGAACTCAATAGAAGTCTCCAATCTAGGTGTTAGAAATCCAATTACATGAGCCATTTCTGATGCTTCCCATGGTCTGCATTAGCATCTCAGATATTCTCAATGAAGGGACGATTTCAAACAAGCAACAGCCAGGACATATCACTGCAAAACACAGAACACAGTAGCTTTGGAAGATTCTGGGCTGGATTGATTGCATTTCTAAGGTAACTCAGGTTATACTGTGGTGACACATGAACCCCAAAGTTGTAAGAGATCAATGCAGTAAAGATTGTCATTAGTCTCAGTGTGAACACATAACAGTGGTTGCTGAGAGAGGGGGTTGTGCTCCCCCAGTGGCATGGGGAGAAGATGAGGGAAATCCACTGTCTACTTTCTTCCTGATGCTACATCCAAAGTTCATGCCTTCTCAGTTGGAAATGCAAAGCATCCACAGCCTGTAGTGGTGCATTTTTTTCTTTCATACTGTGAATGGGGAATCACTGTCCTTAAAGTACTGGGCATGTAAAATGTGATCTTATCTGTGCTCAGAATGACATAGATCAGTGTAGGGACAGCCTCATCCACAAAAATGCCCCACGTTTCTGCCATGATCCACACCTTTCCCATGTGAAGAAGCATTTTTTTTTGCAATGTGAACAATGACTAGATTCTACATATCACCATGTAGTAGGTGCACATTTGTAGATGACATGCTCATGCTCACCTTGAAAGTAATATTATTACAATTCTGGTTGCCTTTTTTACCCTGGCTTATAGATGGATTTGTATGAAATTTATCACTTTATAGAATGGACCATCAAAGAAAGAGGTATTTTTCTCTGAAGGGAGTAGAGAACTTCCATTTTGATTATGGCCTTGTCTAAATAAAGTAGGAGTTTGTGAACTCAAGAGGCTTCCATATCCTTGGAAGCTCATGACAAGAGCCTTGGGTGATTACTGACCTTGGGTGATTACTGTCATAAAAAAGAGTGTCAATTGTTAAATCTCCATATTTTGGAATACTCTTCTATTTCTTTCTTTAAGATTTTGTAATTCTCATCATAGAGATCATTGACATCCTTGGTTAAATTTATTCCAAGGTATTTGATGGTTATTGTAGCTATTGTGAATGGGATTGATCTTAGCAGTTCTTTCTCAGCCATGGCATTGCTTGTGTATACAAAGGCTGTTGATTTGTTGATTTTTCTGCATTGATTTTATATCCTGCTACTTTGCCAAACTCTTCTATGAGTTACAATAGTCTCTTAGTAGAGTTCTTTGGATCCCCTAAATAAAGAATCATATCATCTGCAAAGAGGGATAATTTGACTTCTTCCTTCCCAATTTGTATCCCTTTCATTTTTTTTCTTGCCTAATAGCTCTAGCTAGAACTTCCAGAACTATATTGAATAGCAGTGGTGAGAGTGGGCATCCCTGTCTGGTACCAGATCTTAGTGGAAATGCTTTCAAATTCCTTCCATACCCAATTTGCTTAGAGTTTTCATCATGAAAGGGTGTTGTATTTTATCAAATGCTATCTTGGCGTCTATTTAGATAATCATATGGTTTTTCTTCTGCAGTCTGTTAATGTGGTGTATCACATTGATTGTTTTGTGCACATTAAACCATCCCTGCATACCAGGGATAAATCCCACTTGGTCTGGGTGGATGATTTTTCTGATGTGTTGTTGTATTCTATTGGCCAGTATTTTATTGAGGATTTTTGCTTCTATGTTCATCAGGTATATTGGTCTGTAATTCTCTTTCAATGCTGCATATTTTTCTGGCTTAGGGATTAAGGTGATGCTGGCTTCATAGAAAGAATTTGGGAGGATTCCCTCTTTTTGATTGTTCTGAATAGTTTGAAAAGAATTGGAGTTAGTTCTTCTTTAAATGTCTGGTAGAATTCAGCAGTGAATCCATCTGGTCCTGGGCTTTTCTTTGTTGGGAGGGCCTTTATTGCTGTATCAATTTCTGTCTCAGTTATGGGTCTGTTTAGGTTTTCTATGTCTTCCTGGTTCATTTTAGGTAGGTTGCATGTGTCCAGGAATCTATCCATTTCTGATAGGTTTCCCTGTTTGTTGGCATACAGGTGTTTATAGAAAATTCTGATGATTCTTTTTATTTCTGTGGTGTCAGTTGTTACATTTCCTTTATCTCTGATTTTATTGATTTGGGTCTTTTCTCTTCTTTTTTTAGTTAGTTGGGCCAATGGGGTGTGAATTTTGTTCATTTTTTCAAAAAACCAGCTCCCCCTTTGACTGATTTTTTGTAATGTTTTTCTTGATTCAATCCTGTTGATTTAATTATTTCTCTTCTCCTACTAGATTTGGGTCTGGTTTGCTGCAGATTTTCTAGATCCTTGAGATACAGTGAAAGTCATCTATTTGGTGCCTTTCCAATTTCTTGATGTAGGCACCTATTGATATAAACATTTCTCTTAACACTGCTTTTGCTGTATCCTATAAGTTTTGGTACTTTGTGCTGTTATCCTCATTTACTTCCAGATAATTTTTGATTTCTCTTTTAATATCTTCTATGACCCATTGTTTATTCAGGAGCATGTTGTTCAATCTCCATGTGTTTGCATATGCTCTAGGGATTCCTGAGTTGCTAATTTCCAACGTCATTCCTTTATAGTGTGAGAGGCTGCATGGTATGATTCTAATTCTTTTGAATTTGCTGAGACTTGCTTTATGGCCTAGTATGTGGTCAATCCTAGAGAAGCTTCCACGTACTGCTGAGAAGAATGTAAATGCTTTCTGTGTAGGATGAAAAGTTCTGTAGATATCTGTTAGATCCATTTGGGCAATAGTGTCAATTAAATGTGCTGTTTCCTTGTTGATCTTCTGTCCTGTTGATCTGTCTATTTCTGAGAGTGGAGTACTGAAATCCCCCAGTACTATTGTATTGGGGTCTAAGTCTCCCTTTAAGTCCCTTAACAAATCTTTTAAATAAAGCGGTGCCATGTAATTAGGTGCATATACATTGATGATGGTTATATCTTCCTGTTGAATTGATCCCTTGATCATTATATACTGCCCCTCTTTGTCTCTCCTAACAGTTTTTGTGGTAAAGTTTATGTTGTCCGATATTAAGATGGCTATGCCCACTCTTTTTTCATTTCTGTTGGCATGGTATATCTTTTTCCAGCCTTTCACTTTCACTCTGTATGCATCTTTATTGGAAAGATGTGTTTCTTGTAAGCAGCAAATAGATGGGTTTTGTTCCTTTACCCAATCAGCCAATCGGTGTCTTTTAACTAGACAGTTCAGGCCTTTAATGTTCAATATGACTACTGATAAGTAGTAACTTTGCTCTGCCATTTGCCAAAGATATTTTCTGATATATGTTTCGAACTTCCTGTGATCTTTAGGCGTGAGGTTTCCTTCATTTACTTTCTTTCATATTGATGTTTCTGTGTTTCTGTGTGTAACACATCTTTAAGCATCTTTTGAAGGGCTGGACGAGTGGTGGCAAATTCTTTCAATTTCTGTTTGCTCTGAAAGGTCTTTATTTCACCTTCATTCACAAATGAGAGCTTTGCAGGATATAATATTCTGGGCTGGCAATTTTTCTCTCTTAGTACCTGGGCTATATCTCACCATTCCCTCCTAGCTTGTAGGGTTTCTGATGAGAAGTCAGCTGTGAGTTTGATTGGAGATCCTCTGAGAGTAATCTGACATTTCTCTCTTGCACATTTTAGGATCTTTTTTTTTTTATGTTTCACTGCAGCAAGCTTAATTACAACATGTCGTGGTGAGGATCTCTTTTGGTCATGTTTATTAGGGGTTCTATGAGCTTCCTGTACTAGGTTTGTCTCTGTCCTTCTCCAAACCTGGGAAATTTTCTGCTAGTATCTCACTAAAAAGGCCTTCTAATCCTTTCTCCCTCTCCATGCCTTCAGGAACTCCTAGAACCTGAATGTTGGTTTTTTTAATAGTATCTGAAGATTCCTGACAATATTTTTTAGATTTCTAATTTCCTCTTCTTTTCTTTGGTCTGACTGTATCTTTTCCTGTGCTCTGTCTTCTAAGTCCGATACTCTCTTCTGCTTCACCCATTCTGTTTTTAAGGCGCTCTAATGTGTTTATCATTTGATCTATTGAATTCTTCATTTCATTATGATTTCTCATCACTATCATAGTTTCATGTTCTGCTAGTTGTTTCATTTCATTTTATTTCCTCCTTAATATTTCATTTTCATGAGAGAGATTTTCTATCTTGTCCATTAAGGATTTCTGTAGCTTGAGAATTTGTTTTTGAGAACTTCTTAATGTTCTTATCAATTTTTTGAGATCTGCTTCTTGCATTTCTTCTATCTCATCATCTTCATAATCTTGAATTGGGGTGTCTCTTTCATTTGGGGGCGTCATAGTGTCTTCCTTGTTCTTGTTACCTCGGTTTTTGCGTTTGTTGTTTGGCATATTGGAGATATTCTTTGTTTTTTTTTTTTTTTTCTCATTATACTGTGACTCTAGATTAAGAAGACGGTCTGCTTTTGATGGATCCTTAGAGGCTGTGATGGGTGTGGCCAGAGAGTTCTGGTTCTACAGGGTTAAGGGTGTGCCAAAGGTGATTCACTCTGATTGTTCTCTTTCTTGCTCTCACTCTCTCCTTTTTTTTTTTTTTTTGACTCAGTTGGGAAGTAATTCCACAGAGCTGAATGGAATTGAGAGTAGTTGATGTATGAAATCTGGCCCCTGTGGGTATTCGTTTGCTTACCAGAGTCAGGTTTTTCTGCTTGGCTAATGAGGGGCACCCGCTTTACATATGCAAAATGGTACGCACCACTTTACTTATGTAAAATGGCGCCTGCCCTTTGTCTTGCTTGGCTTTGTAAGGTGAGTGGAGAGAGAGGCTAAATGTCCGTGCAGGTTCCCCTTATTTATTCATTTTTTTCTCTCCTCCAGCCAGCCTGGTGAACTTTCCCCAATGGGGTTTCAGGCCTCATTCTCTGTAGGCTTTTTCTGCCTTTCCCCACCAATGTCTCGGGTTACCGAGAGGTTTTTGTCTCACCTCCCCTTCCAGTGCTGGCGTGCAGACTCTGCAGCTCCGGAGGTTCCGGTGGGTTAGGCGGCCCTGGCAGTTCCCGCGACTCAGCTTTCACGAGGTGGGTGACCTTGCTCTCCCCTTAGGTTCTCCAAGTCACAGCCACTAGATCCGGAAGAGTTTTTTCCTGATCCTTTTCCTGAGGCTACCATAACTCCACTTTTATTATACTATCTTTTCTCGGATGTCGGTGTGCCCTCACTATTCCGCCATCTTATTTGGCAAAGTATTAAGCCTTTTTACAGTAATGTAAATATGTTATCTCAGAAACTAAAGAAAGAGGGAGGGAGAAAGAAGGTGGGTAAGAGAGAGGAGGAGAAATTAAGGGAGGAAGAAAGGGAATATCAGTTTGTTTTTAGAATTGTATCTACAAAGCACATTGAATCTGTTAAAAACTTATTAATGGGGGGCCAGAGCTGTGGCATAGCAGGTAAAGCTGCTGCCTGCAGTGCCTTCATCCCATATGGATGCCGGTTTGATTCCCCCTGCTCCACTTTTGATCCAGCTCTCTGCTATGGCCTGGGCAAGCAGTGGAAGTTGGCTCAACTCCCTTAGCCTCTGTACACACGTGGGAGACCTGGAAGAAGATCCTTGCTTCAGATCAGCTCAGCTCTAGCATTTGCAGTCATTTGGGGAGTGAACCAGCAGATGGAAGACCTCTCTCTCTCTCTCTCTTTCTCTCTCTGGATCTATATCTCTCTGTAACTCTGTCTTTCAAATAAATAAATCTTTTAAAAAAACTAATTAATGAACATCAACCAAGTGTCTCCTATAAGCTGCAAGCTATTTTTCCTACAACAAGAAGTCATAACATGTTTCCTTGACTCAGGTGATACATTTAGAAAACAAATCATGATTTTTTTTCTTTTGATGTAACAGGCAGACATTGATTTCTTGCTGAAATAAAGAGAGATGGAATGACTGTTGCTCCCATGGATTTAAAGTGATCATGCCCTAAAAAGTTGTTGTGATGAGGTTTCTTTAGCAAGTCCTTGTCTAAAATATCATTTATTTGATGAGTGAAGTTTTTTAACTTGCATTGCTCTGTGGAATTTTAAAAAGGGATGTTTTGCTGGCTGCAACAATAAATTTCACTGTGCTGTTTTAAAAAGTAATAATAATTAAAATTTTCCAAAATTTAAATATAAAAAAAGAAAGTGTAAATCAGATAAAAGATTATAGTTAAAACATAAAGGGCACTCAAAAAGTTAATAGTAAGAAAAAAATAACCCAACTGAATGTTTGCAAAGGACTTGAATAGAGATTTCTCAAAAAGAAGACCCACAATGAACAGGTAAATTAATAAATGATCTGGAAAGCCAAAACAGTGGCAAAAAATATCATACATGGAGGATCTCCATGATACCTCAGAGGAAAGAAAGGGTCATCAAAGAAGGATACACTCTTCTCTGAAGGGAGGAGAGAACATCCACTTTGCTTATGACTGTGCCCAAATACTGATGGGGTCTATGGTCACGAAAGGTTTCCATAGCCTTGGCAGCCCATGGCAAGAGCCTCAGATGATCAATCACTGATGTCAAAAAAAAGAGCGTTACTTTTTAAAGGAAAAATAGTAGTCACTGTGGACTTGCTCCCCACGAAGGACCTCTGTCCCTAATGAATTTTAATATGAGAACCAACTGCACATTTTCTCCCCAAACAGTACTCTATATGTTGTGTATGTGCATGGGTGCAAATTGTTGAAGTCTATGCTTAGCATGGAGTTGGTCCTCTGTATATAAAGTCATGCTAAAAAATACACCATAATAAAGACAGAGATGAGAGAGGGAGAGGGAGGTGAGGTGGGATTTGCGAGGGGAGTAAGGGGGAAAGAACTACTATATTCCTAAAGTAGTATCTAGGAAAAATGCATTCATTAAATAAAAAATGAATAAATGCTCATCACCACTAATTACCAGAGAGTTACAAACTGATGCTATAAAGAGATATCACCACACACCTGTTAGAAGAGTTATTAAAAAAAAAAAACATAAAAGGGGGCAGGCAGTTTAGCATATCAGGTAAAGCCACTGCCTGTGATGCTGGTATCCCATACAGGTGATAGTTTCAGACCTGACTACTCCACTGCTAATACACCTGCCTGCTAATGACCTGGGAAACCATAGAAGATGTTCCAAGTTCTCGAGCCCCTGAACACACATGGGAGAACTGGAAGAAGCTCCTGGCTCTTGGCTTTAACTTGGTCCAGCACTAGCTGTTGTAGCCATTAGGAGGAGTGAACCAGTGGATGGAAGATCTCTCTCTCTCTCTCTCTCTCTCTCTCTCTCTCTCTCTCTCTGTCTCCTTGTTCTTTCTCCTTCCTCTCTTTCTGTAACTTTGACTTTCAAATAAATAAAATAAATCTTTAAAAAACATAGAAGAAATAAATGTTAACAAGGATGAAGATAGAAAGGTAAATTAGTATTAATATAATGAAAATTGTATGATGAAAAATAGCACCTTCATATTACCCAGCAGTCCCAGTGCTACCTGTAATTATATATCTGAAGGATGTGGAATTTGCATGTGAAAGAGACATCTGCACTCCCATGTTCATTGCAACATTATTCAAAAATTCCAAGTGTGGAATCAACGTAAGTGTCCATCAATAGATAAATGTATAAAGACGATGTGGTCTGTATATAAAATGCAATATTATTCAGTCTTAACAATAAGGAAAATCTTATTTGACAACGTGCATGAGTGTCGAGGTCATTCGGATGCATGGCATACATCATGTGCAAAAAAAGAATGTATCCTTTCCTCATTCCTAGGACTGGTGTCCAAAGTCAACTTCAGAAAGAGAGCTTTTGGGGCTGTCACTGTGGAATAGCTCATAAAGCTCCCAACTGCAGTGCCAGCATCCCATATGGTCATGGGTTCAACTCCTGGCTTCTCCACTTCCAATCAAGCTCTCTGCTGTGGTATGGGAAAGCAGTAGAAGATGGCCAAGTCCTTGGACTTCTGCAGCCATGTTGGGGATCCAGAAGAAATCTGGAAGAAGCTCCTGGTGCTTGGCATCAGATCAGCACAGCTCCAGATGTTGTGGCCATCTGGGGAGCAAACCAGCAAATAAGCAAATATTTTTTGAAATTGTGACAGGCTCAATTGGACTTGCCCCAAATGGTGGAGTTAGAAATGTGCCAGGGGATTCCAATACAATACCATCAAGGTTTCATGTACCAATGCCATCTCACTAGTCAAAATGATCAATTCCAGGTCACAATTGATCATACTGATAGGTCTAAGAGTCAAAGGGATCACATAAACAAGACTAGTGTCTGTGAATACTAACTGATAGAATAAAAAAGGGAGAGAATTATCCAACATGCGAAGTGGGATACACAGCAGACTCATAGAATGGCAGATGTCCTAAATAGCACTCTGGCCTCAGAATCAGCCCTTAAGGCATTTGGAGCTGGCTGAAGAGCCCATGAGAGTATTTGAGGCATGGAAAGCCAAGACACTCTGGAAAAAAAGAGGACCTAAATGAAAGATCTCTGTGAGTGAGATCCCAGTGGAAAGAACAGGTCATCAAAGAAGGAGGTACCTTTCTCTGAAGGGAGGAGAGAACTTCCACTTTGACTATGACCCTGTTGGAATAAGATCGAAGTCAGAGAACTCAAGAGGCTTCCATAGCCTTGGAAACTCATGACTAGAGCCTAGGAAAATTTCTGACGCCATAAACAAGTGTGTCAAATTGTTAAGTCAACAAGAATCACCGTGTACTTACTCCTCATATGGGATTTCTGTCCTTAATGTATTGTGCAATGTGAATTAATGCTATAACTAGTACTGAAACAGTATTTTACACTTTATGTTCTGTGTGGGTGCAAACTGATGAAATCTTTACTTAATATATGCTAAATTGATCTTCTATATAAAAAGATAATTGAAAATGAATCTTGTTGTGAATGGAATGGGAGAGGGAGCAGGAGATGGGAGGGTTGCAGGTGGGAGGGAAGTTATGGGGGGAAAAGCCATTGTAATCCATAAACTGTACTTTGGAAATTTATATTTACTAAATAAAAGTTCAAAAAATTAAATAGAGCTTTGTGATTGAAACACTAGGAGGTGGGAAACTATGAACACGTTGATCACAGCAGTCAAAATTAGGCAAGACCAAGCATTTCAAGTGAACTGTCACATATCATGAGATAACACAGTGAACAACATGTTGTATACTTGAAAGTGTTGACACAATAGACCTTTAAGTGTGGTCAGCACAAGAAAAAATAAGGCAATGAAATAAAGCTGAGACACAAAACAGTTGTATTATACCACTCAACATTGTGTACAGATATCAAATCATTCTCTGGTAGACATACATCTACATAATTTAAAATTATGAATTTCAAAATGAAAATACACATGTAAAATTTTCTCTGAAAAGGGGGGGGGGAAATAAATATGGAACACAGAAAATAAGTGGTTGAAAACCAACACAGTTTCTCTCAGTTGTCACATTGAAACAACATGTTGAGAGCTTGGTGATTCTAGTGTTCTCTTTGTGGAGGGAATCAGGCTGATGGGTAGGAGCTCAGCTGTGGGAGAGGATTAAGATTGGGAGATGAACTACTTCCTCTCTCTGGAATGTGGCTTATTCATTTATTAATAAGGAAGCCCTTTTTTGGCAGCAGGATACCGTGGCCCTGGGAGTGACATTAGGCACGATAATGATGAGCATTCCTGTGGTGTCAGAAGTCATCTGTGACTGATGTCAGCCCTTCACCTAATGTCTACAGCATCATGTGGGAAGATGCAGCTGGGTGTTTTGGTTATTCCAACACCAACTTTTTCTAACCCTGCCAAATTCCTCACAGATGTCTATTCACCTTGGCCACTGTGCATACTATTGAACAGAGCTGCTGTACCAGGATGCTATGATTGCCAAAGCCTTGTTGGACTATGATGCAACCCTAGAGGCAAAGGAGGTAGACAAGTGCAAAACATGTTTTTCCAAATGGTTTTCCCCCATAATGCAGGACAACAGGTGCAGAGCCTCCAGCAGATGGATCCCCTGAGTTTCTGGATGAGACAAATGGGAAGCATTGAAAATACAGGGAACCCAGAGCAGCTCTGATTACAGGACACTCAGAGCCAGGTCTCAGCACTGTGACTTGCTTTGAACTCTGCATTCTGCTTTTAGCTGTGCTCTGGTCTAGCTCACCAGACTGGCACACAGGTTCCTACAGGCAGAGGGCACACGTCAATACCTGGAGTCAGCTGTGCTCTACACAGAGCTCCACTGTCACTGCTGATTGATGAGCCCTCAGACCTGATCCAGCCCTGTGTCTCCTCCTCTCAGCTGAGACTCAGGGCTCTCACTATAGTTTGGGGAGACAGTGACATGGCTTTATCTAATTCACAGGACAGGATTGTTGAGAACTGCCATGAGTATCTGAAGCCAAGTGTCCAGAAATGGAGACCTAGTGCTGGGAATGTTTTTTCCCTGTACATGGAACCAGAAAGAGACATGATCCGGTTATCCTTTTTACTCAAGCCTGGGTATAATGTGGTGGCATCTTGGTAAGCTTAAGGCTGTGTGTAAGTCTTATGTGTTGTTATGACTACATGTGAGTGTATGCTTGTGCCTCCCTGTGTCCAATCACTAATGAGATTTCTGAGAATTCTGCACAGAATGGTTGTTTTTTCTTCCACTATCTTTCTGCTTCTACTTGCTTCCCTACTCCTTCAGAGACCTAGGAGAGACACCAACATTTTTGTGCCTGCTTGATGGACAAGGTCTCTCTGATTAAGCCCTGGTGGTCTTTGAAAGAGTGAAACATTGTATCTTTCGCATCCCTTTACTTTCAGTTTATGTGTATCTTTACTTGTGAGGTGAATTTATTATGGGCAATGTAGAGTTTAGTATAGTTTCTTATTCATTCAGTTAGGCTATATCTTTTGACTGGGTAATATATTCCATTTACCTTCAAGGCTAATGTGAGAGATGAGAACTCACTGCTGCAATTTTGTTGATGGCTTACTTCTTGTCTTACATAATCTATGTTTCATTATGCCTTTCTTTTCATTCATCTTTGTGTTTTGGTAGCTTTCTGTCATAATGGTGGATTTTCTTATCTTTCTCTTTTATGAATTTGCAATGTTACTGAATTTTGTATTGTCATTGTGTTTTCATGATGATTGTTATGATTAGATTCTTGAGTCTTTTTTAAAGATTTATTTTACTTATTTGAAACACAGAGTTACAGAGAGAAGCAGAGACATAGAGAGAGGTCCTCCATCTGCTGGTTCACTCCCCAATGGCTGCAATGTCTGGAGCTGCACCTATCCAAAGCCAGAAGCCAGGAGATTCCTCCAGGTCTCCCACATGGGTGCATAGGCCCAAGGACTTCGGCCATTCTCCATTGCTATTCCAGGCCATAGCAGAGAGCTGGATCAGAAGAGCAGCAGCCTACTCCAGAACCAGTGCCCATATGGCATGCCGGCTCTTCAACCCAAGGCAATAACCCACTGGGCCACAGCATCGGCCCTGATCCTTTAATTCTAATGTAGGTCTCCCTTCAGGATTCTTTGTCTGGTAATGATGAATGTTCTCAGTTTAGCTTGTCTGGGAATGATTTTATTTCTGATTCACTTTTAAAAGGTAGGTCACTGGATAAAGCATTTTTGGTTGAAATTTTGTTTCTCAAGACCTGAACATATCATCCTATTCTCTTCTGGTCAAGAGGTTTTTGCTGAGAAGTCTGCTACTAATCTAAGTGAAACTTGATGTCTGTGTTTCACTGTCTTTGGGATTTTGTCATTTAACTTTTTTTTTTTTTCGACAGGCAGAGTGGACAGTGAAAGAAAGAGACAGAGAGAAAGGTCTTCCTTTGCCGTTGGTTCACCCTCCAATGGCCACCGTGGCCGGCGCACTGCGGCCGGCGCACCACACTGATCCAAAGGCAGGAGCCAGGTGCTTCTCCTGGTCTCCCATGCGGGTGCAGGGCCCAAGCACTTGGGCCATCCTCCACTGCCCTCCCAGGCCATAGCAGAGAGCTTGCCTGGAAGAGGGGCAACCGGGACAGAATCTGGCACCCTGACTGGGACTTGAACCTGGTGTGCCGGCCCTGCTATGTGGAGGATTAGCCTGTTGAGCCGTGGTGCCGGCCTCTGTCATTTAACTTTTGACAATTTGGCTACAACATTCCTTGTAGAAAGTCTTCATTCGTTGAAAGTTGTTGAGGTCCTTTGAACTTCCTGTATGTGGTTGCTCATATAAAATACAAGACTGGGGAAATTTTCAATAATTATTTCTTATATATATATGTGTGTGTGTGTGTGTGTGTGTGTGTATTTCAAATAATATCTCAATTATTTCATTTAAGAAGTTCTCAATGGCTATTCCTATGATTATTCCTGTAACACAAACATTTGTTTACTTAATGATATCCCATACATTCCCTAGGCTATCTTTTTTTTTTTAACTTCTCTCTCTTTATTTTTGCCTGATAGGATGATGGCAAAATCTTGATCTCAAGGTCAGCAATTTTTTTTCCTACTTGTCCAATTTTATTTTTGTTCATTGTATTTTTATTTCATTGGTGTAATTTCTCAACTCCAAAATTTCTGTTTAATTCTTTCTAATGATTTCTTCTGTTTGCTTATGACATGTTTAATATCATATATTGTTTCCTTAATTGTTTTGAATTGACCATCTGTGTTCCCTGATATCTCATTGAGATTCCTAAGGATCATTATTTTGGATTTATTTTTATTTGTTCATTTATCTCCTTCAATTCAGTATCTATTAATGGAGAACTGTTTCATCCTTTTGGAGCTCTCATGCTTCTAGGCATCTTTACTGTGTTCCTACACTGACATCTGTAAATGTGGTGGAACAGTTCCTCTTTCTTTGTGGAGTAACTTCAGTTCGAAAACTTTTTTGTTTAGATGCAATGTAGGAGGTCAGTTGTGTGGTTACTTGGGTTTTGCTTCTCAGTGAGCCCAGAATTGAAACCTCTAAGTGATCTCTTCAGCTATAACCAATGTCATCAGTATCTATGGGTCTAGAGTGGTCTAGTC
Organism: Oryctolagus cuniculus; assembly: GCF_964237555.1. NCBI lineage: Eukaryota > Metazoa > Chordata > Mammalia > Lagomorpha > Leporidae > Oryctolagus > Oryctolagus cuniculus. The sequence continues at coordinate 7,384,740 of NW_027208201.1, read as the reverse complement.
TGTGGTAATTCATGGGAGCTGGCCCTGACCAGCTTCACTGTGGCTTTCCTAGCCAGGAATCTGCCAGACACGTTCAATGAAGCCAAGTTCCTGAAATTCAGCATGCTGGTGTTCTGCAGTGTCTGGGTGACTTTCCTGCCTGTCTACCACAGCACGAAGCAGAAGGTCATGGTGGCCGTGGAGGTCTTCTCCATCTTGGCATCCAGTGCAGGGCTCCTAGGCTGCATATTTGTCCCCAAATGCTATGCTATTCTTTTAAGACCTGAGAACAATTTGAAAGACTTAAAGAAAAAAAGCAAGTTGTAAAGGATTCTAAAATTTTCCACTTGTTTTGCTATCAAATATTTGGAGTTTAGACCCAACAATCTACTCTGAAATATCATTCCAGAAATATGAAGGACTAAAATTGCTATTTCCTTTAAAATCTACTTGTGGATTGGACATTTAGCCTAGCAATCTGAATGCATGCATGGCATCTATTTTTGGCTCTGGCTTTGGCTCCTGACCTGGACTTCTGACTCCTGGGACCCTGGAAGGAAGTGGTGAATCTTCACATTAACTTGATCCTGGCCACCCTTGTGAAAATTTAGGGTTTGACTCCCTGTTATTGGTTGTAGCCTCAGCCCAGGCACAGGCATTGGGGGTGTAGAGGTGTGAGGCATTGAATGGGAGGTCTCTATCTGTCACTAACCTTCTGTTTCTCTCCATCTCAGAGTTTGTTATGGAATTTAGAGAAAAATTTTATACTGAGTGAAAATAAATTATGGTGTAAATGCCCATCAGGGCTCCAACAACAATGCTACTTTATTTTAAAAGGCTAGCCCTGAAATGGTTAAGACTGAATTACTTTCTATTTATTTATCAATATACAGACAATGTAAGCATTCATATTTGCTAAGACATCTAATTATACATGCTTTACATTCTGTTTTCTCTGGCTATTGAGTGCTTATCATTTCTTTGTTTACATTGTCATTTAAATGAGATTTATTTTCCAGACACAGGAGGCACTTGGTCATACAGTGTTCTTCTGTAGAGATATTGTGCCTCGCCCCCATGGCCCCAGTATGGCCCCCATCCCCGCTCTCTGCCACTGCGGGCTGCTCACCCTCCTGGGGGTCCCCTTTAAAAGTTCCGCTGCCATGTTCCCACAAGGGTTTTGTGGGGTTGGGGTCTGCCCATAACCAGTGGCGGTGGCAGCACTGAGGTTTTCCCCGTGTGAGGACACGTGTTTTGTGGCTGTGGTTGAGATATTGTGTTGCCCAAAAATATCTTAATAAATGCTCATTGCTGAGATTTTTGAAATGGTGCTTTTATCACACATATATGGGATATTCATTTACACATGGCACTGACTTAGTAACTGTACGTTCTTCTGTCAATGTATTGGCTTTTGTTTTGTCTTTGTTTTAAGTTTTCTTTTTCCAGTTGCACATGGGACACAAGGCTGGATTAATGTGAAATTCTCATAGCAAAGATAAACCAATTTTAAACTGGACAAGTCAAAAGCATTTAAGTGCATGCACATTCATATTGAACATGCAGATTGTGCACAGTATGTTCACACATTCGTGCAATAGTCTTCTCTATGTGGAGTGAAGTGATTTTCATCACCGTAAAAATTGTATTATGCAGTAAGAAATCACTTTCAAACTCATATCATGGAAGCAATCATCTCCTTCAGTTTCTAAGAGTTTACCTTTTTGAATAATTCTGACAAGTGGCAGCAGTCAATATGTGGCATAAGAGTCTGGCTTCAAACCCATCCACATTGCAGCAGGCTTTATTAATTCCTTTTTCAAACTCCATCTTACTGATGATTTTTGTCATTTTGTTTTACAATTTTATTCTCTTTCATTGTTTTTGTTCAACCTAATATTTTATTGTTATTTTTTAGATAACATAGTTTTAGTTTGCATTTGACTCAAAGGCTTAATGCTCCACTAAATAAAGGGCTCAACAAGCACCAAGCAAAAAGACCATAGTACTGTAGGAAAATAGGCAGGGGCTATAAACAATAATCCAATGAAAAGATGTTCAACTTCCCTCATATACTGAAAATTTTAAAATTGCCATAGAATATTAATGCTAGAGTACTGTATAGTTCTTAATAATTCATTCAACAAAGATTTAAAACAAAGTATTGCAAAAACACTGTATTTGCAGCCCAAATGGTACACACAGACATATTTCTCTCCTAAAATTTCTGTTTTTTTTCACAGCCAAAATGAATTTTTCTTTTATTTCCCCAGAACCTTTTTAATTAAGGTGTCAAAACTTCATGCATTGCAGAAATATAACGTTAGGAACATTGTGATTTTTCCCACCCTACCTGCCCTTCCACCCACACTCCTACACTTCTTCCTCCCTCCTACCCAATTCCCATTCTTATTTTTACTAAGATATATTTTCAATTAACTTTATACACATAAGGTTAATTCTATACTAAGTAAGAGTTCAACAAGTAGTATGAAAAAACAAACCGTTCCTCAACAATTGAGAAAAGGGCTGTTCAATGGCATCACATCTCCAAGTGCTTTATTCAATTTTCATATTGTGATTATTTTAAAATTAGCTCCCACATTTAAGGGAGAATTTGTGGTATTTGTCTTTCTGTCTACCATATTCATTTTATCTAATAGTCCACAGCAGGACATTCATTTTTTTCCACATTGTTACTGATATAAACTGGTGCTCCACACTCTCTTATATAGCAGCCTTACCAGCTCCCATTCCCACAAACAGTGGATTAGGGTACCTTTTTCCACACATCTCACCAGCATCTGTTTTTTGTTGATTTCTGTATGAAAGCCATCCTAACTGGGGTGAGATGAACCCTCACTGTGGTTTTGGTTTTCATTTCCCTGATGGCTAGTGATCCTGAGCATTTTTTTTCATGTGTCAGTTGGCCATTTGATTTCATCTTTTGAAAAATGTCTCGGGTCCTTTGCCACTTCTAAACTGGGTTGTTTGTTTTGTTGTTGTTAAATTTCTTGAGCTCTTTATGCATTCTGGTTATTAATCCTTTATCAGTTGCAAATAATTTCTCCCATTCTGTCAGTTGTCTTTTCATTTTGCTGATTGCTTCTTTCACAGTGCAGAAGTTTCTCGATCTGATGTAATCCCATTTGTCGATTTTGGCTTTTATTGCCTATGCCTCTAGGGTCTTTTACAAGAAATCTTTGTCTATGACAATGGCTGACATCATTTTTAAGACTTATTTATTTATTTGAAAGTCTGAGTCAGAGAGAAAGAGAGAGATAGAGAGAGAGAGAGAGAGAGAGAGAGAGGTCTTCCATCGAATGGCTCACTCCCCAGATAGCTGCAATGGATGGAGCTGTGATGATCTGAAGCCAGAAACCAGGGGCTTCTTCTGGGTCTCCCAAATGGGTGCAGGGGCCCAAGGATTTAGGCCATCTTCTACTTATTTCCCAAACCATGGCAGAGAGCTGGATCAGAAGTGGAGCAGCTGGGTCTCAAACTGGCACCCATATGGGATGCCAGTGCTTCAGGCCAGGGCATTAAACCACTGTGCCACAGAGGCACCCCCTGACATCATTTTAAAATCAGTACTTGATGACTGTATGGTGAAGAAGAGGAATAGATTAGATCAAGGTACATATCCTTCCTTATCTCTGGGAGAGAGCAATGGATTCACTTGTTCTGGCTATAGCCATGCTCACTGTGACTGTGCTTACATCTTTAGTGATATCCCACACAGAAGTTTCTGCTGTCGCATGATCTCTCAGAGCTACTCATCTCAGAACTCTGGTTCTATAAGTAGCAAATGCTATGGAAACCTAGCACCCCAACTGATTTCTCTGTTTTATAACAAAATGGATAGCAGGCATTTTAGCCTAGTGATTATGACCATGTCCTCAATGGAGTTTCTGAGTTCAATCCCTGGCTCCAGCTCCTGACCCCAACTTCTCAGATTCAGACACTGGGAGGCAGTGGTGACAGATCAAGCATTGGTTTCCTGTCATCTATGTGCAAGACTTGGATTTATTTCTTGGCACCTGGTTCTGTCCCAAGCCCAGCCCCAACTAAGTGGGAGATTTTTCTCTCACTTTTTTTTAATAGGTGATTTCTTTTTTATTTTATTTATTTATTTTATTTGACTGGTAGAGTCACAGACAGTGAGAGAAAGAGAGACTGAAAGATCTTCCTTCTGTTAGCTCACTCCCCTAAATGGTCGCTACGGCCAGCACTGCGCCGAACTGATGCCAGGAGCCAGGTGCTTCTTCCTGATCTCCCATGACGGTGGAGGATCCCAAACTCTTGGGCCATCCTCCACTGCCCTCCTGGGCCACAACAGAGAGCTAGACTGGAAGAGGAGCAACTGGGACTAGAACCCGGCATCCATATGTGATGCCGGTGTCACAGGCGGGGGATTAACCAAGTGAGCCATGATGCTGGCTCTGAGATTTTTCTCTCTCTTCATAGACTTATTAGGAAATAAACATGACTAGGGAATGTTGGAAATAAAAGAAAAAGAGTAATTGTGTGAAGCTATCTTCAGCTGCCTAGCAAGGATACAAGCAATAATGTCATTTTATATTGAGCAACTATCCCTGAATTTTGGAATATTGAATTATTATCTATTTTCTTAATCAATTTACCTACACTACAATCACTCATACTTGATATGATATCTAAACTACATATGCTTTGTGTTCAGTTTTCTCTGGGTCATTTGAGTTTGCTATTTCATAATTTAAGTGGGGTTTCCTTCCCAGTACCAGAGTCAATTTATGAAGCTATTATCCTGAAATGGATACTGTATTGTACACAATCTCTTGAATAATAATCATTTTCCAATTATGCATGATGGTACTTCAAAGACTTCTTGGTGCTTGTTCTTATCAACAGCACAGTAGATGACTGTGGGTTACTATTTTCTACTCTAACACCCAGCCCCTACCCCAAATTCCTACATACTGTAACAGAGAATATGCTTATGTAAAGAATCTGTTTTAATCATAATTTACAATGCTTTCTTCCTGAAGGTCACCTTCCTAGGATTTCCTGAACCCACAAAGCTGCTAACACAATCTTCAGGTGAAATAGCTGTAGAATCAGTATTTAACTAACAAACTTATCTATAATCATCCCCAAAAAATAAAAATAAGATGGTATCATTATCACACTTATATGTAGTTTTCATGAATACATACAAATGATTCTGTAATTAAATACATAGGGCTAAATCTATCCATTGACTGCTGTTTATTTTTGACCTTGCTTAGAGTTTTTTCTATAATTCCACTTGGAGAGAATGCTGTTTCTATTGACATATAATTCGCATAGCCAATGTGAATCACTTTAAACTGAAAATCTCAGTGGAACTGAAGCACATCCATACTCATACTGTACACTCACATTGTATACAGTGTGTTTACAGATTTGTGAAAACAACATTGCTATGTAGATCCAAAACCACTTCCCTATCCCATAGTCAGTCTCTTCACTAAGCAGTCAACAGCAAGTCCCCAGACCACAGGGCAGGCAACCATCATATCCTTCAGTTTCCTTTTTAAAATTTTTTAAATTTGTATTTATTTATTTGAAAGGCAGCCTGACAGAGAGGCAGAGGCAGAGAAAGAGATAGAGGTCTTCCCTCTGTTGGTTCACTCCCCAAATGGCTGCCATGGCTGAAACTGGCCGATCCCAAGCCAGGAGCCAGGAGCTTCTTCCAGGTCTTCCACGTGGGTGCAGGGGCCCAAGCACTTGGTACATCTTCTACTGCTTTCCCAGGCCATAGCAGAGAGCTGGATCAGAAGTGGAGCAGATAGGATGCTGACCAGCCCCCATGTGGGATGCCAGCACTGCAAGTGTTGGCTTTACCCTGTACACCACAGGGCCGGCCCCTTTCCTTCACTTTCTATAGGTTTACATATATTTGACATACCATAGGAAACATTCTGAGACCATATTATCTATCGCAAAGTGCTTGGACACCACCCTTTAAGCGTGGTCACACATAAAAATGAAAAGGATGTGAGGTAATGGACAAGATAAATAGTTGGATGGAGCCAATCCTCAATGTATGCAGTTGCAAGTCATTCTCATGGAACCATAAATTGTTACATTTTAAATAATCATATAAAAGTATTTAAGGGGGCCGGCGCCGTGGCTCACGTGGCTACTCCTCCGCCTGCAGCACCAGCATCCCATATGGGCACCAGGTTCTAGTCCTGGTTGCTCCTCTTCCAGTCTAGCTCTCTGCTGTGGCCCGGGAGGGCAGTGGAGGATGGCCCAAGTGCTTGGGCCCCTACACCCACATGGGAGATCACGAAGAAGCACCTGGCTTCTGGCTTTGGATTGGTGCAGTGCCATCCATGGTGGCCATTTGGGGAGTGAACCAACAGAAGGAGGACCTTTCTGTCTCTCTCTCTGAGGGTCTGTAACTCTACCTGTCTAATAAATTAAAAAAAAAAAAACAATTAAAAGTATTTAAGAAAATTCTACTGAGATGTTTTATATGAAATGTGAGGAAACATAGATATGATCAGGAAATCAATGTTTAATAAAGAATACAGTTCCTGTCACTTGTCACAGGATATGTCACTTATCACAGTTCCTGTGACTTGCCATTTGCCATGGGATGTTGATTCAAGGTTGCTGGTGCAGAATACTGAATTTGAGAAGTGTGTTGGGGAAGTGGATTAATTGTTTGGAGTGGTAGATGCAGGGAGATGAGCTCCTACAGTTCTCTGGATGTACCTATTTATTTAGCAATTAGAAACTCATGTTCCTAGCAGAGTACTGTAGGTCTGAGAGAGATATTAAGATGCAGTAATGAAGACAATGGCTGGGGTGTACACAGAGACATCAATGAATGACACCAGCCCTTCACTTCTTTCTAGAGAAACACATGTAATGATGCAACTTGCTGTTTTGTTTATCTGAACACCAACTCTTTCTAAAGATGCCAAATCCTCCCAAGCAAACTATCGAAATAACCACTCTTGGTCCCTTGTACACACAGGTTTACAGGTCTGCTGTGTAAACCTGGGGTGGTCCCCAAAGCCCTGATCGACCATGATGAAATCATAGAGGACAGGTTGGAGGGACAAAGACGTCTTTTCTTTTTTTTAAACTTTTATTTAATAAATACAAATTTCCAAAGTGCAACTTTTGAATTATAGCTGCTTCCCCCCATAACCTTCCTGCTGCCTGCAGCCCTCCCATCTCCCACACCCTCTCCCATCCCATTTTTCATCATGATTCATTTTTAATTATCTTTATATACAGAAGATTAACTTAGTATATACTAAGTGAAGATTTCAACAGACTGCACTCACAAAGACACACAAAGTATAGAGTACAGTTTGGGTAGTAGTTTTACCATTAATTCACATAGTACAACACGTTAAGGACAGAGGTCCTACATGGGGAGCAGGTGCACAGTGACCCCCATTGTTGATTTAACAATTGACACTCTTATTTATGATATCAGTAATCACCCAAAGTTCTTGTTATGAACTGCCAAGGCTATGGAAGCCTCTTGAGTTCACCAACTCCGATCTTGTTTAGACAAGGCCATAATCAAAGTAGAAGTTCTCTCCTCCCTTCAGAAAAAGGTACTGCATTCTGTGATGACCTGTTCTTTCCACTGGGATCTCACTCACAGAGATCTTTCATTTAGGTCATTTTTTGACAGAGTGTCTTGGCTTTCCATGCCTCAAATACTCTCATGGGCTTTTTAGTCAGATCTGAATGCCCTAAGGGCCGATTCTGAGGCCAGAGTGCTGTTTAAAGACATCTGCCATTCTAAGAGTTTGCTCTGTTTCCCACTTCCCATGTTGCATTGTTCCCTCCTTTTTAATTCTATCAATTTATTATTTGCAGACACTGGCCTTATTTATTTGGCCCCTTTGACACTTAATCCCATCTTTTTGATCAATTATGAACTTAAACTGATCACTTGAACAAGTAAGATGGCATTGGTACTTGCCACCTTAATGGGATTGAATTGGAATCCCCTGGCACGTTTCTAGCTCTACTATGAGGTGTAAGTCCAAATGAGCATGTGCAGAACTATACATCTTCACACTCCCTTATTCCCATTCTTATATTTAACAGGGATCACTTTTAAGTTACATTTAAATGACTAAGAATAATCGTGTTGTTTTCCAAAGTGATTTTTCCACGGAATGGAGGGTGATAGGTGCAGAGCTTTCTTGCAGAATGCTTCCTTGTGTTTCCAGAATGGACACAGATAAAAGAATAAAAAGACTCAGAGGTCTGATCTGCTCTGACCACAGTGACACAAAATCTAGGTCTCTGTACTGTGACTGACTTAGAAATATCTCCCTTTGGCTTCTAGCCGTGTCCTTGTCTGGATCATCACACTGTCATGCACATTATATAGGCTGAGGACACAGCAATCCCAAGACTTGGCTGTGCCCTACATAGAGACAAGTTCTGCCTGCAGAGGGCTGACCCTGCAGGCAGTATCTGCCCATGTTCTTCCCATTTCAGCTGAGACTCTGGTCTCTGATTCTATGCTGGGGAGATACTGGATGTCACCATTTCTGATTTTTCTCTTCCTACTCCCACACCCTTTACACACTTCATTGAACATGTCGGTCAGCAGCTGCCACGTTTATCTGAAGATAGATGTCCACAGAGATGAAGATTTGGAGCTGGGTGGGTTCCTCCCACTTTACTACATGGAATTAGAATGTGAGATGATCCAATTATCTTTTACAGTCAAGCCACGGCATATAGTGTCAGCATCTCAGTAAGTTCAAGGTTGTGACTGAGTGTGAGTACATGCTTGTGCCCGTGTGTGTCCTATCCTTATTGGCAATTTTGAGAAGTATACAGAGAAGTGTCAGAAATGCAGTCCAGTGAAAGTTGAGTTCTCTTCAATTCTTTTCCCTTCCACAGCAGTCATTTCCTTTTTTCTGTTTGCCCCCCTGGTCCCTCAGAACAGAAGAGAGGTGTCAACATATTTAAACCTACCAATTTGGACACATCCCTCTGATCCAACCTTTGGGGTATTGGAATGGTTAAGACTGTTGGGACCCACAGATGAGTCCTGCTGGAGTCCATGGAGATGGTTCAAGTTGTCCTGATACACTGATAACCAGGCATAAGGTCATGGTTAGTTCCCAAGAGGCTCAAGCTGGATATCACAGTCAACAAGGGCATAGTTGAGATGTGCCTGAACTAGAAACCATGAAACCCTGAGAACCACCACTCTAAATGGACTCTGTCCCACCATCAATCAATAACTCAGTTCTACCAGAGAGGAAGCGTTGGTGTTCCTGATCATCAAAATAAAAAGGGAAATAAATCATGTTTCCTAACGAGTCAATGTTTTTTTCACTAGGATGCTGATGGTTCTTTTCCAGGAACAATACAGAAACTGCATGAATTCTGGGATTTGCACACCTCATTTGTGCATGCTTCTAGTAACTGGGTTGCTACTTTGCTGCTTAACAAGGGGGTTTAACACCTTGTTGGTCACAACAGTGGTGCAAGCTTCTCAGACATTTAAGAGATCCACATGCTCATGTGTTCAGAACAGGGTGAGGAACACAAGTTGTTTAATTGGAGTCAGTCTGTCCTTGTGAGTTTCTTTTGGAATTTAACACCTGTCCCCACAGCAGGTCACCTTGCATAAGAGGGAGCTCATGGTGGGTCTCCTCACTTTGGGGGCAGAATTGCAGCCTTGCAATTTGCCTAACCTGTGCCTTCACATAACCTATCCCTCTCACTGTTTCATTTTGGTGTCCTAATCTCTTTTAGTGACTCCATTTCTAGCCAAAACTTGAATGAGACATTTTTGTGGGAGGTCGTTCATGTGTGTGAATTTCTTGGTTAAGTGACAGTTATGACTGTGCATTGAGTGACAGATGTGGAGGTGGAATGTGATCTGAAGATGAAGGAATCCCTACCTTCAGAGTGAGAGCCTTTATTCCAGGTACCAAAGCTGGAGGTGCACTCTGCCTTCTGTCCTGCAGCTAGGGAAGTATCTCTCCACCCTCATTCTGTGCATAAGGGGCCAGCCATCATGTGCTTGTCACATCCTAGAATCTTCAATGCCTAGACCTGGGTAATCTAAAATGGGCAGCAGTTTTCAGTTCTGTCTTGATATCTCATTAAGAATATTTCAAAATTATTTAAAGATTTAACACAAAATAAAATTTTATGTAATTAATTAGAACAAAAGAATCACGGGAAAAAACTAAGTGATTTAATGCACTAAGATTGTTATTTATTAACAAGGAAGCATTTTTATGTTCAAATTATGGAGGAAACTTGAGTAGTCAGAAAAGAAGAGAATAATGCCAATGGAAGAAGAAAAAAATGAGAAAATGACACTAATTCCCATATAGAAATGATATGTGGGAGTTATTTTATTTTTTTGGACAGGCAGAGTTAGACAGTGAGAGAGAGAGAGACAGAGAGAAAGGTCTTCCTTTGGGTTCAACCCCCAAATGGCCGCTATGGCAGCCGTACTGTGCTGATCTGAAGCCAAGAGCCAGGTGCTTTCTTCCGGTCTCCCATGCAGGTTCAGGGCCCAAGCACTTGGGCCATCCTCCACTGCCTTCCTGGGCCACAACAGAGAGCTAGACTGGAAGAGGAGCAACTGGGACAGAATCTGGCGCCCCAACCGGGACTAGAACCCAATGTGCCGGCACCACAGGCAGAGGATTAGCGTAGTGAGCCACGGTGCTGCCAGTGGGAGTTATTTTTAAATTCCAAGAACTAATTTAGATGGCTAAGCTACTTATAAACAGCAGAAAATATTCAGGTGCAAAATGTAAATGAAGAGAGGATAATTCATTACCAACACTGAAAATAAAGACACTTGAGGGACTAGCTTGGATTCTATCACAATAAGACATAAGTCCTGAAGTGAATGCTCATCTTTCAAAGAAAATATATTTTAACAAAGCTGCTTTCATAAGGGTTGACATATTAGAGTGGAAAATATACAAAGGGCCCAAAAATTTCCTCAGGTGAATATGGATAAGGAGACAAATGCATCCCAAAGCTGGAAAAACTGGCAGGTCGGGTGGTTATTTAAAATATTCAAAACCTCATGGGAAACAGAAATGCCGGCAAGTTTGTGTCTGCCTCTGAGCAGAAACTGGATTGCACACTGGATGCACCAAGTCCTTTCCAGAAAAGTCCATGAGGCTATGTGTGTGCACAACTTTTTCACACCACTAGAGGGCAACATCTTGCTGTCTGGTCCATACATAGAGATGCACCCTACTATTTGTAGGACCTTCAAATATCTGTCCAGGAAACAGGGGTATTCTACTTCACCTCAGTTACAAAGCCTGAACATCCCTCACAGTGGTTTGGAAACACTTTGCTTCACAGGAGTCAAAGAGACATCCCCAGATCTTCCATGTCCCTGTTAATGTTACCTACCCTGGTTCCCTGTGCCAGGGCTGGCACATCACTAAGTGGCAGCCTGAGTCTGACTGAGGAGTTGTTCTGAATTCCATGGTCTGACCCTTCTCCCTGATGCTGCCCCTCTCTTTAGGTGGCTGTGGAAGAACTACCAATATGTGCTGGCCTTCCATTTTGCCATGCAGGAGATCAAAAAGGAATCTCAGCTACTCCCCAATCTGTCCTTGGGTTTCTATCTCTACAATTCCTTTGACAGTGATCAGTCTACCCTGTGGAGCACTCTACACTGGCTGACCAGAGAGCATCATTTCATCCCTTACTACACCTGCCAGACACAGAACAATTCAGTTGCCATAATTGCAGGGACCAAGTCTGCATTTTTCAATGAGAGCAAAGAACCCTTTTGGAGCTCTACAAGATCCCCTAGATGAATAGGCCATGAATTCTGGAAAGAAATGTTGGAGCCTTTCCCACTTCTGGTGCTAGTGGAACGTGGATATTGACCTCACAGTCGCACAGTGATACAGAACAGATCCCAGGGGTTTTCCCGTGTTGTGAGACTATAAACTGGGGAAGGAGAAGGAAGAAAGGGAAGGAGAAGTGGAAGCTTAGAGCCTCCACCAGATTCCTGTGTAGATCTAGGCAGCCATCTTGCCACCGACTGGGAGTAGTGACAGCTGACTACTCACAGCCTTGTGCCTTACTGGAAATACCACAGCACAGAAAACTTTCCCTTTCCACTCTCTTAGGAGGTATCCAGAGGCCAATGGCTGTCAGATGGATGCAGTTATCAATCTGCTGAGCATTGAGTTCCATCTGAGACAAAACTGAGGGCCAGTTCTGAAGACCTCCAAGGAGCAATAAGTCTAAGTCACAGTTGTGTTGTGGTTCACCTGTGCTCTATGCCTTATTCTCAACAACCATAGTGGATCGTATCACAGATCTCCCAGTGAATGTTCATGCTTACAACTCTGTGTCTCCTAGATTAAAAATTAAAATATAATATTTGTATGGGATAAGAAGGAGAGGGAGGGACAGAAGGAGGGAAAGGGGGATGGAGAGAGCATCTCTTCAAATTTGAATCAGCCCAAAAGATGGGAGCCAGGAACTCAATTCAGATAAAAATGGGTGGCAGGTACCTAACTACTGGAGCCATAACCTGCTGTATCCCAGGTGTGCATTAGCAGGAAGGTAGAATCAGGAACCAGAGCCCAGAACCAGACCTAGAAACCTCCCTGTGGGACATTAGCATATGATCTAGTATCCTAAATGTTGGCTTCTCATCTCAAGGAATATTATTCACAGAGGGCTGCCCTTCACACTAGCAGCAATGATGTCATTACTGTCAAGTACATTAGCTGATATGAATTTTGTGCTTGAAAATTCATTTTGAAGAAAATCAGAGATGGTAAAGGATTGTCTTCTTTAAAACAACCTAAGTTATGCCCGGGTAATAAATAAGTTCCAAATTATCAAGAGATCCATGCAGTAAAGATTGATTTCTCTCTCAAATATTAAATTTCATGGAGGGTGGGATTTACTGGAGGTTGGAACTCTGCTCCAGAAATCACACAGGTCTCACTGCTACTAAGAGTATGTATGTGGCCGGCGCCGTGGCTCACTAGGCTAATCCTCCGCCTTGCGGCGCCTGCACACCCGGTTCTAGTTCCGGTCGGGACACCGGATTCTGTCCCGGTTGCCCCTCTTCCAGGCCAGCTCTCTGCTGTGGCCCAGGAGTGCAGTGGAGGATGGCCCAAGTACTTGGGCCCTGCACCCCATGGGAGACCAGGATAAGTACCTGGCTTCTGCCATTGGATCAGCGTGGTGAGCCAGCTGCAGCATGCCGGCCGCGATGGCCATTGGAGGGTGAACCAATGGCAAAGGAAAACCTTTCTCTCTGTCTCTCTCTCTCACTGTCCACTCTGCCTGTCAAAAAAGAGAGTATGTATGTACCACTGATATAATATTATGACTAGGATTACCATTTCATCTGCAAAGATACACATGCTCTATGGTGATGTCAAGAATCTCATGACTGTGGACATAATGAGAGATTTCTTTCTAACCCTGGGGAAGGTGTGGATTATGGTAGCAAAGACAGATATTGTTGTGTATGAGACGAACCACATGCTGCACTCTTTCCATAGAGACTTCTAATTTTCACACCACAGAAGGGAAATCCCTGGCCTCAAACACTTTCTCAAGACAGTGACCCCCTCCAGGTACCAAGAAGACTTTTACTTCAATAAACTGTGGTTTCACATTTTTGGCTGTTTACCTGTTGGGTCCTTTTGTGGAAAAATTGGAGTCCGCCCTCTCAATACTTTCGTAGAGTTTCTGCCAGGAAATGTTGATATGATGACCATATCTGACACCAGCTACCTCATCTACAATGCTGTGCATTCATTAGCACATGCCCTCCATGAAATCCTTCTGGAGAAAATGAAAAAGACATCTTTACAGGCTGCCAACCAGACCCTGCTCCTTCCTAGGCAGGTAAGTCTCTTCAAAAAGCATGGCTTTGAACACCTGATGATATACATAGGTGCTTTATTACGGTCAACATATGATGCTGTTTTCTTTACTTGATCAGTAAGATCTGTCAGAATGGAAGATGAGCTCCTTGACATGGGCTATTGGAAAGCCTGTAATTGCCTTCTTGTTGGGGATAATTCTGTTGAAAATCTCAAATTTGTTCCCTTAAATTAGGTATTATTTTGGAAAAGATAAATCATAATGTAGCATGAAAACTATGATATATTCTAACTCAAATCATGAGAAAACATGGTAATATTTAAAAAATCACATCTATATCTGTTTTTGGAATTTTCTCAAAAACAGAATATATGGACAGAATGACTACATCTGACAGCTGCTATTTAATCTAGAATGTTGTAGAGCAATCCTCCTTGAGACAGTTTTGGTGAAAAGTGAAATGGGTTCTAAGTTATATTTTAAAATGACTCTGATAAATGAACTTGCATTAGCATAACCACTATTACAAAATCTGCAACTATCAGGCAGCAGGAACTGTGGGTCCATTGTTGAATATGAGACCACTCCCGATACACCTAAGCATAAGATATGCCTCCTGAGGTACAGATAGATTTTTCATCCTAGCTTCTCTGGAGCCATTCCCTGTATACAGAATATGTTTATTAGCCCTTGTTTGAATGTACCAGGCATAAATGAATTAATCAAATTTGTTGAATAAATTAAATAAACCTAATATCTAGGAAAGCTAAATATGTATATTTAGAAGTTAATAATTATAGCTTTCCTCCAGCTTCATCCAATCTGGAAGAAAATCGAGTTTATCAATAGTGCTGGGGATGATGTATCTCCATGAATCAAGACACCATATGGCACACTATGATATCCACAACATTGTGAATTTTCCTGTGGTTCTTGGGTTGATGATTAAAATTGCAGAGTTTTCCTCCAAGAGTGCACATGTTTATGTGCCCTTGTTTGAATGTTCCTTGGATAAATAAATTAATCTAATTTGTTGAATAAATTAAATAAACCTAATATCTAGGAAAAGGTAAATATGCAGATATAGAAAATAATAATTAACTTTCCTCCAGCTTCATAAATTCCTGAAGAACATCCAGGTTGTTTTAAAGATTTATTTGTTTATTTGAAAGTCAGAGTTACACAGAGAGAGGAGAGGCAGAGAGAGAGAGAGAGAGAGATATGTCTTCCATTTGATAATTCACTCCCCAATTGGCCACAACAGCCAGAGCTATGCCAATCCAAATCAAAGATCCAGGAGCTTCTTTTGGGTCTCCTGTGTGGGTGCAGGGGCCCAAGGAATTGGGCCATCTTCCACTGCTTTCTCAAGCCAAAGCAGAGAGCTGGATAGTAAGTGGAGCAGCCAGGTCTCAAACTGGCAGCCATATGGAATGCCGGTACTTCAGGCCAAGGTGTTAACCTGCTGTGCCACAGCACCAGCCCAGAAAATACAGTTTACCAATAGTTCTGCACATGATATATCCTTCCATGAATCAAGACACCATACGGTGCACTATGATATCCATAACATTGTGAATTTTCCTGTGGGTCTTGGGTTGATGGTTAAAATTGCAGAGTTTTCCTAGAAGAGTGCACTGACCAATGCTTGGTCCTCAATGAAGAAATGATATAATGGCCTACCGACTTCAAGGAGGTGTGCTTACATTTCAATAGGGTTACACACAGATGGACCTGATATCCTTCTGAGACGAAATTGTGAACCTCTGAAATAAATATCAAACTTTAATTTCACTTCTTGACTATACATAATGTAGTCTTACTTACACATATTCTACGTTGATGTCTATAGAAAATGAAAGTTTGTAGAAGTCATCATACTCTTAGATTGAGCATATTTGCTCCTGTAGCAGTTGAGTGAATAAAATAAATGCAGCTAATGGATATGTTTTTCTTTTTATAGTGAAATGTACACAGCGTTGACATTACCTGTAGCTACCTGACTGTGCCATAGAACTCCAGAACATCTAACTCCCATTGAGTGAGAGAGGGAGAGAGGAAGGGAAGAGAGAGAGAGAGAGAGAGAGAGAGAGAGAGAATTTTCTAAACACCAATGTCCTTTCTCCAGAGATTGATTTTTAGCTTGTTTGTCAAAGATTAGTTCATTGTGTTTATACAGATTAATTTCTGGGGTTTCCGTTCTGTTCCATTGATCTACATACATATTAATATGACAATATTAGGCTGTTTTGATTTTAGTTTCTCTGTAGTATATCTTGAAATGTGGTATTGTGGGGTCTTCAGCTTAATTTCTATTGTTCAGTATTTCTTTAGCTATTTGAGTCTCTTGTGTTTCCCTCTAAATTTTAAGATTTCTTTATTTGAAAGGCAGAGTTACAGAGAGAGATGGAGAGACAGAGAGAGGAGGAGAAAGAATCCATCTGCTGTTTCACACTCCAGATGGCCACAATTTTGCTCAACAGGGAAATATGAAGAATTTCAAACAAAGAAACATGGAGTCTTTTGCCCCTTCAGATGCAGAACAGTGCATCCATGTGCAGATCACGAGTACTCAAACCAGGCGAGAAGTCACTGCCTCCCCAGGCTGGTGATCTTCTTAGCCTTTGAGGAATACCTGGGGATGTCTCTGGCCTGCATGGCTCTGTGCTTCTCAAAACAGTGACCATTTCCACCATGCTGGCCAACACCATCTCTGTGATTCTGGTCTTCTGAAAACCTGGAAGAACAATGAGGTGATTGCTGGTATCAGCTTTTAACTTCATCATTCCCATCTGCTCCTTGATCCAACTGGCTCTATGTGGCATCTGGTTGCGAACCTCTCCTCCATTTATTGAGTTAGATGCACACTCTGAGCAGGGTGTCTGGCTATTTGAAAGAATTATTAAGGGATTTAAAGGGAGATATAGACTCAAATACAATAATAACAGGGGACTTTAATACCCCACTTTTAGCAATGGACAGATCAACCAGACAGAAAACCAACAAGCAAACAACAGAGATAATTGACACTATACACCAAATAGACCTAGTAGATATCTACAGAGCCTTCTACCCCACAGATACAGAGTGTGCATATTTCTGCCTGGTGCACAGAACTCTCTCTATGATAGACCATCTGCTAAGTCATAAAGGTAGCCTCAGCATATTCAAAAAAGTGAAATTATACCATGCATCTTCTCGGACCACAATGCAATGAAGCTCAAAATCAAAAACTCAAGAACCTCTGTATCATATGCAAACATGGAGAATGAACAACATGATTCTGAATGACCAGTGTGCCGTAGAAGAAATCAAAAAATCTCTAAAAACAAATGAAAATAACAATACAACCTATCAAAATTTATGGGATACAGCAAAAGGAGTATTACGAGGAAAGCTTTTCAGAAAACTCTAAGATGGTGGAATAGGGAGGAAGCACACTGATAGTCCCAGAAAAGATAGTTTAATAAAAGTGGAGATACTATAGTCTCAGGGAAAAAACTGAGAGAAAACTCAGTTAGGGAAAAAAACTGAGAGAAAACTCTTCCAGAACTAGTGGGACACGGTGGACCTACATGGAGGGCACAGGCACCCAGGGCTTGGGACCCCAGCCACCTCATCTATGCACCAGCACTGGAAAGGGAGATGAGGCGAAACCACAGTAGCCTGAGACACTGGCAGAAAAGCAGCAGGAAGTGCCTAGAGGGGAGGAGGCTTGAAGCCCCATGGGGGAAAGTTCACCAGCCTAACTAGAGGAGAGAAAATAAGTAAATAAAAGGGACAAGTACAGACACGATTCTCTCCACTTACCTTAAAAAGGCAGGGAAAAATACAGCTGGCACCATTTTGGACATACATAAAAGCTGTGCCAGCTCAGGGCTGTGCCCACCCTCAGCCAAGCAGAAAAACCTGACTCTGGTGGGGAGAAATGACAGGAGACTAAGATCCAGTGACTATGTGGAGCTTATGAACTGGGACTGTGAAAAAAAAAAAAAAAACAAAACTGAGGGTGTGTGGGAGAATTCACAGTGTGCCTGAGATGTGAGTACTCTCAGTGGGAGAAGCCAAAAACTCAGTAACCTCGGCAACCCGGTGGGAGACATTGCAGGGGAATCTGATTACACAGAGGACTGCACAGATCCTTTGTGAGGTTTTTGGGACAGAGCAGATGAATATTATACCCGTTGGAGCTAGCGCTCAAGTATTGATTGTCATCAAGGAGAAGAGGTAAGCTGAGCAGAATTATTTCCCTTCTGAAAATAGAGAGAGAGAGAGAGAGAGAGAGAGAGAGAGAGAGAGGTTTTACCATGCCAAACATGGGTGTGTCACATTTGGCACACCTTTAACCCTGAAAAACTGAACAGAGCTCTCTGGCCACACCTACCACAAGCCTCTAGAGATTCACCAAAAGCAGACAGTCCACTTAATCTAGAGTCATAGCATAACCAGAAAAGCCACCACAGCGAGGGAAAAAAAGAAGAAACCAAAGAATATTTATACAATGCCAAAAAACAAATGCAGAAACAGAGGAAACAAGAACAAGGAAGACATTATGATGCTCCCAAATGGACATGAAACTCCAATACAAGATTATGAAGACGATGAGATAGAAGAAATGCAAGATACGAATTTCAAAAAAATTTATGATAAGAACATATAGAAGTTATCAAAAACAAATGCATGAACTACCGAAATCCATACTGGAAGTACAGAAAAATCTCTCTCCTGAAAATGAAATCTTAAGGAGGAATCAAAATGAAATGAGGAATTTAATAGAACATGAAATTGAGATATTGAAGAGACATCAAAATGAAATGAAGAATTCAATAGAACAAATGACAAACACATTGGAGAGCATTAAAACAGAATCAGTGAGATAGAAGACAGAATATCAGACTTAGAAGACAGAGCACAGGAAAGTATACAGCCAAACCAAAGACAAGAAGAGTAATTAGAAATCTAAAAAATATTGTTGGGAATCTACAGGATACTATTAAAAAACCCAACATTCGGATTCTAGGAGTTCCTGAAGCATGGAGAGAGAAACTATTAGAAGGCCATTTTAGTGAAATACTGTACTTACAGTATGGACTTCTGTAGTTCATGCATTTGTTTTTGATAACTTCAAGATGTTCTATTATAAATTTTTTAAAATTCATATCTTGCATTTCTTCTATCTCATCGTCTTCATAATCTTGTTCATTTAGGAATGTCATGATGTTTTCCTTGTTCTTGTTTCCTTGATTTCAGAATTTGTTTTTTGGCATTGTGGAGATATCTTTGGTTTCTTCTTCTTTTTTTCCTCACTCTTGTGGCTTTTGTGGTCATACAATGACTCGATTAAGTGTACTGTCTGTTTTTGGTGAGTCTCTAGAGGCTTGTGTTGGGTGTGGCCAGAGAGCTCTGTTCAGTTCTGCAGGGTTAAGGGTGTATCAAAGGTGACACACCCAGGTTTGGCGTGGTAAATCTTCTCTCCCTTTTTTTACTCAAAAGGGAAATAATTCCACTCAGCTGAGTTCTTCTCCTTGATGGCAATCAGTGCCTGGGCGCTAGCCCCAGTGGGTATAATATTTGTCTGCTCTGTCCCAAGGACCACACACAGGATCTGTGCAGTCCTCAGTGTAAGCTCAGATTCCCCTGCAATGTCTCTCACCACATAGCCAAAGTTGCCCAAGTTTGTGGCATCTCCCAATGAGACTACTCAAGTCTCAGCCACACCATGATTTCTCCCACAAACACTCAGTTTATTTCTTTCACAGTTGCAATTAATAAGCTCCATATAGTCACTAGGTCTTAGTCTCCTGTTATTACTCCCAACCAGAGTCAAGTTTTTCTATTTGGCTGAGAGGGGCGTGGCCCTGAGCTGTCACAGCTGTTACGTATGTCCAAAATGGCACCTGCTCTATTCTCTCACACGGCTCTGTAAGGTGAGTGGAGAGAAAGAATAGTGTCTGTACCAGTCCCTTTTATTTTTTTCTCTCCTCTAGTTATGCAGTGCACTTTCTTCCATGGGGCTTCAAGCCTCAGTCCCTCTAGGCTCTCCCTGCCACTTTTCCACCAGTGTCTCAGGCTACTGTGGTTTCGCCTCACCTCCCTTTCCAGTGCTGGTGCATAGATGAGGTGGCTGGGGTCCCAAGCCCTGGGCGCCTGTGCCCTCCATGTAGGTCCACCATGTCCCACTAATTCCAGAAGAGTTTCCTCTCAGTTTATTCCCTAACTCTTCCCTGAGACTACAGTATCTCCACTTTGATTAAACTATCTTTTCCCAAACTGTCTGTGAGCTCCTTCCCTATTCACCATTTGGAGCCTTCCATCTGCAATGCATCATCTACTACTCAAATATACAAAATGCTTAGATATAAATATGTTCAGTGTTGAAATTCTAGGCAAATATAACTTATACAGGTAAAGCCAGTATAGTAGTATTTCACGTGATATGACTTCATGACGACATTTCTTAATGGTTTGCTTTTTAATGAATATTTTCTTAAATATCCATTTCATAATTCATTTATTTTATATTAATTTTTAAAAAAGAAATATTTTTAAGAATAGGTAATTATGTTCTTTAATAATACTGAATGATGATAAAATACTCAAGTGTTCTAAGGGCTTTGCTAATGAGTACACCCATCCCAGATTCTTTCACACATATCACTGCCAAACATAGAACACAGTAGCTTTGGAGGATTCTGGGCTGGAAATTGATTGTATTTCCAAGGTAACTCAGGTTATGCTATGGTAAAATATGAACCCCAAAATTGTGAGAGATCAAAGCAGTAAAGATTTACATTAGTTTCAGAGTGAACATATAACAGTGGTTTCTTAAGAGAGGGGGTTGTGTCCAGCGCCGTGGCTCAATAGGCTAATCCTCTGCCTGTGGCACTGGCACACTGGGTTCTAGTCCTGATTGGGGTGCCGGATTCTGTCCTGGTTGGCCCTCTTCCAGGCCAGCTCTCTTCTGTGGCCAGGGAGTGCAGTGGAGGATGGCCCAAGTCCTTGGGCCCTGCACCTGCATGGGAGACCAGGAGAAGCACCTGGCTCCTGGCTTCAGATCAGCACGATGCACCGGCTGTGGCGGCCTTTGGAGGGTGAACCAACAGCAAAGGAAAACCTTTCTCTCTGTCTCTCTCTCTCTCCTTTACTGTCCACTCTTCCTGTCAAAAAAAAAGAGGGGGGGGGTTGTGCTCCCAGAGACATGGAGAAAAGATGAGGGAAAGACCACTGTCCTGATGATGCTATGTGCAAAGTTCATGCCTTCTCAGTTGGAATCGCAAAACTTATACAGCCTGTGGGAATCTTGCATGTTTTCTTCCATGCTCTTAGCAAGGAGTAACTCTCCTTAAAGCAAGGGGCATGTGAAATGTGATCTTATCTGTACTCAGAACAAAGGACTGCAGCATGGGGATGGCCTCATCCACAACAATGTTCCATGTTGTTGCCATGATCCACACTGTACCCCTGTGAAGAAGTATTTTTCCACAATCTGTACATTGACAAGACTCTACATCATCATGTAATAAGCGCACATTTGCAGAGGAAACTGATGCTCCTCTTGAAAACAATAACACTAGTTACTGGGGAAGCCTTTTCTTCACACATTATAGATGTATTTGTCTGGATTTTATCCCTTTATTATCTGAATACATCACTAACATGTACAATATATTTAGGACTCGTATATGCATGTACATAGCACAAACTCATTAATTAAGCTAGTTGGAAAAATTAAAGTCTAGGAAAAAGGCAAATAACCATATGTAAAAATTAACCTCAGAAATTTATTTCACCCTGTAATTTTTTCTATTTTTATTTATAGTAATAGGACTTGAAAATGTCTGTGTCCCTACTTATAGACAGTCCTTAGAAAACAAGTGAATTTTTCAAGGGATTCCAAAGATATATTCCGCATATATCCTAAATTAGAAATCATATGACCCAGAAAGCAAGAGTTAGATCAAACTATAAATAATTTAAATATAGTCAGAAGATTTGAAAGTTTTATTTTTGGTCATACCCAGATTCTCATAATATCAAAGAAAATCACACTCTCATTAAATAGTCCAAGGGTAGAAATGTAAAATAATATAAGTAAATATACATACAATTGCATTTATAAACTGTATACATTTTTGTAAGTTTTGACCTACCAGATAACACAAGGTGTCTTTAAACAGAAATTGTGAACTCTGATGATCTGTGGATCGACTTGTATTTGTTGAATCAAAAATTAACCTTGAATTTCATTTATTCAACTTAAAAACAATTTTTAAAAAACCTACACAAAAATCACAGTAACCTATCCATCCATGTTTTGCTTATGTTATTGAAGAACTACAATTAGCTTCCATAAAGATGCATCCAACCATTGCCACTCTTGCAACTATCTCATACATTTATTGATCGAGTTAAATCAATCACCAATTTGTTGTAAGGGTGCATGGACAAATGTTTTTCACCATTTGAGCTCATGTCACAGTGGCTACCAAACTACAAACACAAAAACTCAGCTTCTACCAAAAAGAAACCTTGAAGATAGGGAGATTGAGGGAAAATAAGGACTGCTGAGTACACTTGCATCCCCTGCATCTCATTGAGTGCTCTCTCTGTTTCCAGTTATGACTGTCATACAGCTTCAGCACTTCCAAGGAAAATCCAATTTACAAACAGTGTTTGGGATGGTATATCCTTCCATGATCAAGATGCCTCGTGGAAACCATGATATCCAGAGTGTGTGGATTTTCCTCTGGGTCTTGGGTAGTTGGCTAAAACTGGAGTTTCTCTGCAAGAGTGCACATGACCAAAGCTTGGTCATCAGTGCAGAGATAACAGAATGGCCTACTGCATTTAAGGAGGTGTCGTTCCGTAAGAAGAACCAGAAACAGAGGGGGGTGAGAAGAGATGAAGTATGAATCTTTACTGTATTTTGGTGCACTATGAACACAATTAGTTTACACAAGATGATGTATAATGGTAAGTTCAGGGATGACCTACTGCCCTTCTCTGGGTGTGTTGACTTATTAGCAATTCATGAAGCCCGTTTCTCTGTTAAAGTACTATGGGCTGAGAGATATTAGAGCCATGAAGAGACTTTTGGGGTGCACATATGGTCATCAGTGGCAAATGTGACCTTTCACCTTCTTGATGAATGGTCATGTGGAATGATGAAACTGAGTGTGTTTTTTTAATTCCAATGTTAATTCTTTCTACAGTTGCCAAATGCCTCAAAACAGTTGACTGGCCTAACAATTCTTGGCCCCTGTGCACGAAACTTTACAGAGCTCTGTTCCAGCAATGCCCTAGGGAGCAATGAGAGTCCAAAGCATGTTTTCCAAAGCTGTTTTTCCCCATAATGGAGAGTGGCAGGTGCATAGCCTCAGGGCAGGGTGATGCCATGAGTTCCTGGGTGGGACAGAAATGAAGCAATAAAATATATAAAAGCCAGAGCTTTTCTTATCAAAGGGACATTATGGCAAGGCCTCAGCCCTGAGACTCTTTTGATATTTCTTCCTTGTGATTCTGGTTGTGTCCCTGTGTGACTCAGTAGTTAGCACATATTGTTTACAGCTTGAGGGCATACAGAAATACTAGCATCAGTTGTGCCCTACATAAAAATCTGGTCTCCCTACAGGGGTTGAGGCAACAGACATAATCAAAACAATTTTCTCTTAATATCAGCAAAGACTTCAGCCTTTAACTTTATGTTGGGTTCACTTGACATGTTGTTTTCTGTGATTTTTCTCAACATACTCCTGAATTCCTCATACAGTTCACAGGACATACCTCCCAGGAACTGTTATAATTCCATGAGACCAAGTGTCTACAGAGATGGAGTCCTGGTACTGGGTGGGTTTTTCCCCCTTTACTTCCTGGAACCAGAATCAAACACGATCCGGTTATCTTTTTTATCCAGGCCAATGGATAAAATGGAGACATACAGGTAAGTCCAACATTGATTTATGTGTCAATTGTGGTTCAGACTGTGAGAGAGTGTTTCCTTCTATCTGTGAGTGGTTGATTGCACTTAAGAATTTTGAAAAAAAAATCATATACAGAAGCGGCAGGAATGCAAATCAATGAATCAATGAAAGCTGAGTTCCTTCCCTTCTTTTGCTTTTTGCAACCTTCCCTTTCCATTTTCTGCTTTCTCTCCACTACTGCAGAGAGTGAGAAACAGACATTTTGTATTCACTCTATTGATCTCACCTCCTGATCAGCCTCCAAGAGTCTTGAAATTAATGTGCAGAGACTTAACTTAAGACCTGGCAGCCTTCTATATGGTGAAAGAAGAAGTAAACTCATCAGCTTGCAGCTGACAGCAAGTGCTATGAGTGAATAAAAATCACCTTATAGGGGAATCAATTGCAATTAAGCAAAATGATAAAAGTAAGAAACACTTCAAAATGTTTCAAAATGTAATGCTCTTATTTTTCATTCAGATAAGTTAAACTAAGTATGGAACAGTTTTCAGTAGCATATTTTTTGATGGTTCTACTTAGTGTATTGTAAGTAAACACTGTTTCTATATAAAAAGCTTTTGAAATCAACCATTTACTGAATGGAACAAAATTTGACTATTTTTAGGTAAAAAAGCAAAGTTTCAAATTCTGTAAGAATAATACAAAATTGTGTGAAACTTGAGAAAAATGCACTTGCCCTAAAATCAAACACTGCCATTTGCAAAATATGTAGACATAGTGCATGAATGTAAATCATCTTGAAATGACAATCTAACAACTTCAACATTCAAACACATGAATCAATGCACCTAAACAGCAGATAACCGCATAAATTTATTTAATCCCACATAATCTATTGACAAATATGTATTTTATTGACACTCAAATTACATTTGAAATATAGAAGTAATGAAAAATTTCAAAGAAGAGTCAAAAAGCTATCCACTGTGTGAAAACAAAACATCTACACTCTTGTTCAGGTAACATTTGAGAGCCATTACTAATACAAACAAATTATAATTCTGCATAAGTCATGCAGAAAATGTTAAAGAATAAAAAATGAAATGATAAAATAGAATTCAGTGATGTGGAAAACAGTGTATAAAACTAAGGTGAACATTGTAAATATTCTGAAATTTCACATTCTGAAAAAAATGCTCTTTTTCAAGGCAAATATATTTGAACAAAATTGCTTCTGTGAATGATGATACAGGAAAATTACAGAAAGGGCTCATGAAAATGGCTTTGGTGAATAGATTAGAGATGTTCCCAAATGATAAAATGACTGATAAGTCAGATGGTATTCAACTATTTCAGAAGGTACTGAAAATAGAGATGTTTGCCTCTTGGGTTCCACCCTAAGTAGAAGTGAAATCCCATGTTGGGACACATCAAGGCTTTCCTTAAGGGCTCAAGAAGGTGAGTGTGATCATTACAAAATTTGCTTCAGAGGAGTCCAAAGGGGAATCCCACAATTTCCTAGAGCCCTTGGAACCTCACTCACATCTCCTCCAGTTGCCAGAGCTGAGACACCACTCAGTAACAGTCTGAGTCTGACCATTGCTGCTTCACGGCATGGCTGTGGTGTTGCTCTGAATTCCTTGGCCTCACCCATCTCCCTGATGTTGCTCCTCTCTTTAGGTGGCTGTGGAAGAACTACCAATACGTGCTGGCCTTCCGCTTTGCTATCCAGGAGATCAATAAGGACCCCCAGCTCCTCCCCAACCTGACCCTGGGTTTCCAACTCTACAATTCTGTTACCAGTGGCCAGTTCACCCTGAGGAGCACTCTGCACTGGCTGACTGGAAAGCACCATCTCATCCCTAACTACACCTGCCAGACACAAGGCAAGACGGTTGCCATAATTGCTGGAACCACATCAGCATTTTCAGCTGAAATTGGGACAATGTTGGAGCTATACAAAACCCCACAGGTAAATGGGTTGTGAATTCTTGTGAGAAATGCTTCCATCTCCCACCAGACCTGTGACATCTAAGGCAAGGTCCTGTGGAAGCCAAGTGACATAATCAAGTATTAGTTGAAACAGACTTTGGGGAATTTCTTGGATTGTGAGAAAGGGAAGGAGCAGTGGAAGGTGAGAGCCTCAGCCCAGATCCACATCTAGGGCCAATGTATCCATCCCCACCTGCTGGGAATGTTGATTGTTGACTTTCAGAGAAAATACACACAGCAAAGAGATATCCTAGGATGACTGCATGTTAGATATGCATATATAAAGACCTAGGACAGTACTGTCCATTTGGAACCCACTTAGGACAATGGCAGTTCCAAAGATCATCAAAGAGTGTTTGGGGCTGAGCTAGATTTAGATATTTCACTCTCTCCCTACGCTCAGTCCTTCCTTCCTCACATTCAGCAGATTCCTTCACAGGGCCTCCAGTCCACTTTCCATGTTCTACTCAGACATTTCAATCTTAGTGTGTGTTTCATGGATGGAGAAACAAAGACGTAGGTAGACAGTGTACACCCCTTCACTAGTTTAATCACCAAATACTGACTATGGTGCTGGTGCTGATTGTCCTTCGAAAACCGAGGGGCCTGGGACTCAATTCAAATCTCCCAAGTAGGTGTCAGGAACCCAATTACATAAGCCAATTAATCTTCTACCAAGGGTCTGCATTCACATTCCCAGGACTTTTAAAGGAGACCCACTTCAAACAAGTAGCAATCTACACAAATCACCAGCAAGCGCAGACAGGAACGGTATAGAAAAATTCTTTGTGAAAAGCAATTTTAACAAAACTCTGAGATCATAGGTGAGTGTATTCTTCAAGGCAACTTAGGTTATGCAAGCAAAATTAATGAAATTCAAACTATCAAGAAATCAACACAGTAAAAATTGTCTCAGAGGTAACATATAACACCAGTTTCAGGGGGAAATTTTCCACATACGACATGGGGTGAGAAGTGCGAAGGACCAATGTCCTGGTCCAAAATCCATGCACTCTTCTTCCCTCAAATGAATATGAAGATTTACAGGTATCTTACACATTTTTGCATGCTGTGAGTGAGGATATCCATTCTCATCCTGAAAGCAATAAGCATTGAAGCATGGATTTATCTGAACCCAGATGATAGAATGTGGTCTTCTCTACCCACAAACCTCAGATCATCATGGTTTTCTTTCCATTCAGATCACATATGGTCCTTTTGATCCCATGCTAAGTGAGAGAGACAAGTTTCCATCACTCTATCAGATGGCCACTAGTGACAGCTCTCTGGCCTGTGGAATGCTCTCCTTGCTACTACATTTTGGCTGGATTTGGGTGGAGATCTTTGTATCTAATGACATGAAAGGAGAGCAGTTCCTACAAGATATTGAAGCTGAGATGGTAAAGAAAGGTGTCTGCTTGGCCTATTCAGTAAAGCTCCCTGACACTAAGTCAAGGTATGAAGAAAGTGAAATCTCTTTCCTAGAGGGGATCCAAATTGCATCAGCAAATGTGCATATTCTATATGGTGATGTGAGGGGCCTCTATGTCGTGGAATTTCTAAGCAAATACTATTTAACCCTGGGGAAGGTGTGGATCATGGCTACAAAGTGGGAGATAGTTGTGAAGGAGACAGACCACATGCTGCACTCTTTTCATGGAGGCTTCTCATTTTCACACCACAAGGAAGAAATCCCTGGCCTCAACCATTTTGTCAAGACAGTGGACCCTTCCCACTACCCAGAAGATTTCTTCCTCAGTCAACTATGGCTTCATGCTTTTCACTGCTTACCTCTTGGGTCACTTTGTGGAACAATTGGAGTCTGCCCACCAAATGCTTCCTTTGAGTTTTTCCCAGGACGCATTGACATGCTGACCATATCTGACTCCAGCTATTTCATCTACAATGCTGTGTATGCAGTGGCCCATGCCCTCCATAAGATGCTTTCAGAACAAATAGAAAAGAGTTCTCCAGGAGACGCATCTCAACCTAGGATTCTTCCATGGCAGGTAAATGTCTCTCAAAACAGGATATGCATTGCACTTCTGATGGCATTCTCGGGTATTTCTATTGTAGTACCACATGACCGTGTTTTCATGCTGAGATTGGCATGATGATTAGTGGGCTCTTTCACACCACACCAGGCATAGATACACCTTTAATTGTTATCTGTGTGTGGAGGAATTTTTATCTGCTATCGAACACTTAAAAAACATTTCCTGCTATGGAACTTGTTGAAAATATTTAAAAACAGTATACATACTTAGAAATGCACTTAAGTCTACAGATAAATAGTTTTGGTCATCTGATCACACTGATAACCAACACCCAAATATACAACATAGTATTTCTAGTGCCCAAATGAGCTCCGTATCCCCCCCCACTCAATTTCTTTTTTTACATGTGAAAGAGGAGCATATTGTCATTAACAAGATATGATCCAGTGAAGCAATATTAAAATTACATAGCCAATGATCTGACACCACAGAATTTTATACTCTATGTATTAACTAGGACAAATAAGAGAAACATGATATTTTTGTAGTTCAGGCTTATATAATTTACTGTAATGACCTCCAGTTTTAAATGTCAAGATTTCATTCTGAATCATGTCTGAGTAATATTCAAATATATATCACAATTCCTTCACCCAGTCATCAGTTGATGGACATCTAGATGGTTGCACTTCCAAGGTATTGCACATTGAGCTGCTATAGAATTCTGAGTGCAGGCGACTCTTTCATGTGTTGATGTCATTTCCTTTGAATACATTCTCAGGTGTGAGACTACTGGGCCATGTGGTAGAACTAGTATTGGTTTTCTGAAAAATTCCTCTCCTGTCTTCCATTATGGTTGTACCAGCTTACAATCATTCCCATAAAATGTATTGGGGTATTTTTTTCCAGACCCTCAGCAGAATTTATTTTTCCAATTTTGGATAATATTCATTCAAAGTGGGGCAAGTGAAATCTCACTTTAGTTTTTATTGGCACTTCCCTGATGGTTACTGGTCCTGAGCATCTTTTCATGTTTCTCTTGACCATTTGTATTTCATCCTTTGAAAAATGCCTGTTCATATCTTTAGTTCACTTCTTAACTAGATTGTTGGTTACGTCGTTGTTAAGTTTTTTGAACTCCTTATACAATCTGGACATTAATACTTTATTGGATCCATGTTTTGCAAATATTTTCCCCCATTCTGTAAGTAGTGTCTTCACTTGGATGAGTGTGTCTTTTGCTGAGCAGAAGTTACTTAGCTTAATGTATATTGTTGCCTTTATTGCCTTTATTTCTTGGATTTTATCCAAGAAATTGTTGCCTAGGTAAATATCTTGCAGTGTTTCCCCAATGTTTTCCTCTTGTAATTTGATGGTTTTGGTTTAAAGCTTAAATCCTTGATAAATTTTAAATTGATATTTGTATAGGGTGTAAGGTAGCAGTCTGATTTCATATCTCTAGATGTGGAAATCCAAATTTCCCAACACCACTTGTTGAAGAACTGTCTTTTTCTTGGGAATCAATTTAGCTCCATGTAAAATTTTCAATTCATACTCAATAATGACAGATCATAGAAGAATAATGTTATTCACTGTAGGATGAAATGCTATAAAATACCTTAATAAAGCTCATTACAAAGACTTGGAAGAAGGAAATGATTAAAACTACTCTTTTGTTTGGAAGGATTGCAAAGCTAGGAAATATGGACTATCATGTATCCCACAGCAGCTAAAAATCTATTTGGTTATAAATATTCCCTATAATCTCAAAAGGTAGCTGTATTCTCAACAAAAAATAGTCAAAGTGCAAAGAGAGAAATAAAAGCCATGGAACAATAAACTCTACTGAGGTAAAAAATGTTATACAAATAAACTACACATACACAGCATACACATTTTTGTAAGTTAAGAACTACCAGCGGCAGCCAGAGATGTACAAGCAGATTTGGGGAAATGTTTATTTAGAAAAATTATGCTTGGATTTCTAATTCATTGAATTTAATTCAACTGATATTATTTTCAGTTTTCTTAAACTTTTAAAAAATTATTTCAAAATCAGAATTACTATGAGAAAGAGAGAGGCAGAGAAAAGAGGAGAGATCTAGCATCTGCTGATTCACTCCACAATGGCTGCATGTACCAGGATTAGGCCAGGTCAAGCCAGGATGCAGGAGCATCAGTTGCTCTCCTACATGAGTGCAGGGGCCCAAGCACTTGGAACCTCAAGTGCTGCTTTCCCAGGCACATTAGCAGAAAGCTGAATCAGGAGTAGAGCAGTTGGGGTTTCCATCGGCACTCACAGGGGTGCTGGGAATTGTGGAAAGTGGCTTGACCTGCTGCACCACAAGATCAGCCCAAATGTTGTTAAATTAAAACAAAATTTACTGATATAAAAGAACAGATTTCATGTATTTCATTGATACAATTTTAAGAAGATAACCATCCTTTCTTCCTTTCCCTTCTCAGTCCCCCCTTCTTCCATTCCTTTTTTCCTTTTAATTTTTGCAACAACGTAATTTCAATTTACTTTAAATCACAGAGTTAATGCCTCACTAATCATGATGTTCCTCAAATGAAAAGTAGAAAGATAACTGCTCCAAGGAATTTACACAAGGGCGATAAACACAAATCAAAGCCTGAGATGTCAGTTTCATTTTTATATATTGTGTTTTTTTTCTTCTATTCTATATTATATAGTACCCATCACGAAAACACACTTATATATTCTATTTAAGGAACTGGTATATTTCACTATGCATAATGGTATCCATGTGAATCTATTTTTTTGCTAAAGAGAGAATTTCACCTTTTGGTGGGGAGACAGGGTCAAAATTTTAAAAGTGCACACAAGTGCACTCACAATAATCAAGATATTTTGCATATAAAGTCATGCTATAAAAAAAAAGTCATGCTATTCTCATGTGGAAGAACTAAGATGAGCTTTCCTAAACCAATAACAAATCTTTCATGGTCAGCAACCCTGTGGGACTCATCCTGTGATTTCTCTGTTTAGAATCAGATGCTCCCCGGCTGGAGCCGTGGCTCACTAGGCTAATCCTCTGCCTAGCGGCGCCGGCACACTGGGTTCTAGTCCCGGTGAGGGCGCCGGATTCTGTCCCGGTTACCCCTCTTCCAGGCCAGCTCTCTACTGTGGCCAGGGAGTGCAGTGGAGGATGGCCCAGGTGCTTGGGCCCTGCACCCCATGGGAGACCAGGAAAAGCACCTGGCTCCTGGCTCCTGCCATCGGATCAGCGTGGTGTGCCGGCCGCAGCATGCCGGCCGCGGCGGCCATTGGAGGGTGAACCAATGGCAAAGGAAGACCTTTCTCTCTGTCTCTCTCTCTCTCTCACTGTCCACTCTGCCTGTCAAAAAAAAAAAAAAAAGAATCAGATGCTCCCCATCACTTTAATAGGGGGGAGGCAGAATTCCGCACACTTGAACCCATGATTTTTATAATGTATTTCACAGGTAGAATTATAGACAGTGAGGAGACAGACAGAGAGAAAGCTCTTCCTTCCATTGGTTCACTCTCCAAATGGCCGCTATGGCCAGCACTGCATAGATCCAAAGCCAAGAGCCAGGTGATTCTTCCCGGTCTCCCATGAGGATGCAGAAGCCCAAGCACTTGGGCCTCCTCCACTGCTTTCCCGGGCCACAGCAGAGAGCTGGACTGGAAGAGGAGCAACTGGCACTAGAACCCAGTGCCTGTATTGGATGCTGACACTGCAGGTGGAGGATTAACCAAGTGAGCCATGGCGCCAGCCCCAAACCCATGATATTTTGATCAGTCAGAAAAAACAGCCTCCGCCCAATAGAAACCCTGAGGATAGACAGGAGGGAAAAGAAGGATTGTTAAGTCGTGTGCACCTCCACCTCTAATCTGAATGTTCTCCCTCTTTCCAATTGTGCCTCCCCTCCAGCTTCATCCACTTCTGAGGAAAATCCAATTTACCAACAGTGCTGGGGAGGATGTTTCCTTCCATGAAACGAGACACCATATGCCACACTACGATATCCACAACATTGTGAATTTTCCTGCTGGATTTCGTTTGCTGATTAAAATCGGGGAGTTTTCCCCTGAGTGTGCACGTGGTGAATCCTTGGTCCTCAATGAAGAGATGATAGAATGGCCAGTTGCATTCAAGGAGGTGTGGATCCATGGGAATATTGGATACATACAGAGGGCTTGATGAAAGTATGGGAGGATATTATGTGTGAGAATTTACATAAGCATTCAATTCTCAATTCACATATTGGCTTCAAAAGATATGGTGTTCCTTACACATATATAAGCCAGTGTGTATTAGAAGTGCATGTTTGGATTAGATATTGTTGTTTTTCTCTGGGCATGTTAATGCATTCCTAGGTTGAGTGACTAGAAAGAATGTTAAGAAATAGAGATAGAGATCAATACTTAGACATAAAATTACTAAATGTATGTCACTACAAATTCTAAAATTTTATTTCAACTTTTTATTTATATAATGCAAAAAACTTCATGTATTACATGTATATTTATAAAGATAGTGATATTTTCATCATTTAGTGAGTCATTATTATGTTTTGATGCAGTACGAACACAGTAAATTATGAATTGACCATTTGTAGAAAAATTTCTGATTTTCCTTTGTCATTGTGGGTGCTAATCAGTTCAGTTTTTTTTTTTTTCTGAATACCACCTCACAGCTGTGATCAAAAATTTTATCATCATTGTGCTGTTGAAATACCCCAGACAGTTTTGCGGGTAATTTTTATAACTATTGTGTGTTATATAACAAATGCATTGGCAGTATCAGGAATTGATGCCCTCCCTGGGTATAGAAGTCCAGAAGTAGATAGATGCACAATCAATGGATTATTACATTTGTTCACCTTTTCTTTGTGGGCTTGTCTTTTTCTCAGTAGTTACTATCAGAAGTGTATCTAGTCATCAGGCTTTTTGAATATTTTTCTGGCATGTAAAATCTTCTACTCAATCAAAGAAAGAGGCGTGTAAAATAGTATCAGACATACACATTCTAGAAGAATTACCACATACAAAGCTAAACTGAAAAGATTTCAGAGGAAGCAATTCAATAAAGAGACAAATGCCCAGAAGCATAGATCCAGTGATGAGCAAAATTAAACCCATCAGGTGGCCTCATAATATTTGGTAGGCAGTTGACAAACCTGGAATGAGCATCTTAGAAACTCCAATTGGATGTCTAAATAAAATCAATAAGATACAGCCTGAGGAAGACATAGTGATGACCTTGGGGTGAAAAGGCAATTAGAGACATCCTATCACAGTGCCTAATGTCATGTAAAGCAATGACCATCACTTCTCTTTCCCCATCAGACTCCTCAGTCTTTGTGTAGCCAAAGGTGTGGTCCAGGATTCAGGAAAATGCCACAGGAAGGAAAACATGTCTGCTGCTATACTTGCGTTGTTTGTCCAGAGAGAGACATTTCCAATCATACAGGTAGAATACATATAACTTACCTTGAGAACTCTACCATCTTAACTATTTCTTGATAAAAAGGAAACCAAGAATATTTGCGATGAGATAATAGTTTTCACTCACTATTTCCATACCCTTGTTGTATGCTCACTATTGCCATCTCATTATGTGTAAGCTGTTTTCTGGAGGTGCTAATCATCTCAAGCTCAACTGTGACACTGATTCGATCTGGTGTCCTTCTTTTCGATCCAGCACTGAATGAGACTCTCTCAATCTGAAATCTAAACAAGAAATATAATATTTGTATTTGTTAAGGCTCTGTATGGTTATCTAGAAGTCTTGAATTCAAAACTTTTTCATAGACAACTGAAAAACAGGGAGCTAATCCACATGAATTGTGATGGGAATATTGTATTACTTTCTGTGCTACATCTTTGACATGGTGCATGCTGTTCAGTACACAGAATGAATGACACCACTTGTCCTTTATGGATATACAAGAAGAAGAGAAAAAATAAGCTGAAATATAGACACAAATATCAAATTATATATCAAAGCCAAATGTTTGAGAAATGTAAAAGTGTACTAAGACTCATTGGTAAATAGTTCCACTGTTCAATGTATAATAAATATGTTTATAATAATTTGAATTCTTCCAAAATAATGTTTCAATTCACATCATCTTAGCTCTAGAGATATTTTGATTTCAGTATCTTCAAACATTCTATACAGAATTTCCAGTGTGAAGAAAACAGAAAAATGACTTCAAGTTTCAGTGAAAATATTCAACATGCAGTAATTTAGTGAAAGAAAGAAAACTAAAGTATCATGCACTGACCCATTGTACAATATACACTTGCCTATATATTCCTGGTGTATCTCCAAGATAGGTGCCAGATGTACCTACAGATTCTATGAAAAGGAAAGGGAACACATTGAAAAAATTGTAGGAGAAAATTCCTCTAAATTTTTGCAAATATTTATATTCTATTTTTTTTACAAAATAATTTATTTATTTGTTTGAAAGTCAGAGTTGAAGAGAGGGGGAGAGCATAATAGAGAGGGAGAGAGGATGCAGTGAGGATCTTCCATCAGGTAGATTCACTCTCCAGATAGCTCCAATGGCTTAGACTGGGCCAGGCCAAAGTCAGAAACCAGGAGATTCTTCCAGGTCTTGCAGAGGCCCAAGCATTTGGGCCTTGCTCTGCTGGTTTCCTAGGCACATTGGCATGGAGATCGTTTGGAAGTGCAGCAGTCAAGACATGAGCAGGCACCTGTTCAGATGCCATCATTGCAGGCAGTGGCTTTAACCACTATATCACAACTCCACTCCCTGAAGCTTGTACTCTTGCATGAGAACCAAGGATAAAAACAGAGTAGGACTCTTACTGCAAGTATAGCTCAACTAACACCATTTTCTTTCTTTCTTTCTTTTTTTTACAGCCAGAGTGGACAGTGAGAGAGAGACAGAGAGAAAGGTCTTCCTTTGCCGTTGGTTCACCCTCCAATGGCCGCTGAGGCTGGCACGCAGTGGCCTACGCACCGCGCTGATCCAATGGCAGGAGCCAGGTACTTCTCCTGGTCTCCCATGGGGTGCAGGGCCCAAGCACCTGGGCCATCCTCCACTGCACTCCCGGGCCATAGCAGAGAGCTGGCCTGGAAGAGGGGCAACCGGGACAGAATCCGGCGCCCTGACCGGGACTAGAACCCGGTGTGCCAGCACCGTTAGGTGGAGGGTTAGCCTAGTGAGCCACAGCGCCGGCCCACCATTTTCTTTCTTTTTAAAAAAGATTATTTTATTTGAAAATCAGAGAATCAGTGAACGAGAGAGAGAGAGAGAGAGAGAGAGAGAGAGAGAATCTAATTGTTCACTCCTCAGATGGAACAATGGCCTGGGATGGGCCAGCAGGTACTGGGAGCCAGGAGCTTCCTTTTGGGTCTCCCACATGGGTGTTGGGGTCACAAGTGCTTGTGGAATTTTCTGCTGCTCTTTCTAGGTGATTAGCAGGGAGCTGGATTGGAAATTCATCAACTTAAACACAAAACAATGTCCATAAGGGATCTGGCATTGCAGTTGGTGGCTTTACCTACCGTGCCACAACACCAACCCTATTTTGGTTTGTACAATTGAAATTTGATTGAAAGAAAGACATATTTTCCAACTGGCCTGTTCTTAATGACTTCTTTCATGCTGTAGCAGTAGAAGTGCATTATTTCAAGTGAGACAATGTGGTGTCCAACATGCTGTTCACATGAGCTATAATGGTGAACAAGCCATAATTTGAAGTTAAGAAGAATGCCTAGTTGTCTTTGAGTAACATGATGAAAATACCACTTATTTCCATAGAACCACAGAATGACAATCAGCTACAGTTCCCATCTATTCAACCTCAGTATCACAACATTTATATGGAAACATGGACAAGATGAATCCATGTAGGAAATTAGGAATGGAGGTCCCAGGAATGAAAGATCATTTATATAGGTCATTTCCATTTGAGGATAAGGAAGAAAATCCTTAAACCTGATGATCCCAGATAAATATTCTAACCCACGTGAATAAAGGATTTCTCCAGAAACGACTCTGAGGACTGTAGAGAGGAGGGCTGGGAAGAATCCAAGCCCATATGAAATATAGAAAATTCCTCATTGTTTAGAAATTAAACACTGAAAAAAATCTCTGACAGATAGGATGAGAACACAGAGCCCCATGTGCTAATGAGCTAGTTTGAATGAGTTTCCTCCACCTGCAGACGAGCATTCTGCCTTGGTTAGGTGCGCAGAAATACTTTAGTGTTTCTTGGTATACATCACCCCAGGCTGGACTCACCATGAAATTGCAAAGGTGAACTTTTTCCCTAACAGGGAAAAAGGAGCAAATTGTGAAATGGAAACACAGAGTCTTCCTTTTCCCCACAGATGCAGAGCAGTGCATCCCATGTGCAGATCACAAGTACCCAAACATGGAGAGAAACCGCTGCCTCCCCAAGCTGGTGACCTTCTTAGCCTTTGAGGAATTCCTGGGGATGGCCCTGGCCTGCATGGCTCTGTGTTTCTCTGTCCTAACAGCTGCCGTCCTCTGGGTCTTTGTGAAGCACCGAGACACTCCCATCGTCAAGGCCAATAACAGGACCCTCAGCTACATCCTGATCATCGCCCTCTTCCTATGCTTCCTCTGCTCCTTACTCTTCCTTGGCCGTCCCAACACAGCCACCTGCCTCCTCCAGCAAATAGCATTTGGCCTTGTGTTCACAGTAGCTGTTTCCGCTGTGCTGGCCAAGACCATCACTGTGATTCTGGCCTTCAAAGCTCTGAAACCTGGAAGAACGATAAGGCGGTTATTGGTATCAGGCACTTCTAACTTCATCATTCCCATCTGCTCCATGATCCAACTGGTTCTCTGTGGCATCTGGTTGGGAACCTCTCCTCCCTTTATTGAGGTAGATAAACATTCTGAGCATGACTACATCATCCTGGTGTGCAATAAGGGCTCAGTCACTGCCTTCTACTGTGTCCTGGGCTACCTGGGTTCCTTGGCCCTGGCCAGCTTCACTGTGGCTTTCCTAGCCAGGAATCTGCCTGACGCATTCAATGAAGCCAAGTTTCTGACGTTCAGCATGCTGGTGTTCTGCAGTGTCTGGGTGACCTTCCTGCCTGTCTACCACAGCACCAAGGGGAAGGTCATGGTGGCCGTGGAAGTCTTCTCCATCTTGGCCTCCAGTGCAGGGCTCCTGGGCTGCATCTTCCTCCCCAAGTGCTACGTTATTCTCATAAAACCTGATAAAAATTCTTTGAAAGCTTTAAGGAACCAATGCAGTTGTAGGAGACCCTAAAATATTTTTCTCAATAGTTTCTCTACATTTTCAAATTTTGTAAACAAAAACCAAATTGGTAGTAGATTTCCAACATTGTAAAATAAGCAAAACTAAAAAAAAAATTTTGTTTAGGTATTTGGCCTAGCAATTAATTAATCTTGTCCCATATGACAGTAGCTAGGTTTGTAATTTGGTTCTGACCCCTGATATCAGATTGCTAGGATATTAAACACTTTATGTCCCTGTCAATTTTTTTCCTGGCTCCTGGCTTCTGGACTCAATCCAAGATAAACCGCTATGGGAAATGAGACGTGAAGTAGTGAACGGTTGGACTCTCAACCGTCTCTCTCTTTCTCTCTGCTTCTCTCTCTCCCTCTCAAAAATGCAAAGCAGGCTAGAAATATTTTCATATAAACTAAAAGGA
Organism: Oryctolagus cuniculus; assembly: GCF_964237555.1. Taxonomy (NCBI): domain Eukaryota; kingdom Metazoa; phylum Chordata; class Mammalia; order Lagomorpha; family Leporidae; genus Oryctolagus; species Oryctolagus cuniculus. Next base: position 7,347,297 of record NW_027208201.1, on the reverse strand, counting down.
ATCACTGTTTAAAACTGAAACAAAGCTGAGCATCAACGTATAAATAGCAATTACATTTCATATGATAGGGCTATCCCTGAAAATATGCAGAGTAATTAATTTCATCTTTGTTTATTACTTTAGATACCATATATGTTCTTATTTGTTGTTTTAACTTTTCTTTAATTAATAGAAATGTCAAAAGTACAGCTTTTGGATTACAGTGGCTTTTCCCCCCATAACTTCCCTCACATCCGCAACCATCCAATCCCCAGCACCTCTCCCATTCCATTCACATCAAGATGCATTTTCAGTTATCTTTATATACAGAAGATCAATTTAGTATATAATAAGTAAAGATTGCAACAGTTTGCACCCACACAGAAACACAAAGTATAAAGTACTGTTTGAGTACTAGTTATAACATTAATTCACAGTGTACAACACATTAAGGACAGAGATTCTGCATGAGGAGTCAGTGCACAGTGACTTATTGTTGTCTTAACAATTCACACTCTTATTTATGGAGTCAGTATTCACCCTAGGCACTTGTCATGAGCTGCCAAGGCTATGGAAGCCTTTTGAGTTCACCGATTCAATCTTATTTAGACAAGATCATAGTCAAAGCGGAAGTTCTCTCCTCCATTCAGAGAAAGGTACCTCCTTCTTTGATGGCCCATTCTTTCCACTGGGATCTCATTCACAGAGATCTTTCATTTAGGTCTTTTTTTTGCCAGAGTGTCTTGTCTTTCCATGCCTAAAATACTCTCATGGTCTCTTCAGCCAGAACCAAATGCCTTAAGGGCTGATTCTGAGGCCAGAGTGCTGTTTAGCACATCTGCCATTCTATGAGTCTGCTGTGTATCCTGGTTCCCATGTTGGATCGTTCTCTCACTTTTTGATGATATCAGTTAGTATTAGCAGACACTAGTCTTGTTTATGTGATCCCTTTGACTCTTAATCCTTTCAATTTGATCCATTGTGAACAGAAACTGACCACTTGGACTAGTGAGATGGCATTGGTACATGCCACCTTGATGGGATTGAATTGGAATTCCCTGGCACATATCTAACTCTACCATTTAGGGCAAGTCAGCTTGAGCATGTCCCAGTTGTACATCTCCTGCCTCTCTTATTCCCACTCTTATATTTAACAGGGATCACTTTTCAGTTAAATTTAAACACCTAAGAATAATGTTGTGTTAATTAAAGAGTTCAACCTATAGCATTAAGTTGAACAACAAACACTAAAAGGGATAAAGTATTAAGTTTTTTATGTTCATATTTGAAAACATGTCTCAGTTATACCTGCTTTATGTTGTTTCTCTAAATGTCATGGAGAATTTGTCATTTTGTGGTTATAAAGTGGAATTTGTTTCCAAATACAAGAGTCAACTAGTCCATGTGCATTTTTCTCTTTGAACACTGTATTGTTCACAAACATCTTAGTTACTAAGTATTTTCTAGCTATTTGGAAATGGCATTTTTATTTTTACCACATCTGGAGGTGTTTTTCATGATTACATAGGAGTGATTCTGTAACTGTTTCATCTACCATTGGACTGCTATCATGTTGGCCTTTGCTTAGAGTTCTTATTCCAGGAGACAATGATGCTATTATTGAGGTGAAATTCACATACCCAATAAGAACCACTGTAGTATTTGACAAGGATGTAGTATTACAGTACTTTCACATTCAAATTCTACATTGATTTTCTATAAAGTATGTTCAAAAGTTTGAGCAATAATCATGTCTGTAGATTGAGCCTGTAATCAAAGCCTTTCTGCATTAAGCAGCCACTTGCAAGTTTCCATGAATTTTGTTTATGCAACCATTCATCTCCTTTAGTTGCTATGTGTTTATCTACTCTGGACAGTTGCTGGCAATGGAGTGAGATAATATGAGACCTCTTAGATCTAGCTTCTTTCCCATGGCATTACATTTTTGATTCACCCAATTATAGCAGGTACCCTTCATTATTTTTATAGCTGTATAAGATTCAATCTTATGGCTTTTCCACATTCAACGTATTCAATCATTCAAAGATGATGATTTGGGTTGTCTGCAAACTTTCATGTTATGAAAAGATTCTTCTGAGCATTCTTGTAAAAATATATATTTGGTATGCACCTTCAGCTCTTCTGAGTGCACAGCGTATTTCCAATGGTTCTGAGAAAAATGCAGTGAATATATATGTTTATTTCAGTAAAAACTTTTGGTTTTTATTTATTCATGTTTTAGACAAGTATCTAAAACTGAAAGCAATTAAAAACACACACCCCAAAATAATTGACTTACAAGTGAAAAGTTTTAGAAAGTAATGAAGATACTGAAGAAACAAAACTTTCTATTATCCAAATATATGAAATACTTAGATATAAATATGTTGAGTGTTAAAATTTTAGACTAATATAACTTATAAAAGTATAGTCAGTATAGTAGTATTTTCTATCATATGACTTCTTCATGACATTTCTTAATGGCTTGCTTTTTAATGAATATTTCTTAAATATCCATTTCATAATTCATTTATTTATTTTATATTAATTTTTAAAAAAGGAAATATTTTCTAAAACTAGCTAATTATGTTCTTTTTTGTAGGCTCTTTGAAGATTTTATACTCGAATATATCAACTCTTTTCAAATTAGGATTCTTAAGTTAGATTTTCTTTTTTTTAAGATCTGTTTATTAATTTGAAAGAGTTACACAGAGAATGAAGGACAGAAAGGGAGAGAGAGAGAGAGAGAGAGGTCTTCAATCCACTGGTCCACTCCTCTATTAGCCACAACAGCCAGAGCTACACCTATCAGAAGCCAGTAGTCAGGAGCTTCTTCCAGATCTCCCATGCAGGTGCAGGGGCCCAAGGACTTGGACCTTCTTCCACTGCTTTGCCAGGCCATGGCAGAGAGCTGGATCAGAAGTGGAGCAACTGGGACTTGAACCAGCAATCTTTTGGGATGCCAGCACTGCAGGCATTGGCTTTACCCGCTATGCCACAGTGCCAGCCCCAAATTTAGATTTTCAGTGAAATTAATGCATCCAATTCAGGGCTTCAAGCAGTCAGATAATTCACAATGTTCACTTCATCTTCATTTATTGATTTCCTGGGTACTGAGTTTATCTATGTCTTTTCACATTTTACAATGGAACCTTCACTATAGATTGCCATATTTCTTAGGCAAAAATATGAATTTTTGCAATTTAAAATGTGTTTATGTTATTGTGAAGAAGAGAACAGATGTTCTGTTTTCTCTCTATGAATTTCTTTGTTCCCCTTTCCTTGGAAATCTGGACTTTTCTAATTTCCTACATTTCATCCATAATTTGAATGTCAAGTAAACTGTTACTTGTTCACTATGCAGGGAGAAATACATTTATCCAATCATTTTTCAGTTGGAGTACATTGATTCTTAGTTTTCAGTGTTGAATGAAATAATAAAGTGCCATAGCACTTTTGCTCAATCATATGAAAATTTTTACAGTATCAAGATGACAGTGTTTCCTTTTTAGCATAAAGATACTTTCCTATTTTGTCATATTATGTTGCACATAGTATCATTACATATCTATTAAAAATTTTTTTCTGTGTTCTAAACAAATATTGCTTTCCCATACACACCTGAACCAAAATTGGTGTTCTGTTCACAAGGAGCAATTACTTGTTGGACACTAAATAAATGTGGTACCAAAATTATGCTATGGGCTGGTGCCACGGCTCACTAGGCTAATCCTCTGCCTGCAGTGCCAGCACCCCAGGTTCTAGTCCCAGTTGGGGCACCGGATTCTGTCCCGGTTGCTCCTCTTCCAGTCCAGCTCTCTGCTGTGGCCCAGGAGTGCAGTGGGGGATGGACCATGTCCTTGGGCCCTGCAACCACATGGGAGACCAGGGTGAAGCACCTGGCTCCTGGCTTCAGATTGGTGCAGCATACTGGCCACAACGTGCTGACCATTGCGGCCGCTTGGGGAGTGAACCAATGGAAAAAGGAAGACCTTTCTCTCTGTCTCTCTCTCTCACTGTCTAACTCTGCCTGTCAAAAAAAAAATAATTATGCAACGGAGTCTTCCAATGTGTCATTATATTTATTTTAATGATAGGAGTGATGAATTAAATTTTTCTTTAATCATTTTACCTCAGTGATACACTTTTTTATTATGGAGGATATATTTGTTCACCCCAGGGTTACTTTTAGCACTTGCTATCAGCTGAATATTGAATAACTTAATCTGCTTTCCCCAAATGGGAAGTTGTCAGCTATTCTATACCATGCATAAAGTTAGTAGAAAACCTGAAGACTGAAGAATATACACTCATTAAAATCCTGTCTTATTAAGAGCAAACAGAAATATACTAATACAAAAAGTAGGCCTAAGTGTTATGAGGAAAACATCAACACAATGATACAAGCTACAACCTTGGTAAACAGGGAAATATTGGGCAGTGAAAGAAGCTCATTCCAAAGTGTAACAAAGTGAAATAGAGGTTCTAGATTGTCAGGCATTAGATGGAACAATGATGAGAAAGGCAACAACATTTAATGAGGTAGTGCATATATCAGAATAGATAGCACCTCTCCAGGCAGATCTGGACAGTGGCAGTAGTGGTTCTGGGTCCCAACAGTCTCACCCATGCCAAGACCCCAAGAGTTGGATCAAAGGGATGTGCTCATGGGGTGGACACAAAAATCTTGATACCTGCCCTCTGCTTCTAAAAGGCTGGAGAGCAAATGGGAAATTCTATGGAAGCACAACAAGGGTGAGGACCTCTGATTTCATTGGTATGCCTTCCTCCAATACATTTTTCAGAATTACCAATAGGGACAGAACACACAGGCACAAAAATACACTCACATGCAGTCACAATGATACCTAACACATACACACGATCTTCAATTTGCCAAAATGCTGACACTGTATTTTCTGGCTTGAATATAAGCATCGAGTTGTACCTCTTTCTACAGACCATCTTTGTAGACATTTATCTTCAGAGAATTTTGGCAGCTGCTGACCTTCAGATCCACTGAAGTGTGCAAGTGGTAAAGCTGTAGGTAGAGAAAAATCAGAGATGATGACATGTCAAGATATCTCCAGCATTGAGTCAGAGACCAGAGTGTCAGCTGAAATAGGGAGAACATGGGGTAGATACTGTCTGCAGGGTCAGCCCTCTGCAGGGAGAACTGGTCTATGTGTAGGGCACAATCAAGTCCCAGAATAGCTGTGTCCTCAGCCTATTTAATGTGTGTGACAGTCTAGTGATTCAAAGACACAGCTAGTAGCCAAATTGAGACATTTCTAAGTCAGTCACTTTGCCAAGAACTCGCCTTTGTGTCTCTGTTGTCAGGAAAGGTCAGACCTCTGGTCATTTTATTGCTTTATCCCTCTCCATCCCAGGAAATCAGGAAAGCACCCTGCCCTGATGCTCTGTGCCTGTGACTGGGAAATAGATTATAAAGGATGCGTGGAGATGGGCATCTGTGAATTGTCTCTCCTGATGCCAGGATTTGAATCGTCCTTGTGCATGATTCTGAGTTTCTTCCCCAGGATGTGTGAGGACCTGACTGCATCCCAGGTCCAAGGGTATTCTTTCTCTCCAATTAAACTTACCTGAGTATTGCAGTCCCTCTTTCTATAAATTGACATCTAAAAATTATTTAGATAAGCAGGTTTTCTTAATAGATTTTAAACAAATCCAAAGTTTCTATGATTCAACAGGGGAAATACATTTCCTTAATGTTTAGAATGCTTACTTCAGGCTGGCTGCGGCTGCTCTCCCAAGATGGCAGCTCCTTGGTACGAGTACTTCAGCGATGGGAGCCAGGTGTCGTGCCAGACATGCCAGGAGCAGCGGTTGCAGGGCGAGGTGGTAGCCTTCGACTACCAGTCCAAAATGCTGGCTTTAAAATGTCCCTCTTCCAGCGGAAAGCCCAACCACACAGACATCTTGCTCATAAACTTACAGTATGTTTCAGAAGTGGAAATTATGAACGACCGCACAGAAACCCCTCCTCCCTTAGCTTCACTCAATATCAGTAAGCTTGCCAGCAAAGCGTGGACGGAGAAGGACAAGAAGCTGAGCCAGGCCTATGCCATCAGTGCTGGTGTCTCCCTAGAGGGCCAGCAGCTCTTCCAGACCATCCACAAGACCAATAAAGACTGTAAGTGGCAAGAAAAAAACATTGTAGTTATGGAAGAAGTTGTTATTACAGCCCCATATCAAGTGGAAAACTGTAAAGGCAAAGAGGGGAGTGCACTGAGCCATGTACGCAAAATAGTTGAAAAGCATTTTAGAGACGTGGAAAGCCAAAAGATCCTGCAGCATTCACAAGCCCAGCAACCACAGAAGGAGGCTGCCCTGTCCTGAGTCCACACACACCCAGGACTCTTCCAGCATCCAGCCCCGCAGGGTGGTGGCTTCGGCCAAGGCAGGCCGGGAGGGAAGGGATCCTGTATTTCCTGTTGGCTCTTGTTAACAGAGGGTCTGTTAGAGTTTAAAAAAATGTCCGCCACCCCCAAGAATGACTCCAAGAGACTCTCTCATGCAATCAGCAAAGGGTTAAGGGTTTATTGATCCAGCATGCTGGGGCTCTCTGAACGTGCAAGAACAAAGGAGCCCCGAGGAACTAAAGCATAGGGTTTATAAAGGCAAAAACCACAGAATCAGGAGGGGGGATACACGGTTGCTAAAATCAAAAGAAAGTACATAGTTACTGGGATCAACATAAAAAAAGTCCTAAGTGAAATTAATATCCATTATAATCTTGACAATACTAGTTACAATCGTACAATTATCAATTATGATCTTGACATTAATCCAAATTATAGGTAAGACATAGACAAATCACATATTTATCATTAACCCAGGTGCAACCTTTCTACTTTCAAGCTTGAGCAATCATGCTAGGGGGTTTTTGTGCTCTTCCAAGGGTGATGTAGTGTACTGCTATTGTCCGAATATTTGAGATCATAGTTTCAGACCAGAGTCTCACAGTGTGGGGGAGGGGTGCTTTCCCAGAATGGAGTCTCAAGTGCTACAAAATGGATTGCCTACTGTCAAGGTGCTACTACAGATCACTTGAGAGATGGGCCAAGGACCTCAATAGACATTTTTCAACAGAGGAAATCCAAATGGCTAACAGGCACATGGAAAAATGTTCAGGATCACTAGCAAACAGGGAAAATCAAAGCAAAACCACAATGAGATTTCACAACACTCCGGTGAGATTGGATCACATACAGAAATCTTCCAACAACACATGCAGGCGAGGATGTGGGGAAAAAGGGACACTAACCCACTGTTGGTGGGAATGCAAACTGGTAAAGTCACTATGCAAGTCAGACAGGGGACTCCTCAGAAACATGAGTAAAACCCTAGCATACAACCCAGCTTTCCAAACCTTGGAATTTAACCAAAGGAAATTAAATTGGCAAACAAAAAAGCCGTCTGCACCTTAATGTTTATTGCAGCTCAATTCACAATAGCTAAGACCTGGAATCAGCCTAAATGCCCATCAACAGTAAAATAGATAAAGAAATAATGGGACACGTACTCCATAGAATACTACATAGCAGTCAAAAACAATGAAATCCGGTCATTTGCAACAAAATGAAGGAATATGGAAAACATTATGCTCAGTGAATTAAGCCATTTGCAGAGGGACAAATATCATATGTTCTCCCTGATCGGTGACAACTAACTGAGCACCAAACAGGAAACATGTTGAAGTGAAATGGACTCTATGAGAAATGGTGACCTGATCAGCCATATTCCCGACTGTTGATGTACAATATAATACATTATCCATTTTAGTATTTTTTGGTTCAAGTACTATTGGTGAACTCTGTAATTAACACACAATTATTCTTCGGTGTTATAATTTTAACTGAAAAGTGATCCCTGTTAGGAATTTGTAAAACATTATGCTGAGTGAAATAAGCCAGTCCCAAAGGGACAAATACCATATGTTCTCCCTGATCGGTGACAACTAACTGAGCACGAAAAAGGAAACCTGTTAAAGTGAAATGAACGCTATGAGAAACGGTGACTTGATCAGTCTTTGCCCTGTTAATGAACAACGTAATACGTTATCCCTCTTAGTATATTTTTGGTTTGTTCTACTTAATACTTTTGGTTGAATAATGTAATCAATACACAGTTATTCTTAAGTGTTTAAACTTAATGAAAAGTGATCACTGTTAAATATAAGAGCAGGAATATGAGAGGGAAGAGATGTGCAATTTGGGACATGCTCAAGCTGACTTGCCCCAACTGGTAGAGTTAGAAACATACCAGGTGATTCCAATTCAATCCCATCAAGGTGGCATGTACCAATGCCACCTCACTAGACCCAGAGATGAATTTCTGTTCACAATTGACCATAATGATAGGACTAAGAGCCAAAGGGATCACATAAACAAGACTAGTGTCTGCGAATACTAACTGATAGAATAAAAAAGGGAGAGGATGATACAACATGGGAAGCGAGATACACAGCAGACTCATAGAATGGCAGAAGTAGAAACAGCACTCTGACTTCAGAATCAGCCCTTAAGGCATGCGGATCCTGCTGAAAAGATTATGAGAGTATTTCAGGCATGTAAAGCCAAGATACTATGGCAAAAAAAAAAAAAAATGACCTAAATGAAAGAACTCCGCGAGTGAGATCCCAGTGGAAAGAACAGGTTGCCCAGTGATGAGGCTCAACAGGCTAATCCTCAACCTAGCAGCACCAGCATCCAGGTGCTAGTCCCAGTTGGGATGCCGGATTCTGTCCCCGTTGCCCCTTTTCCAGGCCAGCTCTCTGCTATGGCCCGGGAGTGCAGTGGAGGATGGCCAAAGTGCTTGGGCCCTGCACCCCTTGGGAGACCAGAAGAAGCACCTGGCTCCTGCCTTCGGATTAGCATGGTGCACCGGCCACAGCACGCCAGCCACGGCGGCCATTGGAGGGTGAACCAACGGCAAAGGAAGACCTTTCTTTCTGTCTCTCTCTCTCCCTGTCCACTCTGTCAAAAAAAAAAAAAAAAAAAAAAAGAACAGGTCATCAAAGAAGGAGGTACCTTTCTCTGAAGGGAGGAGATAACTTCCATTTTGATGAGGACCTTGTCTAAATATGATAAGAGTCGGTGACTCAAAAGGCTTCCATAGCCTTGGCAGCTCATGACAAGAGCCTAGGGTGATTACTGATGCCATAAACAAGAGTGTCAACTTGTTTAGTCAACAACAGGAGTCACTGTGCACTTACTCCTCATGTAGGATCTCTGTCCTTAATGTGCTGTAATTGCAATTCAATGCTATAACTAGTACTCAAAGAGTATTTTTCACTTTGTGTTTCTACGTGGGTACAAACTGTTGAAATCTTTACTTAATATATGCTAAAGTGATCTTCTGTATATAAAGAGAATTGAAAATGAATCTTGATATGAATGGAAGAGGAGAGGGAGCGGGAAAGGGAAGGGTTGTGGGTGGGAGGGGAGTTATGGGGGAGAAGCCATTGTAATCCATAAGCTGTACTTTGAAATTTATATTCATTAAATAAAAGTTAAAAAAAAATAAGTAGAATTTCTTTCCCAAATAGAAGAGTCAAATTGTCCTTGAGCAGTCTTCTCTTTGGACACTGTATTGTTCATAAACCTCTTATTAAATAATTACAGCCTAACTATTTTGAAACGGTATCTTTATCACATATGTAGGTAGTTTTCGTGGTTACATAGGAATGATTCTATAATTGTGTCCCCTATCGTTTGACTACTTTCTCTTTGGGATTGCTTAGAGTTCTTATTCCAGTTTCACACAGGAAAGAATGATGTTTCTATCTATAGATTCAATGCAATCCCAATGAAGATACAAAAGACATTCTTCTCAGATCTAGAAAAAATGATGCTGAAATTCATATGGAGGCACTAGAGACCTCGAATAGCTAAAGCAATCTTGTACAACTAAAAGGAAGCCGGAGGCATCACAATACCAGATTTCAGGACATACTATAGGGCAGTTGTAATCAAAACAGCATGGTACTGGTACAGAAACAGATGGATAGACCAATGGAACAGAATTGAAACACCAGAAATCAACCCAAACATCTACAGCCTACTCATATTTGATCAAGGATCTAAAACTAATTCCTGGAGCAAGGACAGTCTATTCAATAAATGGTGCTGGGAAAACTGGATTTCCACGTGCAGAAGCATGAAGCAAGACCCCTACCTTACACCTTACACAAAAAGCCACTCAACATGGATTAAGACCTAAATCTATGACCTGACACCATCACGTTATTAGAGAACATTGGAGAAACCATTCAAGATATTGGCACAGGCAAAGAGTTTCTGGAAAAGACTGGGGAGGCACAGGCAGTCAAAGCCAAAATCAACTATTGGGATTGCATCAAATTGAGAAGTTTCTGTACTGCAAAAGAAACAGTCAGGAGAGTGAAGAGACAACTGACAGAATGGGAAAAACTATTTGCAAATTATGCAACAGATAAAGGGTTAATAACCAGAATCTACAAAGAAATCAAGAAACTCCACAACATCAAAACAAACAACCCACTTAAGAGATGGGCCAAGGACCTCAATAGACATTTTTCAAAAGAGGAAATCCAAATGGCCAACAGGCACATGAAAAAATGTTCGAGATCACTAGCAATCAGGGAAATGCAAATCAAAACCACAATGAGGTTTCACCTCACCCCGGTGAGAATGGCTCACATACAGAAATCTACCAACAACAGATGCTGGCGAGGATGTGGGGAAAAAGGGACACTAACCCACTGTTGGTGGGAATGCAAACTGGTCAAGCCACTATGCAAGTCAGACAGGGGATTCCTCAAAAACCTGAAGATTCCCCTACCATTCGACCCAGCCATCCCACTCCTTGGAATTTACCCAAAGGAATTTAAATTGACAAACAAAAAAGCGGTCTGCACCCTAATGTTTATTGCAGCTCAATTCACAATAGCCAAGACCTGGAACCAACCTAAATGCCCATCAATGGTAGACTGGATAAAGAAATTATGGGATATGTGCTCTTTAGAATTCTATTCCGCAGTAAAAAAAAAACCAATGAAATCCAGTCATTTGCAACAAAATGGAGGAATCTGGAACACATCATGCTGAGTGAAATAAGCCAGTCCCAAAGGGACAAATATCATATGTTCTCCCTGATCGGTGACAACTCACTGAACACCAAAAAGGAAACCTGTTGAAGTGAAATGGACACTATGAGAAACGGTGACTTAATCAGCATAGCCCTGACTGTTAATGAACAACTTAATAAGTTATCCCTCTTAGTATCTTTTTGTCTGTTCTACTTAATATGACTGGTTTAATTCTGCAATTAATACACAGTTATTCTTAAGTGTTGAAATTTAACTGAAATGTGATCCCTGTGAAATATAAGAGTGGGAATAAGAGAGGGAAGGGATAGATGTACAATTTGGGACATGCTCAAGCTGAATTACCTCAAACGGTAGAGTTAGAAACATACCAGGGGACTCCAATCCAATCCCATCAAGGTGGCATGTGCCAATGCCATCTCACTAATCCAAGTGATCAATTTCAGTTCACAATTGATCATAATGAAAGGACTAAGAGTCAAAGGGATCACATAAACAAGTCTGGTGCCTGCTAATACAAACTGATAGAATAAAAAAGGGAGAGAACAATCCAACATGTGAAGCGAGTTACACAGCAGACTCATAGAATGGCATATGTCCTAAACAGCACTCTGGCCTCAGAATCAGCCCTAAAGGCGTGCGGATCCAGCTGAAAGGCCCATGAGAGTATCTCAGGCATGGAAAGCCAAGACACTCTGGGGGAAAAAAACCTAAATGAAAGATCTCTGTGAGTGAGATCCCAGTGGAAAGGACAGGTCATCAAAGAAGGAGGTACCTTTCTCTGAAGGGAGGAGAGAACTTCCACTTTGACCATGGCCTTGTCTAAATGTGATCAGAGTAAGTGAACTCAGGGGGCTTCCATAGCCTTGGCAGGTCATGACAAGAGGCTAGGGTGATTACTGAGGCCATAAACAAGAGTGTCAATTTGTGAAGTCAACAACAGGAGTCACTGTGCACTTACTCCTCATGTAGGATCTCTGTCCTTAGTGTGCTGTACATTGAGATTTAATGCTATAACGAGTACTCAAACAGTATTTTTCACTTTATGTTTCTGTGTGGGTGCAAACTGTTGAAATCTTTACTTAATGTATACTGAACTCATCTTCTGTATATATAGAAAATTGAAAATGAATTTTGATATGAATGGAAGGGGAGAAAGAGCAGGAAAGGGGAGGATTGCGGGTGGGAGGGAAGTCATTGGCGGGGGAAGCCAATGTAATCCATAAGCTGTACTTTGGAAATCTATATGCATTGAGTAAAAGTTAAAAAAAAAAAACCCAATAATCACCAAAAAAAAAAAAGAAAAAGAACATGATACTTGGTTAGAACTGAGGAAATATCAATAAAGTATGAAGTTTATTAACAAAAAAGAATGATGTTTCTATTTTGCTGAAATTCATATACCCAATATGAATCAATGAAGTATTGTACAAGAAAGTGGTATTATAATACTTCCACAATCACATTCTACAATGATTTTGCATAAAATATTTTCACAAGTTTTTGCAATTTTCATGTCTGTGTAGATTGAAGCCCTTTACATCACCCATTTTCAAAGCATTTCTCCACCAAGCAGCCTCTTGCAAGCTTCCATGAATGTGGTTCATGCAACCGTTCATCTCTTTTAGTTGCTATGGGTTTACCTATTCTGGACAGTTCCTAGCAATGGAATGAGATAACATATGACCTCTTAGATCTAAATTCTTTTAGATGGCATTGCATTTTCAATTCATCCAATTTATAGCAGGTATCCTTCGTTATTTTTATAGCTGTATAACATTCATTCTTACGGATTTCCCACACTCAATTTATTCATTCACAAATGTCTATTTCTGTTGTCTCCACACTTTCAGTGTTATGAACAGATTGTTCTGAGCATTCTTGTAAAAATATATGTTTGGGTAGGTACCTTCAGCTCTTCTGAGTGCAGAGTGGTTCTTAGGAAACTGTAGTGAATATATATGTTTATTTTAGTAAAAATTTTTAGCCTTTATTTACTCATGTTTAGTCAACTTTCTGAAACTTAGGGAAAAAAGACACTCCCCAAAATAAGTGACAATCAAAGGAAAAGTTTTTGAAAATAGTGGAGATACTGAAGAAGCAAGACCGTACTATACAAATAACAAAATACTTAAATGTAAATATGTGGAGTTAAATTTCATTAAGTTATATGTATAACTTACAAAGCTATAGCCAGTAAAGTATGTTTAACATATGACTTTTTCCTTATGTTGCTTTTTAATGACTATTTTCTTAAACATCTATTTCATATTCATTTAATTATTTATATCAATTTTTAAAAATACATGTTTTCTGAAACTTGGTTATGATGTTGTTAATAGTAGTAAATGGTGAAAAAATACTCAAGCAGTTTAAGCGCTTTGCCGATGAGTATACTCATCCCAAACTCTTCACATTTACACAGCTACTACAATAATCAGAAAAACTACAGCTATTCTTAAAAATGACACTCAAGTGAGCATTCAAAACATTAAGGAGATGCACTTTCTCCCAGTTAAAACATTAGAAATTTCTAGTTTGCTTAAAATTTAAGATAACCTGCTAAATTTTGCAGTGAAGAATAATGACCATCAATAAAGAATCAGGATAATGAGTGAGTGGATTAATTCTGTGCAGGGGTAGGTGAGAAAGATGAAAGTGCACCTTTATCTGGAATGTGTTCTGCCATTTATAAATCCAGCAGGGTTTTGTAAACCTGGAAGTGATAGGAGACAATAGTGGATAGAGTTCCTGGGGTGCACCTTGATGTTCTCACTTCATCTTCTTGATGAATGCTATAATTGGGTATTTGTTGATTACATTATCAATTCTTTCAAACTGTGCAAATACCATGAACATTCTACTGAAGCAACAGCCCTAGGAGCTCTGTGCACACAGTTTGCAGAGCTGCTTGCTTCTTTCTGAGGGTTCTGTGGTCCCTAAACACTTATTGAATCATGATGAAATTATAGAGGCCAGGGAGGAGAGCCAGTCAAAATATATATTTTTTCCAAACAGTTTTTTCAACAAAATGCAGGTGATAGGTGCAGAGCATCAGGGCAGGGTGCTTCCATGAGTTCCTGGGACAGAGAGGGAGAAAGCAATAAAATGACCAAGAGGTCAGACCTGTTCTGACCACAGTGACAAAAAGGCAAGGTCTCAGTACTGTGACTTAGAAATGTCTCTCTTTGTCTTTTAGCTGTGTTTTTGGCTGGTTCACTAGACTGTCATGCATATTCTATAGGCTGAGGACACAGCAATCCTGGGATTTGGCTGTCCCCTACACAGAGATCAGTTCTCCCTGTAGAGGGTGGACTGCAGGCAGCATCTACCCCATGTTCTCCCCATTTCAGCTGAGACTCTGGTCTCTGACTCTATGTTGGGGAGATTTTGACATGCCATCATTTCTGATTTTTCTCTGCCTACTTCTGCTTCCCTTGCACACTTCACTGGAAAAATATGTCAGTAGCTGCCAAACTTATCTGAAGATAAATGTCCACAGAGAAAGTCTACAGAAAGAGACACAACCAGACTCTTACGTTCCAGCCAGAAATCTTGTAAGCTCAAGGTTGTGTGTATGTGTTAGGTACCACTGTGACTGCATGTCAGTGTATGTTTGTGTCTGTGCATGTTCTGTCCATATTGGCAATTCTGAAATGTATAGAAGGAAAGAAGATCATGAAATCTGAAGTCCTCACCCTTGTTTTGCTTTCCATAGACTTTTCCATTTGTTCCCAGGCCTTTCAGAGGCAGAGGATAGGCACCAAGATTTTTGTACCTACCCCATAAGCACATCCCCTGATACAGCTCTGGGGGCCTTGGCCTGGAAGAGACTGTTGGAACACAGGACCATGACTTCCAGTGTCCAGATCTGTCTGGAGAGGTGCCTATCTATTCTGATGCATGCACTACCTCATTCAATGTTGCTGCCTTGCTTATCACAGTTCCATCTTATGTCTGACATTCAGTTCTTATGGGAAGACAAGAATCTCTATTTCACTTTGTCATCCTTTGTGATGAGCTTCTTTCCCTGCCCAATATGTTCATGTTTTACCCAGGTTATGCCCTGTATTAGTGTGAAATACACTTTTCTCATAACATTTACTCAGACTTTTTGCATTAGTATATTGCCAGTTGCTTATAATAAGATGGGAATTTTACAAGTATATGTTCTTCAGTCTTCAAGTTTTCTACTAACTTTGTCATAGTACAGAACTTAATAGATATGATCCAACATGGGAAACAGGATACACAGCAAACTCATAGAATGGCAAATGCCCTAAACAGCACTCTGGCCTCAGAATCAGCTCTCAACTCATTCAGATCTGGCTAAAAAGCCCAGGAGAGTTTCTCAGGCATGGAAAGCCAAGACACCTTGTCAAAAAATGACCTAAATGAAAGATCTCTGTGAGTGACATTCCAGTGAAAAGAACGAGCCATCAAAGAAGAAGGTACCTTTCTCTGAAGGGAGGAGAGAA
Source organism: Oryctolagus cuniculus (assembly GCF_964237555.1). Taxonomy (NCBI): domain Eukaryota; kingdom Metazoa; phylum Chordata; class Mammalia; order Lagomorpha; family Leporidae; genus Oryctolagus; species Oryctolagus cuniculus. Next base: position 7,331,730 of record NW_027208201.1, on the reverse strand, counting down.
CTTCCACTTTGATTATGGCCTTGTCTAAACAAGGTCAGGGTTTTTGAACTCAAGAGGCTTCCATTGCCTTGGCACCTCACGACAAGAGTCTTGGGTGATCACTCACATCATAAATAAGAATGCCAATTGCTAAATCAACAACAGGAGTCACTGTGCACTTGCTCCCCATGTAGAATTTCTGTCCTTAATGTGTTGTACTATGAGAATTAATGGTAAAACTAGTACTAAAATAGTACTTTGTATTTTGTGTGCCTGTGTGGGTTCAAACTGTTGAAATCTTTATTTAGTATATACTAAGCTGATCTTCTGTATATAAAGATAATTTAAAATTAATCTGGGCTAGTGCAGTGACTCACTGGGCTTATCCTCCACCTGTGGCACTGGCACCCCAGGGTCTAGTCCTGGTTGGGGCAGCGGTTCTGTCCCGATTCCTTCTTTCCCAGTCCAGCTGTCTGCTGTGGCCCAGGAAGGCAGTGGAAGATGGCCCAAGTGCTCGGGCCTTGCACCCGCATGGGAAACCTGCAGGAAGCACCTGGCTCCTGGCTTCGGATTGGCGCAGCACGCCAGCTGAATCAGCCGTTTGGGGGGTGAACCAATGGAAAACGAGGACCTCTGTCTCATTAACTCTCCCTGTCAATAAAATAAAATAAAATGAATCTTAATGAAGAATGTGATGGGAGAGGGAGTAGGAGATGGGATGGTTTGTGAGTGGGAGGGTGGTTATGGTGGAAAAACCACTATAATCCAAAAGTTGTACTTTGGAAATTTATATTTATTAAATAAAACTTGTCTAAAAATACATAAAATGACTCAATAGAAGACATCCGCAAAGTAATTTTTGTGCCAGATCCATTAGTGTCCCACAGGTGAATACTCTCTGTGATCAGAAATCCAATTTTAGTCAGGAGTGTATGGGAAAGCAACACCTTTTAGACCACAGGAGAAAATTTTAAATTCATGTGTAAAGATAATACATACAACACAGTGTGAAAAATAGAAAAGTACCTTTATACTAAAAATGAAACACTGAAAACTTGAAACTGTGAAAATACTTCATATGAAGGAACAAAACTGAAATGGCACTTTATTAGTTAATTCAACAATGAAAACTAAAAAATAATGTATTCCAACTGAAGAAATGATTGGATAAATATATTTATTCCCATATAATTAACAAGTAATGATTTTCCTGACATTCAAATTCGGATAAAATGTAGGAAATAAGGTAAAGTCCAGAATTCCAAGGAAAGATGAGCAAAACAACTCATAGTGAGAAAACGGAACATCTGTTTTCTTATTCACAATAACATAAACCCATCTTAAATTCCAAGAACTCATATTTTCAGGCAGGGAATATGGGAAAATACAGAGAACGTTCAATTGCCAAATGTGAAAAGACAAAGGTAAATTCAGTATCCAGGAAATAAATCAATAGAAGCAAAGTAAACACTGTAAATTCTCTGATACCAGAAGTCCTGAATTGGATGTATTTGTTTCACTGAAAATCTAACTTAATAAACCTGTTTGACAAGAGCTGATATACAAGAGTAGAAAATTATCAAAAAGGCTGGGAAAAGCACACTGGTGAATATGGTCAGAGATGATAATACTCTCACATATATGAACAAGTGGCAAACAAGGTTCTATTCAAACTATTCCAGAACTTACAGGAAACAGAGATGAACCTTGGTTTCTGTTCTTATGCAAAAATGACCTATCACATGGGAGTCTACCAAAGCTTTCCCAAAGGGCTCATGAAGATGAAGTGGTGCACGGACACAGTTTGCCTCCGAGAAGTCAGAGGGACATTCCACAATCCTCCAGGGACCCTGAAGCATCACTAACACCCTGAATCCAGACTTGGCTACCTCAGGGTTTGGCTGTGAAACTGCACTGAAAGACAGGCTATCACCCTTCTCTCTAAATCTGCTACTTCATTTAGGTGGTTAGGGAAGAACTGCCCAAACATGTTGGCCTTTTATTTTGCCATCCAGGAGATCAATAAGGAGCGCCAATACCGCCCCAATCTATCCATGTGATTCCAAATCTCAATACCTTTGTCATGGACCAATTCATCCTTAGAAATGTTTTGCATTTTCTTTACAAAGAGCATTTACTCCCCCTAACTATAAATGCCATACACAATACAAAGCACTTTCTGTCATTGCTGGAACCCTGTCAGCAGTTTCTGCCTAGACCAGAACACGTTGGAACTCTAAAAACCCCAACGGCAAATGGATTCCTAATTCTAAAGAGCCATATGTGAATCTCCACCCACACCATTCTCTTGCATCTGATGAAAGGGAAATGTAGAAGCCAAGGATAGGTATCCTACCATGGCATAAAACATATCCCAGAGATTTGGCTGGATTCTGAGAATATTGACAAGTGGGAGAAGTAATACAGGTAGGAAGCAGTGCAACCTGAGAGACCCCATTCTTATTCCTGTCTGGGGATAATATACCTATTTGCACCTTCTGTGAATATTGGCTATTGACTAATCACAGAACTGTGGTTCATAAGCAATATTTACAGCACACAAAAATGTCTTGTCCTAAGACAAGACTCTCTTAGAAGGCATCCAGGGACCAAGGGTTGTTCGATGTGTAGAGGTAAAGACCTGGACATCTGGTTTCCACTTCAGATGAAGCTGAGGGCCATGCTAGTCCTGAAGATTCCCCAAAGAGCATTTAAGGCTCAGTTACAGTTACACTGGAATTCACACACTCATCTGCTCAAGCCCAAGCCTGCCACAATCTCTTACACAAAAGCAGATTTCATCAAAGCACACCCAGTGAACATTCCCATTACAACCTCTTACTGTTTTGTTTGAGAGGCAGAGAAACAGGGAGAGAAAGACAGAGAGCTCCTATCTGCTGTTTTCTAAAAGCACATATCAATGGCAGAAGCCCATCTGGCTCTGGTAAGAAACCAAGAGCCAGGCACTCAATAGAAGTCTCCAATATAGGTGTTAGGAATCCAACTACATGGGCCATTTCTGCTGACTCCAATGGTCTGCATTAGCATCTCAGAGATTCTTAATGGAAGAACCATTTCAAACATGCCACAGTCAGGAGATATAACTGCCAAACACAGAATACAGTAGCTTTGGAGGGTTCTGGGCTAGAAATTGATTGTTTTTCAAAAGGTAACTCAGGTTATGCTGTGGTGACACATGAACCCCAAAGTTGTAAGACATTAATGCAGTAAAGATTTACATTAGTCACGGAGTGAACATATAAAGTAGTTTCTGAGAGGGGGGGGGTTTGTGCTCCCCAAAAACAAGAGGAGAAAATAAGGGAAAGACCACTGTCCTGATGATGCTACATGCAATGTTCATGTCTTCCTCAGTCGGAATTGTAAAGCATACACAGCCTCGGTGATGGTGCATTTTTTCTTTCATGCTATGAGTGGGGAGTCACTCTTCCTAAAGCACTGGGCATGTGAAATGTGATCTTATCTGTGCTCACAATGATGTAGAACAGCATGGGGACTGCCTCACCCACAACAATGCCCCACGGTGCTGCCACGATCTACATCTTCCCAATGTGCAGAAGCACTTTTCCACAATGTGTACAATGACAAGATTCTTCACATCACCATGTAGTCTGTGCATATTTGTAGAAGACATGCTCATGCTCATCTTGAAAGCAATATCACTACAATATCTGGAGGCCTTTTTTTCCAGGAGTTATAGATGGATTTTTATGAAATTTATACCTTTATTATTTGAATCCATCGCTTATGTGTAGAATATATTTAAGAAATATATTTAATTGTCTTTATATATAATTAATTTATTATTATATTTATATATTTATATAATTATTTACATATTTATATAATATAATAATATATAATCATATAATCATTATATATTATATTAATATTACATTAATTATATAATGTATTAATTAATACATTGATATTAATATAATATATAATAATTATATAATAATATTTATGTATTTATATATTGTATAAATAATAAATATTAAATATATTTATATCATAATATCTTACAGAAAATTCTATAGAAGCTCAATGCTTCTATAGATTATATATGCTTCTATTGAATTAATATAATATATATTATATATATTATATAACTAATATAATATATATATATACTATATAATATATATACATTATAATATAATATATAATATACATATTATTATATAATTAATTAAATGAATTAAAGTCTAGGGAAAATGCAAATACCCAGATGTAAAATTTAACCTCAGAAAGTTTATTTCACTATCTAATTTCTATTTGCACTTATAATAATATTCTTTCAAATACTCTGTGTTCTTATTTAGTCCTTAGAAAAGAAGCGAATTTGTCAAAGGATTCCAATGATATATTCCTAATATATCCTACATCAGGCATCATGTGATCCAGAAGAAAAGGGTTAATTCACAGTATAGATAATTTCAATATAGTCAGAAGATTTGGAAGTTTTCTTTCTGGTCATACCCAGATTCCCATAATATCAAAGAAAATCACACTCAATAAATAATCCAATGATAGAGACAGAAAATAATCTATATAATATGATATGTATACATAAGATTGCATTTTTACATTTTTGTAAGTTTGAGCCTACCAGGTAATACAAGGTGTCTATAAACAGAAATTGTGAAATCTGAAAAAAATCCCTGGATTTATTTGTAATTGTTGAACAAAAAACATCTTGAATTTCAATTCTGAACTAAAATGAAATTATTTTAAAAAACCTAATCCTGTATGTTCACACTTGTGTGAGCTACACAAATTAATATTAATATCTCCATCCATGTTTTGCTTATGTTATTGAAGTACTAAATTAGCTTCCATAAAGTTGCAACCAAAGCTTTGTGGAATGGACTCTACAACAGCTCATACCCTAACCACCCTTGCAATTACTTCATACACTTTTTTCTTTGGACAGGCAGAGTAGACAGTGAGAGAGAAAGAGAGACAGAGAGAAAGGTCTTCCTTTTCCGTTGGTTCACCCCGCAATGGCTGCTGAGGCCTGCGCACTGCACTGATCCAAAGCCAGGAGCCAGGTGCTTTCCCTGGTCTCCCATGCAGGTGCAGGGCCCAAGGACCTGGGCCATCCTCCACTTCCCTCCCAGGCCACAACAGAGAGCTGGACTGGAAGAGGAGCAACCAGCACAGAATCCCACACCCTGACTGGGACTAGAACCCGGGGTTCTGGCACCGCAGGCAGAGGATTAGCCTATTGAGCCGCAGCGCTGGCCCATACACTTTTCTTGATTGAGTTAAAACAATTCCCAGTTTGTTGCAAGGGTGCATGAACAATCAATTTCTCACAATTTAAACTCATGAAATGGTGGCCTCAAATATACAAAAAAAAAAAAAAAAAACTACACTTCAACCAAAAAGAAACCTTGAGAATAGGGAGGTTGAGGAAAAATAAGGACTTTTGAGTACACATGCACCTCTCACCACTCATTGCACTGCTCTCTCTTTCCAATTATGCCTGTCCTACAGCTTCAGTGACTTCCAATGGAAATCCAATTTGCAAACAGTGCTTGGGATGACATATCATTCCATGACCAAGGCACCATTTGGAACACGATGATATCCACAGTGTGTGGATTTTCCTCTGGGTCTTGGGTTGTTGGCTAAAATTGGAGAGTTTCCCTGAAAGAGTGCACATGACCAAGCCTTGGTCACCAATGAAGAGATGATAGAACGGCCTACTGCATTCAAGAAAGTGTGGCTTCATGAGATGAATTAGAAACAGAGGGAGGTGAGAGGAGTTGAAGTGTGAAACTTTGAAATATGCATTTAATTCTCACTTCACATGTATGCATAAAATATGAAGTTTCTCACACATGTCCTCAGCCAGTGTCTATTAGACGTGGAAGTTGGTATCAGCAGTGGAGAGAATGATAGGAACATGAAGAAAAAAGCAAATTAAGCAGACAGAGGCACACACACAAACACATAGATGCTACATATTTTCCTGTACACATTCTGAAATGCTTAATCATATATGGTGAGAATCATTACTGTATTTTGATGCACTATGGACTCAAGCAGAATACACAAGAAGATGTGTAAGTGGATCAGTTTTGTGGAGGAGTCGGTGTGGGGATGAACTTCTGCCCTTCTCTGGATATGCATACTCAATGGCAAATCATGAAGCCCATTTCTCCATTTGAATACTGCAGGCCTGGGAGAGACATTAGACACAGCCATGAAGAGACTTTCTATGATACACGTAGGGTCATCAGTGGTGAATGTGACCTTTGGTCTTCTCTATGAAGAATCATGTGAAATAGTGAAACTGATTGTGTTTTTTTTTTTTTAATTCCAACACTAATTTTTCTACAATTACCAAATCCCAAAAACAGGCGACTGACCTAACAATGCTTGGCCCCTATGCACACAGGTTTACAGAGCTATATCCCACAATGCTCCAGGGACAAAATAGAGTCCAAAGCATGTTTTTCCAAAGCTGTTTTTCCCATAAAGGAGAGCGGCAGGTGCATAGCCTCAGGTGATGCCATGAGTTCTGGGATGGGACAGAAGTTTAGCAATGAAAATATATAGAAGTCAGAGCTCATCTGATCTTAGGAACATTAAGGCAAGGCCTCAGCCCTGTGACTCCCTTTGAAATGTCTTCCTTGTGATTCTAGCTGTGTCCCTGTGTGACTCAGTAGACTAGCACACACTGTTTATAGGTTGAGGGCATACAGCAATACTGGGACCAGCTGTGCCTACATAGAGATCTATTCTCCCTGCAGGGGGCTGAGACAGAAGATATAATCCAAAAGAATTTTTTCCTAATATCAACAGAGACTTTAACTTTATGTTGGGTTGAGTTGACATGTTCTTTACTGTGATTTTTCTCAACCTACTCCTGAATCCTTTATACAGTTCACAGGACATACCTCCCTGGAACTGTGATAATTCCATGAGGTCAAGTGTCTACAGAGATGGAGACCTGGTACTGGGTGGGTTTTTCCCCCTTTACTTCCTGGAACCAGAATCAGACATGGTCCAGTTATCTTTTTTATCCAGGCCAAAGGATAAAATGACAGTAAACTGGTAAGTCCAACATTGAGTTATGTGTTAACTGTGGTTCAGATTGCAAGTTTGTGCGTGTTTGTATTGGTTAATCTGCTTAAGAATTCTAAAAAATGTACACAGAAGTTTCAGGAATGCAGATCAATGAAGGCTGGTGTTCCTTCCCTTTCCATTTTTATTTTTTTTCTCTACTCCTTCATGGGAGGAGAGAGAGAGATGGATATATTTTGTATTCATCTGATATCCTGAACAGACTCCTAGAATCTTGAAATTAATGAGACAAATGGAACTCCAGCCCATATCCCCATCCCCACCCCTGCCTGCCCCATCCAAAACCCATGGAACAGAGAATGGCCTGAGGACAGTGTTCGATCTAAGGCACTCACTCTAGGTGTCATTGCTAACAAATGTGCCTGGTAGAGAAGCTGTTTGTGTCTGAGATCCACCACCTGACATACACACTGCCTCCCATACATCAACACTTGCAATCTACTCAATAGAAGTCTTTTGGGAACCTGCTCCTGAAAATAAATCTTTACTCTTTAATCTATGGTATTCTGTATGGGAACTTTGAGAATCTCTTTTGCTCAGGAGGAGCCCATGCCACAAGCATAGATGCCTGTTGTGGAGACTGCATAGAAATTGATTTGTTATCATCCATTGACTGGCACCTTTCACTGCACAATGTTTCCATGTTTTATCCATTTTGTGGCTTTTATCAACCTGTAGCATACTTTTCTCATACTATTTTTTAAAGATTTATTTATTTATTTGAAAGTCAGAGTTACACAGAGAGAGGAGAGGCAGAGAGAGGTCTTCCATCTATTGGTTCATTCCCCAGTTGGCTGCAATGGCCAGAGCTGTGCCAATCTGAAGCCAGGAGCCAGCAGCCTCCTTGGAGTCTCCTACACTGGTGCAGAGGCCCAAGCACTTGGGCTATCTACTGCTTTCCCAGGCCATAACAGAGACCTGGATTGGAAGTGGAGCAGCCAGGACCTGAACTGGCAACCATATGGGATGCCAGCATTGCAGGCGGCAGCTTTACGGGGTATGCCACACTGCCGGCCCCCTTCTCATAATATCTTAATAGCTAGGTCTACATTTGGTATCAAGATACTTGTGCTTACTTATTATTGATGTAAAATATTGATGTAAATTATTGATGTAACTATTAAGAATACATGTTTTTCTTTTTTATCAAAATTCTATTCAGTCTTTTTTATATAACTTATTTCATATGATTTATATCTCACAACTTGGAAAACCTAAACCTTATGAATGTTAGGATATACTGAACAAAATATTGGTTATTCATCAAATAATTTACCAAGTACCTTTCATGTGACAAACTAAACACGCTATGCATGGTTGCAGTATGCATCATGAAATCAGTGGATGTCTACATGTGAGACAGATTCGTTTTATCTAGAATGATCACACATCCTGGTTTGCTTCCTACAGCCTATTTATGCCAATAATCCTTGTGTATTCATTAATATCACCCTATCTTATTATTAAAAGTGTACCAGTTTGGAAGGTCATTTACATGGTCACTGTAGATACTGGAAGGAGTATGAGAACTGTTTACAGACAGGAGATAAAGTTCTGACTGTGCCTTCTCTCTGTTGATGACATCAAGCCTTATGTTCTTCATCTGCTAATTAAGGATATTACTACTACAAAACAAAATTCTTATTATGATAAAGTTAAAGGTTTATAAAATGCTTGTTCCCCCACCAGCAAGTGTCCAGCATCTTTGTAGATGAAATGTAATTACTTTAAATGTATTTACTAAGAATATATGTTTTTCAATCTTCTGATATATAAACTTTACCATTGGTGTTATCTATAAACTGAATATTTGGCAAAATTGATCAATGAAGCAATCATAGACTTGTTCTGCCTCTAGACATCCTATTCTAAAATCAATCTTGCTTTATCATCAAATTTTTAAAAATCTTCCAAGTTTAAAAAATATTTCACACACAAGTACTTTTGCACATTTTTATGAAACAAGGCCATATTTCAAAACATGGATCCTGTGTCAAATCACCATTCTAAACTGCTTTAAGTTCCATGTTTTGTGAAATAATATCATCGAGATCACTAAGTGGAATCTAATTAAAAACATTTCTTATATTTTAAATTTGTTTCAAGGTTATAGGAATCACAGAAATAGTTTGGAGAGATCTCTATTTTATTATCACTGCAGCTTATTGCATACACTTGAAAGATGAGTTAAGAACACTGAAAAAAATTGGGTTTTGAGTGAGATGTCAGTCATGAATACACATATCTAGCACTAATGCTTATGATCTCTGCAGGATTTTTATCAACTTCGTACACGGTCCAGAACTTAATACCGGGCAGGCATGTATTTGGGGGAAAAAGAAGCAAACTTCTCAGCTTTCAACTGACAGCAAGAGCTACAAGTAACCAAGCACTGAAAAATAAAGCCCTTCATGAAATAATTAATTGCATTTAAGCAGAATGATTAAAAGCAAGAAACATTTCAATTAATGCTATTAATTTGCCATTCAAATAAGTAAATCTAAGAACTAAACAGACTTCAGTAGCATATAGATAGAGAAATAGATAAAATGGAACTTCGTGCATGAGGAAAAGAGTGAATTAAAATAAACATTGTAAGTATTCTGAAATTTGAAATTCTGAATGAAATGCTCATTTTCAAGGCAAACATAACTGAATGAAAATACTTCTGTTAGTATTTGTATATTATAACAGAAAATTACAGAAAGGGCTCATGAAAATCCCTATGGTGAATAGATTAGAGATGCTTCCAAACGCTAAAATCACTGACAAGTCAGATGGTGTTCAACTATTTCAGAGGGTACTGAAAACAGAGATGCTTCCTCTTGGGTTCCATCCCTAAGTAGAAGTGAAATCCCATGTTGGGACACATCAAGGCTTTCCTGAAGGACTAGGGAAGGTGAGTGTGATCATGGACACAGTTTGCTTCAGAGGAATCTGAGGGTCATTCCAAAATCTTCTAGAGCCCTTGGAACCTCACTCACACCTCCTCCATGTGCCAGAACTGAGGCACCACTGAGTGGAAGCCTGAGTATGACCATTGCTGCCTCAGGGCATGGCTGTGTTGTTGCTCTGAATTCCATAGTCTCACCCTTCTCCCCGATGTTGCTCCTATCTTTAGGTGGCTGTGGAAGAACTACCAATACGTGCTGGCCTTCTGCTTTGCTATCCAGGAGATCAATAAGGACCCCCAGCTCCTCCCCAACCTGACCCTGGGTTTCCAGCTCTACAATTCTGTTACCAGTGGTCAGTTCACCCTGAGGAGCACTCTGCACTGGCTGACTGGAAACATTCATTTCATCCCTAACTACACCTGCCAGACACAAGGCAAGACGGTTGCCATAATTGCTGGAACCATGTCAGCATTTTCAGCTGAAATTGGAACAATGTTGGAGCTGTACAAAACCCCACAGGTAAATATGGTGTGAATTCTGGTGAGGAATTCTGCCATCTCCCACCAGACATGTCCAATTTGAAGCAAAGGTCATGTGGAACACAACTGCACATATAGCACCACAATTTGAAACAGATTCTGGGGAATTCCTTAGATTGTGAGAGAGATCACTGTCTAGGCCCAATGTATCCATCCCCACCTGCTGAGAAAGTTGACTGCTGACTATTGACAGGAAATACCCACAGTGCAGAGATATCCTAGGATGACTCAATGTTAGACATGGGTATATCAAGACCTGGGCCCAGACTTTCCATTTGGAACCCACTGAGGTCCATGACAGTCCCAAAGATCATCAAGGAGTGTTTGGGGCTGAGTTACACTTAGATGAGATTTTACCCTCTCCCTAGGCCTAATCCTGACTTCCTCACATTCAGCAGATTCCTTCACAGGACTCCCAGTTCACTTCCATGTGCAACTAAGAGATTTAGATCTTAGTGTTTGACAGAATAAGAAACAAATACAGGCAGACAGTGTGCACCCATTCACAGTATAATCACAAAATAGCCACCATAGTGCTGGTGCTCACTGACCATGGTGAAAGTAATCAATCCAAATCTTACAAGTAGGTGTTAGGAAACCAATCACATAACCAATCAAGCTGCTTCCCAGGGCCTGTATTCACATTTCCAGGATTCTGAATGGAGACCCACTACAAAGAGGTAGCAATCTGCACACATTACCATCAAGCTCAGACTGCAATAGCTTAGGAGGATTGTGGTCTGAAAAGCAATTTTATGTATACTCAGAGATGATAGGTGAATATATTTTTCAAGACAATTTAGGATATGCTTGAAAACAAATGAAATTCAAAGTATCAGGAGATCAACCCACACAAAATATTTGTCTCTGAGGAAACACACAACACCAGTTGCAGTGGGAGCTGTTCTCCACATGTCTCATGAGGTGAGAGGTGGGAAAGACCAATGTCCTGGTGATTCTGAATCCAAAATACATGCCTTCTTCTTCCCAAATATACATGAAGAACGTGGGTATCTTACACATTATCTTTCATGCTATGCATGAAGATGTACATTTCTTCTCCTAAAAGCAACAGGCACTGAAGCACAGTTACTCTGATCCCAGGTGATAGAATTTTCTTATGCCTACACATGATATTTCTTCATAGGACTTTTTTTAAATCACTTCCCAAGACAGAAAACTCAAAACCCACAAAAGTCAAATCACACCGGTTTTCTTTCCATTCAGATCACATATGGCCCTTTTGATCCCATGCTAAGTGAGAGAGACAAGTTTCCATCACTCTATCAGATGGCCACTAGTGACAGCTCTCTGGCCTGTGGAATGCTCTCCTTGCTACTACATTTTGGCTGGATTTGGGTGGTGATCTTTGTATCTAATGATATGAAAGGAGAGAAGTTCCTACAGGATATTCAAACTGAGATGGTAAAGAAAGGTCTCTGCTTGGCCAATATAATAAAGCTCCCAGACACTAAGTCAAGATATGAAAAAACTGAAATATCCTTCCTAGCAGGGCTTCGAATTTCATCAGCAAATGTGCACATTCTATATGGTGATGTAAGGAGTGTGTATATCATGGAATTTCTAAGCAAATACTATTTAACCCTGGGGAAGGTGTGGATCATGGCTGCAAAGTGGGAGATTGTTGTGAAGGAGACAGACCACATGCTACACTCTTTTCATGGAGGCTTCTCATTTTCACACCACAAGGAAGAAATCCCTGGCCTCAACCATTTTGTCAAGACAGTGGACCCTTCCCACTACCCAGAAGATTTCTTCCTCAGTCAACTATGGCTTCATGCTTTTCACTGCTTACCTCCTGGGTCACTTTGTGGAACAATTGGAGTCTGCCCACCAAATGCTTCCTTTGAGTTTTTCCCAGGACGCATTGACATGCTGACCATATCTGACTCCAGCTATTTCATCTACAATGCTGTGTATGCAGTGGCCCATGCCCTCCATAAGATGCTTTCAGAGCAAATAGAAAAGGGATCTCCAGGAGATGCAACTCAACCAAGGATTTTTCCATGGCAGGTAAACATCTCCCAGAACAGGACATTTATTGAACACCTGATGGCATTCTCAGGTATTTTTATTGCAGTACCACATGACCATGTTTTCATGTTGAGATTGCCATGATCAGGTATAATGGAAAGTGGGTTCTTTCACAACAGACTGGGCATAGATACATCTGTAATTGTTATCTATGTGTGGAGAATTTGTTATCTGCTATGGAACATTTTAAATATATTTTCTGCTATGCAACATGTTAAAAATAATTTTAAAATGGTCTATATGCTAAGAAATGCACATAAGTCTACAGATAAAAGAGTTTTTTGTCATCTTATCATACTACAACCAACACCCATATTAATAACATAGCATTACTCGTACTGCAAGAGTCCTCAGTAGCAACCACTTAATTTTTTTAATGTGTGAAAGAGGAACATATTGTCAATAATATGATTTGATTTATTTTTTAATTTTTTTTTTACAGGTAGAGTGGACAGTTAGAGAGAGAGAGAGACAGAGAGAAAGGTCTTCCTTTGCCATTGGTGCACCCTCCAATGTCTGCCGTGGGTGGTGCACAACGCTGATCCGAAGGAAGGAGCCAGGTGCTTATCCTGGTCTCCAATGGGGTGCACGGCCCAAGCACTTGGGCCATCCTCCACTGCACTCCCGGGCCACAGCAGAGAGCTGGCCTGGAAGGGGGGCAACCGGGACAGAATCTGGTGCCCCGACTGGGACTAGAACCCTGTGTGCTGGCGCCGCTAGGTGCAGGATTAGCCTATTGAGCCATGGCGCCTGCCTATGATTTGATTTAGTGAAGCACTACTTATAATTACATAGGAAATTATCTAAAGTCCACACAATTTTATACTCATATATTAACTAACACAAATGAGAGAAAACATAATATTTTTGTACCTCTGGCTTATGTAATTTACTGTGATGACCTCCAGTTTTAAATGTCAAGATTTCATTCTTAATTATGGCTGTGTAATATTCATATATGTGAGATGATATAATATGATATTTTATATATATATAAGTATCTCACCAATTCCTTCTCCCAGCCATCAGTTGATGGACCTCTAGATGATTCTACATCTTATGTGTTGTGCATTGAGCTTCTATAAAGTTGGGAGTGTAGGAGACTCTTTCTTGTGCTGATTTCAATTCATTTGGATACATTCCCAGGTCTGAGACAACTAGGCCATGTTGTAGAACCAATATTGGTTTTCTGAGGAGTTCCTCTATTGTCTTCCATTATGTTTGTACTGGCTTATAATCCTTCCCATCAACATTGTATTGGGGTACCTTTTTTTCCTGATCCTCAGCAGAATTTGCTATTTTTCAAATTTTGGATAATATTCATTCAAAGTGGGGTGAAGTGAAATCCCACGTTAGTTCTTATTGGTGCTTCCCTGATGGTTAGTGATCATGAACCTCTTTTCATGTTTCTCTTGGGCATTTGTATTTCATCCTGTGAAAAAATCCCTGTTCATATCCTTAGTTCATTTCTTAACTAGATTGTTGGTTATGTTGTTGTTAAGTTTCTTGAATTCCTTATACATCTGGAGATTAATACTTTATTGGAACCATGTTTTGCAAATATTTTCTCCCATTTTGTAAGTAGTGTCTTCACTTAGATGAGTGTGTCTTTTGCTGATGAGAAGTTACTTAGCTTAATGTATATTCTTGCCTTTATTGCCTTTACTTTTGGATTTTATCCAAGAAATTCTTGCCAGGGAAATGACTTGTAGTGTTTCCCCAATGTTTGCCTCTTGTAATTTGATGGTTTCAGGTTTTAGGTTTAGATCCTTGATAAATTATGAGTTGATATTTGTATAGGGTATGAGGTAGCAGTCTGATTTAAAATCTCTGCATGTGGAAATCCAAATGTCTGCATTTGTTGATGAGACTTAATCTAGGGAGTGAGTTTAGCTCCATGTAACATTTTCAATACAGATTCTATAATGACATATCATAGAATAATGTTTCTCAGAGTATAGTGCAATGTTTCGAATATCCTAACACAGCTCATTACAAAGACTGGGAAGAAAAAATGATCAAAGGTACTCTTTTTGTTGGAATGTATGTAAGGTTAGGAAATGTGGACTCTGGACATATCCCACAACAACTATATACCCTATAATAATATCCCCTACAGCTGTGTGCTGTAGTCCACGCCCTCTGTGAGCCATTACTGGGGCAAATAGCAGTGGGGTGCACATTTTATCATAAAATGACTCTGAAACAGGAAAATATCCTGATCAAATTATTTGAGTAAATCAAATAAATTGAATGTCTCACAGAAGATAAATATATATTCTATATTATACATATATGTAAATTAAATTGACTTCAGCATGTTTACTTCACTATGTAATTTCTGGGATTACATCCAATATTAATTAACATCCTATTTGTGATTTGATAGACTCACATTTTAAAAGTAAATGTACTGGCCGAGAAGGCTTACAAATATAAGGTTAGAGAATATTTATGAAGTTCTTGGTTCAAATTAGTGAAGACATAATGATAGTCCTTTAAAGAATTGGCTGTCCCACAACAGGTGTCAGGAGACTCTGAAAGTCAAGAGTTAATACACACTGTTCAGATACTAACTGCCATCAGGGTATTGTTTTTTTATATAGTAAATAAAAATTTACAAAGTACAATTTTTGCATTGTTGTAGCTTTTTCCCCCATAACCTCTCTCCCACCCATAACCGCCCTATCTCCCACTCCCTCTCCCATCCCACTCTTCATCAAGATTCATTTTCAATTATCTTTATATACAGGTGATCAACTTAGTATATACTAAGTAAAGATTTCAAAAGACCGCACCCACCCAACCGCACAAGATATAGAGTACTGTTTGACTAGTTGTTTTACTGTTAATTCTTATAGTACAACACTTTAAGGACAGAAATCCTACATGGAGAGCAGGTGCACAGTGACTCCCATTGTTGAGTTAACAATTGACACTCTTATCTATAAGTCAGTAATCACCCGAGGCTCTTGCCATGAGCTGTCAAGGCTTTGGAAGCCTCCTGAGTTCACCAACTCTGATCTTATTTAGTCAAGGCCATATCACAGTGAGGGTCCATTCCTCCCTTCAGAGAAAGGTGCCTCCTTCTTTGATGGCACATTCTTTCTGCTGGGATCTCATTCACCGAGATGTTTCATTCAGGTCATTTTTGCCACAGTGCCTTGGCTTTCCATGCCTGTGAGACTCTCATGGGCCTTTTAGCCAGATCCGAATGCCCCAAGGGTTGATTCTGAGTCTGGAGTGCTGTTCAGGGCATTTGCCATTCTATGAGGCTGCTGTGCATCCTGCTTCCCCCGTAGGATCATTGTCTCCCTTTTAATTCTATCCTTCATTATTTACAGACACTGGTCTTATTTGTGAAATCTCTTTGACAATTATGTACTTAAAATGATCACTTTAACAAGTGAGATGGAATGGGTACATGCCACCTTGATGGGATTGAATTGGAATCCCCTGGCATATTTCTAACTCTACCATTGGAGGTAAGTTGGGTGTGCATGTGCCAAACTGTATATCTCCTCAATCTCTTACTCCCACTCTTATATTTAACAGAGATCACTTTTCTGTTAATTTTAAATGCCTAAGAATAATTGTGTATTAACTAAGGAGTTCGACCAATGGTATTAAGCAGAACAAAAAATACTAAAAGGAATAAAATAGTAAGTTCTTCCTCAACAGTCAAGACAAGGGCTTATCTGGTCATTGTTTCTCATAGTGTCCATTTCACTTCAACAAGTTTCCCCTTTGGTGCTCAGTTAGTTGTCATCGATAAGTGAGAACATACGATATTTGTCCCTTTGGGACTGGCTTAATTCACTCAGCATGATGATTTCCAGATACCTTCATTTTGTTGCAAATGTCCAGATTTCATTTATTAAACAGCTGTACAGTATTCTGTAGAGTACATATCCCATAATTTCTTTATCCAGTCATCTGTTGATGGGCATTTAGGTTGATTCCATGTCTTAGCTATTGTGAATTGAGCTGCAATAAACATTGAAGTGCACACAGCTCTCTTTTTTTCCAGTTTAATTTCCTTTGGGTAAATTCCAAGGAGTGCGATGGCTGGGTCATGTGGTAAGGCTATATTCTGGTTACTGAGGACTCTCCAAACTGTCTTCCATAGTGGCTTTATCAGTTTGCTTTCTAACCAACAGTGGATTAGTGTCCCTTTTTCCCCACATCCTCGCCAGCATCTGTTGTTAGTTGATTTCTGTATGTGAGCCATTCTAACTGGGGTGAGGTGAAACCTCATTGTGGTTTTGATTTGCATTTCCCTGATGGCTAGAGATCCTGAGCATTTTTTCATGAGTCTGTTGGCCATTTGGATTTCCTCCTTTGAAAAATGTCTGTTAAGGTCCTTGGCCCATCTTTATATTGGGTTGGTTGTTGTGGAGTTTCTTGATCATTTTATAGAGTCTAGTTGTTAATTCTTTACCAGTCATGTAGTTTGCAAAAAATTTCTCCCATTGTGTTGGTTGCCTCTTCACTTTCCTGACTATTTCTTTTGCTGTAAAGAAACTTCTCAATTTGAGGTAATCCCATTTGGCTATTTTAGCTTTGACTACCTGTGCCTCTGGTGTTTTCTCAAGAATTCTTTGCCTGTTCCAATGTCTTGAAGGGTTTCCCCTATGCTCTCAATTAATTTCATGGTGTTATGGCATATATCTAGATCTTTGATCCATGGTGAGTGGATTTTTGTATATGGTGTATGATGATAGGGGTCTTGTTTCATACTTCAACATGTTGACATCCAGTTTTCACTGCACCATTTGTTGAAGAGGCTGTCCCTGTTCCAGGGGGTTGGTTTTAGCTCCTTTGTTGAATATGAGTTGGTTATAGATGTTTGGATTGATTTCCAGTGTTTCCATTGATCTGTCCATCTGTTTTTGAACCAGTACCAGGCTGTTTTGATAATAACTGCCCTGTAGTATGTCTTGAATTCTGTAATTGTGAATACTCCGGATTTGTTTTTATTGTAAAGGATTGCTTTAGCTATTCACGGTCTCCTGCTTCTCCATATGAATTTCAGCATCATTTTTTCTGGGTCTGTGAAGAATGACTTTGGTATTTTGATTGGTATTGCATTGAACCTGTAAATTGCTTTTGGGATAATGGACATTTTGATGATATTGATTCTTCCAATCCATGAACATGGCAGATTTTTCCATTTTTTTGTTTCTTCTTCTATTTCTTTCTTTAGTGTTTTGTAATTTTCCTCATAGAGGTCTTTGATATCCTTGGTTAAATTTAC
The DNA here is from genome assembly GCF_964237555.1 of Oryctolagus cuniculus. Classification (NCBI taxonomy): domain Eukaryota; kingdom Metazoa; phylum Chordata; class Mammalia; order Lagomorpha; family Leporidae; genus Oryctolagus; species Oryctolagus cuniculus. The sequence goes on along the minus strand of NW_027208201.1, from coordinate 7,313,890 downwards.
CCAACGTACTTCAATATTTTGTGGCTATTGTGATTGGGATTTATCTGAGAAGTTCTTGCTCGGCCACAGCATTGTCAGTGTATAAAAAGCCTGTTGATTTCTGAGCATTAACTTTGTATCCAGCTACATTACCAAACTCTTCTATGAGATTCAATATTCTCTTACAAAAATTTTTGGGATCCCCTATACATAGGATCATGTCATCTGCTAACGGGGATAGTTTGACTTCCTCTTTTCCCATTTGTATTCCTTTAATTTCTTTTTCTTGCCTAATGTCTCTGGCTAAAGCTTCTAGGACTATATTGACTAGCAATAGTGAGAGTGGGCATCCCCGTCTGATGTCAGTTTCAATGGAAATGCCTCTAACTGTTCCCCATTCAATATGATGCTGGCCATGAGTTTATCATAAATTGCCTTAGTTGTGTTGAGGAATGTTCCTTCTAACCCCAATTTGCTTAAAGTTTCATCATGAAAGGGTATTGTATTTTGTCAAATGCTTTATCTGCTGCTATTGAGATAATCATATGATTTCAGTTTCTCAACTTGTTAATGTGATTGATTCTCGAACACTGAACCATCCCTGCATACCAGGGATGAATCCCACTTGGTTCATGTGAATGATCTTTCTGATGTGTAGTTAGATTTGGTTTGCCAGGATTTTGTTTAGTATTTTTGCATCTATGTTCATCAGGGAGATAGGTCTATAGTTTTCTTTCTCTGCTGTGTCTTTCCAGGGCTTAGGGATTAAGGAAATATTGGTGGCCAGCGTCATGGCTTACTAGGCTAATCTTCTGCCTGCAGCACTGGAACCCCAGGTTCTAGTGCCGGTTGGGGTGCCGGTTCTGCCTGGTTGCTACTCTTCCAGTCCAGCTCTCTGCTGTGGATCAAAAAAGGAGTGGAGGATGGCCAAGTGCTTGGGCCCTGCACCCACACAGGAGACCAGGAGGAAGCACCAGGCTCCTATCTTCAGATCGGTGCAGCACGCCGGCTGCAGTGGCCATCTGAGGGGTGAACCAACGGAAGGAAGACCTTTCTCTCTATCTCTCTCTCCCACTGTCTAACTCCCCTGTCAAAAAGAAAAGATGATATTGGCTTCATAGAAAGAATTTGTGAGGATTCCCCCCTTTCAATTGTTTTGAATAACTTGAGAAAAACTGGGGTTAGTTGTTATTCAAAAGTCTGGTAGAATTCAGTGGTGAAGCCATCCAGTCCTGGGCTCTTCTTTTTTGGTAGTGTGTTTATTGCTGATTCAATTTCTTTCATGGTTATGGGTCTGTTTATGTTTTGTATATCTTCATGGCTCAGTTTAGGAAGGTTGTAAGGGTCCAGGAATCTATCCATTTCTTCCAGGTTCCTCAATTTGTTAGCTTACATCTCTTTGTAATGGTTTCTGATGATTCTTTTTATTTCTGTTGTGTCTGTTGTTACATTTCCATTACCATCATTACTTTTATGGATTTGGGTCTTCTCTCTCCTTTTTTCAGTTCGTTGGGCCAATGGTGTGTCTATTTTGTTTATTTTTTTCAAAGAACCAGCTCCTGGTTTTGTTGATCTTTTGTATTGTTTTTTGTTTGTTTGTTTCAATTCTGTTTATTTCTTCTCTAATCTATAGTAGTTCTTTTCTTCTGCCTGGTTTGGGTTGGATTTGCTGCTGTTTCTCTATATCCTTGAGGTGCATTGAGAGGTCATTTGTTTGGTTCCTTTCCAGTTTCTTGATGTAGGCACCAATTGCTATAAGCTTTCCTCCTAGCACTGCTTTTACTATATCCCACAAGTTTTGATAGGTTGTGCTGTCATTTTCATTTGTTTCTAGAAATCCTTTGATTTCTCTTGATTTCTTCTATGACCCACTGTTCATTCAGAATCATGTTGTTCATTCTCCATGTATTTGCATATGGTGTAGAGATTCTTGGGTTGTTGATTTTGAGTTTCACTGTGCTATGGTCTGAGAAGCTGCATGGTATAGTTTCAATTATTTTGAATTTGTTGAGGCTCCCTTTATGGCCTAGCGTATGGTCAATCCTAGAGAACGTTCCATGTACTGGGGAGAAATACGTGAACTCTGTGGCTGTGGGGTGAAAGGTTCTGAAGATATCTCTTAGGTCTATTTGGTCTATAGCATCAATTAACTCTGTTGTTTCCTTGTTGAATTTCTGTCTGCTTGATCTGTCCATTGGTGAGAGTGGCATGCTGAATTCCCCTGTAACCATTGTATTTGAATCTATATCTCCCTTTAAGTTCTTTAGTAATTCTTTCAAGTAGTCAGGTGCCCTGTAATTAGGTGCATATACATTTATAATAGTAATGTCTTCATGTTGGATTGATCCTTTAATCATTATATAATGCCCTTCTTTCTCTCTTTTAATAGTTTTTGTGTTAAAGTCTATTTTGTCTGATATTAGGATGGCCACCCCAGCTCTTTTTTGATTTCTGTTAGCTTGAAATATCTTTTTCCACCCTTTCACTTTCAGTCTGCATGCATCTTTGCTGATAAGGTGTGTTTCCTGAAGGCAGCATATAGATAGATTCTCTTTTTTAATTCAATCCACTAGTCTGTCTCTCTTGGTTGTCGAGTTGAGGCCATTTATATTCACTGTGACTATTATTAAATACTGTCTTTTTCCAGTCATGGTTCCTTAAACAAGCTGTTTATGCATTTTGAGATTTGTTTGTAGTTTAGTTGGCTCATTTTCTACATTCACCTTTTTTTGTAGTGAAGTTCTTGTTTCTGTATTTCTGTGTGCAGCACGTCTTTGAGCCAGTGTTGTAGGGTTGGATGTGAGGATACAAATTCCTTCAGTTTCTGTTTGTCGTGGAAAATCTTTATTTTCCCTACATTCATATACACTAGCTTTTCAAGGTATATTATTCTAGGTTGTCATTGTTTGTCTTTTAAAACTTGGAATATATCATGCCATTACCTCCTTGCCTGTAGTGTTTGCGATAAGTCTGGGGTGAGTATGATTAAATTATCCTTGAATATGATTCATTGTTTCTCTCTGGCACAATTTAGGATTTCTTCTTTGTGTTTCACTGAGCTGAGTGTTGCCACAATGTGTTGCAGTGAATTTCTCTTCTGGTCTAATTTGTTGGGGCTCCTGAGTATTTGTTGAATTTGGTTGTTTCTATCAATTTGCCTCTGTTGGAAGTTTTCTGATATTATTTCATTGAAAATGTTATACAAATAGAATTACACATAAACTGTATACACATGTTTATCAGTTTGGACTTGCCAGCAGCAGCCAGGGATGTCAGGTTCCAGAAACTTTATTATGAAAAATTATGCTTGGATTTCTAATTTATTTAACAGAATTCATCTGATATTTTATTCAATATTGTTAAACTCTAAAAAAAATTATTTGAAAATCAAAGTTACTGTAAGAGAGTGAGAGACAGAAAGAGAAAAGGAGACAGATCTTGCATCTGCTGATTCACTCCACAATGGCTGCAAGGACCAGGACTGGGAACACTCTAAGCCAGGATGCAGGAGCTTCAACTGGGTCTCTCATGTGAGTGTAGGGGCCCAGGCAGTTGGACCATCATCTAATGCTTTCCCATGTACATTGGCAGAGATCTGAATCAGCAGTAGAACAACAGTAATTTAACCAGCACTCACAGGGATGCTGGGCACTGTGGACAGCATCTTCACCTGCTGCACCACAAGGCCAGCCCAAATTTGCTAAAGTAAAAAAATATTGATATGAACATAATAGATTTCATGTATTTCATAGATACATTTCTAAGAAGATATCCATTCTTCCTTCCCTCCCTCTCTCATTCTCCCCTCCTTCCTTTCTTTTTAATTTTTGCAAAAATAGCATTTCAATTTGCTTTATAATCACAGGTGTAATGCCACAGTAATCATAATGATTCATAAATGAAAAGTAGAAAGACCATGTTCCACAGGAACTTACACAAGATGATAAGCAAAAATGAAATCCAAGATATCAGTTTCATTTTGATACATGGTGGGGTTTTTCTTTGCATCTATAGTAACTACTACACATCACAGAAAACAAATTATATTTTCTGATTGGAACTGGTTTATTTCAGTAAGCATAAGCATAAAGGTCTCCAGTTGCATCCATTTTTTGTCAAAGAGAGGATTTCATTCTATTTGGTAGGGGGTATATTTTGAAAAGTGCACATGTTTGCACTCACCTATGGAACCATCACAATAATCAAGATATCGCACATATAAAGCCATGTTGTTTACATTTGGAAAACTAAGATGAGCTTTCCTAAACCTCTAACAATCTTTCATGGTCAGCCACCCTGTGAGACACATCCTGTGATTTCTCTGGATTCAAATGGTCCCCATCATTTTAATGGGTGTTGGGGTGTAGAATTCCCTGCATTTGAACAATGATATGATGATCATTCAGACAAAAGTCAGCCTCCACCAAATAGAAAACCTGAGGATACACAGGAGGCAAAAGAAGGATTTCTCAGTCATATGCACCTCCCACCTCTAATCTGAATGTTCTCCCTCTTTCCAATTGTGCCTCCCCTCCAGCTTCATCCACTCCTGAAGAAAATCCAATTTACCAACAGTGCTGGGGAGGATGTTTCCTTCCATGAAACAAGACACCATATGGCACATTATGATATCCACAACATTGTGAATTTTCCTGCTGGATTTCGGTTGCTGATTAAAATCGGGGAGTTCTCCTCTGAGAGTGCACATGACCAAGGCTTGGTCCTCAATGAAGAGATGATAGAATGGCCTATAGCATTCAAGAAGGTGTGGATCCATGGAAATATTCGATACATACAGAGGGTCTGAGAGGAGATTAAGTGCGAGATTTTAAATAAGCATTCAATTCTCAATTATCATCTTGGCTTCAAAAGATATGGTGTCCCTTACACATATATGAGTCAATGTGTATTAGAAATTTATGTTTGTATTAGTTATTGCTGTTTTTACTTTGGGAATAATTATGCATTCAGATGTTGAGTGACTAAAATGAGCAATGTTAATGAATAGCGGTAGATATCAGTATATAGACATAAAATTACAAAATACATGTGTACAGAAATTCTAAATTTTTTCAATTTTTTATTTATATAAGGTGAAAAATTTTCATTTCATGTATATATATATAGATATATAGATTTAGAAGAACAGTGATATCTTAAATATGGTGAGAGTCATATATTTTAATGCAGCATGAACACAAGTAAATTATAAGTTGATCTATCCATCGCCTATTTGTAGAAAACATTCTCATTTTCATTGTCATTGTGGTTGCCAATAAGTGCAGTTTCTTTTCTGCATAGCATCTCACAGCTGTGGTCAAATGTTTTATCATCATTCTACTGTTGAAATCCCCCAGGGAATTTTGTGGGTGATTTGTGTAACTATCATGCTTTATGCCCAAAATGCATTCTTAGTTTCTTGAAATTGATACTCTTCCTGAATCTAGAAGTCCAGAAGAGGATTAGATACACAATCCATATTTTTATAACATTTGCTCATCATTTCTCTGTGGCCTTGTCTTTTTCTGAATACGCAGTCTCAAATATACACATTACAGAATAATGATATGAATGTTAAAGATTTCAGAGGAGGAAATGTAGTAGAAAGAAACAAAGGCCTAGAAGAATAGATCTGGTGATGAACAAAATTACAGCAATCAGGTACCCTCATAATGTTTGGTAGACAATTGACAAACCTGGAACGAGCATCATAGAAACTACAAATTGGATGTATGAAAAAATCAACAAGACAGAGAATGGGGAAGACAGTGATAACCTTCAGAGTGATGGGGCAAATAGAGACATCTTATCACAGTGCCTAATGGTGTGCAAAACAATGACCATTGCTTCTCTTTCCCCCTCAGACTCCTCAGTCTTTATGTGGCCAGAGGTGTGGTCCAGGATTCAGGAAAATGCCACAGGAAGGAAGAGCTCTCTGCTGCTATATTTGTGTTATTTGTCCAGAGAGAGACATTTCCAATCATACAGGTAGAAAACATGTAACTCACTATGAAAACTCCACCATCTTAACTATTTCTAGATAAAAAGGAAACCAAGAATCTTTATAATGGGATAAGAGTGCCCCGTTGTTCTCTATGCACACTTTCACTCACTCTTTCCATACACTTGTTGTATGCTCACTCTTGCCATCTCAGTAGTCTGGTGGTGCTCATCCTCTCTAGCTCAACACTGACACTGATTCTCTCTGATATCCTTCTTTTCCATCCAGTGCTAGATGAGGCTGTCTCAATCTGAGATCTTCTAGTAGGCCTACTAATGTCTGAACAAAAAATATCAGATGAGCGTTTGTTAAGGCTCCCTAAGGATTTCTAGAAATCTTGAAATCAAAACTTTTCCATACACACCTGAGAAACAGGGAGCTACTTCACAGGAATTGTGATGGGAATACTGTATTACTTTCTGTGCTGGGTCTTTTACATAGTGCGTGCTGTGTAGTACACATAATGAATGCCTCCCTTTGTCCTTTTGTTTTCTATACTAGAATAAGAGAAAATAAGAGTGAAATATACAGACAAAACATCCTAATAACTATGCAACTACATAACACCTCCAGTCCTCCAGTCCATGAAGCTTGTATGATTACCAACTTAAAACCTGAGAAGCACTTTACTACAAGTGTGGACCAACTAATATCATTTCCTTTCTTTTAAAAAATATTTTTTTATTTCAAAGAGTTACAGAGGAGACAGAGAGAGAGAGAGAGAGAGAGATTCCATCTACTTATTCAAGCCCCAGACATGCACAATTGACCAGGTTTGGCAAGGCAGATGCCAGCAGCCAGGTTCATTTGGGTCTCCCACATGGGTTCAGGGGACCCAAGTACTTGGGCCATCTTCTGCGGCTTTTTCCAGGCCATTAGCAGGGAGCTGGCTTGGAAATGGATTACTGGAACACAAAATAATGTCCATAAGGGATGCTGGCATTGCAGCTGGTGGCTTTACATATCATGCCACAACACTGAATCTACTTTTGTTTCTTAAATTGACATATGATTGAGAGAGAGACATGGTCACCAACTGGCCTGTTCTTAATGACTTCCTTCATGCTGCTGCTGCAGAAGTGTACTACTTCAACAGAGACAATGTGGTGTCCATGTGGTGTTCACATGACTAAAATGATGAACAAGCCATGCTTTCAGTGAAAAGGAGTGGAAAGTTCTCTTTCAATACTGTGATGAAAATATCACTTACTCCCATACAACCATTAAAAAACTAGTAGTGGTGGCGCCACGGCTCACTAGGCTAATCCTCTGCCTTGTGGCGCCGGCACACCGGGTTCTAGTCCCGGTTGGGGCACTGGATTCTGTCCCGGTTGCCCCTCTTCCAGGCCAGCTCTCTGCTGTGGCCAGGGAGTGCAGTGGAGGATGGCCTGAGTCCTTGGGCCCTGCACCCCTTGGGAGACCAGGATAAGTACCTGGCTCCTGCCATCGGATCAGCGCAGTGCGCCGGCCACAGTGCGCTGGCCGCAGCGGCCATTGGAGGGTGAACCAACGGCAAAGGAAGACCTTTCTCTCTGTCTCTCTCTCTCACTGTCCACTCTGCCTGTCAAAAAATTAAAAAAAAATAAAAAAAAAAACTTAAAAAAAAACTAGTGGCAATAATTCTTTTCTATGCAATCACAGCATATCAACATTTATATGGAAAGAGTGATGAGTCCATGCAGGAAATTAGAGTATTGACTGATGTATGGAAGTCCTAGGAGTGATAGATATTTTAAATAGGTCATCTACATTTGAGTATTAAAAAAAAAAACCTTAAACCTGGTGACCGCAGACAAATATTTTAACCCATGTGAACACAAGCTTCTCCAGAGAAAAACACTAGGGACAGTAGAGAAGAGGGTTTGGAAGAATCTATGCCCATATGAAATACAGGAAATACATCACTTTGAGAAAATAAAACACTGAAAGAAATATCTCTGAGTGACAAAATGAGTCCCCAGAGCCCCATGTGCTAAGGAGCTTGTTTCAGTGAGCTTCCTACACCTAGAGATGAGCATTCTCTCTGGGTCAGGAGTGCAGAAATATACTTTAGTGTGTCCTGGTACACATTAGAGCAGGCTGGACTCACCATGACATTGCAAAGGGGACCATTTTCCTTAACAGGGAAAAAGGAGCAAATTGTGAAGTGGAAACAGTCTTCCTTTTCTCCGTAGATGCAGAGCAGTGCATCCCGTGTGCAGATCATGAGTACCCAAACATGGAGAGAAACCGCTGCCTCCCCAAGCTGGTGACATTCTTAGCCTTTGAGGATGACCTGGGGACGGCTCTGGCCTCCATGGCTCTGTCCTTCTCTGTCCTCACAGCTGCAGTCCTCTGGGTCTTTGTGAAGCACCGAGACACTCCCATCGTCAAGGCCAATAACAGGACCCTCAGCTACATCCTGCTCATCACCCTCCTCCTGTGCTTCCTCTGCTCCTTACTCTTCCTTGGCCGTCCCAACACAGCCACCTGCCTCCTCCAGCAAATAGCATTTTGCCTTGTGTTCACAGTGGCTGTTTCCACCGTGCTGGCCAAGACCATCACTGTGATTCTTGCCTTCAAAGTTACAAAACCTGGAAGAACTATCAGGCGATTGCTGGTATCAGGAGCTTCTAACTTCATCATTCCCATCTGCTCCTTGATCCAAGTGGCTCTCTGTGTCATCTGGTTGGGAATTTCTCCTCCATTTATTGAGTTAGATGCACATTCTGAGCCTGACCACATCATCCTGGTGTGCAATAAGGGTTCAGCCACTGCCTTCTACTGTGTCCTGGGCTACCTGGGCTCCTTGGCCCTGGCGAGCTTCACTGTGGCTTTCCTAGCCAGGAATCTGCCTGACACATTCAATGAAGCCAAGTTCCTGACGTTCAGCATGCTGGTGTTCTGCAGTGTCTGGGTGACCTTCCTGCCTGTCTACCACAGCACCAAGGGGAAGGTCATGGTGGCTGTGGAGATCTTCTCCATCTTGGCCTCCAGTGCAGGGCTCCTGGGCTGCATCTTTGCCCCCAAGTGCTACATTATTCTCATAAAACCTGATAAAAATTCTTTGAAAGCTTTAAAGAACCAACGCAGTTCTAGGGGATCCTGAAATTTTTCTCATGCATTTCTTCACATTTTCAACTTTGTAATCAAAAGGAAGTTGAATTCTAACACTGTAAAATAAGCAAAACTAAAAACCGTTGTTGTTTAGGCAATGAGTCCAGCAATTAAGATCACCTTGTTCCATGATTGTACAGTTTCCATATATGCATGGATATGTCCTCAGTTTGTCCTTTTCCACTGATCAAACCAATTCTGAGCCAATGCCACACTCTTACTTACTGTGGTGTAATAAAAAGTTTTGATATGTAGAAGGGTGTGTACCTTTGTTCATTTTTAGAATTGTACTATCTGTTTTTGGACTTCTATACTAACTTTAGTTTCAGTTCGTCGAGTTCCACTAAAAATCTTTTTTGGTATTTTGCTGAGTTAAATTTATAGGTTCAATCTGGGGAGCTATGACATCTTTATAAAATTCTGTCATCCAATATATTAATATTATGTTGCTTTTTAAATATACTTCAAAAACATTTCCTAATTTGGTGATAAAACTCTTGTATGTCTTTTTTTTTTTTTTGACAGGCAGAGTGGACAGTGAGAGAGAGAGACAGAGAGAGAAAGGTCTTCCTTTTGCCGTTGGTTCACCCTCCAATGGCCGCCGCTGCAGCCGGCGCACCGCGCTGATCCTGGCAGGAGCCAGGAGCCAGGTGCTTTTCCTGGTCTCCCATGGGGTGCAGGGCCCAAGCACCTGGGCCATCCTCCACTGCACTCCCTGGCCATAGCAGAGAGCTGGCCTGGAAGAGGGGCAACCGGGACAGAATCCGGCGCCCTGACCGGGACTAGAACCCGGTGTGCCGGCGCCGCAAGGTGGAGGATTAGCCTATTGAGCCACGGCGCCGGCTCTCTTGTATGTCTTTGTCATCTTTTTTTCTATGTACAACTTCTGTTTCTAGTATAAAGTCAGATCTTTTTTCTATTAAATTTTTAAGTTTCTTGCTGCTTCTGCTATAGATTCTGCAATAAAGTGGATTTATTTACCAAAAAAATCACCTTGTTCCACATGACACTCTTTGGGTTTGTAATTTGGTTCTGACCCCTGACCCAAGATTCCCAGGAAATAAACCCTTTCAGTGAGTGGTGATGACTCAGAGATATTGGGTCCCTTTCAATCAGTATTTTTCCTGGCTCCTGGCCCTGGCCTCAGTTCAGGCTCAGCTACTGTGGGCACTGAGATGTGAAGCAGTGAAAGGTTGGTTTCTCAGCCATCTCTCTCTCCATTTCTCTCTACCTCTCAAAAAACACAATGCCATCTAGAAATAGTTTAATAAAAAATAAGAGTGATATTTAAAATGGAAACAGAGCTGACCAGCAAGTTATAAATACCAATGCCATTTTATATGATAGGGCTATCCCTGAAAATATACACACTGTTTGCTGCTTAGGACGCCTGGCATTCTATAAGTCTTTTGTGTGGACTGCTTCCCATGTTGTAACATTCTCTCCATTTTAATTCTCTCTATTGTTATTACCAAACACTTGATCATATTTATATAATCCCTCTGACAGTTAATCCTATCTATATGATCAATTAAACATAATATGATCACTTTAACATGTAAGATGGCATTATTACCACCCAGTTTCATGGGATTTGGAGTATCAGAGTGAGATTTCAGGTTTACCCTTAGAAGTAAGTCCATGGGGATGTATGCAAAACTATACAGTTCCTCTCTCTCTTATTCCCACCTTTATTTTTATAGGGATCTACTTTCAATTGACTTTATACACATATGATTAATTCTATGTTAAAGAAAGAGTTCAACCAATGTTACTAAGTAGGAAAAAATAAAAATAATTAAAAACTGTTCCTCAACAGATAAGACAAAGGTTGTTTAAGTCATTGCTTCTCATAGTGACAGTTTGATTTATATAGCTTTCATTTTAGGTGCTCTGTTAGTTATCACAGATCATGGAGAACATATGGTTTTGACCCTTTGAGACTGGCTTATTTCTCTCTAAGTATGATGTTTTCCAGATTCATCCATTTTGTTGCAAATGATCAGATTTCACCTTTTTTACCACTGTGTAGTATTCCATAGAGTACATATCCCAAAATTGCTCTACCCAGTCTTAGTTGATGGACATTCATGTTGATTCCATGTCTTAGCTATTATAAATTGAGCTGCAATAAACATGGGAATGCAGATAACTCTTGCATATGCTGATTTCATTTCCCTTGGGTAAATTCCCAGGAGTGGGATGGCTAGCTCATATGGTAGGACTACATTCAGATTTCTGACATGTCTCCAAACTGCCTTCTATAATGGTTTTCCAAGTCTACATTCCACCAACAGTGGATTAGGTTTCCTTTTTCCCCACAATCGCACCAGCATTTGTTGTTTGTTAATTTTCTGTATGAGAGCCATTCTAACTGGGGTGAGGCGAAATCTCATTGTGGTTTAGATTTGCATTTCACTGATGGCTACTGATCTTGAACATTTTTTCATGTGTCTGTTGGCTATTTGGATTATATCAAAAGTACTGTCAATATGTGAAGTGGTGCTAAATTTTAAGTTTTGATAATATAAAATGCTGCTGATATGAATGTCTGAAAGTTAAAAAGTCTAATGATTTTGTGTTACTAGATGTGATGGTTATCTTAATGAGAAAGGCCCAGAGGCCTAAAGGGTTAACTGTTCTGTAAAATACTACAGGTGCTTTCAAAAACAATGGAGTAAGCAAGTGCCTCTTGTTGGTTAATGAGGTTATAACTTTTAATGTGGCAATTTAATCTTTTGACATCTACAGTTTTATATATGGTAATAAAAAAGACCTAAAGATTTCAGGAAGCTATTAATGAAACTGCTTTATTGTTCTACCTTGTATGTTACACGTGTGCACATATTGTATGTCTATATGGGAAGATTTATTAAGAGCTTTGTTTTAATTGCCTTATAGATAAAAAGATTGCTCATCGATTTAAACTGCTAAAAATAATCAAAGATACATTTTAATCCATGTGACCTGAATCTCTATTTCAGATGTTTTAAATCTGCTAGTACAAAGAAACTAAAAATATTTTATGTGCTTGTGCTTGAGTTTGCTGCTTAAACAAGCTACACCATGTTCGATACTTTAGAGATGTTTCCAAATACATGTATTCTTTTTTTAACTTTTATTTAATGAATATGAATTTCCAAAGTACAGCTTATGGATTACAATGGCTTCCCCCCATAACGTCCCTCCCACCCGCAATCCTCCCCTTTCCCGCTCTCTCTCCCCTTCCATTCACATTGATTCATTTTCGATTCTCTTTATATACAGAAGATCAGTTTAGCATACATTAAGTAAAGATTTCAGCAGTTGGCTCCCACACAGAAACGTAAAGTGAAAAATACTGTTTGAGTACTAGTTATAGCATTAAATCTCAATGTACAGCACATTAAGGACAAAGATCCTACATGAAGAGTAAGTGCACAGTGACTCCTGTTGTTGACTTAACAAATTGACACTCTTGTTTATGGCATCAGTAATCACCCTAGGCTCTTGTCATGAGCTGCCAACGCTATGGAAGCCCCCTGAGTTCACTGACTCTGATCATATTTAGACAAGGCCATGGTCAAAGTGGAAGTTCTCTCCTCCCTTCAGAGAAAGGTACCTCCTTCTTTGATGACCCGTTCTTTCCACTGGGATCTCACTTGTAGAGATCTTTCATTTAGGTTTTTTTCCCCCAGAGTGTCTTGGCTTTCCATGTCTGAAATACTCTCATGGGCTTTTCAGCCGGATCCGCATGCCTTAAGGGCTGATTCTGAGGCCAGAGTGCTGTTTAGGACATCTGCCATTCTATGGGTCTGCTGTGTATCTCACTTCCCATGTTGGATCATTCTCTCCCTTTTTTATTCTATCAGCTACTATTTGCAGACACTAGTCTTGTTTATGTGCTCCCTTTGGTTCTTAGTCCTATCATCATGATCAATTGTGAATAGAAATTGATCACTTGGACTAGTGAGGTGACATTGGTACATGTCACCTTGATGGGATTGAATTGGAATCCCCTGGTATGTTGCTAACTCTGCCATTTGAGGTAAGTCAGCTTGAGCATGTCCTGGATTGCACATCTCTTCCCTCTCTTATTCCTGCTCTTATATTTAACAGCAATCACTTTTCAGTTAAGTTTCAGCACTTAAGAAGAATTGTGTATTGATTACAGTATTCAACCAAAAGTATTAAGTAGAACAAACAAAAAAAATACTAAGAGGGATAACATATTAAGTTGCTCATCAACAGTCAGGGTGAGGGCTGATCAAGTCACTGTTTCTCATAGTGTTCATTTCACTCTAACAGGTTTCCTTTTTGGTGCTCAGTTAGTTGTCACATGTATTCTTAGAATTCATAGAAGCATTAGACCTTCTGGTAAATGTTTTCCTAAGTTGTTATCTAACGGTTGAAATACCTTTCTAAGTTTTTATTTGATATTGCTATTGTCAGTAAGTGATCTGGGACTTGCCCCCTCATTTCTCTATTCTAAGCCTGTCTTCTTCCCTTATTTCTCTATTTTCTTCAAGGTGGGAAACTGACTCTATACTGAAGGATTCTCTAAGATGCACAATTTGAATTTAGATCTTATAAAAGGGATGACTAACATTTTCTGTAATAATAGAATAGTCAAAAATTAGAGCTTAGATTATGATTTCACAGCTAGATTTACCTCGACATGACACAGTAAACAGACCAAACAATGGGAGAAAAAAATTTAAAGTGAGGACATAGCTTTCCTCATGTGCATTGTCTGCCTCAGAAAAAAACCACTACCAGAACCTGCCTGTGACTATAGACTTCTAGTTTCACCTAATGAAGACTAGAGATGGGACTTGAGCACCCCTTGACTTTCATCCTCTGGTCTGCTTTAACAAAAGCCAGGAGCAGAAGAAAGCTAGGTATTAGAAGCAATGTAAACATAGGTGTTGCTGTGGATTCATTCTGAGGAGGAGTCCAGTGTGAGCAACAAGTGCAGAGTCACCACACAGATACCAGGAGTCGGGTGGAAGCGGGCCAGAGGCAAGCAGCCCACAGACTCATTTATTTCAGTTGGTACAGCAGCTTATATAGCTGAGGCAGCCAATCCGGTCAAGGTGCATTTATGCCCTAACCAATCACAGCCTGAAGCCAGGCAGGCTCCATTGCCAGGTGGGTTTCGAACCCATTCCTGAATAACTGACACTCACCTGCCAGTGGCCATTTTGCCATGGCTTTCTCATTCCACCACACATAGGTGGCAGGCCTATTAAAGGCAGCTCTCTACAGGGATCTGCCCTCAAAGAGACCCAACAGGCCTGTTCACTGCAGTGGCTTTCAATGTGGAAATCCAGGGCTTCAGCATAAGTCAGCTTATGAAGAGCCCTGGCAGCTGCCAGCCAAGAGTTGGATCACTGGAAATGAAACTGTCCTGGAGTCAAAGAACACCCAGGTCAGAACCACAGATCTTTCTGGCTCTAAGCTGAAAGCCCTTCACTCAGTCCAGCTTCCAGAGTAACCACCACTGCTGAGGGAATGGCCAAGTAAGGTCAGTAATATTGCAGGCAGAACTGTAAATTTCCTGTTAGAGATGCCACCTGCCTTTACCTGGCCAGCTCTCCTCTCAGGCCAAGTAGGTAATGGAAGTCAACAGGATGCCTTCCCAAGGAGGTTCACACCTCCCTTAGGATGTACCCCATGGGAAGAGATAGGTCTGGACCTCATAACTGACAAGGCCTTAAAACCCACCAGATTATTATCAGGCCCCTTCTGTCAGTTTCTATTTGCCTCCAAATTGGAGAACTCATGTGTGGCTTTGAAAGCACCTTTCTTAGGTTCTCCAATAATGAGAACTTTTGCCTTTTGTTCTTTTGTTCTAGATCATATCTAGCTCATCTGGGGCCTCATTCCTTTGTAATCATAACCTCTACTCTAATATCAATGGCTCTACTCCTGGCCTGTGTGTATTGATGGTTCTCTAACCCACTTAATGTTGCATGATTTTTCAGAATTTCTCTACAGAAAAACCCCTCTACCCAAAAAAGATGAGTTGCTTTTCTCCAAGTCTTGGCTGGAATCAGCTTTAAACCATATCCATCAAAGTCCTCCCAAGGGTCCAGAGACACACCCCCTCATTTCCTCTCCTCTATGAGATCCTCGCATTACTTGGTTAATGCCACTCTTAGGATCATTAGTTGCTATTCTCACCCTGTCTTTTATTCTACCATGTCTGTGTCTGGTGGTTGGGCCATGTGGTCACCTGGGTTCCAGCAAGCAGGGGCTAGAGCCTAGGAAGGTGTCCAGGTGTAGATCAATCCATAGATAAGATTGTGGCATTTTACTAACTTCCTGCTATTTACTGGAAATGATCATGTTTACAGTGTTTACAGGAAGTGATAATGGAACGAATCAAGGCCTTCACCATCCAGGTGGTCAACCAAATGCTGCTACAGGGATATACTCAGCTCCCCACCCAGGAGACAGTGGCTTGAGACATCACTCCATGTAGCAAAGAGAACCTCATTGCTCCATGTTAGCAGAAAGTAGCTTTAAACACTGAACATCACCCCTCTACCCTTCCTGGTCTTTTGGGGTGAATATAATCCCATGCAACCCTTACTTTATAAAAAACACAAGGGGGGAATGTCAGTAAAATGCCACATTCTTATCTATGGCTTGATCTACACCTGGACACCATCCTAGGCTCTAGCCCCCACTGACATTGCTGGAAGCCAGGTGACCACATGGCCAAACCTCCAGTGTCAGCTTCACCCCTTTCCTAATGGGAATCACTGCTCCTACTTCCCTGCCCATCCCCCAGGAAAATTTTTGGAGGGCCTGTTCCTGAACATGTGGCTCTCTTTCTCTCCATCTCCTGATCTCTCTCTCTCTCTCTCTCTCTCTATATATATATATATATATATATACATATATATATATATCCTCTCTCTCTCTGTCTCAATATCTCCTCTCTCTCTCTCTCTCTCTCTCTCTCTCTCTCTCTTACATTCTCCTCCCTCTTTTCCTTCTTTGCCCTTCCCTCCAGTCTGTCAGGCTGCCTCCAATTCACTCTTTCCTTTAAAAATGAATAAACAAATAAATGAATGAAAACAAACTCATTGGAAGATCTTCATAGAATAAGCCCAATTGGCCTTAACCAGACAGCAAGAGCCAGGAACTCAATCGAGGTTCCCCATCTACATACAGAAATCCAACTACTTGAGCCATTTCTGCTGCCTCCAATGGTCTGCATTAGCATCTCAGAGATTCATAATGGAAGGACCATTTCAAACAAACCTCTATCAGGAAATATCACTGCCAAAACCAGAACACAGTAGCTTTAGAGGATTCTGGGCTGGAAATTTATTTTATTTCCACAGTAATACAGAGCACATGAAACCCAAAGTTGTAAGATATCAATGCAGTAAAGATTTACATTAGTCTCAGAGTAAACATATAACATTGGGTTCTGAGAGAAGGGATTGTGCTCCTCAGAGACATGGGGAGAAAATGAGGAAAATACCACTGTCCTGATGATGCTACATCCAAAGTTCATGCCTCATCAGTTGAAATTGCAAAGCGTACAGAGCCCATGGAGATCATGCATGTTTTCTTGCATGCTAAGAGCAGTAAGTCACTCTCCTTAAACACTGGGCATATGAAATGTGATCATATCTGTGCACAGAACAACATAGAGCAGCATGGGGACTGCCTCATCCACAGCAATGCCTCATGTGGCTTCCACGAACCACACCTTCCTCATGTGAAGAAGCACTTTTCCACAATGTGTACAGTGACAAGACTCTTTAAACCACCACATAGTATGTGCACATTTGCAGAGGAAATTATTGTGCTCATCTTGAAAGCAATATAACTATATTCTGAGCATGCCTTTTCTTCCTCAGTGATGGATGGATTTGTCTGGATTTTATCCCTTTATTATCAGAATACATCACTAACATGTACAATATATTTAGAACTCATATATGCCTGTACATGGGACAAACACATTAAATAAATTAGCTGGAGAAATTAAAGTATAAGAAAAAGGCAAATAACCATCCGTAACAATTAATCACAGAAAATTCATATCACCATCTAATTTCTATTTGTACGTATAGCAATAGGATTAGAAATACCCTGTGTTCTTATTTAGTCAGTTTTTAGAAAAGAAATGAATTTGTCAATGGATTACAAAGATATATTTCTAATATACACTACATTAGGTAACATGTGACCCAGAAGACAAGGGTTAGCTCACAATATAGATAATTTAAATATAGTCAGAAGATTTGGAAGTTTTCTTTTTGGTCATACCCTTTTTCTTATAATATGAAAGAAATGCCATTCTCATAAAATAGTCCAATGGTAGAGACAGAAAATAACTTAAGTAATATGTATACAAAGAATTGCACTTATATAATGTATACATTTTTGTAAGCTTGGGCCTACCAGATGATACAAGGTGCATAAAAACAGAAATTGTGAATTCTGAAAAATCTATGCATGCATTTGTAATTGTTGAATAAAAAAAAGTAGCTTGAATTTCATTTTTTGAACTTGAATAGAATTTTAAAAAAAACCTCTCCCTGTATGTACATACTTGTCATTTGTCCAACCTACACAAAAATCATAATAACATTTCCATCCAGGTAGAGTTATAGACAGAGAGAGAGAGACAGAGAGAAAGGTCTTCCTTCTGTTGGTTCACCCCCCCAAATGGCCACCATGGCCAGCACTGCACTGATCCAAAGCCAGGATCCAGGTGCTTCTTCCTGGTCTCCCGTGGGGGTGCAGGGCCAAAGCACTTCAGCCATCCTCCACTGCAATCCTGGGCTACAGCAGAGAGCTGGACTGGAAGAAGTGCAACCGGGAGTAGAATTGGCACCCATATGGGATACCAGTGCCACAGGCAGAGCATTAACCAAGTGAGCCACAGCGCCGGCCTCTCTGTTATGTTATTGAAGTACTATGATTAGCTTCCATAAACTTGCAACCAAACCTTTGTGAGATAGGTTAAACAAGAAGTCACATCCTAGGCACCCTTGAACTATATCATACGCCTACACTGAATAAAATACTCCAAGATTTGCTGGAAGGGTACATAGACAAATAATTTCTCACCATTTGAACTCATGAGATGGTGGCCACCAAAAAAAAAAAAATGTATTTCAACCAAAAGACACCTAGAGGATAGGGAGGGTGAGGAAAAATAAGGACTGCTGAGTACACATGCACCTCCCACCTCTCATTTGAGTGCTCTTTCTTTCCAATTATGCCTTTCTATAGCTTCAGTAACTTCCAAGGAAAAGCCAATTTGCAAACAATGCTGGGGGTGATGTATCCTTCCACGATCAAGGCATCATATGACACACTATGATATCCATAGTGTGTGGATTTTCCTCTGGACCTTGGGTTGCTGGCTAAAATTGGAGAACTTCCCTGCAAGAGTGTACATGACCAAGCCTTGGTCACCAATGCAGATGATAGAATGGCCTACTGCATTCAAGAAATTGTAGGCCCATGAGATGAATTAGAAACAAAGAGAGGTGAGAGGAGATGAAGTATGAAACTTTTAAATATGCATTCAATTCTCATTTAACATGTAGGCATAAAATATGATGTTCCTCATACACGTCCTCATCCTCAGCCAATATCTCACATGTGCAAGTTTGTACCAGCAGCTGAGTAAATGGTAGGAAAAAAAATTAATACATGGAGAAAGAAGCAAACTAAGAAGACAGAAGTACACACACACATACACAGAAACTTATAGATACTACATATATTTCTGTATACATTCTAAATCACTTAATCATATATGGTGAGAATCTTTCTTGTATTTTTATGCAGTTAATTGGTAAGTTCAACATCAAGTTATGTGTTAACTATTGTTCAGAATGCACGTAAGTGTGTGCTTTCACTGGTTAACCTGCTTAAGAATTCTAAAAACTGTACACAGAAGTAGCAAGAAAGCAGATCAATGAAGGATGGAGGTCCTTCCCTTCTTTTTCCTTTTACCACCTTCTCTTTCCATTTTATTTTGCTCTCCATTCAGAGACAGATAGACATATTCTGTACCACTCTATTGTTCTCATCTCCTGATCAGCTTCTGAAGATCTTAAAATGAGTGAGACTAATGGAACTCCAGCTCCCATACCTGCCCCCACCACCTGCCTGCACCAGCAGACACATGGAAGAGAGAAGGGACTGAAGTCAGTGTTAGGTCTAAGGCACTCACGCTGGGTGTCATTGCTAACAAGTGTGTCTGGTAGAGAAGCTGTTCATGCCTGAGATCCACCACTCAAAATACAGCCTGTCCCCCCATATAACAACATTTGAAATCTACTCCATAGAAGTCTTTTGGGCATCAGATCCTGAAAATAAGGGACAATCCTTAATCACTGGTATTCCATATGGGAAAAGTCAGGGCCTGCCTTGTTCAGGAGCCCATGAGACAAGTGTGGAGGCCAAATTCTGCATTCTACTTTCTGTTTTCCAACTGGCAAATGTCTGTTCATCTCCATTCTATGCAGAAGAGAGCCTGCCATCATGTGTGTACTTGTCATGTCCCAGAATTTACTATTCCTAGATGTAGAAAATTCCTTTATGGGCACAGTCTGCCAATTCTATGTGTCATTAGACTTACACATGAAGCTATATGTTATGAAAGTATTTCCTCATAACTGATGGACATTATGTTATTGTTTCCATGACCACCAAGTGTCATTGTGTATGCATAACCCTCACTTGTTTACTCAATATTAGATACTTGGAATGCCATGCATTTTGTGCAACTATATGTATTATACTGATGATCATTTTATTTGCATATTTATCTGATGAAAATAATTAGGGAAAATTCTTGGATCATGAAGTATGTTCCCTTATAAAGCTTTTGATACTTCTTGACAAATCCTTGCTGATAAAACTACTCATTTCTGTTACCTCACAAATTCCCATACCCATTGTCTCCCCATTCTTCAGTCCATCCTCTTGCATAGCTTGTGTCTCTATGGATCTGCCTGTTGTGGGGACTTCATATAAATTGATTCAAATAAACCTCTGTTGACTGGCACCTTTCACTGCACAATGTCTTCATGCTCTATCCATTTTGTGGTTTGTACCAACATGTAGCATACTTTTCTCATAATATCTTAATAACTAGGTATAAATAGGTATCAAGATACTTCTGGTTATCTATTATAGGTTAAGACTATTAGGAATATATAATTTTAATCTTCTGGATATAAACTATACCATTGGTGTCATCTAAAACTTACACATCTGGCAAAAAACTTTGAGCAATCATACATCTTGTTCTACCTCCAGAAACCAGATTCTCGAATCAATCTTGCTTTGTCATCAAATTTTTTAAAATCTTCCAAGTGTTAAAAATATTTGACACAGGCAGTTAAAACCAAAATTAACATTTGGGATTGCATAAAATTGAGAAGTTTCTGAACTTCAAAAGAAACAGTCAGGAAAGTAAAGAGGCAACCGAAAGAATGGGAAAAAATATTTGCAAACTAATAAAAGAGAGGGAACAAGAGAGGGAAGAGATGTGCAATTCGGGACATGCTCAAGCTGACTTGCCCCAAATGGTAGAGTTAGAAACATACCAAGGTATTCCAATTCAACCCCATCAAGGTGGCATGTACCAATGCCATCTCACTAGTCCTGGTGATCAATTTCTGTTTACAAATGATCATAATGATAGGACTAAGAGCCAAAGGGAGCACATAAACAAGATTAGTGTCTGCAAATATTAGCTGATAGAATAAAAAAGGGAGAAAACGATCCAACATGGGAAGTGAGATACACAGCAGACCCATAGGATGGCAGATGTCCTAAACAGCACTCTGGCCTCAGAATCAGCCCTTAAGGCATGCGGATCCGGCTGAAAAGCCCATGAGAGTATTTCAGACATGGAAAGCCAAGACACTCTGGGGGAAAAAAACCTAAATGAAAGATCTCTACAAGTGAGATCCCAGTGGAAAGAACGGGTCATCAAAGAAGGAGGTACCTTTCTCTGAAGGGAGGAGAGAACTTCCACTTTGACCATGGCCTTGTCTAAATATGATCAGAGTTGGTGAACTCAAAAGGCTTCCATAGCCTTGGCGACTCATGACAGAGCCTAGGGTGATTACTGATGCCATAAACAAGAGTGTCAATTTGTTAAGTCAACAACAGCAGTCACTGTGCACTTACTCCTCATGTAGGATCTTTGTCCTTAGTGTGCTGTACATTGAGATTTAATGCTATAACGAGTACTCAAACAATGTTTTTCACCTTGTTTTTCTACGTGGGTGCAAACTGTTGAAATCTTTACTTAATATATGCTAAACTGATCTTCTGTATATAAAGAGAATTGGAAATGAATCTTGATGTGAATGGAAGGGGGAGGGAGAGGGAAAGGGGAGGGTTGTGGGTGCGAGGGAAGTTATGGGGGGAAGCCATTGTAATCCATAAGCTGTACTTTGGAAATTTATATTCATTAAATTAAAGTTAAAAAATGTTTGACACATAAGCAATTTTATGCACTTTTTTGTGAGACAGGGCCATATTTCAAAACATGTATGCTGCATCAAATCACACCCTTCTAGACTGCTTCATGTGCCATGTGTTTTGTAATATAGCATCAAGAATACCTAGTGTAATCAAAGGAAAATCATTTCTTATATCCTAAATATTTTTCAAGGTTATGGGGTTCTCAGAAATAGTTTGGAGAGTTCTCTACTTTATTACCTGATCGCAGTTTAATGTAGATGCTGGAAAGTTGAGTTAAGACCATTGGTAAAGATTTGGGTTTGGAGTGGCATGTGGTTCATAAGTTTATCTATACATATACCTTTGATACTTAAGATCTCTGCATATTTTCTACAAACTTTGTGCAGGGTCTGAAGGAAACACAGGGCTGCCTTGTATTTGGAAAAAGAAGAATTAAATCCATCAGCATGCAGCTGACAACAAGTGCTGTAAGTAACCCAGCAGTGAATAAAAATGACCTTTTCAGGGAAATTAACTGCAATTAAGCAAAATGATTAAAAGCAAGAAACATCTCAATGTAATGCCCTTAATGTATCATTAAAACAAGTAAAATGAAGTATTGAACAGATTTCAGAAGCACATTTTTTGATAGATCTACTTAGGAAACTAAAAGTAAATGCTACTTCTGAAGTAAAAAGATTTTTTTCCTCAACTGTTTAAGGAAAAGAAACATAGAGTCCGTTTCACTTCAGGAGGTTTCCTTTTTGGTGTTCAGTCAGTTGTCACCGATCAGGGAGAACATATGGTATTTGTCCCTTTGGGACTGGCTTACTTCACTCAGCATGATGTGTTCCAGATTCCTCCATTTTGTTGCAAATGACTGGATTTCGTTGTTTCTTACTGCGGTATAGTATTCTAAAGAGTACATATCCCATAATTTCTTTATCCAATCTACCGTTGATGGGCATTTAGGTCGGTTCCAGGTCTTAGCTATTGTGAATTGAGCTGCAATAAACATTAGGGTGCAGACCGCTTTTTTGTTTGCCAATTTAAATTCCTTTGGGTAAATTCCAAGGAGTGGGATGGCTGGGTCGAATGGTAGGGTTATCTTCAGGTTTCTGAGGAATCTCCAGACTGACTTCCATAGTGGCTTGACCAGTTTGCATTCCCACCAACAGTGGGTTAGTGGCCCTTTTTCCCCACATCCTCGCCAGCATCTGTTGTTGGTAGATTTCTGTATGTGAGCCATTCTCACCGGGGTGAGGTGAAACCTCATTGTGGTTTTGATTTGCATTTCCCTGATTACTAATGACCTTGAACATTTTTTCATGTGCCTGTAGGCCATTTGGATTTCCTCTTTTGAAAAATGTCTATTGAGGTCCTTGGCCCATCTCTTAATTGGGTTGTTGGTTTTGTTTTTGTGCAGTTTCTTGATCTCTTTGTAGATTCTGGTTATTAACCCTTTATCTGTTGCATAGTTTGCAAATATTTTTTCACAATCTGTCGGTTGTCTCTTCACTCTCCTGACTGTTTCTTTTGCAGTACAGAAACTTCTCAATTTGATGCAATCCCAATAGTTGATTTTGGCTTTGACTGCCTGTGCCTCCCGGGTCTTTTCCAGAAACTCTTTGCCTGTGCCAATATCTTGAAGGGTTTCTCCAATGTTCTCTAATAACTTGATGGTGTCAGGTCGTAGATTTAGGTCTTTAATCAATGTTGAGTGGATTTTTGTGTAAGGTGAAAGGTAGAAGGAAACCTCCTGAAGTGAAACGGACTCTATGGGAAACGGTGACTTGATCAGCATAGCCCTGACTGTTAATGAACAACTTAATATATTATCCCTCTTAGTAGTTTTTTTGTCTGTTCTACTCAATATGACTGGTTTAATTCTGTAATTAATACACAGTTATTCTTAAGTGTTAAAAATTAACTGAAATGTGATCCCTGTTAAACATAATAGTGGGAATAAGAGAGGGAAGAGATGTATAATTTGGGACATGCTCAAGCTGACTTGCCCCAAATGGTAGAGTTAAAAACATACCAGGGGATTCCAATTCAATCCCATCAAGGTGGCATGTACCAATGCCATCTCACTAGTCCAAGTGATCAATTTCAGTTCACAATCGATCATAATGAAAGGACTAAGAGTCAAAGGGAGCACATAAACAATCTAGTACCTGCTAACACTAACCGATGGAATAAATAAAGGGGAGAGTGATCCAACATGGGAAGTGAGATACTCAGCAGACTCATAGAATGGCAGATGTCCTAAATAGCACTCTGGCCTCAGAATCAGCCCTAAAGGCATTCGGATCTGGCTGAAAAGCCCATGAGAGTATTTCAGGCATGGAAAGCCAAGACACTCTGGCAAAAGATCTCTGTGAGTGAGATCCCAGTGGAAAGAACAGGTCTTCAAAAAGGAGGTACCTTTCTCTGAAGGGAGGAGAGAACCTCCACTTTGACTATGACCTTGTCTAAACAAGATAAGAATCGGAGAACTCAGAGGGCTTCCATAGCCTTGGAAACTCATGACCGAAGCATAGGGAGACTACTGATGCCATAGACAGGAGTGTCAATTGGTAAAGTCAACAACAGGAGTCACTGTGCACTTACTCCTCATGTAGGATCTCTGTCCTTAATGTGCTGTTTATTGAGATTTAATGCCATAACGAGTACTCAAACAATATATTTCACTTTGTGTTTCTATGGGGGTGCAAACTGTTGAAATCTTTACTTAATGTATACTAAACTGATCCTCTGTAAAAAAAAAAAAAAGAAATTATCAACTCCCAACTTGACTCTCACTGGGATTAAACATGACAATAGGTCTGATCTGATTTCATCATCATTTAAAAAAATCATCTATTATTTTTCACTTTATGTTTCTGTGTGAGAGCAAACTGTTGAAAACCTTACTTAATGTATACTAAGCTGATCTTCTGTATATTAAGATAATCAAAATTGAATCTTGATATGAATGGAAGGGGAGAGGGAGTGGGAAAGGGGAGGGTAGTGGGTGGGAGGGACGGTATGTGGGGGAAGCCATTGTAATCCATAAATCGTACTTTGTAAATTTATATTCATTAAATAAAAGTTAAAAAAAAGGAAAAGAAACAAAATTTGACTATTTTAGGCAAAATATCAGAATTTCAAATTCTGCATGTAAGACTAATAGAAAACTGTGAAACTAAGAAAAATGCACTTAACATAAAATCAATACTGACTTTTAGAAATGGTATAAAATTATTTCCTGAATTTAACACATTAAAATGACAATCTCTCAACTTCAACATTTAAACATGTGAATCAATGCACCCCAACAGCAGATGATTACATAGACTTATTATATCCCACGTAATCTATTGACAAGTATGAACTTCCTTAACTCTCAAATTATGGATGAAATATAAAAATAAGAAAAATTTCCTAGGAAGAGGAGCAAAAGTATCCATTGTGAGAAAACAAAACATCTACTCTCTTGGACATGAAACATTTGAGAGCTATTATGAAATACCAAGACTCATACTTTTGCTTAAGATATGTAGAAAAATGAGAATGTTCAAGACTCAAATGTGATATGATAAAATAGAATTCAGTGCATGAAGAAAACAGTGAATAAAAAGTGAATGTTGTGAATATTCTGACATATGGATGTTCTGAATGAAAAAGCAAACATAATTGAATGAAATTACCTCTGTGAGTGTTAGTATATTATATGGGAAAATTACAAAAAGGGCTCATGAAAATCCCTTTGGTGAATAGATTACAGATGCTCCCAAACCCTTGGCTAACTGACAGGTCAGATGTGTTCAACTATTTCAGAAGGTACTGAAAAAAAATGCTTCCCTCTTGGGTTCCATCCCTAAGTAGAAGTGAAATCCCATGTTGGCACACACCAAGGCTTTCCTGAAGGGCTCGGGAAGGTGAGTGTGATCATGGACACCGTTTCCTTCAGAGGAGTCCATGGGCCATTCCATGATCTTCTAGAGCCCTTGGAACCTCACTCAAACCTCCTCCATATGCCAGAGCTGAGGCACCGCTGAATGAAAGTCTGAAAAACATAGTTGCGTTGTTGCTCTGAAATCCTTGTTCTCACACTTCTCCCTGCTGTTGCCCCTCTCTTTAGATGGCTGTGGAAGAACTACCGATATGGGCTGGCCTTCCATTTTGCCATCCAGGAGAACAATAAGGGCACCCAGCTACTCCCCAACCTGACCCTGGGTTTCCAACTCTACAATTCTGTTACCAGTGGTCAGTTCACCCTGAGAAGCACTCTGCACTGGCTGACTGGAAATCATCATCTTATCCCTAACTACATCTGCTAGGCACAAGGGAGACATTTTGCCATCACTGCTTGAACCACATCAGCATTTTAGGCTGTACTTGGAACAATGCTGGAGCTGTACAAAACCCCACAGGTAAATGGGTTGTGACTTCTGGTGAGAAATATTTCCATCTCCCACCAGATTTGTCATGTCTAATGCAAGGGTCATGTGGAAGCCAGTTGCACTTATACTACTATTAGTTTAAACAGATTCCACAGAATTCCTTGGGCTGTGAGAAAGAGAAGGAGCAGTGGATCCTGAGAGCCTCATCTGAGATCCCTGTCTAGGGCAGATGTATGCATCCCCATCTGCTTGGACTGTTGATTGCTGACTATTGACAGGGAATATCCACAGCACAGAGATGTCCTAGGATGACTCCATGTTAGATGTGGGGATATAAAGATCTTGTCCTGAATTTTCCATTTGGAAACCCACTGAAATGATGACAGTCCCAAAGATCATTAAGGAGTATTTGGGCCTCAGTTATACTTAGATGAGATTTCACCCTCTTCCTATGCCCAATCCTGACCTCGTCACATTCAGCAGATTCCTTCACAGGGTTCCCAGTTCACTTTGCATGTGAAACTCAGAGATTTAAATCTTAGTGTGTGTTTGATTGTCTGAGAAACAAAGAGAGGCAGGCAGTGTACACACATTCACTGGTTTAGTCACCAAATACAAACTTTGGTGCTGGTGCTGACTAACTGTGGTGAAGCCTCAGAGTCTAGCACTCAATTCAAATCTCCCAAGTAGGTGTCAGGAACCCAATCACATGACCAATCAAGCAACTACCAGGGGCTGCATTCGCAATTCCAGGATTCTGAAAGGAGACCCACTTGAAACAGGTAGTGTTCTGCACACATTACCAACAAACTCAGAGTGCAATAGCATAGGGGAATTCTGGTTTGAAAAGCAATTTTCAAAAACTCAGAGATGGTAGATGATTTATTTAGGTTATGCTCTGAAAACAAATGAAATTCAAAGTATTAAGAGATCAACACATGAAACAGTTGCTTGTCCCTGAGGTAACATCTAATACCCGTTGCAGTGGGAGCTGTTCTCCACATGTGATATGGGGTGAGAGGTGGGAAGACCAATGCCCTGGTGATGCTGCATCCAAAATCCATGCCGCCTTCTCCCCACAACTGGAAATGAAGATACTTGGATATCTTACAACTTTCATTCTATGAATAAAGATTTACATTTCTCCTCCTAAAGCAATAGGCACTGAAGCCTGGTCTTCTCTGAACCTAGATGATAGAACATGGTCATGTCCACTCTGGAAATCACTTTTTATTCTCACTTGCCAAAACAGAAAACTCATATCCCACAAAAGTCAGATCATGGTGGTTTTCTTTCCATTCAGATCACATATGGCTCTTTCTATCCCATGCTAAGTGATAGAAAAAAGTTACCATCACTCTGTCAGAGGGCCACCAGTGACAGCTCTCTCACCTGTGGAATGCTCTCCTTGCTGCTCCATTTTGGCTGGATTTGGGTGGCGATCTTTGTATCTAATGATATGAAAGGAGAGAAGTTCCTTGAGGATATTGAAACCGAGATGATAAACAAAGGTGACTGAATGGCCAATATAATAAAGCTCCCAGACACTAAGTCAAAGTATGAAGAAATGGAAATATCCTCCCCAGCAGGGCTTTGAATTTCATCAGCAAATGTGCATATTCTATATGGTGATGTATGGAGCCTCCATATCATGGAATTTCTAAGTGAGTTCTATTTAACCCTGGGGAAGGTGTGGATCATGGCTGCAAGGTGGGATATTGTGAAGGAGACACACAACATGCTGCACTCTTTTCATGGAGGCTTCTCATTTTCACACCACAAGGGGGAAATCCCTGGCCTCAACCACTTTGTCAAGACAGTGGACCCTTCCCACTACCCAGAAGATTTCTTCCTCAGTCAACTATGGCTTCATGCTTTTCACTGCTTACCACATGGGTCACTTTGTGAAACAATTGGAGTCTGCCCACCAAATGCTTCCTCTGAGTTTTTCCCAGGACACATTGACATGCTGACCATATCTGACTCCAGCTATTTCATCTACAATGCTGTGTATGCAGTGGCCCATGCCCTCCATAAGATGCTTTCAGAGCAAATAGAAAAAGGATCTACAGGAGTTGCAGCTCAACCTAGGATTCTTCCATGGCAGGTAACATCTCCCAGAAGAGGACATGCGTTGAACATCTGTTTGCATCCTCAGTTATTTTTATTGCAGTACCACATGACCATGTTTTCCTGTTGAAATTAGCATGATCAGGTACAATGGAAAGTGGATTCTTTCACAACACACTGGACATAGATATATCTGTAATTGTTATCTGTGTGAGGAGGATTTGATATGGAACATTTTAAAATACACTTCTTGCTATGTGACATGATAAAAGCATTTTAAAATGCTATATATGCTAAGAGTTGCACATAAATCTACAGATAAATGAGTTTTGTTCATTTGAACACACTCATAACCAACACCCAAATTAAGAACATAGCATTATGAAAAAATATTTCTTGGAGGTGCTCAAAGATGGTGGAAGAGGTAGGGAGCGCACTGATAGTCCGGGAAAAGATAGTTTAATAAAAGTGGAGATACTGTAGTTTCAGGAAAGAGTTAGGGGAAAAAACTGCAAAGGAAACATGTCTGGAACCAGTGGGACACGGTGGACCTATGTGGAGGGCATAGGCGCCCATGGCTCAGGTACCCAGCTGCCTAGTCTATGCACCATCACTGGAAAGGAAGGTAAGGCAAAATCTCAGTAGCCTGGGACACTGGTGGGAAAGCAGCAGGAAGAGCCTAGAGGGTACGAGGCTTGAAGCCCCTTGGGAGAAAGTTCACCAGGCTAACTAGAGAGGGAAAAAAGGGGGAGACCGGTATGGACACGATTCTCTCTCTCCAATAACTTTACAAAGGTGAGCAAAACAAACAGCAGGTGCCATTTTGGACATATGTAACAGCTGCCCAACTTCAGGGCTGCAACCACCCTCAGCCAAACAAAAAACCTGACTCTGGTGGGGAGAAATAACAGGAGGGTACAATCTAGTGAATGTGTGGAGCTTATGAACTGAGGGTGTGTGAAGGAACTCATGGAGTGCCTGAGATGTGAGTACTCAGTGGGAGATGCACAAACTTGGTAACCTTGGCAAACCAGTGGGAGATTGCAGGGGAATCTGAGCTTACACTGAGGACTGCACAGATCCTTTGTGTGGTTCTTGGGACAAAGCAGATGATTATTATACCAGCTGGGGCCAGTGCTCAGACACTGACTGCCTTCAAGGAGAATAGTTCAGCTGTGTGGAATTACTTCACTTCTGAATAAAAAGTGAGAGAGAGAGAGAGAGAGAGAGAGAGAGAGAGAAAGAAAGATTTACCACACCAAAAATGTGTGTGTCACCTTTGATACACCCTTAACCCTGAAGAACTGAACAGAGCTCTTTGGCCACACCCATCACAGGCCTCCAAAGATCCACCAAAAGCAGACAGTCTGCTTAATCTAGAGTCAAAGTATAACGAGAAAAGCCACCACAGCAAGGAAAAAAAAATGAAGAAACCAAATAATATCTCCACAATGCCAAGCAACAAACACAGAAACTGAGGAAACAAGAACAATGAAGACATTATGATGCCCCCAAATGAACATGACACTCCAATTCAAGATTATGAAGATGATGAGAGAGAAGGGATGCAAGATATGGGTTTCAAAAAATTTATCATAAAAACATTTAGAAATTCTCAAAAACAAATGCTTGAGCTACATAAATCCTTACTGGACAGGATAGAAAATCTCTCTCAAGTGGGTGGGAGGGAAGTTATGGGGGGGGGAAGCTATTGTAATCCTTAAGCTGTGCTTTGGAAATTTGTGTTCATTAAATAAAATATAAATACAAAATTTTTTTTAAAAAAACACAGTAAAAAAATGAAACCTTAAGGAGAAATCAAAATGAAAGGAGAAGAATCTAGTAGAACAAGAAATGGTGATATTGAAGAGAAAGCAAAATGAAATGAGGAATACAATAGATCAAATGACAAACGCATTTGAGAGCCTTAAAAACAGAGTCAGTGAAGCAGAAAAAGAATATCAGACTTCGAAGACAGAGCACAGGAAAGTGTACAGTCAAACCAAAGAAAAGGAGAGGAAATTATAAATCTAAAAAATATTCTTGGGAATCTACAGATTAGAACTTAAAAACCCAACATTCGGGTTCTAGGAGTTCATGAAGGCATAGAGAGAGAGAAAGGATTAGAAGGCCTTTTTAGTGAGATACTAACAGAAAACATCTGTGGTATGAAGAGGGACAGAGATATCCAAGTACAGGAAGCTCATAGAATCCCCAATAAACTCACCAAAAGAGATCCTCACCATGACACATTGGCATCAAACTCACCACAATGAAACATAAAGAAAAAATTCTAAAATGTGCAAGAGAGAAATGTCAGATTACTCTCAGAGGATCTCCAATCAGACTCACAGCAGAAACCCTACAGGATAGAAGGGAATGGCCAGATACAGCCAACGTATTAAGAGAAAAAAAAAAAACTGCCAGCCCAGAACATTATATCCTGCAAAGCTCTCATTTGTGAATGAAGGTGAAATCAAGACCTTTCATAGCAAACAAATTGAAAGAATATGTCACCACTCATCCAGCCCTGCAAAAGATGCTTAAAGATGTATTACACACAGAAACACAGCCATCAGTATGAAAGAAGGTCAAGGAAGAACACATCCCAGGAAAAGATCACAGGAAGTTTAAAGCATATATTAGAAATATCTTTGGGAAAATGGAAGGGCAAACTTGCTATTTTTTTAAAACTTTTATTTAGTAAATATAAATTTCCAATATACAGTTTATGGATTACAATGGCTCCCCCCCATACCTTTGCTCCCACTTGCACCCCTCCCATCTCCCGCTCCCTATCCATTCCATTCAAATCAAGATTCATTTTCAATTATCTTTACATACAGATCGATTTAGTATATATTAAGTAAAGATTTTATCAGTTTGCACCCACACAGAATATAAAGTGAAAATACTCTTTCAGTACAGTTATAGCATTAATTCACAGTGGAAAACACATTAAGGATGGAGATCCCACATGAGGAGGAATTACACAGTGACTCCGGTTGTTGACTTAACAATTTGACACTCTTGTTTATGGCGTCAGTAATCTCCCTAGGATCTAGTCAAGAGTTGCCAAGGCTATGGAAGCCTTTTGAGTTCGCCAACTTCGATCTTATTTAGACAAGGTCATAGTCAAAGTGGAAGTTTTCTCCTCCCTTCAGAGAAAGGTGCCTCCTTCTTTGATGGCCCTGTTTTTTCCAATGGGATCCCACTTGCAGAGATCTTTCATTTAGGTGTTTTTTTTTTTTTTTTTCCAGAGTGTCTTGCTTTTCCATGCCTGTAATACTCTCATGGGATTTTCAGCCAGATCTGAATGCCTTAAGGGTTGATTCTGAGGCTAGAGCGCTGTTTAGGACATCTGCCATTCTATGAGTCTGCTGTGTAACCCACTTCTCATGTTGGATCATTCTCTTCCTTTTTTATTCTATCAGTTATTATTCGCAGACACTAGTCTCGTTTGTGTGATCCCTTTGACTCTTAGACCTATCAGTGTGATCAATTGTGAACTGAAATTGATCACTTGGACTAGTGAGATGGACTCAGTACATGCAATCTTGATGGGATTATAATGGAATCCCCTGGTAAGTTTCTAACTCTACCATTTGGGGCAAGTCCGATTGAGCATATCCCAGATTGTACATCTCCTCCCTCTCTTATTCCTACTCTTATATTTAACAGGGATCACTTTTCAGTTAAATTTCAATATCTAAGACTAAATGTGTGTTAATTATAGAGTTCAACCACTAGTATTAACTAGAACAAAAAAATACTAAAATGGATAAAGTATTACATTGTACATCAACAGTCAGGACAAGGGCTGATCAAGTCACTGTTTCTCATAGTGCCCCTTTCACTTCAACAGGTTTCCTTTTTGGTGTTCAGTCAGTTGTCACCAATCAGGGAGAACATATGGTATTTGTCCCTCTGGGATGGCGTATTTCACTCAGCATGATGTTTTCCAGATTCCTACATTTTGTTGCAAATGACTGGGTTTCATTGTATAGTATTCTGTAGAGTATTCTGTAGGGTACATATCCCATAATTTCTTTATCCAGTCTACTGTTGATGGGCATTTGGGTTGGTTCCACATCTATTGTGAAGTGAGCTGCAATAAATATTAATGTGCAGACAGCTTTATGGTTGGCCAATTTTATTTCCTTTGGGTAAATTCCAAGGAGTGTGATGGCTGGGTTGAATGGTAGGGTTATCTTCAGCTTTCTGAGGAATCTCCAGACTGACTTCCATAGTGGCTTAACCAGTTTGCATTCCCACCAACAGCGGGTTAGTGTCCCTTTTTCTCCACATCCTCAGTAGCATCTGTTCTTGGTAGATTTCTGTATGTGAGCCATTCTAACTGGAGTGAGGTGAAATCTCATTGTGGTTTTGATTTGCATTTCCCCCATTGCTAGTGATCTTGGACATTTTTTCATGTGCCTGTTAGCCATTTAAATTTCCTCTTTTGAAAAATGTCTACTGAAGTCCTTGAACCATCTCTCAAGTGGGTTGTTTGTTTTGTTTTTGTGGAGTTTCTTGATTTCTTTGTAGATTCTTTTTATTAATCCGTTATCTATAGCATAGTTTGCAAATATTTTTTCCCATTCTGTCGTTTGCCTCTTCACTTCCCTGTTTCTTTTGAAGTACAGGAACTTCTCAATTTGATGCAATCCCAATAGTTAATATTGGCTTTCATTGCCTGGGCCTCCTGGGTCTTTTCTAAGAAGTATTTCCCTGTGCCTATATCTTGCAGAGTTTCTCCAATGCTCTCTAATAATTTGATGGTGTCGGGTCATAGATTTAGGTCTTTAATCCATGTTGAGTGGAATTTTCTGTAAGGTGAAAGGTAGGGGTCTTGCTTCATGCTTCTGCATGTGGAAATCCAGTTTTCCCAGAACCATTTATTGAATAGACTGTGTTTGCTCCAGGAATTGGTTTTAGATCCTTGATCAAATATAAGTTGGCTGTAGTTGTTTGGATTGATTTCTGGTGTTTCTATTCTGTTCCACTGGTCTATCCATCTGTTTCTGTACCAGTACCATGCTGTTTTGATCACAACTGCCCTGTAGTATGTCCTGAAATCTGGTATTGTGATGCCTCCGGCTTTGTTTTTGTTGTACAAGATTGCTTTAGCTATTGAAGGTCTCTTGTGGCTACATATTAATTTCAGCATCATTTTTTCTAGATCTGTGAAGAATGTCTTTGGTATCTTGATTGGTATCGCATTGAATCTGTAAATTGCTTTTGGGAGAATGGACATTTTGATAATATTGATTCTTCCAATCCAGGAGCATGGAAGATTTTTCCATTTTTTGGAATCTTCTTCTATTTCTTTCTTTAAGATTCCGTAATTCTCATCATAGAGATCTTTAACGTCCTTGGTTATGTTTATTCCAAGGTATTTGATTTTTTTTTTAGCTATTGTGAATGGGATTGATCTTAGCAGTTCTTTCTCAGCTGTGGCATTGCCTGTGTATACAAAGGCTGTTGATTTTTGCACATTGCTTTTATATCCTGCTACTTTGCCCAACTCTTCTATGAGTGCCAATATTCTCTTAATAGAGTTCTTTGGGTCCCCTAATAATGAATCATATCATCTGCAAAGAGGAATAGTTTGAGTTCTTCCTTCCCAATTTTTATCCCTTTCATTTCTTTTTCTTGCCTGATGGCTCTGGCTAAAATTTCCATAACTATATTGAATAGCAGTGGTGAGAGTGGGCATCTCTCTCTGGTACCAAATCTCAGCTTCCAACTTTACCCCATTCAATAGGATGCTGGCCATGGGTTTTTATAAATTGCTTTGATTGCATTGAGGAATGTTCCTTCCATATCCAGTTTGCTTAGAGTTTTCATCATGAAAGGGTGTTGTATTTTTTTCGAATGCTTTCTCTGCACCTATTGAGATATTCACATGTTTTTTTCTTCTGCAGTCTGTTAATGTGGTGTATCACATTGATTGATTTGCAAACATTGAACCATCCCTGCATACCAGGGATAAATACCACCTGGTCTGGGTGGATGATCTTTCTGATGTGTTGTTGCATTCTATTGGCAAGAATTTTATTGAGGATTTTTGCATCTAGGTTCATCAGGGATATTGGTCTGTAATTCTCCTTCAATGCTGCATCATTTTCTGGCTTAGGAATTAAGGTGATGCTGGCTTCATAGAAAGAATTTGGGAGGATTCCCTCTTTTTTGATTGTTCTGTAGTTTGAAGAGAATTGGAGTTAGTTCTTCTTTAAATGTCTGGTAGAATTCAGCAGTGAATCCCTCTGGTCCTGGGCTTTTATTTGTAGGGAGGGCCTTTATTACTGTTTCAATTTCTGTCTCAGTTATGGGTCTATTTACATTTTCTAAGTCTTCCTGGTTCAATTAAGGTAGGTGCATGTGTCCAGGAATCTATCCATTTCTAATAGATTTCCCTGTTTGCTGGCATACAAGTCCTTGTAGTAATTTCTGATGATTCTTTTTATTTCTGTGGTGTCTGTTGTTACATTTCCTTTTTCATCTCTGATTTTTATTGATTTGTGTCCTTTATTTTTTTAGTTAGTTGGGCCAACGGGATGTCAATTTTGTTTATTTTTTTAAAAAATTACCTCCTCATTTGTCTGATCTTTTTTAATTTTTTTTATTCAATCCTATTGATTTCTTCTCTGATTTTAATTATTTCTCTTCTCCTACTAGATTTGGGTCTGGTTTGCTGCAGTTTTTCTAGATCCTTGAGATGCAGTGAAAGCTCATCTATTTGGTGCCTTTCCAATTTCTTGATGTAGGCAGCTATTGCTATAAACTTACCTCTCAACACTGATTTCTGATTTCTCTTTTGATTTCTTCTATGACCCATTGTTCATTCAGGAGCATGTTGTTCAGCCTCTGTGTGTTTGCATATGCTCTAGGGATTCCTAAGTTTCTAATTTCCAACTTCATTCCCCTATGGTCTGAGAATCTGCATCGTATGATTCTAATTCTTTTGAATTTGCTGAGACTTTCTTTATGGTCTAGTATGTGGTCAGTCCTAGAGTAGGTTCCATGTACTACTGAGAAGAATGTAAATTCTTCAAGAGTAGGATGAAAAGTTCTGTATTTCTGTTAGATCCATTTGGGCTATAGTGTCATTTAAATCTTCTGTGTACTTGTTGATCTTCTGTCTGGTTGATCTGTCTATTTCTGAGAGTGGTGTATTGAAGTCCCCCAGTACTATTGTATTGGAGTCTAAATCTCCCTTTAAGTCCCTTAACAAATCTTTTAAATAAAATGGTGCCATGTAATTAGGTGCATATACATTGATAATCATTATACTTTCCTGTTGAATTAATCCCTTAATCATCATATAGTGCCCCTCTTTGTCTCTCTTAATAGTTTTTGTGTTAAAGTTTATTTTGTCTGATATTAAGATGGCTATGACCGCTCTTTTTTCATTTCTGTTGGCATGCTGTATCTTTTTCCAGCCTTTCATTTCCAATCTATATACATCTTTATTGGAAAGATGTGTTTCTTGTAAGTAACAAATTCATGGGTTTTGTTCCTTAACCCAGTCAGTCAATCTGTGTCTTTTAAATGGACAGTTAAAGCTGTTAACATCCAATGTGACTATTGATAAGTAGTAACTTTGCCCTGCCATTTGCCGAAGATATTTTCTAATATATGCTTTGAACTTCCTGTGATCTTTTTCTGTGAGGTTTCATATTGATGATCGTGTTTCTGTGTTTCTGTGTGTAACACATCTTTAAGCATCTTTTGCAGGGCTGGATGAGTAGCAATAAATGCTTTCAATTTTTGTTTGCTATGAAAGGTCTTGATTTCACCTTCATTCACAAATGAGAGCTTTGCAGGTTATAATATTCTGGGCTGGCAGTTTTTTTTTCTCTTAATACATTGGCTGTATCTGGCCATTCCCTTTTATCCTGTAGGGTTTCTGATGAGAAGTCAGCTGTGAGTCTAATTGGAGATCCTCTGAGAGTAATCTGACATTTCTCTCTTGCACATTTTAGGATCTTTTCTTTTTGTTTCACTGTGGTGAGTTTGATTACAATGTGTCGTGGTGAGGATCTCTTTTGGTCATGTTTATTTGGGCTTTTATGAGCTTCCTGTACTTGGATGTCTCTGTCATTCACCAAACCCTGGGAGTTCTCTGCTAGTATCTCACTAAAAAGGCCTTCTAATCATTTCTCTCTCTCCATGCCTTCACGAACTCCTTGAACACAAATGTTGTGTTTTTTAATTCTAATCTGTAGATTCCCAATAATAGTTTTTATATTTCTAATTTCCTCATCTTTTCTTTGGTTTGACTGTATACTTTCCTGTGCTCTGCCTTCTATGTGCAATATTCTCTTCTGCTTCACCCATTCTGTTTTTAAGGCTCTCTAATGTGTTTGTCATTTGATCTATTGAATTTTTCATTTCATTTTGATTTCTCCTCACTATCACACTTTCCTGTTCTACTAGATTCTTCCTTTCATTTTGACTCCTCCTTGAGATTTCATTTTCACAAGAGAGATTTTCTATCCTGTACAGTAAGGATTTATATAGCTCAAGCATTTGTTTTTGGAAACTTCTAAATGTTCTTATTAATTTTTTGAAATCTGTATCTTGCATTTTTTCCATCTCATCATCTTCATAATCTTGGCTTGACGTGTCTTGTTCATTCGGGGGCGTCATAATGTCTTCCTTGTTCTGGTTTCCTCAGTTTCTGTGTTTGTTGCTTGACATTGTGGAGTTATTCTTTGGATTCTTTTTCCCTCGCTGTGGTTTTTTTTTTTCTTGTTATACTATGCCTGTATTAAGTGGACTGTCTGTTTTGATGCAGCCTTAGAGGCTTGAGATGGGTGTGGCCAGAGAGCTCTGTTTGGTTCCTCAGGATTAAGGGTGTGCCAAAGGTGACACTCCCAGGTTAGGCGTGGTAAATCTTTTTTTTTTTTTTATTCAGAAGGGAAGTAATTCCACACAGCTGAGCGGAATTAAAGGTACTCAGCTTCTGATCTCTGGCTCCTATGGGTATAACATTTGCCTGCTCTTTTCCAAGGACCACAGAGGGAATCTGTGCTGCTCTCAGTGTGAGCTCAAATTCTCCTGCAGTCTCTCACTGGGTTGCCAAGGTTACCGACTTGTAGCATCCCTGGAGAGTACTCACGTGAACTCCATGAGTTCTCTCACCCACAGTCTCTTTTTTCACAGTCTCAGTTCATTAGCTCCACGCATCACACATTGATTAGGTCCTAATCTCCTATTATTTCACACACACACACCCAGAGTCAGCTTGGCTGTGGGCGGGCACAGCCGTAAGGTCATGCAGCTTTTACGAATGACCAAAATGGCACCTGCTCTTTGTTTTGCTCACCTTTGAGAGGTAAGCGGAGAGAGAGAAACTCATGTTCGTACTGGTCCCTTTGGAAGAGGAGCAACTGGGACAGAATCCAGTACCCCGACCAAGACTAGAACCCAGTGTGCCGGCGCTGCAGGCAGAGGATTAGCCTATTGAGCCATGGCGCCAGCCACTAACACATATTTTTTTGTTTTTTTTTTTTTATCTTTTATTTAATGAATATAAATTTCCAAAGTACGACTCATGGGTTACAATGGCTTCCCCCACATACCGTCCCTCCCACCCACTACCCTCCCCTTTCCCACTCCCTCTCCCCTTCCATTCACATCAAGATTCATTTTCGATTATCTTAATATACAGAAGATCAGCTTAGTATACCTTAAGTAAGGATTTCAACAGTTTGCTCCCACACAGAAACATAAAGTGAAAAATAATAGATGATTTTTTTTAAATGATGATGAAATCAGATCAGACCTATTGTCATGTTTAATCCCAGTGAGAGTCAAGTTGGGAATTGATAATTTGTTTTTTGTTTTTTTTTTTTTACAGAAGATCAGTTTAGTGTACATTAAGTAAAGAATTCAATCGTTTGCACCCCCATAGAAACACAAAGTGAAATATACTGTTTGAGTACTTGTTATAGCATTAAGCCTCAGTGTACAACACATTAAGGACAGAGATCCTACATGACGAATAAGTGCACAGTGACTCCTGTTGTTGACTTTACAAATTGACACTCCTGTTTATGGCATCAGTAATCTCCCTATGCACCAGTCATGAGTTTCCAAGGCTATGGAAGCCCCTTGAGTTCTCCGACTCTTATCTTGTTTAGACACGGTCATAGTCAAAGAGGAGGTTCTCTCCTCCCTTCAGAGAAAGGCACCTCCCTCTTTGAAGACCTGTTCTTTCCACTGGGATCTCACTCACAGAGATCTTTTTGCCAGAGTGTCTTGGCTTTCCATGCCTGAAATACTCTCATGGGCTTTTCAGCCAGATCCGAATGCCTTTAGGGCTGATTCTGAGGCCAGAGTGCTATTTAGGACATCCGCTATTCTATGAGTCTGCTGAGTATCTCACTTCCCATGTTGGATCACTCTCCCCTTTATTTATTCTATCGGTTAGTGTTAGCAGGTACTAGACTTGTTTATGTGCTCCCTTTGACTCTTAGTCCTTTCATTATGATCAATTGTGAACTGAAATTGATCACTTGGACTAGTGAGATGGCATTGGTACATGCCACCTTGATGGGATTGAATTGGAATCCCCTGGTATGTTTTTAACTCTACCAATTGGGGCAAGTCAGCCCGAGCATGCCCCAAATTACACATCTCTTCCCTCTCTTATTCCCACTCTTATGTTTAACAGGGATCACATTTCAGTTAATTTTCAACACTTAAGAATAACTGTGTGATAATTACAGAATTAAACCAGTCATATTAAGTAGAACAGAAAAAAAATACTATGAGGGATAATGTATTAAGTTGTCCATTAGCAGTCAGGGCTATGCTGATCAAGTCACCATTTCTCATAGTGTCCATTTCACTTCAGGAGGTTTCCTTTTTGGTGTTCAGTCAGTTGTCACTAATCAGGGAGAACATATGGTATTTTTCCATTTGGGACTGGCTTACTTCACTCAGCATGATGTGTTCCAGATTCCTCCATTTTGTTGCAAATGATTGGATTTCGTTGTTTCTTACTGCGGTATAGTATTCTAAAGAATACATATCCCATAATTTCTTCATCCAGTCTACCATTGATGGGCATTTAGGTTGGTTCCAGGTCTTGGCTATTGTGAATTGTGCTGCAATAAACATTAGGGTGCAGACCGCTTTCTTCTTTATCAATTTAAACTCCTTTGGGTAAATTCCAAGGAGTGGGATGGCTGGGTCGAACGGTAGGGTTATATTCAGGTGTCTGATGAATCTCCAGACTGATTTCCATAGTGGCTTGACCAGTTTGCATTCCCACCAACAGTGGGTTAGTGTCCCTTTTTCCCCACATCCTCGCCAGCCTCTATTGTTGGTAGATTTCTGTATGTGAGCCATTCTAACCGGGGTGAGGTGAAACCTCATTGTGGTTTTGATTTGCATTTCCCTGATTGCTAGTGACCTTGAACATTTTTTCATGTGCCTATTGGCCATTTGGATTTCCTCTTTTGAAAAATGTCTATTGAAGTCCTTGGCCCATCTCTTAAGTGGGTTGTTGGTTTTGTTTTTGTGGAGTTTCTTGATCTCTTTGTAGATTCTGGTTATTAACCCTTTATCTGTTGCATAGTTTGCAAATATTTTTTCCCATTCTGTCGGTTGTCTCTTCACTCTCCTGACTGTTTCTTTTGCAGTACAGAAACTTCTCAATTTGATGCAATCCCAATAGTTGATTTTGGATTTGGCTGTCTGTGCCTCCCGGGTCTTTTCCAGAAATTCTTTGCCTGTGCCAATATCTTGAAGGGTTTCTCCAATGTTCTCTAATAACTTAATGGTGTCAGGACGTAGATTTAGGTCTTTAATCCACGTTGAATGGATTTTTGTGTAAGGTGTAAGGTAGGGGTCTCGCTTCATGCTTCTGCACGGGGAAATCCAGTTTTCCCAGCACCATTTATTGAATAGACTGTCCTTGCTCCAGGAATTGGTTTTAGATCCTTGATCAAATATAAGTTGGCTGTAGATGTTTGGGTTGATTTCTGGTGTTTCAATTCTGTTCCATTGGTCTATCCATCTGTTTCTGTACCAGTACCATGCTGTTTTGATTACAACTGCCCTGTAGTATGTCCTGAAATCTGGTATTGTGATGCCTCCGGCTTTGTTTTTGTTGTACAAGATTGCTTTAGCTATTCGAGGTCTCTTGTGCCTCCATATGAATTTCAGCATCATTTTTTCTAGATCTGCGAAGAATGTCTTTGGTATCTTGATTGGGATTGCATTGAATCTATAAATTGCTTTTGGGAGAATGGACATTTTGATGATGTTGATTCTTCCAATCCAGGAGCATGGAAGATTTTTCCATTTTTTGGTATCCTCTTCTATTTCTTTCTTTAAGGTTTTGTAATTTTCATAGTAGAGATCTTTAACGTCCTTGGTTAAGTTTATTCCAAGGTATTTGATTGTTTTTGTAGCTATTGTGAATGGGATTGATCTTAGCAGTTCTTTCTCAGTCATGGCATTGCTTGTGTATACAAAGGCTGTTGATTTTTGTGCATTGATTTTATATCCTGCCACTTTGCCAAACTCCTCTATGAGTTCCAATAGTCTCTTAGTAGAGTTCTTTGGATCCTCTAAGTACAGAATCATATCGTCTGCAAAAAGGGATAGCTTGACTTCTTCCTTCTTGATTTGTATTCCTTTGATTTCTTTTTCTTGTCTGATGGCTCTGGTTAAATCTTCCAGAACTATGTTAAATAGCAGTGGTGAGAGTGGGCATCCCTGCCTGGTGCCAGATTTCAGTGGAAATGCTTCCAACTTTTCCCCATTCAATCGGATGCTGGCCGTGGGTTTTTTATAAATTGCTTTGATTATATTGAGGAATGTTCCTTCTATACCCAATTTGCTTAGAGTTTTCATCATGAAAGGGTGTTGAATTTTATCAAATGCTTTCTCTGCATCAATTGAGATAACCATATGGTTTTTCTTCTGCAGTCTGTTCATGTGGTGAATCACATTGATTTGCGAATGTTGAACCATCCCTGCATACCAGGGATGAATCCCACTTGGTCTGGGTGGATGATTTTCCTGATGTGTTGTTGTATTCTATTGGCCAGAATTTTATTGAGGATTTTTGCATCTATGTTCATCAGGGATATTGGTCTGTAATTTTCTTTCAGTGCTGCATCTTTCTCTGGCTTAGGGATTAAGGTGATGCTGGCTTCATAGAAAGAATTTGGGAGGATGCCATCTTCTTCGATTGTTCTGAATAGTTTGAGAAGAAATGGGATTAGTTTTCTTTAAATGTCTGGTAGAATTCAGCAGTGAATCCATCTGGTCCTGGGCTTTTCTTTGTTGGGAGGGTCTTTATTACTGTTTCAATTTCTGTTTCAGTTATGGGTCTATTTAGGTTTTCGATGTTTTCCTGGTTCAATTTTGGTAGATTGCATGTGTTCAGGAATCTATCCATTTCTGATAGGTTTTCCTGTTTGCTGGCATACAGGTCCTTGTAGTAATTTCTGATGATTCTTTTCATTTCTGTGGTGTCTGTTGTTACGTTTCCTTTTTCATCTCTGATTTTATTGATTTGGGTCTTTTCTCTTCTTTTTTTAGTTAGTTGGGCCAATGGGGTGTCAATTTTGTTTATTTTTTCAAAAAACCAACTTCTCGCTTGGCTGATTTTTTGTAATGTTTTTTTGGATTCAATCCTGTTAATTTCTTCTCTGGTTTTAATTATTTCTCTTCTCCTACTAGATTTGGGTTTGGTTTGCTGCAGTTTTTCTAGGTCCTTGAGGTGCGCTGAAAGCTCATTTATTTGGTACCTTTCCAATTTCTTGATATAGGCACCTATTGCTATAAATTTGCCTCTCAATACTGCTTTTGCTGTATCCCATAAGTTTTGATATGTTGTGTTGTTGTCTTCATTTACTTCCAGAAAGTTTTTGATTTCTCTTTTGATTTCTTGAATGACCCAGTGTTCATTCAGGAGCATGTTGTTCAGTCTCCATGTGTTTGCATACTTTCTGGGGTTTCCTGAGTTGCTAATTTCCAGCTTCATTCCACTGTGGTCTGAGAAGCTGCATGGTATGATTCTAATTCTTTTAACTTTGCTGAGACTTGCTTTATGGCCTAGTATGTGGTCAGTCCTAGGGAAGGTTCCATGCGCTGCTGAGAAGAATGTGAAGTCTGTAGATGTAGGGTTGAATGTTCTGTAGATATCTGTTAGATCCATTTGGGCAATAGTGTCAATTAAATCTGCTGTTTCCTTGTTGATCTTCTGTCCGGATGATCTGTCTATTTCTGAGAGTGGAGTATTGAAGTCCCCCAGTACTATTGTATTGGAATCTAAATCTCCCTTTAAGTCCCTTAACATATCTTTTAAATAGACCGGTGCCCTGTAATTAGGTGCATATACATTTATAATAGTTACATCTTCCTGTTGAATTGAACCCTTAATCATTATATAGTGTCCCTCTTTGTCTCTCTTAACAGTTTTTGTATTAAAGTTTATTTTGTCTGATATTAATATGGCTACACCTGCTTTTTTTTGGTTTCTGTTGGCATGGAATATCTTTTTCCAACCTTTCACTTTCAGTCTGCATGCCTCTTTGTTAGAGAGATGTGTTTCTTGTAGGCAACAAATAGTTGGGTTGTGTTCTGTGAGCCAGTCAGCCAAACGGTGTCTTTTAACTGAAGAATTCAGACCATTAATGTTCAATGTGACAATTGATACGTAGTGACTTTGCCCTGCCATTTTCCCAGAAATATTTTCTAGTATATGCTTTGAGCTTCCCATGCTCTTTTACTGGTAGGTGTTCTTCCTTTCCCTTCTTTCATATTGATGGCCGTGTTTCTGTGTTTCTGAGTGTAGCACATCTTTAAGTATCTTTTGCAGGGCTGGACGAGTGGCCACAAAGTCTTTCAATTTCTGTTTGCTATGAAAGGTGTTTATTTCACCTTCATTCACAAATGAGAGCTTGGCAGGATATAATATTCTGGGCTGGCAATTTTTCTCTCTTAGCACCTGTGCTATGTCTCGCCATTCCCTCCTAGCTTGTAGGGTTTCTGATGAGAAGTCAGCTGTGAGTCTGATTGGAGATCCTCTGAGAGTAATCTGGCGTTTCTCTCTTGCACATTTTAGGATCTTTTCTTTATGTTTCACTGTGGTAAGTTTAATTACCACGTGTCGTGGTGAGGATCTCTTTTGGTCACGTTTATTGGGGGTTCTATGAGCTTCCTGTACTAGGATATCTCTGTCCTTCTCCAAACCTGGAACGTTCTCTGCTAGTATCTCACTAAAAAGGCCTTCCAATCCTTTCTCTCTCTCCATGCCTTCAGGAACTCCTAGAACTCGAATGTTGGTTTTTTTAATAGTATCCTGTAGATTCCCAACAATATTTTTTAGATTTCTAATTTCCTCTTCTTTTCTTTGGTTTGACTGTATGTTTTCCTGTGCTCTATCTTCTAAGTCCGATATTCTCTCTTCTGCTTCACCCATTCTGTTTTTAAGGCTTTCTAATG
Source organism: Oryctolagus cuniculus (assembly GCF_964237555.1). Lineage (NCBI taxonomy): Eukaryota > Metazoa > Chordata > Mammalia > Lagomorpha > Leporidae > Oryctolagus > Oryctolagus cuniculus. Next base: position 7,270,432 of record NW_027208201.1, on the reverse strand, counting down.
TGTTTGTCATTTGATCTATTGAGCTCTTCATTTCATTTTGATTTCTCTTCACTATAACACTTTCCTGTTCTACTAGTTTCTGAGTTTCATTTTGACTCTTCCTTAAAATTTCATTTTCACGAGAGAGATTTTCAATCTTGTCCATTAAGGATTTCTGTAGTTCAAGGATTTGCTTTTGAAAACTTCTAAATGTTCTTATCATAAATTTTTTGAAATCCGTATCTTGCATTTCTTCTATCTCATCATCTTCATACTCTTGGCTTGGGGTGTTTTGCTTATTTGGAGGCATCATAGTGTCATCGTTGATCTTGCTCCCTCTATTTCTGTGTTTGTTACTCGGCATAGTTAATTCTTCTTGCGTCACTGTGCGTTTTTTTTTTTTCTGTGTCCGTGTTAAGTGGACTGCCTGCTGTTGGAGGAGCCTTGGAGGCTTGAGATGGGTGCGGCCTGAGAGCTCTGCCTGGTTCTTCCTGGTTAAGGGTGTGCAAAGGTGACACCCTCAGGTTATGTGTGGTAAATCTCTCTCTTTTTATTTCTTTCTTTATTTTATTTATTCAGGGGGTAAGTAACACCGCAGGGCAGGGCTGTGCAGAATTGATGGTATTTAGCTTCCAGTCTTTGGCTCCTCTGGACTCCCACTGGGTTGCCTAGGCTACTGAATTGTAGTGACTCAGTTCCTTAACTCTCCCCCATTGATATGTAAATCCAGAGAGGAGGCCTGCTCTTTGTCTCTTGGGAATTCTTCAAGCCTTGCAGCCTTGTAACCTTTGCAAGGTTAGGGGGAAGAGAAACCCCGAAGCTTTTTTTTTTCCTTCTTTCCGGTAGTGAGTTTGCTGCACTTTCCGGCCCCCCTCTAGATTCTGACCCCCGTTTCCCCACCAATGTCTCGGGTTATTGAGCTCACCTCCCCTTCCAGCGCCGATGTGTGGACTCGGAGCCCTGAGCGTCCCAAGTCTCCCCGCTGTTGTCTGTGTGGCATACACTCCCCTTGGAGCACTGGCGCGCAGACCCTGGGGCTTCTGTGGCTCGGTCCCGCGACTTGGCTTCCACGCGGTGGGCGACCTTGTTCTCCCAGTAGGTCCTCCGATTCACGGCTGCTCCATCCAGAAGGGTTTCCCCTGCAATTTTTTTTTGGTTCTATTTTCTGCGGCTACCGTAACTCCCCTTTTATTAAACTAAATTTTCCCGGACTATCGGTGCGCGCCCTCACTATTCCGCCATCTTGGCTCCGCCCTCCAACACATATTTTTAAAAGGTTACCAAAGAAAGAAAATTTTCGAGGACCAGGAAGCATTCTAGAATGAAGATGGTTCAGAATGCCTGGACCAAAACATGTATTTATAGCCCTGGCCTATATTCTTGCAGAACTATGGTCTTCTTTCTTATTTGTTGAACATTTTGTTTGTTGGAGCATTAAGTCTTTGAATATAATGCAAACTAAAACTATGTTATCACAAAAATAACAAAACAAATATTAGGTTCAGCAAAAGAAAAAAAGAAAAGAAAACTGCAAAGCAGAATGATGAAAATCAGGGTGGCACCATGGCTCACTTGGATAATCCTCTGCCAGCAGCACTGGCATTCCATATGGGCGCCATGTTCTAGTCTCGGTTGCTCCTCTTCCAGTCCAGCTCTCTGCTGTGGCCCAGCAAGGCAGTGGAGGATGGCCCAAGTTCTTGGGCCCTGTACCCACATGGGAGACCAGGAGGAAGCACCTGGTTCCTGGCTTCAGATCAGCATGGCACGCCAGCTGTAAGAGCCATTTGGGAAGTGAAACAATGGAAGGAAGACCTTTCTCTCTCTCTCTCTCTCTCTCTCTCTCTAACTCTGCCTGTCTAAAAAAAGAATGATGAAAATCAGTAAAATGGAAAACTACACTTTAAAAAAAGGAATGAAAGATGCATGCTGCAATGTGGATGGGTTTGGAATCTGGATCCAATTGAATGAAGCCACACTCCTATGCCACATACTGACTAGAAAGCTTTTTATTTAATAAATATAAATTTCCAAAGTACAACTTTTGGATTATAGCGGTTCTTCCACCCATACCCGACCTCCCATCCCCAAACCATCCCTGCTCCTATTCCCTTTACCACCCCATTCTTCATCAAGATTCATTTTCAATTATCTTTATATACAGAAGGTCAACTCTATACTAAGTAAAGAGTTCAACAGTTTGCACACACACATGCACACACACAAAGTATAAAGTACTCTTTAAAGACTAATTTTACTGTTAATTCTCATAGTACAATACATTAAGGATGGAGGTCCTACATGGAGAGCAAGTGCACAGTGACTCCTATTGTTGATTTAACAATTGATACTCTTATTTATGACATTGGTGATCACCCAAAGCATTTGCCATGAGCTCCCAAGGCTATGGAAGCCTCTAGAGTTCACAAACTCTGACCTTATTTAAACAAGGCCATAATCAAAATGGAAGTGCACTACTCCCTTGAGAGAAGGGAAGGAAGGAAGGAAGGAAGGAAGGAAGGAAGGAAGGAAGGAAGGAAGGAAGGAAGGAAGGAAGGGAGAAAGGAAGGGAGGAAGGAAGGAAGGAAGGAAGGAAGGAAGGAAGGAAGGAAGGAAGGAAGGAAGGAAGGGAGGAACTGAAGGAGATGATTGGTTGCATGATATGAGGTCATGGGAGTTAGAAAATGACTACTAATGCAGAAATTTTTATAGAGTGATGAAGATGCATTCAATCCACAGAGAAGACTATTGCACAAATGTGAACACAGTGTGCACAATCTGAATGTATAAATCCAACTGATTTGAACAATTTAAAAATGTTTCAATTTGGCTGTAAGAATTTCACATCAATCACACAGCATTCTGCCCCCATATGCTATTGGAAAAAGAAAAATTAAAACAAGGGAATAACATAACCAGTATTTTGACTGAAGAACATAGTTACTGAGTCATTCACATGTGCAAATCAATATCCCATGTATGTGTGATAAAGATACCATTTCAAAATAGCTCAACAATGAGTATTTATTAAGATTTTTTTGGAAAACAGGGTATACCCACAGTGGAATACTGCATGACCTACCACCTCCTGTATCTAGGAAAGAAATCTCACTTAAATCACAATGCCAACAAATAAATGACAAACATTCAATAGCCAGGGCAAACAGAATGTGAAGCATGTTAATTAGATGTCTTAGCAAATAAGAACACTTACATTGTCTGCACATTGATAAATAAATAGAAAATAATTCAGTCTCCACCATTTCAGGGATACCTATTAAATATAAAATAACATTGCTGGGGACAGGCGCAGTGGCTTACTTGGTTAATCCTCCACCTGCGGCACCAGAATCCCATATGAGCACTGCGTTCTAATCCCAGTTGCTCCTCTTCCAGTCCAGTTCTCTGCTGTGGCCCAGGAGGGCAGTGGAGGATGGCCCAAGTGCTTCAGCCCTGCACCCACATGGGAGACAAGGAAGAAGCACCTGGCTCCTGGCTTTGGATCAGGCTAGCTGCGCCAGTAGCAGCCATTTGGGGGGTGAACCAATGGAAGGATGAACTTTCTCTCGGTCTCTCCCTCTCACTGTCTGTAATTCTACATGTCAAATTAATAAATAAATAATCTTTTTAAAAATTAACCTTGTTGTTGTAGCCTTGATGGCCATCAGAGGTTTCATTTAAAGCATGATTCATTTTTTACTCAATTTAAAAATTTCCCTAAACTCCATTACTAACTCTGAGATGTAGAGAAACAGAAGGTTAGTGATAGAAACCAAGAGACCTCCTATTCGATGCTTCACACATCTATACCCCCAATGCTTGTACCTGGGCTGAGGTTACAACCAACAACAGGGATTCAGACCCTGGATTTTCACATAGGTGCCAGGACCAAGTTACATGAAGATTCACCACTTCCTTCCGAGGGCCCCCAGGACTCAAAAGTCCAGGTCAGGGGCCAAAACCAGAGCCAGAAATAGATGCCATGAGCTCAGATTGCTAGGCTAAACATCCAACTAACAAGTCATTTATAAAGGAAAAATCCATTTTAGCTCCTTCATATATCTGGATTGCTACTCAGCCTGCATTCTTGGTCCTAAACCCTGAAAATGTGACAGGAAAACAAGTGGAAATTTTTAGGATCCCTTAGAACTTACTCTTTTCTGTAAGCCTTTCAAAGAATTCCTTTCTGGTCTTAAGAGAATAATGTAGCACTTGGGGAAGAAGATGCAGCCCAGGAGCCCTGCACTGGAGGCCAAGATGGAGAAGACCTCCACGGCCACCATGACCTTCCCCTTGGTGCTGTGGTAGACAGGCAGGAAGGTCACCCAGACACTGCAGAACACCAGCATGCTGAATGTCAGGAACTTGGCTTCATTGAACGTGTCAGGCAGGTTCCTGGCTAGGAAAGCCACAGTGAAGCTTGCCAGGGCCAAGGAGCCCAGGTATCCCAGGACACAGTAGAAGGCAGTGGCTGAACCCTTGTTGCACACCAGGATGATGTGGCCATGCTCAGAGTGTGCATCTGTGTCAATAAAGGGAGGAGAAGTCTGAAGCCAGATACCACAAAGAACCAGTTGGATCAGGAAACAGATAGGAATGACAGAGTTAGAAGCTCCTGATACCAGCAATCGCCTGATAGTTCTTCCAGGTTTTGTAACCTTGAAGGCAAGAATCACAGTGATGGTCTTGGCCAGCACGGTGGAAACAGCCACTGTGAACACAAGGCCAAATGCTATTTGCTGGAGGAGGCAGGTGGCTGTGTTGGGACGGCCAAGGAAGAGTAAGGAGCAGAGGAAGCACAGGAGGAGGGCAATGAGTAGGATGTAGCTGAGGGTCCTGTTATTGGCCTTGACGATGGGAGTGTCTCGGTGCTTCACAAAGACCCAGAGGACGGCAGCTGTGAGTACAGAGAAACACAGAGCCATGCAGGTCAGAGCCATCCCCAGAAATTCCTCAAAGCCTAAGAAGGTCACCAGTTTCGGGAGGCAGTGGTTTCTCTCCAAGTTTGGGTACTCGTGATCTGCACATGGGATGCATTGTTCTGCATCTGTGGGGAAAAGCAAGATTCACGTTTCCATTTCACAATTTGCTCCTTTTTCCCTGTTCAGGAAAAGGGTCATAGTGAGTCCATCCTGCTCTGATGCATACCAAGAAACACTAAAGGATATTTCTACATTCCTGACCCAGGGAGAATGCTTATCTCCTGTGGAAGAAACTGTTTCAAGGAAGCTCCTTTGCACATGGGGCTCTGTGGTCTCATTCTGTCACTCTGAGTTTTTTTTTTTAGTGTTTGAATTTCTATAGAATGATGAATTTCCTGTATTTCATATGGGCATGAGATTCTTCCAAGCCCTCTTCTCTACAGTCCCCAGTGTCTTTCTCAGGAGGAGCCTTAGATTCACATGGGTTAGAATATTTTTCTGGGGTCATCAGTGTTAAGGTTTTTCTTACTTTTCCTCAGATGTTGACGACGTATATAAATGATATCTGATTCCTGGGACCTCTATAAATTTTTTCAGTACTCTAATTTCCTGCATGGACTCTCCTTTTCATTCTTTCCATATAAATATTGTGATACTGTGATTGAATGTAAGAGAATTGTAGCTGGTTGTCTTTCTGAGGTAATATAGCCGTAAGTGGTATTTTCATGATGTCACTGAAACACACTCTTGTTAACCTGAAAGCATGGCTTTTTCACCTTTTTAGCTCATGTGAACACCACATTGGGCACCACATTGTCTCACTTGAAGTAATGCACTTCTGCTGCTACAGCATGAGAGAAGTCATTAAATACAGGCCAGTTGGTGAATATGTTTCTTTTAATCAAATGTCCATTAAACAAACAAAAATAGGGTCAGTGTTGTGGCATGATAGGTAAAGCCACGACCTGCAATGCCAGCACCCCATATGACATTGTTTTGTGTTCCAGTTGATCAATTTCCAATCCAGCTCCCTGCAAATAACCTAGAAAAAGCAGCAGAAGGTGGTCCAAGTAATTGGGACACCCACAGCCATCTGGACAACCCAAATGAAGCTCCTGGATCCTGGCTTCTGCCTGGCCCAGCCTGGGCCATTCTTTTCCTCTGGGGCATGAGCAATTACATTGAGGCTCTCTCTCTTTCTCTCCTGTTCTCTGAATCTTTGATTTTCAAATAAAATAAATCTTTTTTAAAAAGCAAAAAAAAATGGTATTAGTAGAACTACACTTGCAGTAAGAGTCCTACTCAGTTTTTATCTTTGGTGTTCATGCAAGAATACAAGCTTCAGGGAATGAAGTTGTGATGTAGGAGGAAAAGCCACAGCCTGGGATGATGGCATCCCATACAGGCACCAGTTCATGTCCTGGCTGCTCCTCTTTTAAACCAACTCCGTGCAAATGTGCCTGGAAAACCATCATAGGAAGGCCAAATACTTGTGCCTCTGCAAAACCTGGAAGAAGCTCTTGGTTTCCAGCTTTGGCCAGGCCCAGTTCAGACCATACAGCTATCTGGGGAGTGAATCTACCTGATGGAAGATCTTCTCTGTCACTTTTCTCCCTCTCTGTTATGCTCTCCCTCTCTCTGTAACTGACATTGAAATGAAGAAATAAACATATTTGTGAAAAAAAAGAAAGAGAATATAAGCATCTATAAAAATTTGAGGAATTCTCTCTTAAAATTCTTTTCAAGGTGTACCCTTTACTTTTTATAGAATATGTAGGTGCTTCTGGCATCTGGCTCAGAGATGCACTAGACACACATATGCAAATGTACATTGTACAATGGGTCAGTGTATGACACATTAATTTTCTTTTTTCACTAACTTACTGCATGTTGATTATTTTCACAAAACTTAAAGTATTTTTTTGTTATCATCTTTTTACTGGAAAATATATAATTTGTTTGAAGTAACTGAAATGAAAACAATTCTAGAGCTAAGATTATGTGAACTGAAATATCCTTTCAGAAGAATTCAAATTATTATAAATATATTTATTATACATTGAATAGTGAAACTATTTACCAATGAGACTTAGTACATTTTCACATTTCTGAAAACAATTGGCTTTGATATTTAACATTGCTTAAATGTTGGCCTTTTGCAAAGGTTTTTTTATGTTACTAAGTTGGATCATTTTTAGGATGCTGTATCTCTATATTCACCTTGTTTGTTCTCTTACTAAATTATAAACATTCAAAGGACAAAGTGGTGGCATTCGTTATGTGTACTGCACACCATGCACAATGTCAAAGATGTAGCACAGAAATTAATACAGTATTCCCATCACAATTCATGTGAAGTAGAACCCTGCTCATCAGTTGTGTATGGAAAAGTTTTGATTTCAAGCCCTTTAGAAATCCAAAGGGAGCCTTAACAAACACAAATATTATATTTCTTGTGTAGACATTAGGTCTCAGATTGAGACAGTCTCCTCCAGCACCAGGTGGGAAAGAAGGATGCCAGATAGAATCAGTGTCAGAGTAGAACTAGAGAGGATGAGCATCACCAGACAACAGCTTACACATAATGAGATGGTGATAGTGAGCATACAACAACGGTATGGAAAGAGTGAGTGAAGGTGTGCATGGAGAACAATAGGGCACTCTGATCCCAATGCAAATATTCTTGGTTTCCTTTTTATCAAGAGATAGTTCAGAGACTGGAGTCCTCATAGGTCAGTTCTAGGGTTTTTACCTGTATGATTGGAAATGTCTCTCTCTGGACAAACAACACAAGTATAGCAGCAAACAGGTCTTCCTTCCTGTGGTATTTTCCTGAATCCTGGACCACACCTCTGGCTACACAAAGACTGAGGAGTCTGAGGGGGGAAGAGAAGTGATGGTCATTGTTTTATATGTCATTAGGCACTGTGATAGGATGACTCTATTTGCCTCATCACCCCCAAGGTCATCACTATGCCCTCCCTGATCTGTATCTCCTTGATTTTACCTAGACATCCAATTTGGAGTTTCTATGGTTCTCATCCCTGGTTTATCAGCTGTCTAGCAAATATTATGGGGTACCTGATCACTTTAATTTCATTCATAACCACATCTATGCTAAGCATTTCTTTCTTTCTTGAATTGCTTCCTGTGAAATCTTTTCCATTCAGCTTTTAATGTGGTAATTATTTTGAGAATGTGTATGTCTGAGACTATTTTACATGCTTCTTTCCTTGATTGAGTAGATTTTACATGCCAGAAAAAATATCAAAAAATCAAAATGACTAGGTACAGTTCTGAATAACTACCTAGGAAAAGACAAGCCCACACAGAAATGGTGAGGAATGTTATAAACCATGGATTGTGCATTGATCTACTTCTGGACTTCTAGACCCAGGGAGAGCAGCAATTCTAGATTACCAAAGATTTGTAATATAATGTACAACAGCTGTATAAAACAATAACAAAATTGTCTGGAGTATTTAAAGAGCACAATAATGATAAAATTTTTTATCACAGCTAAGAGGTGCTATTCAGAAGAAAAACCGAACTGATTGGCAAACACAATGAAAATATAGAAAATGGGAATAGTTTCTACAAATACATGATGGATAAGTCCACTCATAATTTATTTGTATTCATACTGCATCAAAACATAATATTGACTCTCACCATATGATTAAAATATCACTATGCTTATAAATATATATCTAATACATGAAGTTTTTTCACGTTATATAAATAAAAAAGTTGAAATAAAATTTTGGAATTTGTGTAGACATGCATTTAGTAATTTTATGTCTACATATTGATCTCTATCTCTATTCCTTAACATTGCTCTTTCTAGTCACTCAACCTTTGGATGCATAAATATGCCCAGAATAAAAACAACAGTATCTAATACAAATGTGCACTTCTAATACACACTGGCTCATATATGTGTAAGCAATACCATATCTTTTGGAGCCAAGATGTGAAATGGGAACTGAATGCTTATTTAAAGTCTCACACATAATATCCTCTCAGACTCTCCTCAGACCCTCTGTAGGTATCCAATATTCCCATGAATTCACACCTCCATGAATGCAACAGGCCATTCTATCATTTCTTCATTGAGGACCAAGCTTTGATCATGTTTACTCTCAGAGGAAAACTCCCCGATTTTAATCAGCAACCGAAATCCAGCAGGAAAGTTCACAATGTTGTGGATATCGTAGTGTGCCATATGGAATCTCGTTTCATGGAAGGAAACATCCTCCCCAGCACTGTTGGTAAATTGGATTTCCCTCAGAAGTGGATGAAGCTGGAGGGGAGGCACAATTGAAAAGGGAGAGAACATTCAGATTAGAGGTGGGAGGTGCACATGTACTGAGAAATCCTTGTCTCCCCTCCTCTCTATTTTCAGAGAGTCTATTTGGTGGAGGCTGACTTTGTCTGAATGGTTCCCACATTGTGGGTTCAAGTAATGAGAATTCTGCCTCTTCCCTATTAGAATGATGGGGAGTATCTGAATCCAAACAGAGAAATCACAGGATGTGTCCCACAGGGTGGCTGACCAAGAACGATTGGTTAGAGGTTTAGGAAAGCTCATCTTAGTTCTTCCACATGAGAACAACATGGCTTTATATGTGAAATACCTTGATTGTTGTGATGGTTCTACAGGATAGTACACTTCTAAAAGTTTAACCCATTCCCCCAAAAAGAATGATATCTGTTCTTTGGCAAAATAATGGATGCAACTGGATACCATTATTCATTGTGAAATGTACTAATTCCATAAAGAAAATAGCATATAGTTTTTTTGGTAATAGGTACTACATAATATAGAATGGAAAAAAATCCACAATGTATAAAAATGAAACTGACATCTCTGGGTTTGATTTGATTTGTTTATGACCCATGTGTAAATTCCTGTGTAGCTGTGGTATTTCTACTTTTCACTTCTGGAACATTATGATTTGTGTGGTATTAAACCCTACTTTTCACTTCTGGAACATTATGATTTGTGTGGTATTAAACCTGTGATTAAAAGTTAATTGAAATTAAAAGGAAATTAGTAAAGGAATTAGAGGGGATTAAGATATGAAAGGAAAAAACAATGGTTATCTTCTTAGAATTGTATCAATGAGCCAGCACTGAGGCTCAATAGGCTAATCCTCTGCCTGTGGTGCCGGCACACCGGGTTCTAGTCCCGGTTTGGGTGCCAGATTCTGTCCTGGTTGCCCCTCTTCCAGTCTAGCTCTCTGATGTGGCCCGGGAGTGCAGTGGAGGATGGCTTAAGTCCTTAGGCCCTGCATCCCCATGGGAGACCAAGAGAAGCACCTGGCTCCTGGCTTTGGATCAGCACAGCGCGCTGGCTGCAGCAGCCATTGGAGGGTGAACCAATGGCAAAAGGAAGACCTTTCTCTCTGACTCTCACTGTCCACTCTGCCTGTCAAAAAAAAAAAAAAAACAGAATTGTATCAAAGAAATACATGAAATCTGTTCTTTTATATCAGTAAATTTCTCTTTAATTTAACAAAATTTAAGCTGACCTTGTGGTGCAGCAGGTGAAGCCACTGTGCACAGTGCCCAGCAACCCTTTGAGTGCTGGTTCAAATTCCAGCTGTTCTACCGCTGATTCAGCTTTCTGCTAATGTTCCTGGGAAAGCAGCAGATTAGGGTCCAAGAGCTTGGGCCCCTGCGCTCACATGGGAGACATGGTTGAAGCTTCTACATCCTGGCTTGGCTTGGCCTAGTCCTGGTCCTTGCAACCAGTGGGGAGTGAATCAACAGATGCAAAATCTGCCTTCTCTTTCTTTCTCTGTCTCCCTCTCGCACAGTAACTTGGTTAAACGAATTAGAAATCCAAGCATAATTTTTCTTAATAAACATTTTGAAAAGTCTGCTTGTACATCCCTGGGTGAACCTGATTGTTCTAAAATTTAAAAATGTGTATGTTTTGTATGTGCAGGTCCATTTGTATAGCAATTTCACCTCAGTGGATTTTAACAGTAATATGCATGATTTTTATTTGACTCTCTGCACTTTGACTCTTTTTTGTTGAGAATACAGGTACCTTTTGAGATGATAGGGGAAATATTTTATAACCAAAAAGATAATTAAGAATACCCTGATGGTAGTTATGATCTGAACAGTGTGTACTAGCCCTTACTTTCTGAGTCTCCTGATGCCTTTGTGGGATGACCAATTCTTTAAACAACCATCATCATGTCTTCACTAACGTGAACCAAGAACTTCATAAATAACAATAATCTTATCTTTGTAAACATTCTTGGCCAATATACTTACTTTTCTAATTATGAGGCTGCCAAATCACAGCTGATATGTCAATTACTATTGTACATGAACACAGAAGTTACATAGACAAGTAAACATGCTGATGTCCATTTACATCTATATATATATATATATATATAGATTATATGTATTTCTTCTGTGAGACATTAAATTTATTTGATTTACTAAATAATTTGATCAGTATATTTTCCTGTACATGCATGGAGATGTTCCTAATTGTGTTCTACAATGGGTATTAGATTTATGTGAGCCAGAGTTAAAATCCAGACAAATCCATGTATATCCCAGTGGGTGTACCCTGTGCTTATGTGCATGCTTAGTGATCTTGTATATAATAATAGGTTCACAGCCCCTCCTGACTGCTTGTGTCAGGTTTTCTGTATGACATCACTTCCTGGGTTAGAGTCATTTTATGATATAACGTTGACCCCACTTCTTCTATTTTTTTTGTTTGTTTACAGGCTAAGTGGACAGTGAGATAGAGAGAGAGACAGAGAGAGAGAGAAAAGTCTTCCTTTTGCCATTCGTTCACCCTCCAATGGCTGCTGCGGCCAGGGCACTGTGGCCAGTGCACCGCGCCTATCCGAAGGCAGGAGCCAGGAGCCAGGTGCTTCTCCTGGTCTCCCATGGGGTGCAGGGCCCAAGCACTTGGGCCATCCTCCACTGCACTCCCGGGCCACAGCAGAGAGCTGGCCTGGAAGAGGGGCAACCGGGACAGAATCCAGCGCCCCGACCGGGACTAGAACCCCGTGTGCCAGCGCCGCTAGGCGTAGGATCAGCCTATTGAGCTGCGGCACCGGCGCCATTGACCCCACTTCTATTTTCCCCAACCGCATCTCAGAGAGGGCATGGGCTACAGTGTACAGCATTATAGAGGAGATATCTGCTGTGGGAAACACCATAGTCCATATTTCCTGGCTTTGCAATCATTCCAAAAGAAAATATAGTTTTGATCATTACCTTCTTCCTAGTCCTTGTAATGAGCTGTATTAAGATATTTTGCAGCATTTCATTGTACGGTGAGAAACATTATTCTTCTATGATCTGTCATTATAGAGTCTGAATTGAAAATGTTACGTGGAGCTAAATTCACTCCTTAGAGAAAGGACAGTCTCTTCAACAAATGCAGACATTTGGATTTCCACATGAGGAGATTTGAAATCTGATTGCTACCTTACACCCTATACAAATATTAATTCATCATTTTTCAAGGATCTAAGCCTAAAACCAAAAACCATCAAACTACAAAGGCAAGCACTGGGGAATCACTGCAGGACATGTGCATAATTACTTGGATAAGACCCCAAAAATACAGGCAATAAAGGTGACAATAGACACATGGGATTACAAAAGACACATTCATCAAAGTGAAGATACAACTTACAGAATGGGAGAAAATATTTGTAAAATATTCATCTGATAAAGTACTAATCTCCAGATTGTAGAGGGAGTTCAAGAAACTTAACAACCACATTAACAACATTCCTAGTAAGGAATGAACTTGGGCCGGTGCAGTGGTCCAGCAGGTTAATACCCAGGCCTGAAGTGCCAGCATCACAAATGGCATTGATTGGAGACCTGGCTGCTCCACTTCCAATCCAGCTCTTGTTATGGCCCGGGAAAGCAGTAGAAGATGGCCCAAGTCCCTGGGCCCCTGCACCGCATGGAAAACTCAGAAGAAGCTCCTGGCTCCTGGCTTTGGATTGGCACAGCTCCGGCCATTGCAGCCAACCAGAGAGTTAACCATAGGATTGAAGATGTCTCTCTCTCTCTCTCTCTCTGCCTCTCCTCTCTCTGTGTAATTCTGACTTTAAAATAAATAAATGAATCTTTTAAAAAAAGAAATGAACCAAAGACATGAATGGGCATTTTTCAAAGGATGAAATACAAATGGCTAAGAGAAACATGAAAAGATGCTCAGGCCACTAACCATTAGGAAAGTGCCAATAAAAACTACAGTGAGATTTCCATGAATATTATCCAAAATGTGAAAAATAACAAAGCCTGGAGAGGATCTGGAAAATAAGTACCTCAATAAATTGTGATGGAAAAGATTGTAAGCTGGTACAACCATAATGGAAGATAGTAGAGTGATTATCAGAAAACCAATACTAGTTGTACCATATGGTCCAGCTGTCCACACCTGGGAATGTATTCAAAGGAAATGAAATCAGCACATGAAGTAATCACCTATACTCCCATGTTTATAGCAGCTTAATGCACATTAGCTAAGATGTGCAATCATCTAGATGTGCATCAACTGATGACTGGATGAGGAAATGTGACATATACACATACATATATACATACATGTACATATATATAATACATGCACATATACATATATATATATACATGTATAGTGGAATATTATTCAACCATAAGAAAGAATACTTGAGATTTAAAATCGGAGATCATTACAGTAAATTATATAAGCCAGACCTAAAAAATATCAGTTTTTGTCTTATTTGTGCTAGTTAATATATAGAGTATAAAAATGTGTGGATGTCATATCATTGGCTATATAATATTAATATTGCTTCACTGTATCATATCATGTTAATGACAATATTCTCCTCTTTCACATGTTAAAAAAATTGAGTTCACATGTTAAAAAAATTGAGTTGGGGATACTGAGCTCCTTTGGGATGCTAGTAATGCTATGCACTGAATTTGGGTGTTGATTATGAGTGTGATACAACAACAAAAACTCATTTATCTGTAGATTATGTGCATTTCTTAGTATATATACTGTCTTTAAATATTTTCAACATGTTCCATAGCAGAAAATGTTTTTTAAAATGTTCAAGAAGAGATAACAAATCCTCCACACACAGATAACTATTACAGATGTATCTATGCCCAGTCTGTTGTGAAAGAACCCACTCTCCATTATACCTGATCATGGCAATCTCAACATGAAAACATGTACATGTGGACTTGCAATAAAAATACCTGAGGATGCCAGCAGGTGTTCAATGCATGTCCTGTTCTGGGAGATGTTTACCTGCCATGGAAGAATCCTAGGTTGAGCTGCATCTGCTGGAGATCCCTTTTCTATTTGCTCTGAAAGCATCTTATGGAGGGCATGGGCCACTGCATACACAGCATTGTAGATGAAATAGCTGGAGTCAGATATGGTCAGCATGTCAATGTGTCCCGGGAAAAACTCAAAAGAAGCATTTGGTGGGCAGACTCCAATTATTCCACAAAGTGACCCAGGAGGTATGCAGTGAAAAGCATGAAGCCATAGTTGACTGAGGAAGAAATCTTCTGGGTAGTGGGAAGGGTCAACTGTCCTGACAAAATGTTTGAGGCCAGGGATTTCTTCTTTGTAATGTGAAAATGAGAAGCCTCCATGGAAAGAGTGCAGCATCTGTTGTGTCTCGAGCAGAACAATCTCCCACTTTGCAGCCATGATCCACACCTTCCCCAGGGTTAAATAGTATTTGCTTAGAATTTCCATGGTGTAGAGACTCCTCACATCACCATATAGAATATGCACATTTGCTGATGAAATTCGGATCTCCGCTAGGAAAGATATTTCAGTTTTTTTATACCTTTTCTTAGTGTCAGGGAGCTTTATTGCATAGGCCAAGCAGACATCTTTCTTTACCATCTCAGCTAAAATATCTTGAAGGAACTGCTCTCCTTTCAGATCATTAGATACAAAGATCGCCACCCAAATCCAGCCAAAATGGAGCAGCAATGAGAGCATTCCACAGATCAGAGAGTTGTCACTAGTGGCCATCTGATAGAGCGATGGAAACTTGTCTCTCTCACTTAGCATGGGATCATAGGGGCCATAAGTGATCTGAATAGAAAGAAAACCATTATGATCTAACTTTTGCAGGTAAAGAAGGCCAATTTCTACCATCTGGGCTTAGAGAAATCCATGCTTCAATGCCTATTGCTTTCAGGAGGAGAAATGCATATCCTCATTTATAGCATGAAAGAATATGTATAAGATACCTATGTATCTTCCTATTCATCCAAAGGAAGAAGAGAGCAAGGATTTTGGACAAGGACATTGGACTTTCTCACTTCTCACCACATGCCACATGTGGGGAGCAGCCCACACTGCAACTGGTGTTAAATGTTACCTCTGAGACAAACAACCCCTTACTCTGTTAATCACTTCATAGTTTGAATTTCATTTGTTTTCACAGCATAACCTAAATTGCCTTGAATAATTCATTCACCTACCATCTCTGAGTTTTGGTAAAGTTGCTTTTCACACCAGAATCTTCCTAAGCTATTCCAGTCTAGCTTGAAGTTATTTTGCACAGATTGCTACCTGTTTGAAGTGGTGTCCTTTAAGAATGCTGGAAATGCAGACCCTTGGAGGCAGCTGATCAAATTATGTACTTGGTTCCTGAAACCATTTTTGAGATTTTAATTTAGTGCTGGTCCCTCATTCTCAACACAGACAGCACCAGCACCATAATGGGTATTTGGTGACTAAACTAGTGAATGTGTGTACACTGTCTGCCTCTCTTTGTTTCTCAGTCTATCAAACACACTTTAAGATTAAATCACTGTGTTGACATGGAAAGTGACCTGGGAGCCCTGTGAAAGAATCTGCTGAATGTGATGAAGTCAGGATTGGGATGAAGTCAGGATTGGGATAGGGAGAGGGTGAATCTCACCTAAATGCAACTCAGCACCAAACACTCTTTGATGAACTTTGGGACTGTCATGGTCCTCTGTGTGCTCCAAATGAAAGCACAGGCTAGTGATTTATATACACATGTCTAACATGGAGTCATCCTAGGACATGTCTGTGCTGTGGGTATTTCCTGTGAATAGTCAACAATCAACATTCCCAGCAGGTGGGGATGGATACATTGGCCCAAGCCGGATCTGGGGGGAGGTTCTCAGCTTCCACTGCTCCTTCCCTTTCTCACAGACAAAAGAGATCTCCAGAATCTCTTTCAACTAACAGTGTATATGTCATGTGGCTTCCAATGACCCTTGCTTCAGGTATGGCAGATCTGGTGGCAGATGGAAATATTTCTCACCAGTATTCACAAACCATTTACCTGTGGGGTTTTGTACAGCTCCAACATCGTTCCAATTTCAGCCAAAAATGCTGATGTGGTTCCAGCAATGATGGCAACAGTCTTGCCTTGTGTCTGGCAGGTGTAGTTAGGGATGAGATAATGCTTTCCAGTCAGCCAGTGCAGAGTGCTCCTCAGGGTGAACTGGCCACTGGTAACAGAATTGTAGAGCTGGAAACCCAGGGTCAGATTGGGGAGGAGCTGGGGGTCCTTATTGATCTCCTGGATGGCAAAGCGGAAGGCCAGCACGTATTGGTAGTTCTTCCACAGCCACCTAAAGAGTGGAGCAGGGTCAGAGAGAAGGGAGAGACCATAGAATTCAGATCAACAACACAGCCATGTCCTGAAGCAGCAATGGCCAGACTCAGGCTGCCACTCTGGGGTGCCTCAGCTCTGGCACGTGGAAGAGGTCTGAGTGAAGTCTCAAGGGTTCTAGAAGATCATGGAATGGCCATTGGACTCCTCTGAAGCAAACTTTGTCCATGATCACATTCACCTTCCCGAACCCTTCAGGAAAGCCTTGATGTGTCCCAACATGGGATTATACTTCTACTTAGGGATGGAAAGCAAGAGACAAGCATCTCTCTTTTCAGTAACTTCTAAAATAGTTGAACACCATCTGGCTTGTCAGTTACCCAAGTGTTTTTCAACATCTCTAATCTATTCACCAAAGCCATTTTTGTGAACCCTTTCTGTAATTTTCCACTGACTATACCAACACTCACA
The DNA here is from genome assembly GCF_964237555.1 of Oryctolagus cuniculus. NCBI lineage: Eukaryota > Metazoa > Chordata > Mammalia > Lagomorpha > Leporidae > Oryctolagus > Oryctolagus cuniculus. The sequence continues at coordinate 7,253,448 of NW_027208201.1, read as the reverse complement.
GAAGCCTTTTCATTCAAATATATGTTCCTTGAAAATGAGCATTTTATTAAGAAGGTCAAATTGGTAGAATATTTACAAGGTTCACTTTATTTTTATTCACTGTTTTCCTCATTCACTGAAATCTCTTTTAACATTTCACATTTTATTCTTTAACATTCTCTGCATGTTTCTATAAAGCTTAAGCAAAATTATGAGTTCTTGGGATTTAGTAATGGCTCTCAAATATTAGCTGTCCTAGAGTGTTATGAATGTTTTCTTTTCACACAATGGATACCTTTGCTCCTCTTCTTGGAAATTTTTTTCCTTATTTTTACAATTCATCCATAATTTGAATGTCAAGAAATACATACTTGTCAATAGTTTATGTGGAATTTCATAAATTTATGCAATTGTCTGTTGTTTAGGTGCATTGATTCATGTGTTTGAATGTTGAGCTTTATAGATTGTCATTTCAGTATGTTAAATTCATGAAATATGTTTATGCAATTTATAAAATGCAATGTTTGATTTAAGGTTAATACATTTATTAACAAGATTCATACAATTTTGTATCATTATTACATACAGAATTTGAAACTTTTTTTTTTACCTAAAATAGTCAAATTTTGTTCTATTCAATGAATGGTTGATTCAAAAAGTTTTTTTTATTTCATAAACAGGGCTTACTTGTTATACACTAAGTAGACACATCAAAAAATATGACACTGAAGACTGTTCCATACTTACTTTTACTTATTTGAATGGAAGTTAGGAGCATTAAATTGAAATGTTTCTTGCTGATATCAATAGAGTGAATACAAAATGTCCATTTCTCACTCTGCAGTAGTGGAGAGCAAGCAGAAAATGGAAAGGGAAGGTTGTGAAAAGCAAAAGAACAGAAGGAACTCCAGCCCTCTCTTATCTGCATTCCTGCAACTTCTATATATTTATTCTTTAGAATTCTCAAGCACAATTAAACATTCACAGATACAAGCACAAGTACAATCTGACAGTCCGAAGCACAGTTGACACATAACTCAATGTTGGACTTACCAATTAACTGCCATCTTATCCACTGGCCTGGATAAAAAAGATAACTGGATCATGTCTGATTCTGGTTCCAGGAAGTAAAGGGGGAAAAACCCACCCAGTACCAGGTCTCCATCTCTGTAGACACTTGGTCTCATGGAATTATCACAGTTCCCGGGAGGTATGTCCTGTGAACTGTATAAAGGATTCAGGAGTAGGTTGACAAAAATCACTGAAAAGAGCATGTCAAGTGAACCCACCGTAAAGTTAAAGGCCCAAATCTCTGTTGATATTAGGAGAAAATGGTCTGGATTATGTCTTCTATCTCAGTTCTCTGAGGAACTGCAGGGAGAATAGAGCTCTGTGTAGGGCAAAGCTGATCCCAGTATAGCTATATGCACTAAACCTGTAGACAGTGTGTGCTAGTCTATTGAGTCACACAGGGACACAGCCAAAATCACAAGGAAGACATTTCAAAGGGAGTCACAGGGCTGAGGCCTTGCCTTAATGTCCCTGTGATCAGATCAGCTCTGGTTTCTATATATTTACTTTGTTTCATTTCTGTCCCAATCAGGAACTCATAGCATCACCCCACCCTGAGGCTATGCACCTGCTACTCTCCATTAAGGAGAAAAACTGCTTTGGAAAAACATGCTTTGGACTCTCATTCCTCCCTAGGGCATTGCTGGGACAGAGCTGTGTAAACTTTCATGCACACGGGCCAAGAGTTGTTAGGTCAGTCTAGTATTTTCATGGTTTTGGCAATTGTAGAAATAATTAGTGTTGGAATAAAAAAATACTCAGTTTCATCATGTCAAATAATTCTTTATGAAGAAGGTGAAGGGTCACATTCACCACTTATGACCCTATATGTACCTCAGGAATGCTCTTCATGGCTGTGCCTAATATCTCTCCCAGGCCTGTAGTACTTTAATGGAGAACAGTCTTCATGAATTGCAAATAAGTATATGGAGACAAGGGCAGTAGTTCATTCCTGCATTTACACTTATATATAATCTTATGTAATCTAATTGTGTTCAATATGCTTCAAAATACAGTAAAGTTTTGCACCATATAATTAAGCCCTTCAGAATGTATATAGGAATATATACAGCACCTGTGTTTTGCGTGTGTGTGTGTGTGTGTGTGTCTGCGTGCTTCTTTTATCTTAAATTGCTTCTAACCCATGTGTTAGCTTTGTTCCTAATTTTCTCTCAGCTGCTGATAGAAAGTTGTGCATTTGCTGATGACATGTGTGAGGAACATTGTATTGTATGCATACATGTGAAATGAGAATTGAATGCATATTTAAAATTTCATACTTCATCTCCTCTCACCTCACCCTCTTTCTAATTCTTCTCTTGGAACGACACCTCCTTGAATGCAGGAGGCCATTCTATCATCTCTGCATTTTGATGACCAAGCCTTGGTCATGTACACTCTTGCAGGAAAACTCTCCAATTTTAGCCAACAACCCAAGACCCAGAGGAAAATACACACACTCTGGATATCATGAGATGCCATACAGTGCTGTGATCATAGGAGGATTCTTCATCCCCAGTAATGTTTGCAAATGGGCTTTTCCTTGGAAGTTGTTGAAGCTGAAGGACAGGCATAATTGGAAAGAGAGAGAGCCATCAGATGAGAAGTGGGAGGTGGATGTGTACTCAGCAGTCCTCATTTTTCCTCAATCTCCCTATCCTCAATGTTTCTTTTTGGTTGAAATTAGTTTTTTGTTGTTTGATTTTTGTGGCCACCATGTCATAGGTTCAAATGATGAGAAGTGTCTTTCCATGAACCCTCCTAATGAAATGGGAATTTTCTTAACACAATCAAGAGAGGTGTATGATGTATTTCATGGGTGGCTAGGGTATGGGCTCTTTGCAACTCATCCCAAAGATTTGGTTCTATCTTTATGAAAACTATATCTAGTTCTTCAATAACATATGCAAACATGGGTTTACAGGTCCCTATGATTTTTGTGTAGGTCACACATATAGTGGTAGGTTTATTTTAAAATTCTATGTAAGTACAGTAAATGAAATTCTAGCTCAATTTTGGTTCAACAAATACAAATCTATCCATAGACTTTTCAGAAGTAAAAAAAATAAATTAGATGGTGTAATAAGCTCTGAGTTTTTTACATATGGATGTTTGCCTTTTTCCTAGACTTTAATCTCTTCAACTAATTTAATCTGTATGTCCCATGAGTTACTAAATCTATTCTACATATAAGTGATGGATTCAGATAATGTAGAATAAAATCCAGACAAATCCATGTTGCTGTGGATTCATTCTGAGAGGAGTGCAGTGGGGGCAAGAGGCACAGAGTCACCACACAGACACCAGGTGTTGGGTGAAAACAGGCCAGAGGTGAGCAGCCTGCAGACTCATTTATTTCAGTTGTTACAGCAGCTTATATAGCCAAGGCAGCCAATCTGGTCAAGAGGTAGTTTATGCCCTAACCAATCTCAGCCTGTTGCCAGACATGCTCCATTGCCAGGTGGGTTCTGAAGCCATTCCTGAGTAACTGACACTCACTTGCCAGTGGCCATCTTGACATGGCCTTCTTATTCCACCACATTTCCCCCTTTTTGTTTATTTTTGAGCAATGGGAGACATGATCCTTGAAACTACCATTGTTGACCCTTTCCATGTGGTCTCCCTAGGTGGCTGTGCCTCTCTTAGGTTGTCCCCAGGGGATCTTACCCATCATTGACTAACCAGCCCTCAAAATGGGAGACCACAGGAGTGCTTGCTCAGATGGGGGTAGGAATGAGGAACAATGGTAATCAGGAATGGCATGACCACACACAGGCTGTGGGCCATTTGAGTGTCTGACCTGAGCTAAGTGGGGTATAAAGCAGCAGCAGATGTGGCTGTGGGCAGGGTAGGATGATAGGGCATCAGCTTTACAATCAGTGCCAGGTGCATCTGCTAACAAGGCAGATTCTCAATTGCTCAGCTGGTTCTGGTTGACTATCAGTTGCAGCCTTGATGTTTCTGCTGGTACCCAAAAAGGCTGTCTCTCATTCTCTGGAAAGACACAAGCATATCCTCAGCCCTTTGTTAGCAGAGGGTGTTGTCCCTTCCATTCTCCAGTCAGTGAGTCTTTCCACCTAACCACAGGGGCTGGGGGCTGGGATGGAGAGAATCCCCAGTGTTTATAAGCTGGGATGACCCTTTGGGAATCAAAGTAATCAAAAGTAAGAAAATTGGGCATGTTATGAGGGCTAGTGGAGGGCTCTATGTGTCCCTTTTCCAATTGTTCCTGTACCAATTCTCTAAGGATGCCAAATTTGGATTGTGATATTGGCTACTGCTCTACCTAGATGTTTCCTGTTTTTTCTCATTCAATGGGGATTGGGCCTGGCTTTTGTATGAGGTGAGAAGTGTGTTCTATGGGGGTGAATCTTACTTGTAGGCTCTTCATCAAAGCTGTTGACTCATGGAGATTTGTGATCCACAGTAAGAACCACTTGCATTTGTGAGAGAACATCTCTCCCCCATAAGGTCATGGAAACCTCAGCAATTAGTGGAAAGATGGTTCCTGTATCTCCACAGTCATCTCACCAAGTTACAGGCGTGATGACCTGATCAGCCAATTTTAATCCTCCAATGCCTTGGAGGTTGGGCCAAGGGAATTTTCTTCCAATGGTGCATTTTCCTTGCATTCCTAGCTTTTAAGACAGTGGAATCCACCCCTATATCAATTAAACCCAAAAAGGCAATATCATCAAAGTATAGGGTCAATTTTTGCCTCAGATTGAAGATGGGCATCGACCAGTTAATGGTGGTGGAACTCCCATTTACTTGCTGGGCCGAAGGTTGCCCCACTGGGAGTTTAAAGGCTTGGTCTTGCAATATCTTTCCCAGTGAAAGCCTTTTTAAAATCTGGAACACAGTGTTTTGGGCTTGCCCTGTCAGTAGTTGGGCAGTTTTGCTGTAGGTGTCCTGTTTCCTGACATCCCCAACAAATTGGAGGATAATTAGACTTCCTTGTGTTTAGTATGTTAATGGATGCAGTTAGGGATTATACGGTGTATCAACAGGGTTTACCTCCTTTTTAGCTACTATCCAATGAAGAAAGGCTTTCATTACAGACAGGGGCAATTGCAACATTTGCCTCTTTGGTAGCACCTCCCCAAGCTAATTGTTTGACCAAGTTGTCTTGATCAGGACCAAGTGGCAATCTTTTCTGTACTGTCTCCAAGACTCTGGTGAGGAAATCAGGGAACAATTTGCCTGGGCCTTGAACTAGGTTTCTAAAGAGCTGACTATAATTAGGAAGATTTATAGTTTATGGCTCTAAGTGCCAAATCTCTAACCTGATCAAAATAGGCACCTACTCCAATGCGGGCCTGTTCACGAGGATATATGTAGGTGCCATGTCCTGTCAGCATATCAGAGGTTACTGCAATTCCATAGGCAGCATTATTCCTTGCCACAGTTACAGCCTCTTCCTTTCCACTGTAAGGACTATGGTCTTGACAAACATGCTTTGAGCAGTGTAACCCAGTCAAAATGAGTTTGAATGTTCATTGCCCATTGTGTGAGCATCTGTTCAAAAGAGGGAGAGTTGGGACCTGACTCTTGAGAAGGCTTCTTTAGCATAGTAAGGTCATTTACTGGCATTCGAATCCAGGCCCTGAATTCTGTGTCTGTTCCTAAATTAACATCAAACATGCAGGTGGGATGGATTCTAGCAGCTGCCCTGAGAGCCTGGGGTGCCTGGGGACTGCCACAAATGTGGGGATACTCACTGGGTACAGATGGGATGACTTCACATGGGTTATTGCTTTGAGGTCATCTAAGTTCATCCCATGGGTATTTAGGGAGTGGCTGACTAGGCATTGCTGTGTTGTCTGCTGTCATGTCATTTTCACTGTCAGAGTTCTCTCCCCAAGTCATCAATTGTTGCCTGTGAGGCAGAGGCCTGGAGTGACAGGCTCTTATAATTCACAGATTCATTATGTTTGGTAATCTGTGTGGGTTTCTGACAGGGGGTACCATTCCCATGTTTGAGCACTTAAGAGTGGCATGCCATGCCAACTCTAGACAAAGGAAAGAAACCCACAGCACTGCTGCCAAAACAAAACAATTCCTAGCACCTCAGTGGCTGATGGCATTATGCAGGGGGTTCCCTACATTAGACAAACAGTGATGTATCAGATCATATGTATGTCCTGTGCTTAGTGGGGGACTTCTTTGACTCATTAGGTCAAGACCATCTGCTCAAATGGTGTCTCCAAAGTGTCACCTCTCTTGAGTGAGGGAAGAAGACTTGGTTCCGAATTCGGGGATGAGCAATCCCTTATATGAATTTGCTAGATGGATTCACTGCTGAATTGTACCAGATATTTAAAGAGGAAATAATTCCATTTTTTCCCAAACTTCAAAACAATTGAAAGAGAGGGAATCCTCCCAAATTCTTTATATGAAGCCAAAATCACCTTAATCCCTAAGGCGGAAAAAGATGCAGCATTGAAAGAATATTACAGACCAATATCCCTGATGAACATAGACACAAAAATCCTCAATAAAATTCTGGCCAATAGAATGCAACAACACATCAGAAAGATCATCCACGCAGACCAAGTGGGATTTATCCCTGGTATGCAGGGATGGTTCAACATTCGCAAATCAACCAATGTGATTCACCACATTAACAACCTGCAGAAGAAAAACCATATGATTATCTCAATAGATGCAGAGAAAGCATTTAATAAAATACAACACCCTTTCATGATGAAAACTCTAAGAAAACTGGGTATAGAACATTCCTCAATATAATCAAAGCAATTTATGAAAAACCCATGGCCGGCATCCTATTGAATGGGAAAAAGTTGGAAGCATTTCCAGTGAGATCTGGTACCAGACAGGGATGCCCACTCTCACCACTGCTATTCAATATACTTCTGGAAGTTTTAGCCAGAGCCATTAGGCAAGAAAAAGAAATTAAAGGGATATAAATTAGGAGGGAAGAAGTCAAACTATCCCTCTTTGCAGATGATATGATTCTTTACTTAGGGGATCCAAAGAACTCTACTAAGAGACTATTGGAACTCATAGAAGAGTTTGGCAAATTAGCAGGATATAAATCAATGCACAAAAATCAACAGTCTTTGTATACACAGGAATTGCCACAACTGGGAAAGAACTTCTAAGATCAACCCAGTTCACAATAGCCACAAAAACAATCAAATACCTTGGAATAAACTTAACCAAGGATGTCAAAGATCTCTATGATGAGAATTGCAAAACCCTAAGAAAGAAATACAAGAAGATACCAAAAAATGGAAAAATCTCCCATGCTCATGGATTGGAAGAATCAATATCATCAAAATGTCCATTCTCCCAAAAGCAATTTATAGATGCAATGCAATACCAATCAAAATACCAAATACATTCTTCTCAGATCTGGAAAAACTGGTGCTGAAATTCATATGGAGACACAGGAGACCTAGAATACCTAAAGCAATCTTGTACAACAAAAACAAATCCAGAGGCATCACAATACCAGATTTCAGGACATACTACAGGGCATTTGTAATCAAAACAGCATGGTACTGGTATAGCAACAGATGGATAGACCAATGGAACAGAATAGAAACACCAGAAATCAATCCAAGCATCTATAGTCAACTTATATTTGATCAAGGAGCTAAACCAATTCCTGGAGCAAGGACAGTCTATTCAATAAATGGTGCTGGGAAAACTGGATTTCCATGTGCAGAAGCATGAAGCAAGACCCCTATCTTACACCTTACACAAAAATCTAATCAACATGGATTAAAGATATAAATCAACAACCCGACATCTTCAAATTATTACAGAACATTGGAGAAAACCTCCAAGATATGGGCACAGTCAAAGATTTCTTAGAATAGACCCCAGAAGCACAGCTAGTCAAAGCCAGAATTGACAATTGGGATAACATCAAATTGAGAGTTTCTGTACTGCAAAAGAAACAGTCAGGAAAGTGAAGAGGCAAATGACAGAATGGAAAAAATATTTGCGAATTATGCAACCGACAAAGTATTAATAACCAGAATCTTCAAAGAGATCAAAAAATCCACAACAAAACAAACAACCCACTTACGGGATGGGCCAAGGACCTCAATAGACATTTTTCAAAAGAGGAAATCCAAACGGCCAACAGACACATGAAAATATGTTCAGGATCACTAGCAATCAGGGAAATGCAAATCAAAACCACAATGAGGTTTCACCTCACCCTGGTTAGAATGGCTCACATACAGAAATCAACTAACAACAGATGCTGGCAAGGATGTGGGGAAAAAGGCACATTAACCCACTGCTGATGGGAATGCAAACTGGTAAACCCACTATAGAAGTCAGTTTGGAGATTCCTCAGAAACCTGAATATAGCTCTACCACATGACCCATCCATCCCACTCCTTGGAATTTACCCAAAGGAAATAAAACTGGCAAATAAAAGGGGTGTCTGAACCTCAGTGTTTATTGCAGCACAATTCCCAATAACTAAGACATGGAATCAACCTAAATGCTCATCAACAGAAGACTGGATAAAGAAATTATGGAATTTGTACTCTATAGAATACTATACAGCATTGAAAAAAATGAAATCCGGTTATTTGCAACAAAATGGAGGAATCTGAAAAACATCATGCTGAATGAAATAATCCAGTCCCAAAGGGATAAATACTATATATTCTCTCTGATCTGTGACAACTAATTGAGCACCTAAAAGGAAAAATGTAGAAGTGAAACAGACACTATGAGAAACAATTACTTGATCAGCCCTTGTCCTGACTGTCAAGGAACAACTTACTATTCTACTCCTTTTAGTATTTTTTATTCTACTTAATACCATTGATTGAACTCTTTAATTAACACACAATTATTCTTAGGTATTTAAATTTAACTGAAAATTGATCCATGTTAAATATAAGACTGGGAATAAGAGAGGGAGTAGATGTATATTTCGCACATGCTCACTTGGACTTACCCCTAATGGTGGAGCTAGAAATGTACTAGGGAATTCCAATTCAATCCCATCAAGGTGGCATGTACCAATGTCATCTTAATATTCAAAGTGATCAGTTCATAATTGATCACCTTGATAGGGTTAAGTGTCAAAGGGATCACATAAACAAGTCCAGTGTCTGCTAATAACTGATAGATTAAAAGGGAGAGAGTGATCCAACATGGGAAGTGGGATACACAGCAGACTCATAAAATGGCAGAGTCCTAAATAATACTCTGGCTTCAGACTCAGCCTTTATGGCATTCAGATCAGGCTAAAAAGCCCATGAGAGTTTCTCAGGCATAGAAAGTCAAGACACTGTGGCAAAAAATGACCTAAATAAAAGATCTGTATGAGTGAGATCTCAGCAAAAAGAATGGACCATCAAAGAAGGAGGTACCTTTCTCTGGTGAGAGGAGAGAACTTCCACTTTGACTATGAAGTGGGTCTACTTTAAGAACCCTGGAAATGCGAATACAGACCCTGGTAGGTAGCTTGATTTGATTATGTAATTGGTTCCTGGCACATTCTTGGGAGATTTGAATTGAGTGCTAGACTCCTATGCTTCACCACATCCAATCAGGTGCAGCAGTATGGTGGGTATTTTGTGACTATACCAGTGAAGGGGTTTGAATTCTCTGCCCCTCTTGTTACTTATTCTGACAAATGCACACTAAGATTTAAATCTCTTAGTTTCACAGGGAAAGTGAACAGGAAGCCCACAGCCTACAGAATGCATGTCACAGTCTGGTGATCCAGACCAGGACACAGCTCGAAGCCAAAGGGAGAGATTTCTAAGTCAGTCACAGTGCTGAGACCTCGCCTATGTGTCTCTGTGGTCAGAGCAGGTCAGAACTCTGTGTCCTTTTATTGCTATATCCCTCTCCATCCCAGGAAGTCAGGGAAACCCCCAGCCCTGATGCTCTGCCCTGATGCTCTGCACTGTGACTGGGAAATAAATTGTAAAGGATGTGTGGAGGTTAACATCTGTGCATTGTCTCTCCTGATGCCAGGATTTGAATTGTCCTTGCGTATGGTTCTGACTTTTCTTCACTAGGATGTGTGAAGGGCTGACTGTACCCGAGGTCCAAGGGTTCTATTCCTCTCCTATTGAGCTTACCTGAGTATTGGAGCCTCCTGCCTGCCAATATCCTAAGTTATGATTGTCAACGGGCTTTCTCTGGGTCAACAGTTTCTGAGCACAGGACCCTTTATTGGAAAAGGGCTTGCACTGAGAGATTTGGAGAGGATTTGCTTTTTAAAGACCTGGATATATGACAAGACGGCCTTTGGGGGACCACATGACAGGATAAGTGGGTGAAGTGGGAGGCAACTCTGGAAGACAGCACGGCATTATGAGCATGGTGTGGTCAGAACAAGACTTGCCCTGACCATCTCATGGTGTGCAGGAAGGATATCTACTCTCATCCCTGTCCTTGAGAAAAGGTAAACACTGATTTAGATGTTATCGAGAGCATACTCATGCCTGGGCACACAGGGAAGCCAGTCTCAACAGAGGTGAGCCTTCTCACAGTGAGCTGGGTACACACAGGATACAGGCAGTCAAGTAGGCTGCAAGTCCTGGCCATGGCCATCCATATCCCTGAGCCGCATCTCTATTTAAAATATATGTTCGTTTTACTTTAGACGTTATGTAGAGAATTCTAAAAGTATGCTTCCCTCTGTTTCTATAAATTGACATCTAAAAATGATTTAGATAAGCAGGTTATCTTAATAGACTTTAATCAATTAAGAACAATGGAAGTTTTATTCAATTGTTTTAGTATTTGTGTAACTGTAAAAGATTCTGGGATGAGTGTACTCATTAGCAAAGCAATTAAACCACTAGAGAATATTATCATTGTTCAATATTATTAATGACTAATTTTAGAAAATATTTTTAAAAAGCAATATAAAATGGTTTATGAAATAGACACTTAAGATAACAGTCATTAAAAAGCAATCCATTAAGTAATGTCATGTAAAATTCATATCACATAAAATACTACTATACTGGTTAAATATTATAACTTATATTTGACTAGAAATTTAACACATTTTGCATATTTGAATAGCAGAGAGTTTTGTTTATTCAGTATCCTCATTATTTCCATCATATCCACATGGGTCTTCGCAGATCAGAAGTCCCCACCCTGAGGGGAACAGAGGGATTCGGGCAGCCCCAGTGTTGGGCGTTGAATGTGGGGGACTGGGATGTGCTCAGGGCTGCAGGGCTGCAATGAGTTAGGGGCTTTGTGTAACAGGTCTCGCCGGTCCCAGCTGACTGAGTCCCATTCTCCTGCAGGCCACACGGGACACAAGGCAACCTCCCCAAACGGCAGAGACTGCAGCAAAGTCCCAGGCCAGGTAAGGCATTTTCTATGCTCTCACCTGACTGCCCCCACTAGGAAAGGCTCCCCCTTCCAAGGCTGACTGGAACGGGGGAGGGACTTTCTCTAGGATGCCCAGGCCTGCAGCCACCTCCGCGCTGGGAGCAACTATGCCCCTCCACTGGGACTCCTGCGGGACAGCTGCCTCCCCTCAACACACTCCGTGTTCCCCTAGATGCAGAGGCTGCCCAGGAATGGCAGCCGTGTCCATGCCATGCTGTAGCGGTGCCCCGTGGAAGCTCGAGGGTAAGTTTTGGGGTCCACGTGACTTGTTGGGATCCAAGGTGTAGGGAAAGTCCATTGGTTGAGCTTGCTGAGGGTGTCAGGACGGTGAGGTTTCTGGGTGGCCATGCAGGGATGGATTGCACACCCATAACCCAGAAGAAGCAAGCAGAGCTCTCAGGCCACACCCATCTCAAGCCTCCAAGGCTCCTCCAACAGCAGGCAGTCCACTTAACACAGACATAGTATATAAAAAAAAATACCTCACAGTGAGGGAAAAAGAATTATCCATGCCAAGCAATAAACACAGAAATCGAGGGAACAAGATCAACAATGACACTATGACGCCTCCAAATAAACAAAACACCCCAAGCCAAGATTATGAAGATGATGAGATAGAAGATATGCAAGAAGCAGATCTCAAAAAATTTATGATAAGAACATTTAGAAGTTTTCAAAAACAAATCCTTGAACTAAGAAATCCTTATTGGACAGGATTGAAAATCTCTCTCATGAAAATGAAATATTAAGGAGGAATCAAAATGAAATGAAACAACTAGTACAACAGGAAACTGTGATAGTGATGAGAAATCAAAATGAAATGAAGAGCTCAATAGATCAAATGACAAACACAATAGAGAGCCTTAAAAACAGAATGGGTGAAGCAGAAGAGAGAATATCGGACTTAGAAGACAGAAAACAGGAAAGGATACAGTCAACCCACAGAAAAGAAGAGGAAATTAGAAATCTAAAAAATATTGTAGGCAATCTACAGGATACTATTAAAAAAGCCAACATTCGGGTTCTAGGAGTTCCTGAAGGCATGGAGAGAGAGAAAGGATTAGAAGGCCTTTTTAGTGAGATATTAGCAGAAAATTTCCCAGGTTTGGAGAAGGACAGAGACATCCTAATACAGGAAGCTCATAGAACCCCTAGTAAACATGACCAAAAGAGATCCTCACCACGACACGTTGTAATTAAACTCTCCACAGTGAAACATAAAGAAAAGATCCTAAATTGTGCAAGAGAGAAACGTCAGATTACTCTCAGAGGATCTCCAATTAGACTCACAGCAGACTTCTCATCAGAAACACTACAGGCTAGGAGGGAATGGTGAGACAGAGCCCAGGTGCTAAGAGAGAAAAACTGCCAGCCCAGAATATTATATCCTGCTAAGCTCTCATTTGTGAATGAAGGTGAAATAAAGACCTTTCATAGCAAGCAGAAATTGAAAGACGTTGTGGCCACTCGTCCGGCCCTGCAAAAGATACTTAAAGATATGCTACACTCAGAAACACAGAAACACGGCCATCAATATGAAAGAAGGTAAAGGAAGAACACCTACCAGTAAAAGAGCATGGGAAGCTCAAAGCATATATTAGAACTTATCTTTGCGAAATGGCAGGGCAAAGTCACTATGTATCAATAGTCACATTAAACGTGAATGGACGTAACTCTTCAGTTAAAAGACACCGATTGGCTGACTGGCTTAAGGAACAATACCCAACTATTTGTTGCCTACAAGAAACACATCTCTCTAACAAAGATACATGCAGACTGAAAGTGAAAGGTTGGAAAAAGATATTCCATGCCAACAAAAACCAGAAAAAAGCAGGTGTAGCCATATTAATATCAGACAAAATAAACTTTAATACAAAAACTGTTAAGAGAGACAAAGAGGGGCACTATATAATGATGAAGGGTTCAATTCAACAGGAAGATGTAACTATTATCAATGTATATGCACCTAATTACAGGGCACCGGTTTATTTAAAATATATGTTAAGGGACTTAAAAGGAAACTTAGATTCCAATACAATAGTACTAGGGGACTTCAATACTCCACTCTCAGAAATAGACAAATCATCCGGACAGAAGATCAACAAGGAAACAGAGATTTAATCGACACTATTGCCCAAATGGATCTAACAGATATCTACAGAACTTTCAATCCTACATCTACAGACTTCACATTCTTCTCAGCAGTACATGGAACCTTCTCTAGGATTGGACACATACTAGGCCATAAAGCAATTCTCAGCAAAGTTAAAAGAATTAGAATCATACCATGCAGCTTCTCAGACTACAGCAGAATGAAGCTGGAAATTAGCAACTCAGGAAACCCTAGAAAGTATGCAAACACATGGAGACTGAACAACATGCACCTGAATGAACACTGGGTCATTCAAGAAATCAAAAGAGAAATCAAAAACTTTCTGGAAGTAAATGAGAATAACAACACAACATATCAAAACTTATGGGATACAGCAAAAGCAGTATTGAGAGGCAAATTTATAGCAATAGGTGCCTATATCAAGAAATTGGAAAGGTACCAAATAAATGAGCTTTCAGCGCATCTCAAGGAGCTAGAAAAAAGCAGCAAACCAAACCCAAATCTAGTAGGAGAAGGGAAATAATTAAAACAAGTGAAGAAATTAACAGGATTGAATCCAAAAAAAAAAAAAAAACTAGAAAAAATCAGCCAAGCGAGAAGCTGGTTTTTTGAAAAAATAAACAAAATTGACACCCCATTGGCCCAACTAACAAAAAAAAAGAAGAGAAAAGACCCAAATCAATAAAATCATTGATGAAATGAAACGTAACAACAGACACCACAGAAATAAAAAGAATCATCAGAAATTACTACAAGGACATGTATGCCAGCAAACAGGAAAACCTATCAGAAATGGATAGATTCCAGGACACATGCAACCTACCTAAATAGAACCAGGAAAACATCGAAAACCTAAACAGACCCATAACTGAGACAGAAATTGAAACAGTAATAAAGGCCCTCCCAACAAAGAAAAGCCCAGGACCAGATGGATTCACTGCTGAATTCTACCAGCCATTTAAAGAAGAACTGATACCATTTCTTCTGAAACTATTCAGAACAATAAAAAGATGGCATCCTCCCAAATTCTTTCTATGAAGCCAGCATCACCTTAATCCCTAAGCCAGGGAAAGATGAAGCACTGAAAGAAAATTATAGATCAATATCCCTGATGAACATAGACGCAAAAATCCTCAATAAAATTCTGGCCAATAGAATGCAACAACACATCAGAAAGATCATCCACGCAGACCAAGTGGGATTTATCCCTGGTATGCAGGGATGGTTCAACATTCGCAAATCAATCAATATGATTCACCACATTAACAGACTGCAGAAGAAAAACCATATGATTATCTCAATAAATGCAGAGAAAGCATTCGATAATATTCAACACCCTTTCATGATCAAAACTCTAAGCAAATTGGGTATAGAAGGAACATTCCTCAATATAATCAAAGCAATTTATGAAAACCCACAGCCAACATCCTATTGAATGGGGAAAAGTTGGAAGCATTTCCACTGAGATCTGGCACCAGACAGGGATGCCCACTCTCACCACTGCTATTCAATATATTTCTGGAGGTTCTAGCCAGAGCTATTAGGCAAGAAAAAGAAATTAAATGGATACAAATTGGGAAGGAAGAAGTCAAACTATCCCTCTTTGCAGATGATATGATTCTTTACTTAGGGGACCCAAAGAACTTTACTAAGAGACTATTGGAACTCATAGAAGATTTTGGCAAAGTAGCAGGGTATAAAATCAATGCACAAAAATCAACAGCCTTTGTATACACAGACAATGCCATGGCTGAGGAAGAACTTCTAAGATCAATCCCATTCACAATAGCTACAAAAACAATCAAGTACCTTGGAATAAACTTAACCAAATACGTTAAAGACCTCTACGTTGAAAATTACAAAAATTACAAAACCTTAAAGAAAGAAATAGAAGAGGATACCAAGAAATGGAAAAATCTTCCATGCTCATGGATTGGAAGAATCAATATCATCAAAATGTCCATTCTCCCAAAAGCAATTTATAGATTCAATGCAATACCAATCAAGATACCAAAGACCATCTTCTCAGATCTGGAAAAAATGATGCTGAAATTTATATGGAGGTACAGGAGACCTCGAATAGCTAAAGTAATCTTGTACAACAAAAACAAAGCCGGAGGCATCACAATACCAGATTTCAGGACATACTACAGGGCAGTTGTACTCAAAACAGCATGGTACTGGTACAGAAACAGATGGATAGACCAATGGAACAGAATTGAAACACCAGAAATCAACCCAAACATCTACAGCCAACTCATATTTGATCAAGGGTCCAAAACCAATCCCTGGAGTAAGGACAGTCTATACAATAAATGGTGCTGGGAAAATTGGATTTCCATGTGCAGAATCATGAAGCAAGACCCCTACCTTACACCTTACACAAAAATCCACTCAACATGGATTAAAGACTTAAATCTATGACCTGACACCTTCAAATTATTAGAGAGCATTGGAAAAACCCTGCAAGATATAGGTACCAGCAATGACTTCTTAGAAAACACCCCAGAAACACAGGCAGTCAAAGCCAATATTAACATTTGGGATTGCATCAAATTGAGAAGTTTCTGTACTTCAAAAGAAACAGTCAGGAAGGTGAGAGACAACCGCCAGAATGGGAAAATATATTTGCAAACTATGCAACTGATAAAGGGTTGATATCCAGAATCTACAAAGTAATCAAAAAACTCCACAAGATCAAAACAAACAACCCACTTAAGAGATGGGCCAAGGACCTCAATAGACATTTTTCAAAAGAGGAAATCCAAATGGCCAACAGGCACATGAAAAAATGTTCAAGATCACTAGCAATCAGGGAAATGCAAATCAAAACCACAATGAGGTTCCACCTCACCCCAGTTAGAATGGCTCGAATTCAGAAATCTACCAACAATAGAGGCTGGAGAGGATGTGGGGGAAAAGGGACACTAACCCACTGTTGGTGGGAATGCAAACTGGTCAAGCCACTATGGAAGTCAGTCTGGAGATTCCTCAGAAACCTGAATATAACCCTACCATTCAACCCAGCCATCCCACTCCTCCTTGGAATTTACCCAAAGGAAATTAAATTGGCAAACAAAAAAGCTGTCTGCACATTAATGTTTATTGCAGCTCAATTTACAATAGCTAAGACCTGGAACCAACCCAAATGCCCATCAACAGTAGACTGGATAAAGAAATTATGGGACATGTACTCTATAGAATACTATACAGCAGTCAAAAACAACTAAACCCAGTCATTTGCAACAAGATGGAGGAATCTGGAACACATCATGCTGAGTGAATTAAGCCAGTCCCAAAGGGACAAATATCATATGTTCTCCCTGATTGGCGACAACTAACTGAGCACCAAAGGGGAAACTTGTTGAAGTGAAATGGACACTATGAGAAACAGTGACTTGATTAGCTCTTGTCCTGATGGTTGATGTACAATGTAATACTTTATCCATTTTAGTATTTTGTTTTTCTTCTAGTACCATTGGTCGAACTCTGTAATTAACACACAATTATTCTTAGGTGTTTAAATTTTAACTGAATAGTGATCCCTGTTAAGAATTTGGAAAACATTATGTTGAGTGAAATAAGCCAATCCCAAAGGGACAAATACCACTTGTTCTCCTTGATAGGTGACAACTAACTGAGCACCAAAAAGGAAACCTGTTAAAGTGAAATGAACACTATGAGAAACGGTGACTTGATCAGCCCTCACCCTGACTGTGGATGAGCAGCTTAATATTTTATCCCTCCTAGTATTTTTTTTGTTTGTTCTACTTAATACTTTTGGTTGAATACTGTAATCAATACACAATTCTTCTTAAGTGCTGAAACTTAACTGAAAAGTGATCGCTGTTAAATATAAGAGTGGGAATAAGAGAGGGAAGAGATGTGCAATTCGGGACATGCTCAAGCTGACTTACCTCAAACAGTAGAGTTAGAAACATACCAGGGGATTCGAATTCAATCCCATTGAGGTGGCATGTACCAATGCCATCTCACTAGTCCCAGTGATCAATTTCTGTTCACAATTAAACGTTATGATAGGACTAAGAACCAAAGGGATCACATAAACAAGAATAGTGTCTGCAAATACTAGCTGATAGAATCAAAAAGGGAGAGAATGATCCAACATGGGAAGAGAGATACACAGCAGACCCATAGAATGGCAAATATCCTAACAGCACTCTGGCCTCATAATCAGCCCCTAAGGCATGCTGATCTGGCTGAAATGCCCATGAGAGTATTTCAGGTATGTAAAGCCAAGACACTCTGGGGGAAAAAAAAAACCTAAAGGAAAGATCTCTACAAGTGAGATCGCAGTGGAAAGAATGGGTCATCAAAGGTGGTACCTTTCTCTGGAGGGAGGAGAAAACTTCCACTGTTTGTCTAAAAATGATCAGAGTCAGTGAACTCAGGGGGCTTCCATAGCCTTGGCAGCTCATGACAAGAGGCTAGGGTGATTACTGAGGCCATAGACAGGAGTGTCAATTGGTAAAGTCAACAACAGGAGTCACTGTGCACTTATTCCTCATGTAGGATCTCTGTCCTTAGTGTGCTGTACATTGAGATTTAATGCTATAACTAGTACTCAAACAGTATGTTACACTTTATGTTTCTGTGTGGGAGCAAACTGTTGAAATCTTTACTTAATGTATGCTAAACTGATCTTCTGTACATAAAGAGAATCGAAAATATATCTTGATTTGAATGGAAGGGGAGAGGCAGTGTATAAGGGGAGGGTTGCGGGTTGGAGGGACGTTATGGGGGGGAAAACATTGTAATCCATATTCTGTACTTTGGAAATTTATATTCATTAAATAAAAATTAAAAAAATAAAATATCTCATACATTTGTGGGTTAAAATGACCAAAAATATACCTATTGTTTTTAAGGATTTATTTTATTTATTTAAAAGAATTACAGAGAGAGGGAGACACAGACACAAAAGGGTCTACCATCTGCTGGTTCATTCCCCAAATGGCCACCTTGGCCAGAGTTGAGCTAATCCAAAGCCAGGAGCCAGGAGCTGCCTCCAGGTCACTCAATGGGTGCAACGGCAAAAGGAGTTGGGCCATTCTCCACTGCTTTCTTAGGCCATAGCAGAGAGCTGGAGTGAAGTGGAGCAGCTGGGACTTAAACCAGTGCCCAATGGGGTGCGGTGCTGCAGGCCAGGGATTTAACGCACTGCACCACAGTGCCAGCCCCATAATGGATAAATATTTTTGGTGATGTATATACTGGTTAGCAGGTTTGGGTCATTGTGCACCACTCACATGTATGAAAATACTACACATTTGTAGCCAGCATCATGTCACAGCTTGTTAAACAGCCCTTGTGCAATGCCAGCATCACACATTGGAGCAGGGGTTTGGATTCTGAACGCTCCATTTCCCATCCAGCTTCCTGCTAATGCACCTGGGAAAGCAAGAAAAGATGGCCCCAGTGCTTGGACCCTTGCATCCAGGTTGAGGCCCTCTAAGTCCTTTCAATGTAGAGATGGCATCCTGCAGACTTGCTCATTGGCACTGCTAAAATATGCCTTGAAAATTGTGTGTGACAGTGAACACAAGAACCAAAATCCATGAGGGCCAGTGTGGTGGCCCAGCGTACATTGCCACCCACATGGCTGCAGCATTCCAGCTGAGTGTCCTCAGAGCACAGGTTGCTGCACTTCTGATCTAGCTTCCTGCAAACACTCCTGGGAAGGCAGTGGAAGATCGCCCAGGTGCTTGTGTCCCCACCACCTCTGTGGGAGATCCAAATGAAACTCCAGGTTCCTGGCTTCAGTCTGGTCCAGCCTCTAAATTTTGCAGCCATTTAGGAAGTGATTCATGTATGAGAACTCTCCTCTTTCTTTGTCTCTCCTTCTCTCTCTGTGATCTGCATTTCTAAGAAAGAAAAAATAAATACAAAACACATGGAAATGATTATTTGCAGTTTTATTCAGTCCAAGAAATCCAAGGATTGAGCCCCATAATCCAGATCAAACATAATCCAGATCAAAGTCCTTCCTTTTGAATTCTAAATCCAGGGTGTGTTTCACACATGCAGAAGGACTCCACAAGAAACTTCAGTTCATATAACACACCAGGTATGAACACAGGTTTCACAAGAGATACAGGCCCCAGATTAACCTGACAATCCCAAACTGTCCAAATTCACCCTCAATAAATGCAAGATGTGTAAGAACTCATAGTGCTGCTATATTGATTGTCATCACAGTGACCTGGTATTTACAATTGGAATTGGGTATTACAATGGTGTCACCAAAACTCTCATCCCATTGACAGCAGCGGCGGCCATTGGAGGGTGAACCAACGGCAAAGGAAGACCTTTCTCTCTGTCTCTCTCTCTCACTGTCCACTCTGCCTGTCAAAAATAAAAAAAAAAAAGGAAATCATTGACACCGAAAATTCATCACTGCCTCTATTTCTCCAGTGCCTGAGGCAGATGTGAGAGCACACGGCATTTCTCCACAGCCCACCAAACCCAGAAGGTCCCCCTCATCAACAGGGGGTGAGATCAGGAAGGGGGCAATCCTGGAAGGGGCAGATATCCATGGTCTTGCTGTCAGCTTGTCTGCAGTATGTGTGGGGCCTGAGGGCTCCTGGGGGTGGGGGGCATCAGTGTTGGAAGACATGTCTGTGTGCCTAGCAGCCTGGCCTGTGGCAGGCCTTGATGGGAGGGGCTCTGGGCCCTAGGCTGGGAGAGGGAGAGGGAGGCAGAGGTCTGAGGGCAGAGCAGGCCAGGGGTTCCAGGCCATGGAGCCCCAACTGGAACTCAGCTGGCAGAAGATGCCTCTTCGGGTGAGGCCTGGGCATGTGGGAGGAGCCCCGAGGGGCGGCGGCTGTGTAGCAAGGGGTGAGGAAGAGGGTGTTTGGGTGGCCAGAGGAGCGGGCTCCTGGCACTGCATTGGCTGGGCATTTCAAAGATGGCTGTGGGCTGTGGGGAGCACCAGCCACCCTGTCTGCCTGAGGGACACACACAGCGGCTACTTCCTGGGGAACTGCAGACCCGTATTCCATGCTGATCTCCCAGGTGGGGTCAGCACCTGTGAGCAGGAGCCAGCGGGCCTGGGCAGGGAACCAGAGTCCCTCTGCTGCTGTCAGGACATGCTCAGGGACCACCACGACCACCACATGGCCCAGCGTGAGCTGTAGGGCTGTCTGTGGGGCCAGCACCAGGCCCTCAGCTCCCAGGCGAAGCTGCAGCTCTGTTCCCGCTTCCAAGACCACCACGATCATCTGGGCGCTGGCACTCTGTGGGTCCTGGGGAGGAAAAGCCAGCAGTTAGGGCTTGTCGAGGAGAGGCTGTCAGGGCACAGGGCAGGGGACAGCCCAAATTGCAATCCTAGTCCCCAAACCAAATCTGCATGGCCGCACACAAACCTCACCATCTTGAAACCCTCAGCAAGCTCAACCTATGGACATTCCCTGGGTGCTTGAGCCCAAGCAGCTGGGTTGGACCCCAGGACTTTTATTGAGTGTTACTTGAGGCAACACTTCACTGTGGACTGAACATGGCCACACCTGTGTAGGTTCAACACCTCTGGGTACACAGAGTATGTTGAGGAGAGGCAGCTGTCCTGGATGAAACCCAGTGGAGGGGCTGATTTGGGGACTCCGAAGCCCAGGACAGCATAGCTGCTCCCAGAGCTGAGGTGGCTGCAGGCCTGGGCATCCTAGAGAAAGTCCCTCCCCCGTTCCAGTCAGCCTTGGAAGGGGGAGCCTTTCCTAGCGGAGGGAGGCAGGAGAGGGCATAGAAAATGCCTTACCTGGCCTGGGACCCTGCTGCAGTCTCTGCCTTTGGGGAGGTTGCCTTGTGTCCCTTGTGGCCTGCAGGAGAATGGGACTCAGTCAGCTGGGACCGGCGAGACCTGTTACACAAAGCCCCTAACTCATTGCAGCCCTGCAGCCCTGAGCCCATCCCAGTCCCCCAGATTAAACCCCCAACACTGGGGCTGCCGGAATCCCTCTTCTCCCCTGAGGGTGGAGACTTCTGACCTGCCAAGGCCCATGTGGATATTACAACATCAATTATGGCTATACCATCCACTCAGCTTAAAAAGGAGTCTGCTCTGCTGTTCTGCAATCTGGGTCCTACCTGCAGATCCTTTAGCACAGCCTGAACAAGAGCATCACTGGACCCATGGGAGTGATGTTCCCATCCCTGGAACTGTGCTCACCTCAGCACATGCAGACATGGGACAGAAACCTTCCAGACATCTCTCTCTCTCTCTCTCTCTCTCTCTCTCTCTACTTCTCCACCCCCCCCACACACTCAATCTGTCACCTAGACACTCTCCTCCAACATACCTGCTGTCTCCAACTCGGCTGCTGGTCCCTTCTGGACAGGAGTAAGGGGCTCCTTGGGCACCAGCAGCCACTCATGGTACAGATTCTCTGGTCTGTCTGTGCCAACCCCAGGTGATGTCTGCTTCCTGCAGATGTCCCATTGGATCCTGCTCCTTCTCTTCACCTGAGTCAGAGGGTTCCCTCCATAGCTGGTACCCCAGACAACTTGAGTGCTGGGGAGGTGATCCTGTGGCCTTTCACTGGCAGAGTGAGCTCAGACAGTGGGAGCTCCTGGGAACGCCTCCAGGTGTGGTAGGCAGAGGTAGAGCCAGCTGATTTGCCAGGGAGGAATGGTAGCCTTGGCTTCCTTCGGGTATTTAAAGCCTGATGGGCTGATGAGAGGTGGAGTTTGCTGTGCAGCACTCAGTCAATCGGGATAATGATAGGCTGTCAGTCTGTCTCTCCATGACAGTCAATCAAATATAGCCAGCCCTAGCCCCGTGAGAAAATTTCTACATGGAAAGCTAAGACACTTTGTAAAACACACACACACACACACACAAAACAAACACCTAAATGAAAGATCTCTGTGAGTGAGATCCCTGTGGAAAGAATAGGCCATTAATGAAGGAGATACCTTTCTTTGAAGGGAGGGGAGAACTTCTACTTTGACTATGACCTTGTCTAAATAAGATTGGAGTTGGTGAAATCAAAAAGCTTCCATATTGTTGGCAGCTCATGACAAGAGCCTAGGGTGATTACTGATGCCATAAACGGGAGTGTCAATTGTTAAGTCAACAACAGGAGTCACTGTGCACTTACTCTCCATGTAGTATATCTGTCCTTAATGTGCTGTACATTGTGATTTAATGCTAAAACTAGTACTCATACAGTACTTTACACTTTATGTTTCTGTGTGGGTGCAAACTGTTGAAATCTTTACTTCAGATTTTCTAAATTGATCTTCTGCAGATAAAGATAATTGAAAATGAATCTTGGTGAATGGAATGGGAGAGAAGTTATGGGGAGGCAAAAGCCACTGTAATCCAAAAGCTATACTTTGGAAAAGTATCTTTATTCAATAAACGTAAAAGAAAAATCCAATCCAGTAAGAACTCCCTATGGTATGCAATTCTGTTAAACAAGTGTCCTTACTCCTTGATATGAATCTATTTTCCATAGCCTTGTCCAATTTTAGAGGAATTGACTTTTTTAAAGAGTTATTTATTTATTTGAAAGTCAGGGCTACACAGAGGGAACTGGAGAGGAATAGATAAATAAAGTTCTTCCATCCATTGGTTCACTCTCATTTGATTGCAAAGGCTGGAGCTGATCTGATCTGAATCCAGGAGCCAGAAGCTTATTCCAGATCTCCCACATGGGTACAGGGGCCCAAGGACTTGGGCAATACTCCATTGCCTTCCCAGGCAATAGCAGAAGTTTGAATCTGAAATGGAGCAACCGAGATTCAAACTGGCACACATATGTGATGCCAACACTGCAGGCGGTAGCTTTACCATGCCATAGTGCTGGCTCCATGATTTGATTTTTGAATTCAATCTTTTAACATATTTACTGGTTTACTTACCTATTTATTTATTTAGAAAGGCAGAGTAGCAGTGAGAAAGGGAGACCCAAAGAGACATCTTGCATTAGCTTGTTCTTTCCACTGCTTTTACAGACTCTTCAGGGAGCAGGATTGTAAGTGTGGCAGCAAGAAATTCAACATGTGCCTCTAAGGTTTGTGGACATTTCTGGAGGTGGCTTATTCCCCTTGGGCTGCTACACCAACACAGTTTCTTCTCTAACCTATTAAAACCAATGTCATACGCAAATTTATGTGCATGGAAACTTTCCATGTTTTACATATGGATAATGTGGTTCCCACATATATTTTCCCTTGGCCCATGGCTTATCCATTGATAGGACTGTCTACTGGGGGAAGTCATTGTATTTTCCAGGGATCCATGGATTTCCTGATGATTTGGTTATCTACTGTCTTCCTCTATAAAGGAAGAGGTTACAGGACAAAGTTCCAGGATTTTCCAAGGATCTGTGGGACTGTGTATCCCACACTGAGGGCGGGCAGGCAAATTCTGACCATGGGAGACCCATGTCCTTCTCATCTGCAAGACAGCCCTCCCTGGTGCATAGAGTATTATTGTGACCACACAGCATCCACTAGTGTACTTTTTCCTTCACTTAAATTTCCTTCAGTAACTGACAGGATTATTTTTCTTAAGATTTAGTTATTTATTTGGAAGTCCAGGTCACAGACAGAGGAGAGACACAGAAAGAGAGAAGCCCTCCATCTTCTGGTTCACTACAAAAATGGCCACAACTGAAAACAGTGTTACTTCATGGAGCTTTACTCCCTGATTTTTGAGTGACAGTCAATGTCATCTACTCTTTGTCATAGGAATCTTTCTTGGGATCATAAATCAGATTGTTCTGAAACATTTCTTAATTTATTTCAAAGGAAGAGTTACTGAGAACAATAGTAAGAGTGAGCAAGACATGATCTTCCATCATCCCCTTCTCTCTACTTCTCTCTCTGAGACTCTGCTATCAAATAAAAACAAACCCTAAGACACAGATCTTTTCCTTCTCATATCCACAAACTACCCATGGTCCCCATTCACTTAGCCCAAACCTTCTGGATGACAGTGGTGCAGGTGTGAAGTGGCTTTGCCCATAAGAAGGGGTGGTTGAGGCAGCTGGGTCCCCATCCATGGCTGGAGGTCTGCATCTTCCACTCTGCTCAAAGGGTTTTGTTTTCCAAGGGGAGGCTGAGAAGAATGATGATTCCCAAGACCTTGCAAAGGAAGCAAGAAGTGCTTGTGACCAGCTATGTCTTCCAGAGCCTTGTCACTTGAGTCAACACCCACTCAGGCAATGCAGTCCAGTGCCAGCCTGTGGAGGGGAACCTGGAGAAACCCCAGCAGGTCTGTGTGCTCAGACTACTGCAGGGGTTCTGTGCCAACAGCAGCGAGGGAGAGCCTTTACCCACTTTGGATTTTGCATATGTCTGGAAGATGACAGCACCAGCAATCCCAAACAGATCCCCAGGTCTGGCTGGTGCTGGGGGTCTGCAGCCCAGGTCCAAGCCCACCCTTGAGCCAGCCTCAGAGATGGCAGTGATGCTTCCACCAGCAGATCTGGTTGTCTCCTGTCCTGTCTACAGCCAACAGGTAACTCCTGAGGACATCGAAAGGCAGACGAGGAAAGTGAAGAAGCTGAGGAGGACACTGGCTGAGGCCCTGCAGGCAGACAAGATCATCAGAGTGGGAGAAAAGGTGGGGAGGGGAGACTGACCATAGAGACGCTGGAGAGAAGGAGCAGCCACTTGGTGCGGGCTCTGTAGGGGTGGGAAACCCTCCAAGAAAGAGCTTTCCATGTTTGTCTTTGTGTGTAATGCCAGTTCTGCCCCCTTTATGGATCCAGCAATCCTCAACTTTTTTTTTATTAAACTCTTTGATAGACAGAAATTGTAGAGTGCCCCTCTTTTTGTGCATGACTGCATAAGTTTTCCATGAGAAAGGAACTCTTTCAGTGGTTCAGTTTCTCTTTACAGTGTGTTTTTTTTTAAGATTTATTTTATTTATTTAAATGTAGAGTGACAAAGAGAGAGGGGTACTTACAGAGAGAGTGAGCTCTTCTATCCTCTAGTTCACTCCCCAAATGTCCCCATGACATTTGAATTTGACCCCTTAAAATATATCATAATGTTGCCCCTTAATATTCCCCAGAAGTCCCATCTGGGGTGCCACATATATGATCGGAATTTGGACCTCTATGTCTGTCTACTTCATCCAGACAACTAAGGCTGATCCCAGCCACAACCAGAAGCCAGGAATTCTACTTTTGTCTCCTACATGAATAGCAGAAAATCAAGTACTTGTAACATCACCCTATGCTTCCCCTGGCACATTAGCAGGGAGCTGGATTGGAAGATGAGCAGCTGAGATGGAATTGGCTCTCCAGTATTGGATGCTGGTGGCTCAAGCAGTGGCTTAACCTGTCGTGCTGCAGCAGTGGCCCCTATGTGGCTATTTTATTTTATTTTTTTAAACTTTTATTTTATAAATTTCAAAAGTACAACTTTTGGATTATAGTGGTTTTCCCCCCATAACCACCTTCCCACCTGCAAACCATCCCATCTCTACTCCCTTTCCCATCCCATTCTTCACTAAGATTCATTTTAATTATCTTTATATACAGAAGTTCAATTTAGTGCCTACTGAGTAAAGATTTCAACAGATTGCACCCACACAGACACACAACTATAAAATACTGTTTGAAGACTAGTTTTACCATTAATTCGCATAGTACAACACATTAACGTGAGAGATCCTACATGGGGAGTAAGTGCACAGTGACTCCTGTTGTTGATTTAACAACTTACACTCTTATTTATGACATCAGTAATCACCTGAGGCTCTTGTCATGAGCTGCCAAGGCTATGGAAGCATCTTGAGTTCACAAACTCTGACCTTATTTAGACAAGGCTGTAATCAAAGTGGAAGTTCTCTCCTTCCTTCAGAGAAAGGTTTCATTTTTACATCAATATCTCCATGGGTAACCCATTGAGGGGTTATTGTCATACTTATTTTTCTTCTTCTACTACTTAACATTGAAGGAAAAGATGGCCCCTGCTCCAAAGACTCTCTTTCTTTTATGTCCATTTGAATCATTTTCTTTTTAAAAAAAATAGTTTACGTATTTATTTAATTTTGACATAGAGTTACAGACAGTAAGAGGGAGAGACAGAGAGAAAGGTCTTCCATTGCTGGTTCATTCCCCAAATGGCTGCAGTGGCTGAAGCTGTGCTGATCAGAAGTCAGCAGCTAAGAGCTTTTTCTGGGTCTCCCACTGTGGTGTAGGGGCCCAAGCACTTGATCTATATTGTACTACTTTCCCTGGCCTTTTCAGAGAGCTGGAATGGAAGAGGAGCAGCTGGGACACCAACCAGCACCCATATTGGATGCTGGCACCACAGGTGGAGAATTAACCTACCATGCCACAGGGTCAGCCTCTGAAGTATTTTCAAGTGGCAATTCGTACATTTGAAAGCTCAGTCAAGCTTCACCTCTGTCATTTTGATTGATGCCATTGTTTACAATTCTTCTAGCTCAAGCAGCTGAAGAATAAAATCTTTTTAAGGAATATGTGTTGTGGGGCAGCTAAGGGGAAGTATTCTCTCCTGTCTGATGGGTTCAGAGGTAGGCTGTCCATTGAGGCCCAAGACCAGTTTTTGGGTCTCCTGCCAGGTGCAATCTCTCTCCTGTGAGGTGAAAAGTGTCATGAAGAAGCTGCTGGCAGTTATCCCAAGTAAGTTTGTGGGTGAAGAAAGTAGACGCAAGAGGAGAGATTAGAACCTGTGGTTTTTCTGAGAAAGAAGGGTTTTGCTGTTGCCAATTATAGAGATCACTAGTGAAAAAGGGAATATAGATCATGCAGGGGGTCCTGCCCTCCCCAAATGGGGAGGTAACTTGACATAAAGGGAAGACTGGAACCTCTGGCAGCTCTGGGTAAAGATAATACCTCATCCCACTCTGTGTGTGCAGAGGACTAATGAGGCCAGTCTTCTCCAGACCCTGTCAACAGAGGACACACTGAGGTCGTCAGAGTTACTGGTGTTGACAGGCCCTCAGGGGACATTGGAGTGGAAGAGTCAGGGGCACTTATGGTAATAGGCACAATCCCAAACTGGGGAGTGTCTAGGACATCTGAATCCTCTGGCAGACTTGGAATGACTGAAGGGGGTGAATTATCCTTCCCTTGGGTCACCAAAACACTCTTTCCTTTTGATGACCTTATCTGTTTCTTTAGGCTGGTTTTTAGCCATGTTGGGGGGGGGGTCTATGTGAAAATCCATCCAGACCCCAATATACGGGGCCTGGGCAGGATGATCTGGCTTCCCAAAAATCACCCTTTGAAACTATAAAACTATAAAGATATAAGTGGTTCTTTCCAGTGGCCACCCAACATTAAAGATTGGCCACTCCTGCTCACAATAAAGGTGGACATTAAGAGCATTTATTTCATATCCAAAAGATACAATTGCATGTTTTTGACTTCCTCAAAGTCTTTCAGGAAGAAACCCAATGTGGGGTCAGCTGGAAGAGAAGACCCCTGTCCCATCTCCTAAATGAGTAAAACACTGAGCACACAAGGCACAACAGTGAATGAACAGATAAAGATGACTCCTATACAAATTAGGCTGAACCAAAACCAGAAAACCAAAACCAGAGGTCTGAGATGACGTCTAAAACTCAGACCTGGTTCTGGAAGTAGTGCTGTGTCCAGCCTTCCAACAATCCCTGACAGGTCAACTCACAGACCAGAAACCAGAAGAAATCAATAATGATTTCTACTCACCGGGGAGATGCCAGAAAACTCCTTTGATTTAAATTTAGCGAAGACTCTGAGAAACTGTGCTGAAGTGTCAGAAGTCAGCCCAGAGCTGAGGAACATCTCCCAGAGGCCGCCCCCTGAACCTCCTCATTGGGCTATGGGAGTACAGGGGAGAAATGTATGTTATGGATTTTTCAAGTTTTACTTAGGTATAATATACAAATTTAGCACATTTCATGCATATATTTTGATGACTTTGGACATCGAACACATCATAATATCAGTACCAAAATCAAAGAAGTAGGCATTCATAGGAACCAAAAATCCCCTTAGGCTGGGTGGTAAAAATACCACCTTAAGTGTGAAAATGATCATTTGGATAGAATTAAGTGTTAAAGTGATCATATAAATAGGATCAAGTGTCTGGTAATAATAATATTTTTTAACTTTTATTTAATGAATATAAATTTCCAAAGTACAGCTTATGGATTACAATGGCTTCCCCCCCATAACATCCCTCCCACCCGCAACCCTCTCCTTTCCCACTCCCTCTCCCCTTCCATTCACATGAGGATTCATTTTCGATTCTCTTTATATACAGAAGATCAGTTTAGCATACATTAAGTAAAGGTTTCAACAGTTTGCTCCCACACAGAAACATAAAGAGAAAAATAATAGATGATTTTTTAAATGATGATGAAATCAGATCAGACCTATTGTCATGTTTAATCCCAGTGAGAGTCAAGTTGGGAATTGATAATTTCTTCTTCTTCTTCTTTTTTTTTTACAGAAGATCAGTTTAGTATACATTAAGTAAAGATTTCAACAGTTTGCACCCCCATAGAAACACAAAGTGAAATATACTGTTTGAGTACTCATTATAGCATTAAGCCTCAATGTCAGCACATTAAGGACAGAGATCCTACATGAGGAGTAAGTGCACAGTGACTCCTGTTGTTGACTTTACCAATTGACACTCCTGTCTATGGCATCAGTAATCTCCCTATGCACCAGTCATGAGTTTCCAAGGCTATGGAGCCCCTTGAGTTCTGCAACTCTTATCTTGTTTAGACACGGTCATAGTCAAAGTGGAGGTTCTCTCCTCCCTTCAGAGAAAGGTACCTCCTTCTTTGAAGACCTGTTCTTTCCACTGGGATCTCACTCACAGAGATCTTTCATTTAGGTTTTTTGTTTTTGTTTTTGTTTTTGTTTTTGTTTTTGTTTTTGCCAGAGTGTCTTGGCTTTCCATGCCTGAAATACTCTCATGGGCTTTTCAGCCAGATCTGAATGCCTTTAGGGCTGATTCTGAGGCCAGAGTGCTGTTTAGGACATCCACCATTCATTAAGTCTGCTGAGTATCTTGCTTCCCATGTTGGATCACTCTCCTCTTTATTCTATCAGTTAGTATTAGCAGGTACTAGACTTGTTTATGTGCTCCCTTTGACTCTTAGTCCTTTCATTATGATGAATTATGAACTGAAATTGATCACTTGGACTAGTGAGATGGCATTGGTACATGCCACCTCGATGGGATTGAATTGGAGTCCCCTGGTATGTTTCTAACTCTACTGTTTGGGACAAGTCAGCCTGAGCATGTCCCAAATTGTACATCTCTTCCCTCTCTTATTCCCACTCTTACGTTTAACAGGGATCACATTTCAGTTAAATTTCAACACTTAAGAATAACTGTGTATTAATTACAGAATTAAACCAGTCATATTAAGTAGAACAGACAAAAAAACTACTAAGAGGGATAATGTATTACGTTGTTCATTAACAGTCAGAGCTATGCTGATTAAGTCACCGTTTCTCATAGTGTCCATTTCACTTCAACAGGTTTCCTTTTTGGTATTCAGTCAGTTGTCACCGATCAGGGAGAACATATGGTATTTGTCCCTTTCGGACTGGCTTATTTCACTCAGCATGATGTGTTGCAGAATCCTCCATTTTATTGCAAATGACTGGATTTCGTTGTTTCTTACTGCGGTATAGTATTCTAAAGAATACATATCCCATAATTTCTTCATCCAGTCTACCATTGATGGGCATTTAGGTTGGTTCCAGGTCTTGGCTATTGTGAATTGTGCTGCAATAAACATTAGGGTGCAGACCGCTTTCTTCTTTATCAATTTAAACTCCTTTGGGTAAATTCCAAGGAGTGGTATGGCTGGGTTTTATGGTAGGGTTATATTCAGGTTTCTGAGGCATCTCCAGACTGACTTCCATAGTGGCTTGACCAGTTTGCATTCCCACCAACAGTGGGTTAGTATCCCTTTTTCCCCACATCCTCGCCGGCATCTGTTGTTGGTAGATTTCTGTATGTGAGCCATTCTAACCGGGGTGAGGTGGAACCTCATTGTGGTTTTGATTTGCATTTCCCTGATTGCTAGTTACCTTGAACATTTTTTCATGTGCCTGCTGGCCATTTGGATTTCCTCTTTTGAAAAATGTCTATTGAGGTCCTTGGCCCATCTCTTAAGTGGGTTGTTTGTTGTGTTTTTGTGGATTTTTTTGATGTCTCTTTAGATTCTGGTTATTAACCCTTTATCTGTTGCATAGTTTGCAAATATTTTTTCCCATTCTGTCAGTTGTCTCTTCACTCCCCTAACTGTTTCTTTTGCAGTACAGAAACTTCTCAATTTAATGCAATCCCAATAGTTGATTTTGGCTTTGACTGCCTGTGCCTCCCGGGTCTTTTCCAGAAATTCTTTGCCTGTTCCAATATCTTGAAGGGTTTCTCCAATGTTCTCTAATAACTTGATGGTGTCAGGTCATAGATTTAGTTCTTTAATCCATGCTGAGTGGATTTTTCTCTAAGGTGTAAGGTAGGGGTCTTGCTTCATGCTTCTGCATGTGGAAATGCAGTTTTCCCAGCACCATTTATTGAATAGACTGTCCTTGCTCCAGGGATTGGTTTTAGTTCCTTGATTAAATATAAGTTGGCTGTAGATGTTTGGGTTGATTTCTGGTTTCAATTCTGTTCCATTGGTCTATCCATCTGTTTCTGTACCAGTACCATGCTGTTTTGATTACAACTGCCCTGTAGTATGTCCTGAAATCTGGTATTGTGATGCCTCCAGCTTTGTTTTTGTTGTACAAGATTGCTTTAACTATTCGAGGTCTCTTGTGCCTCCATATAAATTTCAGCATCATTTTTTCCAGATCTGAGAAGAAGGTCTTTGGTATCTTGATTGGTATTGCATTGAATCTATAAATTGCTTTTGGGTGAATGGGCATTTTGATGATATTGATTCTTCCAATCCATGAGCATGGAAGATTTTTCCATTTCTTGGTATCCTCTTCTATTTCTTTCTTTAAGGTTTTGTAATTTTCTTCGTAGAGAACTTTAACATCCTTGGTTAACTTTATTCCAAGGTATTTGATTGTTTTTGTAGCTATTGTGAATGGGATTGATCTTAGAAGTTCTTCCTCAGCCACGGCATTGTCTGTGTATACAAAGGCTGTTGATTTTTGTGCATTGATTTTATACTCTGCTACTTTGCCAAACTCCTCTATGAGTTCCAAGAGTCTCCTAGTAGAGTTCTTTGGATCCCCTAAATAAAGAATCTTATCATCTGCAAAGAGGGATAGTTTGAGTTCTTCCTTCCCAATTTGTATCCCTTTAATTTCTTTTTCTTGCCTAATAGCTCTGGCTAGAACCTCCAGAACTATGTTGAATAGCAGTGGTGAGAGTGGGCATCCCTGTCTGGTACCAGATCTCACTGGAAATGCTTCCAACTTTTCCCCATTCAATAGGATGTTGGCTGTGGGTTTTTCATAGATTGCTTTGATTGTATTGAGGAATGTTCCTTCCAAACCCAGTTTGCTTAGAGTTTTCATCATGAATGGGTGTTGTATTTTATCAAATGCTTTCTCGGCGTCTATTGAGATAATCATATGGTTTTTCTTCTGCAGTCTGTTCATGTGGTGAATCACATTGGTTGATTTGCGAATGTTGAACCATCCCTGTATACCAGGGATAAATCCCACTTGGTCTGCGTGGATGATCTTTCTGATGTGTTGTTGCATTCTATTGGCAAGAATTTCATTGAGGATTTTTGCATCTATGTTCATCATGGATATTGGTCTGTAACTCTCTTTCAATGCTGCATCTTTTTCTGGCTTAGGAATTAAGGTGATGCTGGCTTCATAGAAAGAATTTGGGAGGACTCCCTCTTTTTCAATTGTTGTGAATAGTTTGAGAAGAATTGGAGTCAGTTCTTCTTTAAATGTCTGGTAGAATTCAGCAGTGAATCCATCTGGTCCTGGGCTTTTCTTTGTTGGGAGGGCCTTTATTACTGTTTCAATTTCTGTCTCAGTTATGGGTCTGTTTAGGTTTTCGATGTTTTCCTGGTTCAATTTAGGTAGGTTGCATGTGTCCAGGAATCTATCCATTTCTGATAGGTTTCCCTGTTTGCTGGCATCCTTGTAGTAATATCTGATGATTCTTTTTATTTCTGTGGTGTCTGTTGTTACATTTCCTTTTTCATCTCTGATTTTATTGATTTGGGTCTTTTCTCTTCTTTTTTTAGTTAGTTGGGCCAATGGGGTGTCAATTTTGTTCATTTTTTCAAAAAACCAGCTCCTTCTTTGGCTGATTTTTTGTAATTTTTTTTTTGATTCAATCCTGTTGATTTCTTCTCTGATTTTAATTATTTCTCTTCTCCTACTAGATTTGGGTCTGGTTTGCTGTAGGTTTTCTAGATCCTTGAGGTGAATTGAAAGCTCATCTATTTGGTGCCTTTCCAATTTCTTGATGTAGGCACCTATTGATATAAACTTTCCTCTTAACACTGCTTTTGCTGTATCCCAGAAGTTTTGGTATGTTGTGCTGTTATCCTCATTTACTTCCAGAAAATTTTTGATTTCTCTTTTAATTTCTTCTATGACCCATTATTCATTCAGGAGCATGTTGTTCAATCTCCATGTGTTTGCGTATGCTCTAAGGATTCCTGAGTTGCTAATTTCCAACTTCATTCCTTTATGGTCTGAGAAGTTGCATGGTATGATTCTAATTTTTTGAATTTGCTGAGACTTGCTTTATGGCCTAGTATGTGGTCAATCCTAGAGAAGGTTCCATGTACTGCTGAGAAGAATGTAAATGCTTTCTGTGTAGGATGAAAAGTTCTGTAGATATCTGTTAGATCCATTTGGGCTATAGTGTCGTTTAAATCTACTGTCTCCTTGTTGATCTTCTGTCCTTTTGATCTGTCTATTTCTGAGAATGGAGTATTGAAGTCCCCCAGTACTATTGTATTGGGGTCTAAGTCTCCCTTTAAGTCCCTTAACAAATTTTTTAGATAAACCGGTGCCCTGTAGTTAGGTGCATATACATTGATAATTGTTATATCTTCTCGTTGTATTGATCCCTTATTCATTATATAGTGTCCCTCTTTGTCTCTCTTAACAGTTTTTGTGGTAAAGTTTATGGTGTCTGATATTAAGATGGCTACGCCCGCTCTTTTTTCATTTCTGTTGGCATGGTATATCTTTTTCCAACCTTTCACTTTCAGTCTGCGTGCATATTTGTTGGAAAGATGTGTTTCTTGTAAGCAGCAAATGGATGGGTTTTGTACCTTAACCCATTCAGCCAATCAGTGTCTTTTAACTGGACAGTTCATTAACGTTCAATGTGACTAATGATAAGTGGTAACTTTGCCCTGCCATTTGCCAAAGATAAGTTCTAATATATGCTTTGAATTCCCTGTGATCTTTTGCTGTGAGGTTTACTTCCTTGGTTTCCTTCCTTTACCTTCTTTCATATTGATGACCGTGTTTCTGTGTTTCTGTGTGTAACACATCTTTAAGCATCTTTTGCAGGGCTGGACGAGTGGCAACAAATTCTTTCAATTTCTGTTTGTTATGAAAAGTCTTTATTTCACCTTCATTCACAAAGGATAGCTTTGCAGGATATAATATTCTGGGCTGGCAGTTTTTCTCTCTTAGTACCTGGGCTATATCTCGCCATTCCCTCCTAGCTTGTAGTGTTTCTGATGAGAAGTCAGCTGTGAGTCTGATTGGAGATCCTCTGAGAGTAATCTGACGTTTCTATCTTGCACAATTTAGGATCTTTTCTTTATGTTTCACTGTGGAGAGTTTAATTACAACGTGTCGTGGTGAGGATCTCTTTTGGTCGTGTTTATTAGGGGTTCTGTGAGCTTCCTGTACTAGGATTTCTCTGTCCTTCTCCAAACCTGGGAAATTTTCTGCTAATATCTCACTAAAAAGGCCTTCTAATCCTTTCTCCCTCTCCATGCCTTCAGGAACTCCTAGAACCCGAATGTTGGCTTTTTTAATAGTATCCTGTATATTCCTGACAATATATTTTAATTTCTAATTTCCCCTTCTTTTCTTTGGGTTGACTGTATCCTTTCCTGTTCTCTGTCTTCTAAGTCCGATATTCTCTCTTCTGCTTCACCCATTCTGTTTGTAAGGCTCTCTATTGTGTTTGTCATTTGATCTATTGAATTCTTCACTTCATTATGATTTCTCGTCACTATCACAGTTTCCTGTTGTACTAGTTGTTTCATTTCATTTTGATTCCTCCTTAATATTTCATTTTCATGAGAGAGATTTTCTATCTTGTCCATTAAGGATTTCTGTAGTTCAAGAATTTGTTTTTGAGAACTTCTAAATGTTCTTATCAATTTTTTGAGATCTGCTTCTTGCATTTCTTCTATCTCATCATCTTCATAATCTTGAATTGGGGTGTTTTTCATTTGTTGGCATCATGGTGACTTCCTTGTTTTTATTACCTCGGTTTTTTTTGTTTGTTATTTGGCATATTGGAGATATTTGGTTTCTTCACTGTGGTGCTTTTTCTTGTTATACTATGACTGTAGATTAAGTGGACTGTCTGTTTTTATTGGAGCCTTAGTTGCTTGAGATGGGTGTGGCCTGAGAGCTCTGTTTGGTGTGCCAAAGGTGACACTCCCAGGTTAGGCGTGGTAGATCTCTCTCTCTCTCTCTTTCTTTTTTTGATTCAAAAGGGAAGTAATTCTGCACAGCTGAATGAAGTTGGAGGTAGTTAGCAGGCAAATGATATACCCACAGGAGCCAGAGATCGGAAGCTCTTTCCCAGGGACCACACAGGGAATCTGTTCTGCCCTCAGAGTGGGCTCAAATTCTCCTTCAGTCTCCCACTGGGTTGCCAAAGTTATGGAATTGTAGCATCTCTGGAGAGTACTCACGTGAATTCCGTGAGTTCTCTCCCCCACCGTCTCTTTTTTCACAGCCTCAGTTCAGTAGCACCACAAATTTACTAGGTCCTAATATCCTGTTAATTCGCCCCGCCCAGAGTCAGGTTTTTCTGCTAGGCTCAGGGCCAGTGCAGACCTGAGGTCGCTCTGCTTATGACGTCTGTCCAAGATGGCGCCTGCTCTTTGTCTTGCTCGCCCTTGAGAGGTGAGCGGAGAGAGAGAAACCCGTGTCTGTACCAGTCACCTTTTTTTCTCTCCCTCTCTCTCTTCCAGTTAGCCTGGTGAACTTCCCCCCCTGGGGGTCGTTCCCTCTAGTCTCCTCTCTCTGCTTGGCTGCCGGTGTCTCGGGCTATTGAGGTTCAGCTCACCTTGCGTTCCAGCGCTGGTGTGTTGAGTCTGCTGCTGGTGTCCCGAACTGTGGGCTCCCATGCTCTCCACACAGGTCCACTGTGAATCACGCGTTCTGGAAGAGTTCTCCTGCTGTTTCCTCCCCTAGTCTTCCTTGAACCTGCAGTATCTCCACTTTTATTAAACTGTCTCTCCCCAGACTATCAGGGTGCTCCCTTCCTATTCCGCTATCTTGCCTCCTCCTATAACAATGAATAATAAAATTTAAAAGTAGAGACTGTTCCAACATGGGGAGCAGTCCACACAGCAGACTCATAGAATGATAATCACATTAAGTAGCACTCTGACCTCAGAATCAGCCCTCAAGGCATTCTGGTCTGCTAAAAAGTCCACAAGAACATATCTGTCATGGAAAGCCAAGACACTTAGAAAAAAAAATGTCCTACATGAAGCACTTCGGTGGGTGAAACCCCAGGGGAAAGATGGGGTCTTCAAAAAATAAGGTACTTTTCTCTGAAGGGAAGAAAGAAATTTAGCTTATGGTTTTCAAAAGTATTCCATAGGGGCTGGCACTGTGGTATAGTGTGCAAAGCCACCACCTGTTGTCCTGGCATCAATATCGGCACCAATTCAAGTCCTGGCTTCTCCATGTCCTATCCAGCTCTCTGTGCACTGAATTTATATCCTGCTACTTTGCCACACTCTTCTATGAGTTCTAATAGTCTCTTAATAGAGTTCTTTGGATCCCCTAAATAAAGAATCATATCATCTGCAAAGAGGGATAGTTTGACTTCTTTCTTCCCAAGTTGTATCCCTTTAACTTGTTTTTCTTGCCTAATAGCTCTGGTTAAAACTTCCATTACTATATTGAATAGCAATGGTGAGAGCCGGCATCCCTGTCTGGTACCGATCTCAGTGGAAATGCTTCCAACTTTTCTCCATTCAATATGGTGCTGGCTGGGGGTTTTTCACAAGTTACCCTGATTGTGTTGAGGAATGCTCCTTATATACTCAATTTGCTTCTAAGATCAATCCCATTCACAATAGATACAAAGACAAACCAATACCTTGGTATAAGCTTAACCCAGGATGTCAAAGATCTCTATGATAATTACCTTAAAGAAAGAAATAGAAGAGGATACCAAAAAATGGAAAATCTTCCATGCGCATGGATAAGAAGATTCAGTATCAACAAAATTTCCATTCTCCCAAAAGCAATTTACATATTCAATGCAATACCAATCAAAATACAAAGACATTCTTCTCAGATCTGGAAAAAGTGATGCCAAAATTCATATGGAGGCACCGAAGACCTCGAATAGCTAAAGCAATCTTGTGCAAGAAAAACAAAGTTAGAGGCTTCGCAACACCAGATTTCAGGACATGCTACAGGGCAGTTATAATCAAAACAGCATGGTACTGGTACAGAAACAGATGGATAGACCAATGGAACAGAATTGAAACATCAGAAATCAATCCAAATGTCTACAGCCACCATATATTTGATCAAGGATCTAAAACCAATTCCTGGAGCAAGGACAGTCTATTCAACCAATGGTGCTGGGAAAACTGCATTTCCATATGCAGAGGCATGAAGCAAGACCCCAACATTACACCTTACACAAAAATCCACTCAACATGGATTAAAGAACTAAATCTATGACATGACACCATCAAATTTTTAGAGAACATCAGAGAAATCCTCCAAGATACAGGCACAGGTAAGATTTCTTGGAAAGGACCCCAGAGACACAGGAAGTCAAAGCCAGAATTAACAATTGGGATTACATCAAATTGAGAAGTGTCTGTACTGCAAAAGAAACAGTCAGGAAAGTGAAGAGGCAACCAACAGAATGGGAAAAATATTTGCAAATTATGCAACTGATAAAGGATTAATAACCAGAATCCACAGAGATCAAGAAACTCCACAACAACAAAACAAACAACCCACTTAAGAGATGGTCCAAGGACCTAAATAGATATTTTTCAAAAGAGGAAATCCAGGTTGGTGCCATGTCTCAATAGGCTAATCCTCCACCTGTGGCACCAGCACCCAGGGTTCTAGTCCCAGTCAGGGCACTAGATTCTGTCCTGGTTGCTCCTCTTACAGTCCAGCTCTCTGTTGTGGCCCGGCAGTTAAGTAGAGTATGGCCCAGCTATTTGGGCCCTGCACCCACATTGAAGACCAAGAGGAAGCACCTGGCTCCTGGCTTCAGGTCAGTGCAGTGCAGTGGCCACAGCACACAGGCCGCAGTGGCCATTGGGGGGTGAACCAATGGAAAAGGAAGACCTTTCTCTCTGTCTCTCTCTCTCACTGTCCACTCTGCCTGTCAAAAAAAAAAAAAGAGGAAATCCAAATGGCCAACAGACACATGAAAAAATGTTCAGGATCACTGGTCATCAGGGAAATGCAAATCAAAACTACAATGAGGTTTTACCTCACCCCTGTTACAATAACTTACATACAGAAATCAACTAACAGCAGATGCTGGCAAGGATGTGGGATAAAGGGGCACTAACTCACTGTTGGTGGGGATACAAACTGGTAAAGCCACTATGGAAGTCAGTCTGGAGATTCTTCAGAAACCTGAATATAGCCCTACCATATGACCCAGCCATCCCACTCCTTGGAATTTACCCAAAGTAAAGTAAATTGGCAAATAAAGTAGCTGTCTGCACCTCAATGTTTATTGCAGCTCAATTCACAATAGCTAAGACATGGAATGAACCTAAATACCCATCAACAGAAGACTGGAAAATGAAATTATGGGATATGTACCCTATAGAATACTATATAGCAGTAAAAAATGAAATCTGGTCATTTGCAACAAAATGGAGAAATCTGGAAAACATCATGCTAAGTGAATAAGTCAGTCCCAAAGGGACAAATATATGTTCTCCCTAATTGGTGACAATTAACTGAGCACCTAAAAGGTAAACTGTTGAAGTGAAATGGACACCATGAGAAACAATGACTTTATTTATGATTGACACATTCATCCTCACTGTCGAGGAACAACCTACAATTTTATTCCTTTTAGTATGTTTTTTGTTCTACCTAATACCATTGGTCGAACTCTTTAATTAATACAAAATTATTCTTAGGTGTTTAATTTCACTGAAAAGAGACTCCTGTTAAATATAAGAATGTGAATAAGAGAGGTAGGAGATGTACAGTTAGACACATGCTCAGTCGGACTTACCCCTAATGGTAAAGCTGAAACATGTCAGGGGATTCCAAGTTAATCCCATCAAGGTGGCATGTTCCAATGCCATGTTACTCGTCAAAGTGATCAAAGTTCATAATTGATCATAATGATAGGCTTAAGTGTCAAATGGATCACATAAACAAGACTAGTGTCTGCTAATAATAACTGAAAGAATTAAAAAGGAGAGAAAGAGCCAACATGGAAAGCAGAATACACAGTAGACTCATAGAATGGCAGATGTCCTAAATGTCATAAATAAGAGTGTTGGCGGCCAGTGCCGTGGCTCATTAGGCTAATCCTCCGCCTTGTGGTGCCGGCACACCGGGTTCTAGTCCCGGTTGGGGCGCCAGATTCTGTCCCGGTTGCCCCTCTTCCAGGCCAGCTCTCTGCTGTGGCCAGGGAGTGCAGTGGAGGATGGCCCAAGTGCTTGGACCCTGCACCCCATGGGAGACCAGGAGAAGCACCTGGCTCCTGCCTTTGGATCAGTGCGGTGGGCTGGCCACGGCAGCCATTGGAGGGTGAACCAATGGCAAAGGAAGACCTTTCTCTCTGTCTCTCACTATCCACTCGACCTGTCAAAAAAAATAATAAATAAGTAAATAAATAAATAAATAAGAGTGTCAATTGTTAAATCAACAACAGGGGTCACTGTGTACTTACTCCCCATGTAGGATCTCTGTCCTTAATGTTTTTCCTTTGTAAATTTATAGTAAAACTGGTATTAAAATAGTACTTTATACTTTGTGTGTCTGTTTAGGTACAATCTGTTGAAATCTTTGCCTAGTGTATATTAAGTTGATCTTCTGTATATAAAGATTGAAAATGAATCTTAATGAAGAATGGGGGGCAGGTGCTGCGGCACAGAGGGTAAATACCCTGGCCTGAAGCACTGGTGTCTCATATGGGCACCTGTTTGAGACCCAGCTGCTCCACTTATGATCCAGCTCTCTGCTAAGGCCTGTGAAAGAAGTAAAAGATGGCCTAAGTCCATAATCGCCGGCACCTGCATGAGACCTCGAGGAAGCTCCTGCCTCCTGGCTTTGGATTGGCATAGCTCTGGCTGTTGTGGACATTGGAGCATGAACCATTAGATGGAAGACCTCTCTCTCTCTTTCTCTCTCTCTCTCTCTCTGCCCCTCCTCTCTCTGTGGTGTAACTCTGACTCACAAATAAGTAAGTCTTTCAAAAAATGAAGAATAAAATGGGAAAAAGATTAGGAGATGGAATGGTTTGCAAGTGGGAAAGTGGTTATGGAGGGAAAATTGCTATAATCCAAAAGTTGTACTTTTGAAGTTTATATTTATTAAATAAAAGTTTTCCCAAAAAGCTAATGAATAGAGATGGAAGTCGTACAGAAAGAGGCGGTGACCCAAATGCATCTATATAAATACCAAAAGTGTTCCTTCATATATTCTAAAACCTTAGGTATATATGATTTGAATAATTATCATACTATGTTATGCCCTAATTCAAGAGATTATGATTGACACAGTCATCCTTTGTAGATACCATACATATTTGCCTTTGTGACTTTTATTCCATTCAACCCCTCTCTGTGGAGGATCTCAGGTAAGGCCATTATTTCATGCTGTGTTGTCAGAGGGGGCAATCCTAGGGAATTTTTCAAGTGTTTTCCATAACAACAGGGGTTGAATTCCTAATGCATAATTAGTTCCTAAGTAGTGGAACCCTCATACCCCAGATTCAGAATCTTAGTCACCTAGGCCCCCAGAGGTGTCAGTCCAGGGTGAAGGGAATCTAGAATGGGGTAGTAGAGGAGAGTAGTGATGATATCAATTGCAGATTTGAGACTGGTTTGTTAGGGGTGGAGGGAGCTAATTTGTTCCATTGACCTTGTAAGTTTCTCAAGACCATCCTAAAGCAGGCACTTTATGTATACACACATGCACACACACATACATATGTAGAATATCAAGTTATATATATAATGATATATTATTTACATCAAGTATTATATATATAAAATTTAAATGTGAAAGGCAGGGGAGGTAGAGATATGGCTCTTTCATTTGCTGATTCACACCCTAAATACTCAGCCAGGTGTAAGCCAGTCAAGCCAGGTCTCCCTCCATCCTGGTCTCCCACATGGGTGGCAGGAATCCCAGCACTTGGACCACCTGCTTCTGTCTTTCCAGGTACATTAGCAGGAAGCGGGGTCAGAATCAGAGCAGCCGGAACTAAGTATGGGATGCTGTGCCATAACACCAGCCCCTGGGTGCAGGCACTTTAAGAAGCAAGTATGGGGCCAGCGTGGTGCCATAGCAGTTTAAGCCTATCTGTGATGCCAATATCCCATGCAGGTGCCAGTTCGAGACCCAGCTGCCCTACTTCCAATCCAGTTCTCTGCTAGTGCACCTGTGAAGACAGCAGAGGAGGATCCAAGTGCTTGGGACCCTGTACCTGTGTGGGAGAGCCAGAAAAAGCTCCCAGATCCTGGCTTCAGCCTGGCTCAGCCCCAGCTGTTACAGCCATTTGAAGAGTGACCCAGTAGACAGAAGATCTGCCCTGTCTCTGTAACTCTGCCTTTCAAGTAAATGAAAACATTAATCTTAAAAAAATAAAAGCAAGTGCATGTGAATGGCATAAATTGTGGACCATAGTGGATATAGCAGTTTGTTTTCTAGATCCTGCAAGACTAAGCTATTCCTTCAGCTGTTGGAAGTATTATTTGCTAATGGCTTATGTT
Organism: Oryctolagus cuniculus; assembly: GCF_964237555.1. Taxonomy (NCBI): domain Eukaryota; kingdom Metazoa; phylum Chordata; class Mammalia; order Lagomorpha; family Leporidae; genus Oryctolagus; species Oryctolagus cuniculus. Next base: position 7,211,812 of record NW_027208201.1, on the reverse strand, counting down.
GCTATCCTCTCTGAGAATTCTTTTAGGCAAAAGGAAAGTTCCTCATCTGAGAATGTGGCCCCTACTCCACTTCCTCTGACTGGTTAATTTGGAGAGGGGAGGATCATCAGATTATGGCTCAGTTCCCTTGTCTCAATTTAGAACCTCCCTGAAGGGCCACCCCACTTCCAGAATTCCCCATAGAATCAACTGTCTTCTATTTTAGTTTATCACAATTCAAGCTTGATTCAATCCTTTATAGAGATTGTGTTCCCAAGAGTTAGTAAGAAAACACTCTACCTCACCTGAGAAGAGATCACAGTATCAGGTGAAGAACCTCAATCAAATGAGAATCTTGCATACATGAAGGAGGACATGCAAGGAGTTGTGGAAGAAGGCTAGCAGAGTTGGCAGGGAGTATTGAAAGCTGAAGAGTTGTGCAGAACTTTCAGAGGTCACAAATGCTGGGAGTTGAAGTTTGGACTCATCCAAAGCGGAATGACCTAGAGGGGAACCTCAATTATAATAAAAATCCTAGAAATGTCCCACTGTGGGACTAAGTAGCATACACTAAGGATAAGGACTATATCTTAGGAGTAAATGCAAAACTGAAAGGGTATTTCCCTAAAAGGTACAAAACCTAAATTTCGTAGTCTGAGGGTGATCTGTTAGTATTAAACTGCCTGTCATAACAAAATTCAGTATTTAGTGGCAGATGACATAGTTAAGACCCTCTGTAACTATTACTACATCCAGCGCACAGACAACAGCTAGACAGGCAAAGCCGCAAGAAGATGTTCTCAATTACAAATATAAAAATCAATAAAAATAGGCCCAGAGAAATTTCAGGTGCTAGAGTTAGACAAGGATAGTGGTTAGAAGTAATGATGAATTTGAAATGACTATGATTAAAATACTAAGGAAAATTGAGAAAATATGGACAAACCATAGAAAATCAAAGACAACCTGAAAGTCCTCAAAGCAACCAAAGAAAAAAGGCAATTTCTATTAAAGGAGCAACAATATTGATGACTTTCAAAAGGACCTATGGAAGTAAGACGACATTGGATGATGATTATGATATTTGACTTTTCAAGGGTTAACGTAGGACAAGGAGACACTGTGACTTCCTAAAAATTTAGAACTGATGAAAGTATTCCTCAAAAATGAAGACAAAATGGGTCCCAGTCCCAGGCCTGGCTGTCCTGCCTCTGATCCAGTTGTCTGCTTTGGCCTGGGAAAGCAATAGAAGATGACCCAAGTCCTTGGGCCCCTGCACCCATGTGGGAGACACAGAAGAATCTCCTGGCTGCTGGCTTCAGATTGGCCCAGCTCCGGCCATTGCGGCCATTTGTGGAGTGAACCAGTGGATGGAAGAGCTGTCTTTCTCTTTTTTGAAAAGCTGGAAACACAGAAAAGTGTAACTTCACTAGAAGAAACACTACAGAGATTTCTTCAGGCTGCTGCAGGAAGATGATTTAATGTGGAGATATATAACTCCAGAAATTTAGATAATCAAGACATAAAATGCAAATAAATATAAATGAATACTGACTTTATAAACCCTGTATAGTTTTACAACTTTTATGTACATCTACTTTTTCAAAATAAAATGCTCTTGAAAACCACATTAAACTTCCCCCAAAACCAGAGATGGCAGAAGGCACTTCAGGAGATCCCCAGTCCTTCCCACAAGACTAGAGATTATAATCATCCCAGCAAGTGGCTCATGGTCTAGCCAACAGTGGAGCTGACAGGTTTTTCCATGGGACTACCGAGCTCCTTAAAATTACAGGCCACTAGGCCGGCGCCACGGCTCACTAGGCTAATCCTCTGCCTTGTGGCACCGGCACACTGGGTTCTAGTCCTGGTCGGGGTGCCGGATTCTGTCCCGGTTGTCCAGGCCAGCTTTCTGCTGTGGCCATGGAGTGCAGTGGAGGATGGGCTGAGTACTTGGGTCCTGCACCCCATGGGAGACCAGGATAAGCACCTGGCTCCTGCCATCGGATCAGCGCGGTGTGGTGGCTGCAGCACGCCAGCCGCAGTGGCCATTGGAGGGTGAACCAACAGCAAAAGGAAGACCTTTCTCTCTCTGTCTCTCTCTCACTGTCCACTCTGCCTGTCAAAAAATAAATCAAAAAAATAAATAAATAACAAAAAAAATTACAGGCCACAGGAGCTCAGATAGCAACTGTCATCCTCATACAAAACAGTGGGTCCAAGCAAAACTTTCATCCTTACAAAACGAGAGTTGATGAGGATCTGAGCCAACACTGTAGTCATATGCAATACTAGAAAGGGGGTAGCATCACAAGAGACTTCCTCAGCTGCCCCTCAACTTTAGAGAATGGAGAGCCCATATCCAGTGGACGACCAAGTCCAGACCAGGTAAGTAGACAAGACCCAGAATGACTGCTGGTCCCCCACAACAAGAGAAAGAATAGAAGCTATTAGAGATCCTTCTGCTTCCATTGGCTAGAGGTAAATGAGGCCCCATGCAATAACTGCCCCTGCCACCTGCCATCTCCCTGAACTGGAGATGATGGGACCTCTGTCATCCCAAGATTTGAAAAATGGAAGGGACCAGCATTGTCATAGCTGCCTGTGACATTGGCATCCAATTTGGATGCCAGTTTGAGACCTGGCTGCTCAGCTTCAGATCTGCTCCCTGCTAAGGAGCCTGGGGAAACAGCAGGATATAACTCAGGTGCTTGGGCCCCTGCACTCACATAGGAGACCTGAGAGAAAACAGGATCCAAAGCTTTATGTCCCCTAATTAACCCCTTATGTCATGGGGGTTTGTTCACATGTTGGAGGTTTCAAGTCATACCCTGTATCACAACTTGATGGAAATCCTGAAAAAGCAACTCCCAATTCCCTACCCAGTAAATGCCACACCACTGTCCCTCAGTGCAGGTCCCAGCTTGCCTCCCTTTGTCCAAGTCTAGGTATTAATGTTTCCAGCAGTGACACCTTAGACACCTTTGAGACAATCGAGAGTCTCCACAGGTAGCTCGCCATGGTCTACAACATTTCATATGGTGGGAAACTACCTCTCATGCCATTGTTAAAGTTGGAGCTGATAGAAGCATCTTCCAGCAGCATTCATCACAGATGAGGGGATCCCAGAATGCAAATTCCGCAGGTCTCCCTCAGCATAAGATGACTGCACCCACGGTGAGACTTCCCTTATCCCAAACACAAGGAATAATCAGTCTCAGCAGGCAGCCTCTCCTTGCAGTACAAGTATCCTACATCACTTTCCCCACATTGTAGTGGATGAACAGAGCCCCAATGAACCAAGTATCTCCTTCCCCAGGGGATGTTGTCTCAGAACATGAAAGACGAGAGTGGTTCTCACAAGCCAACAGATAATGCCATATTTCCCATGATAGGAATGGCAGGAGCCCAGCAACAAATCTCCCCCCAAAACTGAATCATTGAATTGCCTGGACCCAACACAATCCTTTTATCTGCTGTATTCCCGGCTGAATAGCCCCAGAGGAAAGGGTGAGGGGTGCTAGGGAAAGGACTGAAAGTGAAAGAGATGTAAGAGGGGAGTGGAAAAAATAAGTGGGAAAGGAATAATTATGCACAGACACAAAATATGGGATCTGAGCAAGCAAAATTATTCTCCCAAAATGCATGGAAGCGAATTTGAGCAAGTACTCCCAGTCATATCTAATACTAGGAACTGCAACAACAAAAGTGATTCCCTGAATGGCCCGTTCCAGATCCTTGCAAAGCTAGCCATGAATAGTAGGGCCCTAAACACATACAGTCAAACCATGTTATCTAGGCCTACTCTACATTGTATAATAATATTTGGTCATTTTTGATTAGCTTATTTCAGCATGAAACAATCATGTTATAACCTATGTCCTTAATACATTTTTTTTTGCAAAAAAATTCTTGAGGACCTTTATTCTGTAAGTTCTTTTAAGAACTTTTAAGAAGATCCATTGAATGCCACTCGTGTCAACAACTGTGATAATACCAGTTAAAATAGTTTACATTGAGGTTGCTACAGTTACAAAGATTGCATTGAATAGGGCAAAGTTGAGCTTTATGGCTGCTGCCTGTTCTCACCTCTAATTGTTTAAAAAGTCATATATATATATATATATATATATATAATTTAATTGGAGAGGGGGAGAGAGGGAGATCTTCCATATGCTGACTCACTCTCGAAATGGCCCCCAAGCCCAAGTAGGGCAAGGCTGAACCCAGGAACCAGGAAAGTAATCAGGGTTTTAATCTGACTCAAATGGCCATAACATGAAGAAAATCTCATAGGAGCAGATATCTTACCCTTGAACATTATGTATTGTAAGAAAAAAAATTGTATCAAATACTATATAATCCCTCATGCTATATTATCCATGTAGACTTTGATATTAAAATAAAGAAAAGGCACTGTAAAGAAAAACTGAACTATTGAAAGAGTTCCTTTCTCATGGGAAACCTATCCTGTCATCCATAAAAAGAGGTGCAGTCCACAGTTTCAGTCTAAAGAGTTTCATAAAGAACAGTTGGGGATTACAGGATCAGCGAAGAGGGTGGGACTGGCATTACATGGAAAGCTCTTTCTTGGGGGGGGGGTTCCTTGCCCCCACAGTGCCTGCACCACGTGGCTGCTCCTTCTCTCCAGCTTCTGCCCCATCAGTCTCCCCTCCCCGCCTTCTCTCCCTCTCTGATGATCTTGTCTGCATTCAGGGCCTCAGCCAGTCTCCTACTCAGCTTCTTCACTTTCCTTGTCTTCCTTTGGATGTCCGTAGGAGTTACCTGCCGGCTGTAGAAAGACCAGGAAACCCCTGGATCTGCGGGTGGAACCATCAAAGTCATCTCCGAGGCTGGCCCAGGGGTGGGCATGGGCGTGGGCCTGGACTGCAGACCCACAGCACCAGCCGGTCCTGGGGCTCTGCTTGGGATTGCCGGTGCTGTCATCTTCCAGGCATTTGCAAAATTCAAACTGGGTAAAGGCTCTCGCTCGCTGCTGCTGGCCCAGAGCCCTGCAGCCACCTGAGTGCACAGACCTGCTGGGGCTTTTCCAGCTTCCCCTTGGCCGGCGGCGCTGGAATGCATTGCCCGAGAGGGCAGTAACTCGAGTAACCGGGCTCTGGAAGGCGCAGCTGGTCTGAGCGGCATTGCGGAGCCTGTGCCGGGTCTCGGCTTGGTCTTCATCACATACGCTTCTTGCTTCCTTCGAAAGGTCTCAGGAATCATCGTTCTTCTCAGCCTCCTCTTGAAAAACAAAACCAAACTTGAGCAGAGTGGAAGACACAGACCGCCATCCATGGATGGGGTCCCAGCTGCCTCCACCTCCCCTTCTGGGCGAAACTGCCTTACACTGTACACCGCTGACATCCAGAAGGCTTGGGGCATGAGCAGTTTGTGAGGATGAGAAGGAAAAGCTGTGTGTTTTAGAGTTCGTTTTTATTTGATAGCAGAGTGACAGAGAGTGAATGAGAGAAGGGGAGGACAGAAGAACGTCTCTCACTTGCTCTTACAATTGCTCTCAGTAACTCTTTCTTTGAAATAAATTAAGAAACGTTTCAGAACAATCTGGTCTCTGATCCCAAGAAAGTTCACATAACAAAGAGTAGATGACATTGACTGTCACTCAAAACCATGGAGATAATACTGTTTGAAGTTGTGGCCATGTTTGGAGTGAACCAGCAGATGGAGGGCTTCTCTACCCTCCCACCACCCAGTAACTCAGCCTTCCAAATAAATTAGTAAATCTTAAGAAAAAATTCTGTGAGTTACTCAGAGAAATTTCAGTGAAGGAAAAAGTACACCAGTGTACACTCTGCGTTCACAATACTTCTCTACTCACTAGGGAGGGCTGGCTTGGAGATGAGAACAATACAGGTTTTCCCATGGTCACAAGGTTTGCCTGGCTGCCCTCAGTGTGGGATGTACACAGCCTGTGGATCCTTGGAAAATGCTGGAACTTTGCCCTCTGGCTCGTCCTTTATAGAGAAAGACAGTGGACAACCAACTCATTGGGAAATCCACGGATCCTGGGAAAAATGCAATGACTTCCACCAGTAGACAATCCCATCAGTGGATAAGCCACAGGCCAAGGGAAAATATATGCGGGAAGCATTTTCTGTATGTAAAAATTAGAAAGTTTCCATATATATAATTTTGCATATGACATTGGTTTTAATAGGCTAAAGTAGAAACTGTGTTGGTACTGTGGCCCAGTGAATTAAGCCACCTCTGGAAATGCCCACATCCCATAGAGGGCCAGGTTGGAGTTCCAACTGGTAGACTTTGAATCCTGCTCCCTGATGGGTCTGGGAAAGCAGTGGAAAGAACCAGCTGATGCAAGATGGCTCTTTGGGTCTGTCTCTCTTGTTCGCGGCCCCTATGCCTTTCTAAATAAATAAGTAAGCAAGTAAATCAGTAAATATGTGAAAAGATTGATTTCAAAAATCAAATCCTGAGGTCGGCACGGTGGTGTAGCTGATAAAGCTGCCACCTGCAGTGTCGGCATCCCACTTGGGCACTAGTTTGACTCCTGGCTGCTCCACTTCCGATCCAGCTCTCTGCTATGGCCTGGGAAAGCAGTGGAAGATGGCCCAAGTCCTTGGGCCCTGCACCCATGTGGGAGACCCAGAAGAAGCTCCTGGCTCATGGCTTTGGATCCATGCAGCTCTGGCCATTGCAGCCAACTGGTGAGTGAACCAGTAGATGGAAGACCTTTCTCTCTCTCTGCCTCTCCTCTCTCTGTGTAATCTGACTTTCAAATACAAGAAATGCTGGTGAGGATGTGGGGAAAAACATACCCTAATGCACTGTTGGTGGGAATGTAAGCTGATAAAGCCGCTATGGAAGACTTTATGGAGGACCAGTTTATACCTGTAACAAGGTGTAAAAAAATGAATGTCCTGCTGTGGGCTGTTGGATAAAATAAATATGGTAGACAGAAAGACAAATAACACAGATTCTCCCTTAAATGTGGTAGCTAGCATTTTTAAAATAGTCACAAGATGAAAATTTAAAATAGCAATTTGTTATCCGATAACTTTGGACAGCCCTTGTGTCAATTGTTGAGGAACAGTTTGTTTTTTCATACTATTTGTTGAACTCTTACTTAATATAGAATTAATTTTAGGTGTATAAAGTTAATTGAAAATAAATCTTAGTGTAAATTAAGAATGGGAATAGGAGAGGAAGGAGGAAGAAGAGTAGAAGTGTAGGTGCAAGGACAGGTAGCGTGGGAAAAATCATAACATTCCTAAAGTTGTTTTTATGAAATGTGTCAAGTTTAGATACCTTAAATAAAAGGGGTCTGGGGAAATCTAAGAAAAAATTCATTTTGGTTGTGAAGGAAAATAAAGGAAAGAAATATGTCTGTTTATATCATTTTGGCTGCAAATATAGTATTTTGCCTTACTTTGTTTTAAAACTTTGTTGAACAAATTATTAATAACTACACACTACTACACTATGAATGTTCTATGGCTATTTTAAAATTTGCTGTATGTGAGGGAAGTTGAACATTTTTCATTGGATTATTGTTTATAGCCCCTGCCTATATTCCTGCAGAACTATGGTCTTCTTGCTTGGTACTTGTTGAACGCTTTATTTAGTGGAGCTTTAAGCTTTTGAGTCAAATGCAAACTAAAACTATGCTATCTCAAAAATAACAAAATATTAGGTTGAGCAGAAAAATGAAACAATAAAATTGCAAAAAAGAATGGTAAAAATCTGTGAGATGGAAAATTATACAGTTTGAAAAAGGAATAAGTGATGATGGTGCAATGTGTATGGGTTTGAACCAAGACTCCTAAGCCACATATTGACTGTTGCCACTTGTCAGAATTATTCATAAAATGTGAATTCATAGAAACATATGGAGATGATTGGTTGCATGATATGAGTTTGAAAGTGACTTCTTATTACATAAAGAAATTTTTATAGGGTGATGAAAACCCTTCAATCCACTTAGAGAAGACTACTGCCTGAATGTGTGAACATACTGTGCATAATCTGAATGTTCAATATGAATATGCATGCACTTAAATGCTTTTGACTTGTCCAGTTTAAAATTGGTTCATCTTAGCTATGAGAATTCCACATTAATCCAAACAGCATTGTGTCCCATATGCAATTGGAAAAAGAAAATTTAAAGCAAAGACAAAAATAAAAAAAAAACAATATATTGGCGGAAGAACATACAGTTACTGATTCAGTGCCATGTGTAAGTGGATATTCCATATATGTGTTATAAAAGCACCACTTCAAAATAGTTCAACAATGAGTATTTATTAAGATATTTTTGGACAACACAGTATCTCAACAGAGGAACACTGCATGACCAATCACCTCCCGTATCTGGGAAAGAAATCTCACTTAAATCACAATGTCAACAAAGAAATGACAAGCACTCAGTAGCCAGGGCAAACAGAATGCAAAGCATGTTTAATTAGATGTCCTCACATATATGAGCACTTACATTGTCTATACACTGATAAATAAATAGAAATTAATTCATCTCAACTATTTCAGTGATAGCCTTTTAATATAAAATAGCATTGTTGTTGTAGCCTTGATGGGCATTTACACCATAATTTATTTTTACTCGATATAAAAATTTTCTCTAAACTCCCATTACTAACTCTGAGAGGGAGAGAAACAGAAGGTTAGTGACAGAGACAGAGAGACCTCCCATTCAATGCCTCACATCTCTACACCCCCTATGCCTGTGCCTGGGATGAGGCTACAACCAACAACAGTCAGTCAGACCCTAGATTTTCATATGGTTGGACAGGACCAAGTTACGTGAAGATTCACCACTGCCTTCCAGGGTCCCCAGGAATCAGAAGTCCAGGTCAGGAGCCAAAGCCAGAGCCAGAAATTGATGCCATGCACTCAGACTGCTAGGCTGTATGTCCAATACATAAATAGTTTTTAAAGGAAAAAAACCAACTTTAGTTCCTTCATTATTTCTGGATTGCTACTTCAGTCTGGATTCATGGTTCTAAACTCTGAATATGTGATAGCAAAACAAGTGGAAAAATTTTAGAATCCTTTAGAACTTGCTTTTATTCTTTAAGCCTTTCAAAGAGTTCATCTCAGGTCTTATGAGAATAACATAGCACTTGGGGACAAAGATGCAGCCCAGGAGCCCCGCACTGGAGGCCAAGATGGAGAAGACCTCCACAGCCACCATGACCTTCCCCTTGGTGCTGTGGTAGACAGGAAGGAAGGTCACCCAGACACTGCAGAACACCAGCATGCTGAATGTAAGGAACTTAGCTTCATTGAAAGTGTCAGGCAGATTCCTGGCTAGAAAAGCCACAGTGAAGCTGGCCAGGGCCATGGAACCCAGGTAGCCCAGGACACAGTAGAAGGCAGTGACCGAACCCTTATTGCACACCAGGATGATGTGGCCAGGCTCAGAGTGTGTATCTAACTCAATGAAGGGAGGAGAGATTCCCAGCCAGATGCTACAGAGAATCAGTTGGAGGAGGAAGCAAATGGGAATGACAGAGTTAGAAACTCCTGATATCAACAATCGCCTGACAGTTCTGCCAGGTTTTGTAACCTTGAAGGCCAGAATCACAGTGATGGTCTTGGCCAGCACAGTGGAAACAGCCACTGTGAACACAAGGCCAAATGCTATTTGCTGGAGGAGGCAGGTGGCTGTGTTGGGACGGCCAATGAAGAGTAAGGAGCAGAGGAAGCACAGGAAGAGAGTGATGAGCAGGATGTAGCTGAGGGTCCTGTTATTGGCCTTGACTATGGGAGTGTCTTGGTGCTTCACAAAGACCCAGAGGACCGCAGCTGTGAGGACAGAGAAGCACAGAGCCATGCAGGCCAGAGCCATCCCCAGAGATTCCTCAAAGGCCAAGAACGTCATCAACTTAGGGAGGCAGCGACTTCTATCCTGGTTTGGGTATTCGTGATCTTCACATGGGATGCACTGCTTTGCATCTGAGGAAGGAGAAAAACTGAAGGTTTACTTTGTAGAAATTCTGGATTTCTTCCTGTTGTGGAAAATGGTCAACTGCAATGCTGCTGGGAGCTTGTGATATATAGCAGGGTACACCTGATCAAGTTTCTGCATTGCTGTCCAGGGAGGATGCCCATCTGCAGATTGGAACAAACTCATTCAAACAACACCTTCAGCATATGGGGACTAGGTTGACTTATCCTGTGACACAGTCCTGTTCCCATGGGCATGGATGCTTCCCAGCCTTTCTCTGTTCTATCCCCTAAGTCAGCCTCATGCCACACCCTGTATCTCTGTAGCTCAGACACAGAAATAAACAACCCCAAACTCCTAAGATAACCTTACAGCCATCAGTACTACAGTTATTAGCTTGATATCTGGCAGAACAATCTTTCCTCATTTTATATTTTCATTTCCTTGGGAATCCTTTTGTCAATTTTTAATGGAATCTTAAGGTGCATTTTATTGAATAAACAACATTTGGATTTGAATAGAGGTGTTCTGAAAATAAAGCAATTTGGATGTAATTGATATTTTACCCAGTTATTGATGGAGAAATTAGATATTTTTCAAGTTAGTATATAATATAAATTTCAAAATGAATTAATACATTGCATTCTCAGGGTCATAGCAAGTGCATGATAATTAGTATAATACAATTCTCATCAATTCTCATGTTAATGTGATATTAATAGAAGCAGAAGAGATTCCATTCCATTCACTGGTACAATTTTAAGATGATTTATTCCTCCATTCCACCTCCCTTCCTTTCTTTTTTCTCTTTTCCCTTCTTCTTTCCTTCCTTTTTCTTCCTTCCTTCATTCCTTCCTTTTTTAATTTTTGAAATAGCATATTTTTAATTTACATTAAGTCAAAGTCTTAAAACTCCACTGAATCAAGAGTTCAAAAAGTAAAAAGTAATAAGACTATAGATCAGTGGGAATTGTAGGAAATGGATATAAAAATTACCCAAATAAAAGTGCCTGTTTCACTTATACATGCTAAATGTAAAGAAATCACAGATCATTTATAGCAGTATATCATTCTGAAACTCTGAGAAATTTTTTATTTTGTATTGGAACTTTTCACTCATTCTATGAAATCATAACTTGTTACCCCATTGTTCTTGTGGAAGGTGGGGAACAAATTCAGCTCTGGATACCATGTTTTCTCTATTTATTGAAATAACATTTTCTTGCCAATGCAGCAAGAAATAAGTCATAGAGACAAGTCAATGAATGGGTATATCTCTGTTTCAGTTAAATACAGAAGATGGTATTGGGGTCTAGCTACACTTGTTATGAGGGTTTGATTTAGCTTTTTAGATGACACTTCTTCAACCATACAAGATCCTAATGTAATTTAGAGTCAATCTTCCTGGCATTCTTATCTTGAAGTACCCATTTCTCTTCTTGGGGACACCAGGTGCTCTGGCTTCAATCTTAGATACTTTCTACAGTGTTTGTACATACAAGAAAGTATTGTTGTACAACATGCTTCCAGCATATGTTTTTAAATTCTTTTTATTTGTTATTGAATTTTTGCAAAACCTTTGTGCACAGATTAGCTCTTTGTTCTGTTATCTTCTTCATGGCCAAAACTATTTATTTCCTCTAGGAAATGATTAAAACCAAATGGTTGCTAATGCTAACACAATAGGAATTGAGAAGCCTTTTTGGAGGAAATCAAATCATTACAAGGTCTATTTCCCATATTTTAAAAAAATGGAAGTATTTCTCAGTGAGATATAGCACATTTTTTACATTCTTGGTACATTTTTTTTTTTTTGCAGGCAGAGTGGAGAGTGTGTGTGAGAGAGAGAGATAGAGAGAAAGGTCTTCCTTTTGCCGTTGGTTCACCCTCCAATGGCCGCCACAGCTGGCGCACTGTGGCCGGTGCACCACGCTGATCCAAAGGCAGGAGCCAGGTGCTTCTCCTGGTCTCCCATGGTGTGCAGGGCCCAAGCACTTGGGCCATCCTCCACTGCACTTTTGGGCCATAGCAGAGAGCTGGCCTGGAAGAGGGGCAACCGGGACAGAATATGGCACCCCGACCGGGACTAGAACCCGGTGTGCCGGTGCCGCTAGGTGGAGGATTAGCCTATTGAGCCATGGCACCGACCTGGTACATGTATTTTGATAGGTAATTATTTTTATGTTTGTCTTGTTCAAAAGTTTTTATGAGCATACCAAACTGTATATTTTAGTAGGATGTGATATTCATACTTCACCTTGACTCTTTCCTTTAATAAATTCTATAAATCTAAATGTACCTGTGGTACTAGACATCCTTAATTCCATGGAAAATATTAAAGACAGTGCAGGGAGGAATACAGTATTTCCATGATGACATACAAGCACTAGCTCTGTGCTTATCATGTGTTTGTAAGATGAATTGGTTTCAAGATTTACAGGCACCAATAGAAAGCCTTGATGATTATACATCGTACATTTCTCAGTTGGAAATATAGCAAGTTCCACCTGCAAATCTCAGATGATGACTTATCTAACATGGTGTGATATCTTTTAGAATCAGTGCTACAGTTGACGTTACTAGAATGAGCATCACCAGAGAAGAACTTAAACATAAAGTATCTTTAGTGATCATAAATGGATATATTGAATGAATGAGTAAATGTGTGCATAGAGAACAATGATGCACTAGGAACTAACTGCAAATCTCTTTGGTTTCTCTTTTGTGGAGAAATAACTAGAACAGTAAAGATATGGATTGGATATTTTCTACCTGTCTGATTGGCAATTTCTTTCTCTGGACACAAAACACAAGTATAGCAGCAGATAGGTCTTCCTTCCTGTGACATTTTCCTGAATCCTGGACCACAGCTCTGGCTACACACAGATTGAGGGGTCTGAAGAAAAAAGAGAAGCACTGGTCATGGTTTGGTATGTTATCAGCCACCGTGAAGGGTGTCAGTAGATCCCTCCTCACTACATAACACCTTGGCCTTCAATTGAAGGTCACGACTATATCCCCTCCTCCTGTACCTGTGAATAATACCTAGACATCCATTTCAGCATTCCTACGATTGCCATTTCTGTTTCCCCAACCTATTTCCCATGTATTACAAAAGAACCTGATCACTTCACACTTAACCTCTTCACAAGATTATTGGCAGATCTCTCTGTGGGTATCTCGTATCAAAAGAGAATCATACCACTTTGAATGCAACAGGCCATTCTATCATCTCTTCATTGACAAGTAAGCTTTGTTCATGTGGACTCTTGGAGGAAAACTCTCCAATTTTAATAAGCAAGCGAAGACCACTAGGAAAATTCACAACGTTCTGGATATCATAATGTGCCATGTGGTTTCTTGTTTCATGGAAGGATACTTTATCTCCAGCGCTGTTTGTAAATTGGATTTTCCTCAGAAATTGATGGAGCTGGAGGACAGGCATAATTGGAAATAGACAGCACATCCAAATTAGTTGCGGGAAGTCAGATGCTCTAAACAAGCCCTCTTTGTTGTCTTTTGCATTCAGCTTTTCCATTTGGTAGAACATTAATTTTCTTTGGATGCTTAAACATCTCCCGGGTTAAGGTATTCCTCTGCTCCCTCAACAAAACATCAAAGAGTGATTGTCCCCAATCAGAAAAGTTAGTGGTCCAGAGGTTTACTGGAGCACAGACTCTATTGAAGCTTTGGCCATGAAAGATTGGTTGGGGCTTTATGGAAGCTAACTCTACTGTTACCAGTTGGGCAGCACATGGATGGCTACTGAAATAACTTGATAGCTGTTATGAATATTATAGGTGTGTATCTACATAAGTTCTTCATAAGGTTCAAAATATAGTTGATGATTAGTGTATTTTGGTTGGGGAAAAATTAGAGATTAATGCATGATTGTTTCATAAGATATATTTTCCATCAAGAGACTCAAAGCCACTGTAATACCTCAGAAGTCCATATCTATAAGATATGTATATTATGTATATCAGCAATATACATTATACCTTTTAAGGTATACTTATACCTTAACACTGGTTGAACATGACACAACATGGTGTTCTTTCTCTCCTTGGCTTTGGGTCACTTATTGTGATGACTGTGACTATCTTTGACATATCAGATAGTATGGTATGACCAAAGACAAAATTTCAAATCTATGAAAGCTTATTATGCTTTTATAGTATGTGTTAACCTTGAACCTTCTAGATCACAACACATCTGTACTGGGATACAACTAAGTTGTTATTTTTAAACAACTATCACTTAATTGTGTTTTTAATTTTTTTAATTTTTATTTAATGAATACATTTTTTTGACAAGCAGAGTAGACAGTGAGAGAGAGAGAGAGAAAGTCTTCCTATCCGTTAATTCACCCCCCAATTGACCGCTATGGCCAGCATGCTGTGCCCCTCCAAAGCCAGGACACCCAGGTGCTTTCTCCTGGTCTCCTATGTGGGTGCAGGGCCCAAGCACTTGGGCCATCCTCCACTGCCTTCCCAGTCCACAGCAGAGAGCTGGACTGGAAGAGGAGCAACTGGGTTAGATCCGGCGCCCCAACTGGGACTAGAACCCAGAGTGCCGGTGTCGCAGGCGGAGGATTAGCCTAGTGAGCCACAGCACCGGCTAATGAGTGCATTTTTACATAGATACGACTTTATGAATATAGTGGTTCTTTCCCCCATAGCCCCCCTCCCCCCCAGCTACCATCCCACCTCCCTTTCCCTCTCCTATCTCCTTCTTCATTATGGTTCATTTTTAGTATGACTTTATAAACAGAGGACCAACACCATGCTAAGCATAGACTTTAACAATTTGCACCCAGGCACACACACAACATATAGAGTACAGTTTAGGGAGAGAATTTGCAGTCAATTCTCATATTAACATTCATTAGGGACAGAGGTCCTACATGGGGAGCAAGTCACAGTGAATACTGTTGTTCCTTTAATAATTAACACTCTTTTTATGATATCAGCGATCATCTGAGGCTCTTACCATGGGTTCCCAAGGTTATGGAAGACTTTTTTTTGACCATAGATTCCATCGGTATTTGGACATGGCTATAAGCAAAGTGGATGTTCTTTCCTCCCTTCAGAGAAAAGTGTCTCCTTCTTTGATGACTCTTTCTGTCCTCTGAGGTCTCACAGAGATCCTCTGTGTAGGATATTTTTTTGTCACAATGTCTTGGCTTTCCATGCCTGAAATGATCTCGCAGGCCTTTTAGCCCAACAAGGAAGCCTTAGGGTTGATTCTGAGGTTAGAGTGTTATTTATAGCAAATGTTATTCTAGGAGTCTGCTGTGTGGACTGCTTCCCATGTTGGTCTTTCCTTCCTTTTTTAATTATATTATTTTCCCAGGTACTTGATGTTACTTATATCATTATATCATGCTTTTTAAACTTAGACTGATCTATCTGTTGCCTTTAACTTTTAATATGACCATTTTAACAGTGAAGATGGCATTTGTACCACCAATTCTTATGGTTTTGGAGCCCCATGACTAGTTCTTAGGCTGTACCATTAGAGCTCAGTCTGTATGACTGTATGCAGAACCAAACTGTTTTACAGTTATAGACTACCTCCTCCATCTCTTATTTCCCCTCTTATTTTTATCTGGGATCTTTTCCCAATTGCCTTAAAATAAATATAACTCTGTGTAACCTAGAGTTATCAGTATGAAGAAGAGAAATGGGAGAGAGATAGAAAACAGAGAAAAAAAACCAACAGAACAAAACAAAGAGGATATACACGGTAAAAAGTAACAATGGCACTTTTAGAATCAATGTCTTCAAGAGTCCATGACCTAGGCTGGTGCCGTGGTTCACTAGGCTAATCCTCCACCTTGCGGCGCCGACACACCAGGTTCTAGTCCCGGTCGGGGCACTGGATTCTGTCCCGGTTGCCCCTCTTCCAGGCCAGCTCTCTGCTATGGCCAGGGAGTGCAGTGGGGGATGGCCCAAGTGCTTGGACCCTGCACCCCATGGGAGACCAGGAGAAGCACCTGGCTCCTGCCATCAGATCAGCGTGGTGTGCCGGCTGTAGCACGCCGGCCATGGCAGCCATTGGAGGGTGAACCAATGGCAAAGGAAGACCTTTCTTTCTGTCTCTCTCTTTCACTGTCCACTCTGCCTGTCAAAAAAAAAAAAGACTCAAAGATTCCATGACCTGATTGTCAAGGGACAGTTTACCAGTTAATTCTTAAATAATGTAGAGGACAAAATTTACAAATAATTTATTAATTATATCTATGGAAGCCTTCTTGAAAAATTAATTTCCTTTCCCAAGGTTTGACTCTAATACTGTAGTTTATAAAACATACTTCTAATGCTTAAATACAATTTGATTATTAAGTAAATGTTCTGATGCTAATTTTTACAAATATTTTACTTTTTCTAGACATCACCCTTATTTAATATATCCTACAAATTTATGAGCGTATTTGTCCTTTGCACATGCAAACAGAATTTTCTAAATACATTCTATATGTGGGGAATGGATTCATGTAAGCCAGGGTTAAACCCAGAAATATTCAGCTGACTGAGCAGGCAAATCCTGTGCTCATGTGCATCCTCAGTAGTCTCATATGTAAGAAATGGGACTACAGTCCATGCTCCCTGATTGCTGCAGAGTTTGTAAGGGCAGTTGGTCTAACATGCTTCATTTCCCATCCATTTCCTATCATGTTTAGGATATTATGTGAAATCCATTTCTGTTTTCACAAAAAGTATCTTATCTCATCCAGGGCTTAGGCCACAGGTTATGCAGGATTATAAATCAAATTAAACTGCTGTCAGATTTGAACGATATTTGCAACAAAATACATGGAACTGAAGATCACTATGCTGAGTGAAGTACTCCAGGCCCAGAAAGGCAAATATCATATGTTTTTCTGATTTGTGGAAGTTAATATACAGAGTATAAACATTGTGACAGTATCCTAGCATTTAGTATGTTGTTTCACTGAAGCATACGGTGTATATGACATATACCCTTATCTTCCTGTACTAGCAACATTGTCATCAATCACTCTCCTTGTGATATTAATATCCTTATTCCAAGAAAAAACTGTAGATATGGATATATATAAAATACGTACCTTTGATGTACATGTGGCAGGATGTCAAAATTGTTAAATTTTACAAATGAAAAATTTATAGAAATGAAAAATAATTTATCAATACGTCTTTTTTGGCTTTGTATAAATTCCAAGGAATATTATGGCATGACAACTTTTTATCTGTCAAATTTTCTCACGTATTGCAGCATTTCAGCCTACATTACAAACTTTTCTGATACCATTTCTGTTCAGAAAGTAACCATTCAAAATCCATAGAGATTGAAATTTCCAGCCAAAGCCAACAATCACAGATATACCAATAACCAATGGAAAGAACCCAACTTCTGATGTACCTAATCTCTCTGACCCTGAGAAGATAGCAGGGTCATGATGCTGTATCTCAATACAACATCTCTAGATTCCATCAGGTGGCAACTTTCTGTTCTGTTTTAGGGGAGGTTTACCTGCCAGGGAAGAATCATAGGTTGTATTGCTTCTCCTGGAGATCCCATTTCTACTTTCTCCAAAATCATTTTATGGAGGACGTGGGCCACTGTGTAGACAGCATTGTAGACTAAATAGCTGGAGTCAGATATGGTCAGCAAGTCAATATGTCCTGGAAGAAACTCTAAGGAGGTATTTGGTGGGCAGCTTCCAATATGTCCACAAAATGATCCTTCAAGTGAGCAGTGCAGATGGAAAAGCCATAATTTACTGAAATAAAAGTCTTCTGGGTAGTGGGAAGGGTTTTCCATCTTGACAAAATGTTTGAGGCCAGGGATTTCTTCCTTGTGGGGTGAAAATGAGAAGCCTCCGTGCAAAGAATGCAACATGTGGTTTGTCTCAGACATAACAAGATCCCACTTTGATGTCATGATCCACACTTTCCCGATGGTTACAAAGGACTGCACTGAAATGTCCACACTGATGAGACCTCTTACATCACCATAGAGTATATGCACATTTGCAGATGAAACTCTGATGCTACTCATGAAAGTGAGATCACCATACCCATACAACTTCTTTGTGACAGGGAGCTTAACTGTAAAGGCCACACAGATACCTTTCTTGAGCATCTCTGCTTCAAAATACTGAAGGAACTGCTCTCCTTTCATGTCATCAGACACAAAGAGCACCACCCAAGTCCAGCCAAAATGCAGCAACAAGTAGATCATTCCATGGCCCAAAGAGCTGTCACTGGTTGCCATCTGATAGAGTGAGGGAAACTGGTCCTTATCATTTAGCATGGGATCAAAAGGGCCATAGGTGAGCTGAAAGCAAAGAAAAACATGATCAAACTTTTGTAGGATTTGTGTTATCTCTCTTGGAAGTGAGTGAAAAGAATTTCTCCCCAAGGTCAACTTTAAATAGGTTACTATTGTGTGAAAAGAAAGAGTGCAGTAGAGATGAAAAATCTTGCTACTCTGGCCACAGAGAAGACCATGCTTCGCATGCCCATTGCTTTAGGTGAATAAATGTGACTCCTCCTTCATAGCTTTAAAGAAAATCTGTCAGTTTCTGTATGCTCTTCATGTCCTGCAGTGGGGCCTGAGGAAGAAGGAACTTTGGATGTTGCTTCACCCATCCTTGCCCAGGGGACTGGTGGAGTAGAGCCACCTCCTCCAGCAGCCACCATTGTAGATAACTCTGAGACAGAAATCTCTACTGTGTTGATCTCTTGGTATTTGGAGTGCATTGATTACCACAGGAAACCTGCATTGTCTCCAAGAATATAATCACCAACCTTTTTTCATTTGGGGCAAAATATTTTTTCCAATCCAGAATCCTCTGCTCACCATATGGCCTATGTTTGACAGGCACATGTTCTGATTGTTGCTTGTATAGTGGGTCCCTGGGGAAGTATTTTTGAGATACTGACACAGACCTGGGGAGGCAGTGATAATGACTCAACTCACTGGGTCATGGCATTCATGTGGAATGACTTCCTGGTTCTACACATGTGCAATGGTAGACTAAGCCCAACACCATGTCAGACATTTGGTAAGCAAATCAGCTGAGTTGTTTATAATAGAGCTCCTTGTCTGCCTGGCTACTTCCCTGTCTCCCAAAGATTGGAATAAACCCATGTCCACAGTTCTGATATGCACAGTTGTAGATGGCATGGCCACTGGGAATCCTGAGAAAAATCAACCTGTGTGCTTGTGACTAATTAGCATTGGGAACATGATCGGTTGAGCTCCAGTGTAGCAAGATGTGAGTCTCAACACTCCATGGTGGAGCCAGCATAGTGGCACTGTGTGTTAGCCTACCAATGATGATACCAGCATCCCACTTCTAAGTGCCAGTTCAAGTCCTGGATAATCTGCTTTTGATCTACTTGCCTGCTGTTGTACTGGAGGAGTCAGCAATGTATAACAAAAGTACTAGGCCCCTTTCTACCATGTGGTATAACAGGAGGGAAATCCTGGCTGCTGGCTGCTGGCTGGCTCAGATCTAGCTGTTGTGGGCATCTGGGGAGTGACCCTGTGGTTAAGAGATCCACTCCAATGCCATGTGTATGTGTATGTGTATGTGTATGTGTATGTGACTTTCCATCTTTCTCCATTGCTTTGCCTTTTAGATAAACAAATATAGAAGTCTTTAAAAAATATTTTTCACTGTCTGTTACCCTCATTGTTTTCCCAAAGGGGACCCAGATGCATTCCCTATATCCAACTGTCCTAGGTCTCTGGATGCCACCTGAGATGGTGCTGTCCTTGGATGGGGAACATCTGTGTGCTGTGGACATTATGAAGTGTAGAGGTGAGACTATTAGACAGCCTATGCTTCCAGCAGGTGGGAGATGGTTACACAGGCCCTAGACAGGAATCTTAAGAAGGCTGTCAACAGGCCCTGCTATTTCCCTTTCTCCCTTCTCCTTCCCCTGTTAATAATCTCACATCCTTAGGAAATCCATGGGATCTCTCCTATACCATGGTGTGGTATGTATACTCGGCTGCCCCATTTCCATTTTTCAGAGGTGAGAGAATGGTGTTGGAGGAAATTTAACTATTGCCCTCCAGATTCACAGCTCATTTACCTGTGGGTTTTTGTAGAGCTCCAAAAGCGTTCCAAACTCAACAGACAATGCTGATGTAGTTCCAGCAATGACAGCAACGTGTCTCCCTTGTGTATGGCAGGTGTAGTTAGGGAAAGGCACATTAATCCCAATCAACCAATATACTATGCTCAGTAAGGTGTACTGTTCACTGGCAAAGGCATTGAAGAATTTGAAACCAAGGGTCAGGTTGGGGAGGAGCTGGGAGTCCTTATTGATCTCCTGGATGGCAAAGCGGAAGGCCAGCACATATTGGTAGTTCTTCCACAGCCACCTAAAGAGAGGGGCAGCATCCGGGAGAGGGTGAGACCATGGAATTCAGAGCAACAACACAGCCACACCCTGAAGCAGCAGTGGTCAGACTCAGGCTTCCACTCAGTTGTGCCTCAGCTTTGGAAAAAGAAGGAGATGCGAATGAGGTTTCAAGGGCTCTAGAAGATTGTAGAATGGCCCTTGGACTCCTCTGAAGCAAACTGTGCCCATGATCATACTCACCTTCATGAACCCTTCAGGAAAGCTTCAATGCATCCCAACCTAAGGACAACACCCAGGAGCAAGCATTTCTGTTTCCAGTAATTTCTGGAGTAGGCTGAATGCCACCTGACTCATCAGTTGTTTAAAGTTTTAGAACATTCTCCTCGGCCAGGTCCATCTGAGTCATTTGTCCCTGGTCCTTGCTTTAATTTCCTATTCTAATGTTTTGCTTTGCTCAAATCAGATTTAACATTTTGTTTTCCTTGAAATGTAAACATTTTTCTCCTGAACTCAGATAATTTAGGATGTTTCCTTAGTTTCCATTTTTTTCTCTATTGAATTCATATTTTTCATTTCATATTTTACACTTGTATGTTCAATCCTTTTTTCTATATATCTTCTTAAAAACTTGTTACTAATACAAAGATATATGATTGTATATATTCCAGATACAGTCCTAAGAAGATAACCACACTTCCCTCCTTCAATTCTTCCTCCTTCCTTTCTCTTTTTTCTATTCATCTTTGCTATAACATAATTTCAATTTACTCTATAATCACAGCATATATCTTGAGTGAAAATAGTTTCTTAGAATTTAAGAGCTCTCACATTTCATGTGTATGAGAAATTGGATGGTCTATTTTCTCACTATGGGTTTCTTTTTTTCTTCTTCCCTTGGAATTCTGTTGAACTTTTATAACTTCTTACATTTCTTCCAGAATTTGAATGCTAAGAATATTCATACCTGTTAATAAGTTGCATGGGACTTAATATATTCATCCAATCATTCCTTTAGTTGCTTTGCACTGAATATTATGTTTCTGTGTTGGGCTTAACTAATAGTTTGTCATTTCTTCATTTCCTCAATATTATAATACATATTCAAAAAGTTTCTAATTGGCAGTGCTTTATTTTTGCTGATTGCCAATTATTGGGTCACACAGTGTTGTACATGTTGTTCTTATATGTGGAGTTTGAAATTGAATTTTGTCTTATTGATAAGTCAGCATTCTATACACACTTAATCTGAGGAGATTTTCAGATCACATAGAGGAGTTCTTAAAATTGAGGTTGACCTGGCACAGAATTTATGCTAGTGGCATGTGTCCATAGCTTAAATTTATTTGTTTGAATTACAAAATAAATTCATTGAATAAACATTTTCTGTTAATCTTTTGGCCTTAGTAGAATAATTTTTCACTGTGAAGAGCACACTGCATTCACCTTGGGTTATTTATAACACTTGCTGTCAGCTGAAAGTTGACTAGCTTAATTCTTTTTTGCTGAAGGCAAAGTTGTCAGTTGTTAATTTCAGGACCTGGCATGCTGAGTTACTATTTTGAGTAAACAGGAATGTCTGACACCAAGGCAGACTTAGATATTATGATATTTTGGGTGCCAGCACTGTGGCATAGCAGGTAAAGCTGCCACTTGCAATGCCAGCATCCCATAGGGGCACTGATTCAAGTCCTGGCCGCTCCACTTCTGATCCAGCTCTCTGCTATAGCCTGGGAAAGCAATAGAAGATGGCCTAAATCTTTGGCTCCTGCTCCCATGTGGGAAGATCGGAAAGAAGCTCCTTGCTCCTGGCTTCAGCTGGGTGCAGCTCCAGCCATTGTGGCCAATTGGGGAGTGAAACAGTGGATGGAAGACCTCTCTCACTGTCTGCCTCTCCTCTCTCTGAGTAACTCTGACTCTCAAATAAATAAAATTAATCTTAAAAAAGATATTTTGAGAAATGTATACTAAATGTTGCTGCAAGCCACAACATGAATAAAACAGGAAACATGGTGCACTCCAATTTGTCAGTCACAAAAGACCACAAAGGATATGAATCAACTCACATGAGGGGGCCGTAATAGGCTGACCCTCAGAGACACAAGACAGAGGGGTGGTACGCAGTATGGGAGAAGGAATGAAGGATGTGGAGACACTGAAAAGGAGTTAGGGATTTGTGAGCAGGTGATAAACATCTAGATGTTTATCAACAATGATTTGGTAACTCTTTTAAAAATCTTGATAAAAGACTTTATCTCATTATTTAATGATGTACCCCCAGCATCTCAGAGAAATATGCAGTTTATTAAATAAAACTGATCATTAGAGTATTACAGCCACACAAAATTAATGCCAAATCAAAGGCCAAATATTGGGTAAACAAATGTGGGATATGCACATAAAATAACTCCTGTCAGGCAAATAACAACATAACTTCCATCAGCTTTAAGGAAGTTCAATCACAGTATTGAAGCTGGAGCTTGAAGTCAAACTTCACAAAAAATTAATCATCTGAGCCCATATTAACTAAAGGAGATTGAAGCAAATGCAATTTTAGAGTGTGGCAAGCACATGAGGGCTAAAGGTCTGCACAAATTAGGGTGGCCAGACACTTTTCTACCTGGGGAAGAGAAGGCAGAGAGCAAAGCCTGGCCTCCAGTTTGTGGCATGGGCTGACCTTTCACCCTGAGATCATGAACAAGGCAGCTCCTCACTGTCTCCCATACAGAGTCCCTGAGATGAGAGATTAATTCACCTTTAGAAAATCACATCCTATCTCCCTAAATCTGACAGAGTACAAACGATCAGTAGCTGCCACATAACCAGAAGATTCACATGCATAAAGTGTTTACCATAAATATCCCATTAGGCATTTTCGCTAATAATATAGAAATTAAAAATGCACAAAGAAATTTAATGAAACATTGAGAAGGGACAGAACACTGTGAAGGCACCAACTAGGAGAGACTACATGTTTTAACACTGTGCCTCAGAGGTCACCAGCCCATTAGCAGTTGCCCATAGTGCATGGCAACCTGCTGAGTTGATAAGCATTAAATTCCAAAAGTGCTGATAAGAACAGACATGCTCCATTTAAACCAACATCTCTCTGCCTCACTCTCTTCTGAACACATGAGCATGTGGTTCTCTGCAGTGAGTCAGAAGCACACTCCACTGTCACCACCAACAAGGGTGCAGAGACAGGATGTCTTGTTTCTAATCCTCTTCAGGCATCCACGTTAACAGTTACTAAAACACATGCTGCACAGGTGTGTCAAGCCCAGAATTAATGCAGTTTCTGTGTGGTTCCTGGAGAAAAACCTTCAGGATCCAAGTGAAAGTCTTGGGGAAGATAAATCCCTTTAATCTTGCTACATTCAGGGACTCAAGCCTGCAGTCTGAAGGGGCTCAGTTAATGATGTGTGGTGGGACAAAGTCTGTTTATGGTGGCACATCTTAGATATACATGGATTCACTATTGGGTACAATAGTGACAATGCTCTTTTCAGCACTGGAAATCAGAGTGACCCCTTAATCTTAACACTGACCACAGACCAGGGTCTCAGTGCCTCAGGACACCTGTGCCCACTCCATGCATGCAGGTAGGATTGGAGTCCCCACATTCTGCCTCATTCCAAGATGCTGAGGGCTGTATTTGAGAGATCTAAGCCAATGGAGTGGGCAGATAATCATTGATGTCACTTCTCTGTCCCTGAAGGACCAAGAAGCAAATAGAAAAATGAACAGCAAGGCATGGAAGGTACAAGAATGGAGTGAACCTGCAACTTCCTTTATTGGCATTTTGGCACTTTCTTCATACCTTCTAGCATTCTCAGAAAGGATTAAACACAGTAGTAACACACACTCACATTCAATGGTAGCCACACTTAATGCATACACACAATCTTGAACTTACCAAGATACAACAGTTTTATACTGGGGACGATGTAAAAAAGACATCTGGACCTTTTTGCTTTCTGGTTCTGGGTAGTAGAGAGGGAAAAAACCACCCAGGATCAGGTCTCCATCTTGGTTGATACTTGGCTTAAGGTAATTATTGCATTCCCTGTGGGTCATGCCCTGTGAAGTGTGTATAGTGTGCAGGAGTAGGCACAGAACACTCACAGACAACATCTTGCCAGGGTTTTCACAATTCAGAGATGAAGCCCAAAATGTCAGCTGAGATTAAGGAACAAGGAGCTGGCAGGTGTTGGCAGGCTCAATCCCCTGCAGAGAACTGCTCTCTGTGCAGGGCACTGCTGAATCCTAGTATTGCTGTCTGCCAGTCTAGTGAGTCAGAAAGGGACACAACTGGAAACTACAGGGAGTCATTTCTAAAGAAGTCCATGCAGTGAGACATTAGTGTCCATGTGATCAGCACAGCACTGGCAGCTCAGCCTTTTCTTTGCTTCACTGTGTCCCATACAGAAACTCAAGGAATCACCCTGCCCTGGGGCTCTGCACCTGTTACCCTCCATTCTAGGGGAAAACACGTTGGAAAAACATGTTTTGGACTCTCATTCCTCTCCTCCTTGTATGATTTCATCATGGTCCAACAAGGCACTGGGGACCACCTAATGATTGGACAGTGCACAAAGGGCTAAGTGTTACTCCAGTGGACTTCTTGGTGTGTTTGGCAAGTTTAGAAAGAGTTGCTGCTAGGATCAACAAAACGTCCAGTTGCATCATTCCACATATGAGTTGGAAAGAAGT
Source organism: Oryctolagus cuniculus (assembly GCF_964237555.1). Lineage (NCBI taxonomy): Eukaryota > Metazoa > Chordata > Mammalia > Lagomorpha > Leporidae > Oryctolagus > Oryctolagus cuniculus. Next base: position 7,186,813 of record NW_027208201.1, on the reverse strand, counting down.
CAAGGGCTGATGTCTATCATTGATGACTCTGTGCTCCCCACCCAGTCTCTTCATTGCTGTGTCTAATATCATTCTCAAGTTTGCAAAACTCTGCTGAGAACATTGGCTTCGTGATTAAGAATGAGCAGGCATATTCAGAAAAGGGTACCAATTCTCTCACCATGTATAGCCCTCCACACAATTAATCCAGTTACCCACTTCCCTGAGGTTCTCCCCATTTAACAAGCCTTTAGCATTGGTATGGTTTCCATGTGACAAGTGAAAGGAATTCTGTTCTATATCAAACATGGATTTCTAAGGCTGTCTATTTTCTCTCACTTTTTACAGGAAACATTCTCAACCAGATTCCTCTACCTTTTTAATTAATAATCTCCTTACCTGTTTAATTGTTAACTTTAAATCATCTAGATTTATGGATCTGAGTGAATGTGTTGATAGCTGTACACATTGTGGATGCATTCATCTGGCTCTTTGCCATGTGTTTTACCCCACATCCTCTTCATTTTTTTAGGTTGACCACATTAAAGTCAAGTGCCTCAGCATTTTTGCAAGTAAACTGCATGCTGTTCCCAGGCTCCCCATGATGTGCAACACATCACTTGAACTCATTGGTCTTGTCTAAATGAAATTTTATTCCTCTAACTTCTCCTGAGCATTGAAACTCCCAACCTTGGTAACCTTTGTTCTTTTCTACTTCTGTGAATAATGACATGGGGATTTTGACAGGATTTGCACTAAGTTATTATATGCCTTTTGATATTATGTATATTTGAAGACTATTAATACTTATAATACACAATATCATATTTCTTTGCATTTATTTGTGTGTATATCCATTTATCTTATGAAGATTTTAGTTTGTATATCTTTCACTTCCTTGCTTAAATTTATTGAGTTTAGTTTCCCCATCATGATCATGCTCTTCAAGGTTGTACCCCTTACCTATGATATATCTTGTAGCAACCAATTACACTAATTCACAAATAAGCCTCCATTCTACAAGACTCACACACCAACTTAAAAAGAAAGGAGAAAAGTACTTAATAAATGCATGAAGAATTAGAAATTGAAGAAATAACATGTCATAGAACAGAAGACACATGGTTGACGGTTTCATCAGATCAGGAAGAAAAAGGGGTCAGGTAGGTAGTGGGTAAGAATGTGATTTTTTTTTGTGGAATTCTAGAGGAATCTTTGAATGGTAGGTAGCAACAGTGGTGGGGAAGGGGCCTACTTCCAAGGGCCACCATGTAACTGAGAGATGAAGGGTCTAGAATTTGTGGAGGTGGACAGATGAGCCTCATGCCTCCTGGACTTCATCCAACATCTCTCTAACATGGCAATGATTCAGGCAACAGGTATGCCTGATAATGTTTTTAGCAAGCTGTCATCCTTGTCTGAGCTGGAGCTTTAAATTCTATATAAAATATTCTAATGATAGCATATTGTAGGCATAATACTTGGGGTAACTACTCAAAAATATATAGGCCAACAGAGAAATGAATGGTATCACATTGTTCACATGAACACATATAGTCACATGGACATGGTTCATGTTTAATCCATTTCTAGGATTCCGAATTTGGGGTGTGAGGGTTCCACTACTTAGGAACTAACTATGCATTAGGAATTCAACCTCTGTTGTTATGGAAAACACTTGAAAAATTCCCTAGGATTGTCCCACTATGGAAACACAATATGAAATAATGGCCATTGGCTAAGATCCTCCATAAAGAGGCAGTTGAAATTTGAATGGAATAAAAGGGACAAAGGCAAATATGTATAGTCTCTACAAGGATGAATGTGTCAATCATAATCTCTTGAATTTTAGTGTACCATAATATGATAATTATTCTGATTGTATATACCTAACATTTTAGAATATATAAAGGAACACATTTGGTATTTATATATATGCTTTGGGTTGCCATCTCTTTCTGTACCACTTCCATCTCTATTCATTAGCTTTTTTTCCTGGAAAACTTTTATTTAATAAATGTAAATTTCAAAAGTACAACTTTTGGATTATAGCAGTTCCCCCCCCTTAACCACCCTCCCACCTGCAAACCGTCCATCTCCTACTCCTTTTCCCATCCCATTCTTCATTTTTTTGAAAGATTTATTTATTTATTTGAGAGTCAGAGTTACACAGAGAGAGGAGAGAGAGAGAGGAGAGAGGGAGAAAGAGAGAAAGAGAGAAAGAGAGAGAGAGAGGTCTTGCATCCGATGGTTCACTCTCCAATGGCTGCAATGGCCAGAGCTATGCCGATCCGAAGCCAGGAGCCAGGAGCATCCTCCACGTCTCGCACATGGGTGCAGGAGCCCATGGACTTGGGCCATCTTCTACTGCTTTCCCAGTCCATAGCAGAGAGCTGGATCGGAAGTGAGGCAGCTGGGTCTTGAACAGGTGCCCATATGGGATGCCGGTGCTTCAGGCCAGGGCGTTAAACCTCTGTGCCACAGCACCACCCCCAATTCTACATTGAGATTCAATTTCAATTATCTTCATATACAGAAGATCAACTTAGTATATATTAAGCAGAGATTTCAACAGATTGCACCTACATAGACACACAAAGTATAAAGTACTATGTGAATACTAGTTTTACCATTAATTTGTTTAACAAAAACATTAAGGACAAAGATTTTTTATAATTTTTAAAAAATTTTTAAATTTATTTTTTATTTATTAAATACATATTTCCAAAGTACAGTTAGTGGAATACAATGGCTTCCCCCCCCCATAATTTCCCTCCCAATCACACCCCTCCCATCTCCCGCTCCCTATCCCATACCATTCACATCATGATTCATTTTCAATTATCTTTATATACAGAAGATCGATTTAGTATAAAGTAAAGATTTCATCGGTTTGCACCCACACAGAAACACAAAGTGTAAAATACTGTTTCAGTACTAGTTATAGCATTACTTCACATTGGACAACACACTAAGGACAGATCCCACATGAGAAGTAAGTACACAGTGACTCCTGTTGTTGACTTAACAATTTGACACTCGTGTTTATGGCATCAGTAATCTCCCTAGGCTTAGTCATGAATTGCCAAGGCTATGGAAGCCTTTTGAGTTTGCTGACTTCGATCTTATTCAGACAGGGTCATAGTCAAAGTGGAAGTTCTCTCCTCCCTTCAGAGAAAGGTACCTCCTTCTCTGATGGCCCCATTCTTTCCACTGGGATATCACTCAAAGAGATCATTCATTCAGGTCTTTTTTTTTTTCCAGGGTGTCTTGGCTTTCCATGCCTAAAATACTCTCATGGGCTCTTCAGCCAGATCTGACTGCCTTAAGGGCTGATTCTGAGGCCAGAGTGCTGTTTAGGACATCAGCCATTCTATGAGTCTGCTGTGTATCCCTCTTCCTATGATGGATCGTTCTCTTCCTTTTTGATTCTATCAGTTAGTATTAGCAGCACTAGTCTTGTTTGTGTGATCCCTTAACTCTTAGACCTATCAGTGTGATCAATTGTGAGCTGAAATTGATCACTTGGACTAGTGAGGTGGCATTGGTACATGCCACCTTGATGGGATTGTATTGGAATCCCCTGGCATGTTTCTAATTCCAGCATTTGGGGAAAGTCTGATTGAGCATGTCCCAAATTGTACATCTCCTTCCTCTCTTATTGCCACTGTTATATTTAACAGGGATCACTTTTCAGTTAAAATTTAAACACCTAAGAATAATTGTGTGTTAATTAAGAGTTCAACCAATAGTACTAGAGCAAAAAATACTAAAATGGATAAAGTATTACATTGTACATCAACAGTCAGGACAAGTTCTGATCAAGTCACTGTTTCTCATAGTGTCCATTTCACTTCAACAGGTTTCCCCTTTTGTGCTCAGTCAGTTGTCGCTGATCAGGGAGAACATATGATATTTGTCCCTCTCAGACTGGCTTATTTCACTCAGCATGATGTTTTCCAGATTCCTCCGTTTTGTTGCAAATGACTGGGTTTCATTGTTTTTTTACTGCTGTATAGTATTCTATAGAGTACATGTCCCATAATTTCTTTATCCAGTCTACTGTTGATGGGCATTTGGGTCTTAGCTATTGTGAATTGAGCTGCAATAAGCATTAAGGTGCAGACAGCTTTTTTGTTTGCCAATTTAATTTACTTTGGGTAAATTCCAAGGAGTGGTATGGCTGGGTTGTATGGTAGGGTTATATTCAGGTTTCTGAGGAATCTCCAGACTGACTTCCATAGTGGCTTAACCAGTTTGCATTCCCACCAACAGTGGGTTAGTGTCCCTTTTCCCCCACATCCTCTCCAGCCTCTATTGTTGGTAGATTTCTGAATTCGAGCCATTCTAACTGGGGTGAGGTGAAACCTCATTGTGGTTTTGATTTGCATTTCCCTGATTGCTAGTGATCTTGAACATTTTTTCATGTGCCTGTTGGCCATTTGGATTTCCTCTTTTGAAAAATGTCTATTGAGGTCCTTGGCCCATCTCTTAAGTGGGTTTTTTGTTTTGATGTTGTGGAGTTTCTTGATTTCTTTGTAGATTCTTGTTATCAACCCTTTATCTGTTGCATAGTTTGCAAATATTTTTCCCATTTTGTTAATTGCCTCTTCACTTTCCTGACTGTTTCTTCTGAAGTACCAAAACTTCTCAATTTGATTCAATCTCAAATGTTAATTTCTTCTCTGACTACCTGTGCTTCTGGGGTCTTCTCCAAGAAGTCTTTGCCGGTACCTATAACTTTCAGGGTTTCTCCAATGTTCTCTAATAATCTGATGGTGCCTGGTCATAGATTTAAGTCTTTAATCCATGTTGAGTGGATTTTTGTGTAACGTGAAAGTAGGGGTCTTGCTTCATGCTTCTGCATGTGGAAATCCAGTTTTCCCAACACCATTTATTGAATAGACTGTCATTACTCCAGGGATTGGTTTTAGATCCGTGATCAAATATGAGTTGGCTGTGGATGTTTGAATTGATTTCTGGTGTTTCTATTCTGTTCCATTGGTCTATCCATCTGTTTATATACCAGTACCATGCCTCCGGCTTTGCTTTTGTTGCACAAGATTACTTTAGCTATTTGAGGTCTCCTGTGTCTCCATATGAATTTCAGCATCATTTTTTCCAGATCTGAGAAGAATGTCTTTCATAAATTGCTTTGATTATATTGAGGAATGTTCCTTCTGTACCCAATTTGCTTAGAGTTTTCATCATGAAAGGTTGTTGAATTTTATCGAATGCTTTCTCTGCATCAATTGAGATAATCATATGGTTTTTCTTTTGCAGTCTGTTAATGTGGTGTATCACATTGATTGTTTTGCGTACATTGAACCATCCCTGCATACCAGGGATAAATCCCACTTGGTCTGTGTGGATGATCTTTCTAATGTGTTGTTGCATTCTATTGGCCAGAATATTTTGAGGATTTTTGCATCAATGTTCATCAGGGATATTGGTCTGTAATTCTCTTTCAATGCTGCATGTTTTTCCGGCTTAGAAATTATGGTGATGCTGGCTTCATAGAAAGAATTTGGGAGGATTCCCTCTTTTTTGATTGTTCTGAATAGTTAGAGAAAAATTGGAATTAGATTTTCTTTAAATGTCTGGTAGAATTCAGCTGTGATTCCATCTGGTCCTGGGCTTTTCTTTGTTGGGAGGGCCTTTATTACTGTTTCAATTTCTGTCTCAGTTATGGGTCTGTTTAGGTTTTCTATGTCTTCCTGGTTCAATTTTGGTAGATTGCAAGTGTCCAGGAATCTATCCATTTCTGATAGATTTTCCTGTTTGCTGGCGTACAGGTCCTTGTAGTAATTTCTGATGATTCTTTTTATTTCTGTGGCGTTTTGTTGTTACATATCCTTTTTCATCTCTGATTTTATTGATTTGGGTCTTTTCTCTTCTTTTTTTAGTTAGTAGGGCCAATGGGGTGTCAATTTTGGTTATTTTTTCAAAAAAAAGCTTCTTGTTTTGATGATTTTTTGTAATGTTTTTTTGGATTCAATCCTGTTGATTTCTTCTCTGATTTTAATTATTTATCTTCTCCTACTAGATTTGGGTGTGGTTTGCTGCAGATTTTCTATATCCTTGAGATGCATTGAAAGCTCATCTATTTGGTAACTTTCCAATTTCTTGATGTAGGCACCTATTGATATAAAATTTCTTCTCAACACTGCTTTTGCTGTGTCCCATAAGTTTTGGTATGTTGTGTTGTTATCATCATTTGCTTCCAGAAATTTTTAGAATTCTCTTTTGATTACTTCTAGGACCCATTGTTAATTCAGGAGCATGTTGTTCAGTCTCCATGTGTTTGCATATGCTCTAGGGATTCCTGAGTTGCCAATTTCCAACTTCATTCCTTTATGGTCTGAGAAGCTGCATGGTATGATTCTAATTCTTTTGAATTTGCTGAGACTTGATTTATGGCCTAGTATGTGGTCAGTCCTAGAGAAGGTTCCATGTACTGCTGAGAAGAATGCAAATTCTTTATGTGTAGGATGAAAAATCTGTAGATATCTGTTAGATTCATTTGGGATATAGTGTCATTTAAATCTACTGTCTCCTTGTTGATCTTCTGTCCTGTTGATCTGTCTATTTCTGAGAGTGGAGTATGGAAGTCCCCCAATACTATTGTATTGGGGTCTAAGTCTCCATTTAAGTCCATTAACAAATCTTTTAAATAAACTGGTGCCATGTAATTAGGTGCATATACATTGATAATCGTTATATCTTCCTGTTGAATTGATCCCTTAATGATTATATAGTGTCCCTCCTTGTCTCTTTTAACAGTTTTTGTGTTAAAGTTTATTTTGCCTAATATTAAGATGGTTATGCCCTCTCTTTTTTCATTTCTGTTGGCATGGTATATCTTTTTCCAACCTTTCACTTTCAGTGTGCATGCATCTTTGTTGGAAAGAAGTGTTTCTTGTAAGCAGCAAATAGATGAGTTTTGTACCTTAAACCATTCAGCCAATCGGTGTCTTTTAACTGGACAGTTCAGGCCATTAACGTTCATTGTAACTATTGATAAGTAGTAACTTTGCCCTGCCATTTTCCCAAAGATATTTTCTAACATATGCTTTGAATTCCCTGTGATCTTTTGCTGTGAGGTTTCCTTCCTTTACCTTCTTCATATTGATGTCTGTGTTTCTGTGTGTAACACATCTTTAAGCATCTTTTGCAGTGCTGGACGAGTGGCGACAAATTCTTCCAATTTCTGTTTGCTATGAAAGGTCTTTATTTCACCTTCATTCACAAATGAGAGCTTTGCAGGATATAATATTCTGGGCTGGCAGTTTTTCTCTCTTAGTACCTGGGCTATGTCTCGCTATTCCCTCTAGCCTGTAGGGTTTCTGATGAGAAGTCTGCTGTGAATCTAATTGGAGATCCTCAGAGTAATCTGATGTTTCTCTCTTGCACAATTTATGATCTTTTCTTTATGTTTCACTGTGGTGAGTTTGATTACAACCTGTCGTGGTGAGGATCTCTTTTGGTCATGTTTATTGGGGGTTCTATGAGCTTCCTGTACTAGGATGTCTCTGTCCTTCTCCAAACCCGGAAAGTTCTATGCAAGTATCTCACTAAAAAGGCCTTCTAATCCTTTCTCTCTCTCCATGCCTTCAGGAACTCCTAGAACCAAATTTTGGGGTTTTTAATAGTATCCTGTAGATTCCCCACAATATTTTTTAGATTTCTAATTTCCTCTTCTTTTCTTTGGTTAGACTATAAACTTTCCTGTGCTCTTTCTTCTAAGTCTGATATTCTCTCTTCTGTTTCACTGATTGTTTTTAAGGCTTTCTAATGTGTTTGTCATTTGATTTATTGAGTTCTTCATTTCATTTTGATTTCTCCTCACTATCATAATTTCCTGTTCTACAAGTTTCTGCATTTCATTTTGATTCCTCCTTAAAATTTCATTTTCTTGAATGAGATTTTCTATCCTGTCCAGTAAGGATTTCTGTAGCTCAAGCATTTGTTTTTGAAAACTTCTAATTTTTCCTATCATAAATTTTTTGAAATCCATATCTTGCATTTCTTCTATCTCATCACCTTCATAATCTTGGTTTGGGATGTCTTGTTCATTTGGGAGTTCCATAATGTCTTCCTTGTTCTTGTTTCCTCAGTTGCTGCATTTGTTGCTTGGCATTGTGAAGATATTTTTTGGATTCTTCCCTCACTGTGGTGTTTTTTTCTTGTTATACTGTGACTGTATTAAGTGGACTGTTTGCTTTTGATGGAGCCTTAGAGGCTTGAGATGGGTGTGGTCTGAGAGCTCTGTTTGGTTCCTCAGGGATAAGGGTGTGCCAAAGGTGACACTCCCAGGTTAGGCATGGTAAATCTCTCTCTCTCTCTCTCTCTCTCTCTCTCTCTGTCTTTCTTTTTTTTTTTTGATTCAGAAGGGAAGTAATTCTGCAGAGCTGAGCAGAATTGAAGGTCGTTAGCAGGTGAATGATATACCCACAGGAGCCCGAGATCAGAAGCTCTTTCCCAAGGGCTACACAGGGAATCTGTGCTGCCCTAAGTGTGGGCTCAAATTCTCCTGCAGCCTCCCACTGGGTTGCCAAGGTTACCAAATTGTAGTGTCTCTGGAGAGTACTCATGTCAATTCTGTGAGTTCTCTTCCCCACCATCTCTTTTTTCACAGTCTCATTTCATTAGCACCACACATTCACTAGGTCCTAATCTCCTGTTATTTCACCCCCTCCCTGAGTCAGGTTTTTTTGCTTGGCTGGGGGCGGGTGCAGTCCTGAGGTCCAGCCGCTTATGACATATGTCCAAAATGGCACCTGCTCTTTGTCTTGCTCGTCTTTGAGAGGTGAGTGGAGAGAGAGAAACTCGTGTCCATACCGGTCACTTTTTTTTTTCCTCTCTCTTCTAGTTAGCCTGGTGAACTTTTCCCCACAGGGTTTCAAGCCTCATTCCCTCTAGTCTCCTGTTTCCACTTTCCCGCCAGTGTCTCAGGCTATTGAGGTTCGGCTCACCTCGCATTCCAGTGCTGGTGCATTGATTCTGCCACTGGTGTCCCGAGCCGTGGGCTCCCGTGCCCTCCACGCAGGCCCACCATGAATCACTAGTTCCAGAAGAGTTTCCTCTGCTGTTTCTTCCCCTACTCTTCCTTGAACCTGCAGTATCTCCACTTTTATTAAACTGTCTCTTCACAGACTATCAGTGTGCTCCCTTCCTATTCCACCATCCTGTTGCTCTCCCCGAGGTGAAAATTTTACACAAATAAACTACATATACACAGCATCACAACTTTATAAGTTTAGAACTACCAGGGGCAGCTAGAAATGTACAAGCAGATTTGGGAAAATGTGTATTAAGAAAAACTGTGCTTGGATATAATTCATTTAATTGAATTCAACTGATATTTCATTCTATTTTGTTAAACTTTAAAAAAAATTATTTGAAAATCAGAGTTACTGTGTGAGAAAGAATCAGAGAGAGAGACAGATCTTGTATCTGCTGATTCACTCACCAATGGCTGCAAAGACCTGGACTAGGGCAGGCCAAGTCAGGATGCAGGAGCTTCAATGATGTCTCCAATGTGACTGCAGGGGCCCAAGCACTGGGACCCTCATCTGCTGCTTTCCCAGGCACATTAGCAGAAAGTTGAATTGGCAGTAGAGCAGCTGAGATTTGAACCAGTACTCACAGTGATGCAGGGAACTGTGGAAAGTGGCTTCACCTGCTGCACCACAAGGTCAGCCAAAATTTTGTTAAATTAAAAAAAAAATTATTGCTATAAAAGAACAGATTTCATGTATTCCATTGATAGAATTCTAAGAAGATAACCATCCTTTCTTCCTTTGCTTTCTCAATCTCCCATGCTTCCTTTCCATTTTCCTTTTAATTTTTGCAATAACATCATTTGAATTTGCTTTAAATTTTAGGTTTAATACCCCACAAATCATAATGTTCCACAAGTGAAATGTAGAAAGATCACTGCACCACAGGAATTTAAGCTAGGGCCATAAAAACAAATCAATTTCTGAGATGCCAGTTTTATTTTATACATTATGGGTTTTTCTTCCATTCTATATTATGCAGTACATATCACCAAAAATCTTATATGATATTTTCTTTATGGAATGGGTATATTTCATTATGCATAATGGTATCCAGCTGAATCTATTATTTTGCCAAAGAGAGGATTTCATTCTTTTTTGGGGAATGGGTTAAACTTTTTATTTTATTTTATTTTTTATTTTTATTTTTTTGACAGGCAGAGTGGACAGTGAGAGAGAGAGACAGAGAGAAAGGTCTTCCTTTGCTGTTGGTTCACCCTCCAATGGCTGCCGTGGCCAGTGCACTGCAGCCGGCGCACCACGCTGATCTGAAGGCAGAAGCCAGGTGCTTCTCCTGGTCTCCCATGGGGTTCAGGGCCCAAGCATTTGGGCCATCCTCCACTGCACTCCTGGGCCACAGCAGAGAGCTGGCCTGGAAGAGGGGCAACCGGGACAGAATCTGGCACCCCGACCGGGAATAGAACCCGTTGTGCTGGCGCCGCAAGGCGGAGGATTAGCCTAATGAGCCGTGGTGCCGGTCCTGGGTTAAACTTTTAAAAGTGCACATGAATGTACTACCGTGTGGAACCATCACAACAATCAAGATATTTCACATATAAAGCCACATTGTTCTCATATGGAAGAGCTAAGATGAGCTTTCCTAAACCTCTGACTAATTATTCATGGTCAGCCTCCCTGTGGAACACATTCTGTGATTTTTCTGTTTGGATTCAGATGCTCTCTATCTATTAATAGGAGAGAGGCAGAATTCCCCACACTTGAACCCATGATATGATGTTCATTCAGACAAACATTAGCCTAAACCAAATAGACTCCCTGAGGATAGAGAGGAGTGAAAAGAAGGATTTCTCAGTGCGTGTGCACTCACAACTTGAATCTGAATGTTCTCCCTCTTTCCAATTGTGCCTGCCCTCCAGCTTCATCCACTTCTGAGGAAAATTCAATTTACCAACAGTGCTGGGGAGGACGTTTCCTTCCATGAAATGAGACACCGTATGGCACACTATGATATCCACAACATTGTGAATTTTCCTGCTGGATTTCGGTTGCTGATCAAAATCTGGGGGTTTTCCTCTGAGAATGCATATGGGCATGATTTGGTCCTCAATGAAGAGATGATAGAATGGCCTGTAGCATTCATGGAGGTGTGGATCCATGGGAATGTTGCATACATACAGAGCGTCTGAATAGCATCTGAGAGGATATTATGTGTGAGATTTTAAATAAGCATTCAACTCTCATTTCACATCTTGGCTTAGAAGATATGGTGTTGCTTACACATATATGAGCCAGTGTGTATTAGAAGTGCACATTTGTACTAGTATTATTGTTTTTACTTTGGGCATATTTATGTATCCTGAGGTTGAGTGACTAGAAAGAGCAATGTTAAGGAATAGAGATAGAGATCAATACATAGACATAAAATTACTAAAGACACGTCTACACAAATTCTAAAATTTTATTTCAACTTTTTTATTTATATAAGGTGAAAAAACTTCGTGTATTAGATATATATGTATAAGCATGGTGATATTTTAATCTTTTGGTGAGAGTCGTAATTATGTTTGCTGCAGTATGAACACAAGTAAATTATGAGTTGACTATTTGAAGAAACCATCCCCATTTTCCTTTTTTATTGTGTTTGCCAATTAGTTCAGTTTTTCTTCTGAATTTTATCATCATTGTGCTGTTGAAATACCCCAGACAATTTTGTGGGTGATTTTTATAACTAGTGTGTGTTATACCACAAATACAATGGTAGTATCAGGAATTTATTCGCTCCCTGGGTCTAGAAGTCCAGAAGTAGATCAATGCACAATCCATAGTTTATAATATTTGCTCATCTTTTCTTTATAGGCTTGTCTTTTTCTGAGTCGTTACAATCAGAAGTGTACATAGTCATCATTTTTTTTGGAATATTTTTTCTGGCATGTAAAATCTTCTCAATTAAGGAATGAGGCATGTAAAACAGTCTCAGACATACACATTCTGAGAATAATTTTACCACATAAAAAGCCAAACTAAAAGATTTCAGAGGAAGCAATTCAATAAAGAGACAAATGTCCAGAAGCATAGACCTGATGATGATCAAAATTAAACCCATCAGGTGCCCTCATAATATTTGATAGGCCGTTGTCAAACTTGGATTAAGCATCATAGAAACTTGAATTTGATGTTTGGATAAAATTGACAAGACACAGACTGGTGAGGTTATAGTGATGACCTTGGGATGAAGAGGCAAATAGTGACATCATATCACAGTGCCTAATGTCGTGCATAGCAATGACCATCACTTCTCTTTCCCCTACAGATGCCTCAGTCTTTGTGTAGCCAGAGGTGTGGTCCAGGATTCAGGAAAATTCACAGGAAGGAAAATATACCTGCTGCTATACTTGTGTTGTTTGTCCAGAGAGACATTTCCAATCATACAGGTAGAAAACATTTGACTTACCTGTGAGAACTCCAGCCTATGAACTATTTCTTGATAAAAAGGAAACCAAGAATATTTGCAATGGGATCAGAGTGCCCTATTGTCTCATGCACACCTCCACTCACTCTTTCCATACCCTTGTTGTATGCTCACTATCACCATCTCATTATGTATAAGCTGTTGTCTTGCAGTGCTCAAACTCTCAAGCTCAGCTCTGACACTGATTCTATCTGGTGTCCTTCTTTCCCATCCAGTGCAGGATGAGACCTTCTCAATCTGTGATCTAAGGTCTAAACAAGAAATATAATATTTGTGTTTCCTAATGCTCCATTTGGATATCTAGAAGGCTTAAAATCAAAACTTTTTTATACATAACTGACGAGAAGGGAGCTGCTTCATATGAATTGTGATGGGAGTATTATATGACTTTCTGTGCTACATCCTTGACATTGTGCATGCTGTTCACTACACATAATGAATGCCACCGCTTGTCTTTTATGTATATGCTAGAAGAAGAGAAAAAACAAGGTGAAATATAGAGACACAGCATCCTAAAAGTGATGCAACTTGCTAACTCCAAAACCATTTGCAAAATGCAAATATTTAAGCAATGTTAGGTATCAAATAAAATATCAGAGCCAATTGTTTTGAGAAATGTAAAAATGTACTAAGTCTCATTGGTAAATAGTTCCACTGTTCAATGTAGAATAAACATCTTTATAATAATTTGAATTCTTCAAAAAGGATGTTTTAATTCACATAATCTTAGCTTTATAAATATTTTTATTTCAGTATCTTCAAACAAGCTATATATAGTTTCCAGTATAAAGAAGATAACAGGCTGGCACCGTGGCTCACTAGGCTAATCCTCCACCTGCGACACCAGCATACCAGGTTCTAGTCCTGGTTGGGGTGTGGATTCTGTCCCAGTCGCTCCTCTGCTAGTCCAGCTCTCTGCTGTGGCCCAGGGAGGCAGTGGAGGATGGCCCAGGTCCTTGGGCCCTGCACCTGCATGGGAGACAAGGAGAAGCACCTGGCTCCTGTCTTTAGATTGACACAGCACGCCAGCCACAGTGGCCACTTGGGGAGTGAACCAATGGAAAAAGGAAGACCTTTCTCTCTGTCTCTCTCTCACTGTCTAATTCTGCCTGTCAAAAAAAAGATAACAGAAAAATGACTTCAAGTTTCTGTGAAAATACTCAACATGCAGTAAGTTAGTGAAAGAAAGAAAACTAAAGTATCATGTACCCATTGTACAATGTACACTTGCCTATGTGTTCCTGGGGTATCTTTGAGACAGGTGCTGAAAGCACCTACATTCTATGAAAAGTAAAGGGAACACATTGAAAAGAATTGAAAGAGAGAATTCCTCTAAATTTTTGCAAATATTTATATTTCTTTTTTTTACAAAACATCTTTATTTATTTGTCTGAATATCAGCATTACAGATAGAGGGAGAGCATAATAGAGAGGGAGAGAAGATACAGAGAAAATCTTCCATCAGGTAGATTCACTCTCCAGATAGCTGCAATGGCCAGTTCTGGGCCAGGCGAAAGCCAGAAACCAGGAGCTTCTTCCAGGTCTTGCACAGGACCCAAATTTGAGCCTTTCTCTGCTGATTTCCTAGGCACATTGGCATGGAGATGGTTTGGATGTAGATCAGCCATGACATGAACAGGCACCTGTTCAGATGCCATCATTGCAGGCAACTCCAGTCCTGAAGCTTGTATTCTTGCATGAGCACTAAGGATAAAAACTGAGTAGGACTCTTACTACAAGTGTAGCCATACTAATAACATTTTCTTGCTTTTTAAAAATGATTTATTCATTTAATTTAAAAATCAGAGATACAGAGAATGAGAAAGAGAGAGAGAGAGAGAGAGAGAGAGAGAGAGAGAGAGAGAAATATTCAATCCAATTACTCAGGCCCCAGATAGAAACAATGGCCCAGGCTGGATGAGGCAGAATCCAGGAACCAGGAGCCTCATCTGGGTCTCCCACATAGGTGTGGGGGTCCCCAGTGCTTGGGCCATCTTCTGCTGTTCTTTCTAGGCAATTAGCAGGGACCTGTATTGGGAAGTGATCAACTGGAACACAAAACAATGTCCATAAGAGATGCTGGCATTGTTGGTGGTGGCTTTGCCAGAATACTGGCCCTATTTTTGTTTGTTTGACATTTGATTGAAAGAGACATATTCACCAACTGGCCCATTCTTAATGACTTCTTTCATGCTGTAGCAGCAGAAGTGCATTATTTCAAGTGAGACAATGTGGTGTCCAATGTGCTGTTCACAAGAGCTAAAATGGAGAACAAGCCATGCTTTCAGGTTAACAAGAGTGCCTAGTTGTTTTTCAGTAACATGATGAAAATACCACTTACTACCATATACCCTCATAAAGACAAACAGCTACAATTCTATTCAACCACAGTATCACAACAGTTATATGGAAATACTGACAAGACGAGTCCATGTAGGAATTAGAGTAGAGAAAAATGTATGGCACTCCCAGGAATGACACATGATTTATATAGGTCATCTCCATTTGAGGATAAGTGAGAAAAACCTTAACACTGATGACCCCAGAAAAATATTCTAACCCATGTGAACCAAAGGCTTCTCCTGAGAAAGCCACTGGGGACTGTAGAGAAGAGGGCTTGGAAGAATCCAAGCCCATATGAATTACAGGAAATTCACCATGTTATAGAAATTAAAACATTGAAAAAAAGTCTGAGCGACAGGATGAGACCACAGAGCCCCACGTGCAAAGGAGCTTCTTTGAACCAGTTTCTCCTATGGGAGTCAAGCATTGTCCCTGGGTCAGGAGTGCAGAAATATCCTTTAGTGTTTCTTGGTATATATCAGAGCAGGATGGACTCACCATGACTTTGAAAAAGGGACCCTTTTCCTGAACAGGGAAAAGGAGCAAATTGTGAAATGGAAACGTGAATCTTGCTTTTCCCCACAGATGCAGAACAATGCATCCCGTGTGCAGATCACGAGTACCCAAACCTGGAGAGAAACCACTGTCTCCCCAAACTGGTGACCTTCTTAGGCTTTGAGGAATTTCTGGGTATGGCTCTGGCCTGCATGGCTCTGTGCTTCTCTGTCCTCACAGCTGCCGTCCTCTGGGTCTTTGTGAAGCACCAAGACACTCCCATCATCAAGGCCAATAACAGGACCCTCAGCTACATCCTGCTCATCACCCTCCTCCTGTGCTTCCTCTGCTCCTTACTCTTCATTAGCCATCCCAACACAGCCACCTGCCTCCTTCAGCAAATAGCATTTGGCCTTGTGTTCACAGTGACTGTTTCCACTGTGCTGGCCAAGACCATCACTGTGATTCTGGCCTTCAAATCTCTGAAACCTGGAAGAACAATGAGGCGATTGCTGGTAATAGGAGCTTCTAACTTCATCATTCCCATCTGCTCCTTGATCCAACTGGCTCTCTGTGGCATCTGGTTGGGAAGTTCTCCTCCCTTTATTGACACAGATGCATACTCTGAGCCTGGCCACATCATCCTGGTGTGCAATAAGGGCTCGGCCACTGCCTTTTACTGTGTCCTGGGATACCTGGGTTCCTTGGCCCTGGCGAGCTTCACTGTGGCTTTCCTAGCCAGGAATCTGCCTGACACATTCAATGAAGCCAAGTTCCTGACATTCAGCATGCTGGTGTTCTGCAGTGTCTGGGTGACCTTCCTGCCTGTCTACCACGGCACCAAGGGGAAGGTCATGGTGGCCGTGGATGTCTTCTCCATCTTGGTCTCCAGTGCAGGGCTCCTGGGCTGCATCTTTACCCCCAAACGCTATGTTATTCTCATAAAACCTGATAAAAATTCTTTGAAAGTTTTGAAGAATCAGAGCAGTTTTAGGAGACCCTAAATTATTTTTCTCAAATTTTCTTCACATTTCTACCTTTGTAAGCAAAATCCAAGATGAAGTAGCCTTTCAACTTTGTCAGATAAGCAAAACTAAAAGCCATTGTTGGTTAGGCATTTGGCCTTGCAATTAAGATGATCTTGCATCCCATAATAGTATCTGGGTTACTAATTTGGTTCTGACTCCTGACCCCAGTCCCCCCCCCCAAAAAAAAAAAAAACCCATTGAGTGAGTGGTAACAACTCAAGCTATTGGATCCTTGTCAGTTATTTTTTTTCCTGGCTCCTTGCTCTGTCTTCAATCCAGGCTCAGCCACTGCAGGCATTGTGAGGTGAAGCACTGAAAGGTTTGTCTCTCAACCATCTCTCCCTTTCTCACAGTTTTTCTCTATTCTTCTCAAAAAATACAAGGCAGTCTAGAAATATTTTCATATATCTGATATGATTTGGATAAATTGAAAATGTAATGCCATGTTAAAGAAGCTAGATCTAAGAGTTCTCATATTACCTCATTCCAATGCCAGGAACTGTCCAGAGTAGGTAAACACATAGCAACTAAAGAGATGAATGGTTGCATGAACCACGTTCATGCAAGTTTGCAAGTGGCTGCTTAGTGGACAAAGGCTTTGATTATGGGATGATGCAAAAGGCTTCAATCTACACAGACATGATAATTGTACAACCCTGTGAATATACTTTATAAAAAGTCGATGTAGAATTTGAGTGTAAAAGTACTGTAACACCACATCCTTGTACATTACTTCAGTGGTTCCCACAGGGTATGTGAATTTCACCGGAGTAATAGCATCATTGTCTCCTGGAATATGAACACTAAGCAAAGGCAAAAAGAGAAAGCAGTCAAATGATGGAGGACACAATTACAGAATAATGCCTATAATCATGGAATCTACCGATAGTTGTGATAAAGATATGCTGTCCAAATAACAAGACAGTAATTATTGACTAAGATGTTTGTGAACAATACAGTGTCCAAAGTGAAGAATGCTCAAGGATTAGTTGACTCTTGTGTTTGGGAAATAAATTCCACTAAATTATACCAACAAAAGGATAAATTCAAAACCTCCAGGAAAGCAAGATAAAGCAGGTATAACTGAGACATGTTTTCAAATATAAACATTCATAGCATCTAAACTGATAAACAAAAAGGAAATTAATTAGTATGCATATTTTCAGGGATAACCCTACCATATAAAATGACATTGCTATTTATAAGTTGATGGTCTGCTGTGTTTCAGTTTCTTTCATTATTTTTATAGCTGTAGAACATTCAATCTTATGGATCTGCCATATCCAACTTATTGAATCATTCACAGGTGATGATTTGTGTTGTTTCCACACTTCCAGTGTTATGAACAGATTATCCTGACTATTCTTTTAAAAATATATGTTTGGGGCGGCGCCGCGGCTCACTAGGCTAATCATCCGCCTTGCGGCGCAGGCACACCGGGTTCTAGTCCCTGTCGGGGTGCCAGATTCTGTCCTGGTTGCCCCTCTTCCAGGCCAGGATCGGTGCGGTGTGCTGGCCGCAGTGCGCCAGCTGCGGTGGCCATTGGAGGGTGAACCAACGGCAAAGGAAGACCTTTCTCTTTGTCTCTCTCTCTCACTGTCCACTCTGCCTGTCAAAAAAATAATAAAAAAAAATATATGTTTGGGTATGTACCTCCAACTGTTTGAGTGCACAGGATATTTCAAATGGTTCTGAGGAAAATGCAGTGAATATAAATGTTTATTTTAGTGAAAACTTTTAGTTTTTATTTATTCATGTTTTAAGTGAGTTTCTAAAACTTAAAACAACTAAAAAAACACTCCCCAAAAGAAGTGACTTCTAAGTGAAAAGTTTTTGAAAATAATGAAGATACTGAAGAAACAAAACTCTCTGTTATCCAAACATAACACATACATAAACATAATTGAGTTTTAAAATTCTAGGCCAATATAACTTATAAGTGTGTAACCATTACAGTAGTATTCTATGTGATATGAATTTTCATGACATTTCTTATGTTTTGCTATTTTCTTAAATATCCATTTCATAATTCATTTCTTTATTTTATATTAAATATTTAAATAATGTTTCCTAAAAGTAGGTAATTATGTTCTTTAGATGAAGAATGATGAGGCCGGCACTGCGGCACAATGGGTTGATCCTGTGCCTGCTGTGATGGCATCCCATATGGGTGCTGGTTCTAGTCCCAGCTTCTCCTCTTCCAATCCAGCTCTCAGCTATGGCCTGGGAAAGCAGTGGAGGATGGCTCAAGTCCTTGGCCCCTGCACCTGTGTGGGAGACCAGAAGAGGCTCTGTCTCCTGGCTTTGGATAGGCACAGCTCCAGCCATTGCGACCATTTGGGGAGTGAACCAATGGACGGAAGACCTTTCTCTCTATCTCTCCCTCTCACTGTTTGTAACTCTATCTCTAAAATCAATAAATAAAAACTTTCAAAAAATAATACAGAATGATGATAAAATACTGAAGCGATTTAAAGTCTTTGCTAATGAGTACACCCATCCCAGATTCTTTCACACTCACTGTTTGTAACTCCATCTCCAAAATAAATAAATAAAAATCTTTCAAAAATAATTCAGAATGATGATAAAATACCGAAGCAATTTAAAGCCTTTGCTAATGAGTACACCCATCCCAGATTCTTTCACACATATCACTGCCAAACACAGAACATAGCTCTGGAGGATTCTGGGCTAGAAATTGATTTTAATTCCAAGGTAACTCAGGTCATGCTTTGGTAACACATGAACCCCAAAGTTGTAAGACATCAATGCAGTAAAGATTTATATTAGTCTCAGAGTAAATATACAACAGTGGTTGCTGAGAGAGGGGGCTGTGCTCCCCAGAGACATGGAGATAAAATGAGGGAAAGACCACTGTCCTGATGATGCTGCATCGAATGTTCATGCTTTCCTCACTTGGAATTTCAAGCATAGAGCCTCTGGGTATCTTGCCTATTTTCATTCCTTCTGTGAACAAAAAACACTCCTTAAAGCAATGTGCATGTGAAATGTCATCTTCTCTATGTTCAGAATGACAGAGTGCAGCATGGGGATGACCTCATCCACAACCATGCCCCACATTGCTGCCATGGTCCACACCTTCCCCACATGAAGAAGTGTTTTTCCACAATGTGTACATTAACAAGACTCTACATCACTGTGTAGCATGTGCACATTTGCAGAGGAAACTCTTATTCTCCTCTTGAAAGCAATATCACTGGATACTGAGGATGCCTTTTCTTCCTGAATTATAGCTGGATTTGTGTGGATTTTACTATTACATTATTTGAACCAACACTTATATTTATTAACTCATGGGACAAATAGATTAAATTAGTTGAAGAGATTAAAGTCTAGGAAAAAGGCAAATAACTGTATGTAAAAAAATTCTCAGAGAGTTTATTTCAGCATCTAATTTCATTTTTTACTTGTAGTTAGAGTTCTTGAAGTAGTCTGTGTTCTTATTTACAGTTAGTAACTTGGAATAATTTACAGTGAATTTGTCAAAGGGTCTCAAAGATGTATGCCTAATATGCCATATATTAGGCATCATAAGCACAGAAGATAAAGTTTAGCTCAGACTATGAATAGTTGCAATATTTTGTGGAGATTTGGAAGCTTTCTTTTTGGTCACACCCTGATCCTTAATTTCAAAGGAAAATCACAGTCTCATAAAATAGTCCAAGGGTAGAGATGGAAGATAACATAAGTAGTATGTATACATATGTTTAGATTTATAGAATGTGAACGTTTTGTAACTTTGGGCCTACCAGATAACACAAGGTGTCTTTAAGGAGAAATTGTGAATTCTGAAACATCTATGTTTCTCACACGTGTCACCAGCAAGTGTCTTTCAATTGTGCAGCTTTCTATCAGCAGCTGAGAGAATATTAGGAACAAAGCTAATACATGTGTTAGGAGCAAATTAAGAAGAAACAAGCACACACACACACAACACACACACAAACACAGATGCTATATATATTCCTGTATACATTCTGAAAGGCTTAATTATATATGGCGAGCATCTTTACTGTATTTTGATGTACTGCAAAGACAATTAGATTACACAAAGTGATGTAAAAGGGTAAGTGTATGGATAAACTACTGCCCTTCTCTGGATGTACATACTATTTCCAATTTATGAAGCCTATTTCTCCATGAGAGTACTACAGGACTGGGAGAGATGTTAGACACAGCCATGAAGAGACTTCCTGGAGGTACACATAGGGTCATCAGTGGTGAAGATGACCTTTCACCTTCTTGATGAAGGATTTTGTGACATGATGAAATTGAATTTTTTTTACCTCCAAACTAATTATTTCTACAATTGCCAAATCCCTAAAAACAGTTGACTGACCTAACAACTCTTGGCCCCTGTGCACGCAGATTTACAGAGCTCTGTCCTGGCAATGCCCTAGGGAGGAATGAGAGTCCAAAGCATGTTTTTCCAAAACTGTTTTTCCTCCTAATGGAGAGTGGCAGGTGCTTGGCCTCAGGGCGGGATGATGCCATGAGTTCCCGGATGGGACAGAAATGATGCAATGGACATATATAGAAACCAGAGCTGATCTAATCACATTAAGTCAAGGCCTCAGCCCTGTGACTCCCTTTGAAATGTCTTCCTTGTGATTCTAGCTGTGTCTCTGTGTGACTCAATAGACTAGCACACACGGTCCACAGGTTGAGAACATACAGCTACTGGGATCAGCTGTGCCCTACACAGAGCTCTATTCTCCCTGCAGGGAGCTGAGATAGCAGATATAATCCAGACCATTTTCACCTAACATCAACAGGGATTTGGGCCTTTAACTTTATGGTGGGTTGACTTGACATGCTGTTTTCTATGATGGTTCTCAACCTACTCCTGAATTTTTCATACAGTTCGCAGGAAATACCTCCCAGGAATTGTTATATTTCCATGAAGCCAAGTGTCTTCAGAGATAGAGACCTGGTACTGGGTGGGTTTTTCCCTCTTTACTTTCTGGAACCAGAATCAGAGATGGACTGGAAGAGGAGCAATTTAAAAATAAATCGATGAATTAAATACAGTTTAGAGCTTCAAGAACAGATAAACCAAGACAGAGGGAAAAAAAAAAAAAACTGCTGTTCTTGAGAATAGATTT
Organism: Oryctolagus cuniculus; assembly: GCF_964237555.1. Taxonomy (NCBI): domain Eukaryota; kingdom Metazoa; phylum Chordata; class Mammalia; order Lagomorpha; family Leporidae; genus Oryctolagus; species Oryctolagus cuniculus. Next base: position 7,165,350 of record NW_027208201.1, on the reverse strand, counting down.
TTGGAATAATACAGTCTGGTAAAAATAATGAAAAGGCCAGTGTGATATATGGCATATCAATAAGTAAACAAACATTTGTTGTTACAGGAATAATTGAAGGAAAAGGCTATGGAGAACTTCCTGAATGCAATAATAACTGAAAGCTTCTTAGTTCTTGATAGAGATATGAACATTGAGATAACGGACGTTCAACCCTTTACAGACTCAACCAATAAAGATGTTCCATAAGGAATGTTGCAGTCAAATTGTCAAAAGGTAATAATAGTGGGCCGGTGCTGTGGCACAGTGGGGTAAATCCCTGGCCTGAAGCTCTGGAATCCCAAATTGGTGCTGATTGTTGTCCCAGCTGCTCCTCTTCCGATTCAGCTCCCTGCTGGGAAAGCAGTAGAAGATGGCCCAAGTGCTTGGGTCCTGCACCCATGTGGGAGACCTGGAATAAGCTCCTGGCTCCTGGCTTTGGATCAGCACAGCCTCGGCCATTGAAGCCATTTGGGGAGTGAACCAACAGAAGGAAGACCTTTCTCCCTGTCTCTTCCTCTCACTGTCTTTAACTCTACCTCTCAAATAAGTAAATAAAATCTTTTTTTTTTAAAAAATAAACTATACCCAAGCCTACATTATCCATAAAAAACTCACTTCACAGGTTAAGATACACATTCACTGAGAGTAAAGGGTTGCAAAAGATATTAGATACAAATAGAGAGAAAAAATGATCAGGAGTAGATGTACTCATATCAGGTAAAAACAGATTTCAATCCAGAAATTAAAAAAGAAACAAAGAAGATTATATATTAATAAGAGAATTCATTTAGAAAGAAGACATAACTATATATATATACATATATAATACAAAACCCCAAATATATAAAGCAAATATTATTATAAATAAATGGAGAGATAGATTGCAATACAATAATAGTGATGTACTTCAATATCTCACTGTCATTAATGGACACATTATCTATGCAGAAACTCCACAAAGGTATATAAGAGAGCCAAACCATGGAGCAAATGAACAACACAGGCATTGACAGAACATTTTAATTAAAAACCACAAGAATACACATTCTCCTCATTAGCACACCAAGCAATGTCCAGGATAAATCATATATTGGGTGACAATCAGGTCTCAGAATTTACATATTCAACATTTTCTTCATTTACTCATTGTTACTATTATGGATTGTGCTTCAATAAACAGAGTTCATGTATCTCTTTCATAGGCTGACTAAGCTAGACACAGAAAGAGAAATACCACATATTCTCTCATATGTGAAAGTTAATACGTGTAGAGTATAAAAAATGTATGTATGTCATATTGTTTGGTGTATGAAAGTTATAAATATTGTCTTCACTAAATTATAACATCAATATAATATACCCTTATTTCCTCAGTTTATGATCATTGTCATGAGTCCTGCATCATGTCATATTAATATACTGGTTTTATAAATATAGTATGTGTACATATATAATATCTACATATGAAAGGAATTTGGCAAACTGTTAAGATTTATTAAATCTAAAAATCAACTATAGTTTCTAAAAATTCCTTGAAACAAAAAATGAAAACACAGCATGTGAAGTGTATTTATCTATTCTACCAAAAGTAGAATTAAGAAATTTCAGAAATAAATGCATACACTAAAATACAGAAATATTTCAGATAAAACAGTATAACAATGCATTTTCAAGGACTTAAAAAAGCAAGAACAAATGAAACTCCAAATTAGAAGGAGGTGAGAAATGAAAGGGATCTGAACAAACATAAATAAAATTGAAATTAAAAAATGCAAAAGATCAACAAAACAAAAAACTGGTACTATGTACAGATAAACAAAATAGACAAAACTTTACTCAGGACAACAAAGAAAAAAGAAGAAAAACTTGAATAAAATTAGGGATGAAAGTGGAAACATCATAACTGAAATCACAGAAACACAGAGAACCATAAGAAACTACTACAAACCACTGTATGTAAGCAAAATAGAAAACTTTGCAGAAATGGAAAGGAACCTAATTACATGCAACTTGTCAAAATTACATCAAGAAGATATATAGGTAGCTGGCATGGTGGTGTAGTGGGTAAGGCCACTGCCTGCAGTGCCAGCATCCCATATGGGCACTGGTTTTAGTCCTGGCTGCTCCACTTCTGATCCAGCTCTCTGCTATGGCCTGGGAAAGCAGTGGAAGATGGCCCAAGTCCTTGGGCCCCTGCACCCATGTGGGAGACCCAGAAGAAGCTCCTATCCCTGACTTTGGATTGACACAGCCATCTGAGGAGTGAACCAACAGATGAAAGTCCTCTCTGTCTCTCTCTGCCTCTACCTCTGCCTCTCTATAACTCTGCCTTTCAAATAAATAATTTTTTTAAAGAAAGAAGATATATAAAACCTAACCTAATAACACTAAAGCAGTAATGAAATATCCCATCGAAGAAAAATCCAGGGCCCAGTGGCTTCAAAACTGAATTCTACAGAAATAACTCTGATTCTTCTCTAACTGTTTCAAAATATTGAAAAGGATGGAACTCTACCAGCATCACTCAGATACCAAAATGAAACACAGACACAACAGAAAAAAAAAAAAAAAACAACTGATCAATATACTTAAAAAAACACAAGTGCAAAAATTCCCAAAAAATGTTAGCAAGGTGAATTCAACACTACAACAAAATACCATACATTGTGATGAAGTGAGATTTAACCCAGGAATGCCAACTGGGTTTAACATTTACAAATCACATATTGTAGTAAATCACATCAACAGAATGAAGGAAAAAAAAAGAGATGATCATCTCAATGGATGCAGAATTTTTTTTTGACAGGCAGAGTTAGACAGTGAGAGAGAGAGAGACAGAGACAGAGACAGAGACAGAGACAGAGAGAAAGGTCTTCCTTCCATTGGTTCACTCACAAATTGGCCTCCACAGACAGTGTGCTGTGCCAATCCAAAGCCAGGAACCAGGTGCTTCCTCCTGGTCTCCCATGTGGGTGTAGGGCCCAAGAGAGATAGTTTAATAAAAGTGGAGATAGTGAAGTCTTAGAGAAGAGTTAGGGGAAAAACAACTGCAGAGGAAACCCTTCCAGAATTAGAGGGACATGGTAGATCTACGTGGAGGACATGGGCGCCCACGGCTCAGGAGCCCAGCTGCCGAGAATCTTCTCCTCCGCACCAGCACTGGAAAGAGAGGTGAGGCAAAACCACAGTAGCCCGAGACACTGGCAGAAAAGTAGCAGGAAGAGCCTAGAGGGAATGAGGCTTGAATCCCCATGGGGGAAAGTACACCAGCCTAACTAGAGGAAAGAAAAAAGTAAAAGGGATGGTACGGACATGATTCTCTCTCTCCACACACCTTACAAAGGTGTGCAAGACAATAGAGCAGGCACCATTTTGGACATACATATCATCTGCACCAACTCAGGGCTGCACCCACCCTCAAGCAAGCAGAAAAACCTAACTCAGGTTGGGAGTAATAACAGGAGACTAAGACTTAGTGAATGTGTGGAGCTTATGAACTGGGACTGTGGAAAAAAAAAATTGAGAGTGTGTGGGAGAACTCACAGTGTGGCTGAGATGTGAGTAGTCTCATGTTGCTGTGGATTTGTTCTGAGAGGAGGAGCGTGGTGGGTTCAGGAGGTGCGGAGTCACCACACAGACCCCGGGAGTCTGGTGAAAGCAGGCCAGAGGTGAGCAGCCTGCAGACTTGTTTATTTCAGTTGGCACAGCAGCCAAGGCAGCCAAGGCAGCCAATCCAGTCAAGGGGTGGTTTATGCCCTAACCAATCACAGACTGTTCCAGGCAGGCTCTGTTGCCATGTGGTTTCCAGAGCCATCCAATCAAAGCCTGCTGCCAGGCAGGCTCCATTGCCAGGTGGGTTTTTAAGCAATTCCTGAGTAACTGATACTCACTTCCCAGCAGCCATCTTGGCATGGCCTTCTCATTCCACCACAGTCTCGTTGGGAGAAGCCACAAACTCGAGTGGCCTTGGCTACCCGGTGAGAGACATTGCAGGGGAATCTGAGCTTACACTGAGGACTGAACAGATCCTTTGTGTGGTCCTTGGGACAGAGCAGACGAAGATTATACCCACTGTGACTAGTGCTCAGGCACTGATTGCCATCGAGGAGAAGAGCTCAGCTGAGTGGAATTACTTCCCTTCTGGATAAGAGAGAGAGAGAGTTACCACTCCAAACCTGGGTGTGTCTCCTTTGGCACAGCCTTAACCCTGAAGAACTGTATAGAGCTCTCTGGCCACACCCACCACAAACCTCTGGAGATTCACCAAAAGCAGACAGTCCACTTAATCTAGAGTCATAGTATAATGAGAAAAGCCACCACAGAAAAAAAGAAGAAGAAACCAAAGAATATCTCCACAATGCCAAACAACAAACTGAGGAAACAAGAACAAGGAAGACTTCATGACACTCCAATACAAGATTATGAAGACGATGAGATCAAAGAAATACAAGATATGGAATTCAAAAAATTTATGATAAGAACATTTAGAAGTTTTCAAAAACAAATGCATGAACTACAGAAATCCATACAGGACAGGACAGAAAATCTCTCTCGTGAGAATGAAATCATAAGGAGGAATCAAAATGAAATGAGGAATTCAGTAGAACATGAAATTGAGATATTGAAGAGAAACCAAAATGAAATGAAGAATTCAATAGACCAAATAAACAACACATTTGAGAGCCTTAGAAACAGAATCAGTGAGGCAGGAGAGAGAATATCAGACTTAGAAGACAGAGCACAGGAAAGTATACAGTCAAACCAAAGAAAAGAAGAGGAAATTTAGGAATCAAAAAATATTGTTGGGAATCTACAGGATACTATTAAAAAACCCAACATTTGAGTTCTAAGAGTTCCTGAAGGCATGGAGGGAGAGAAAGGTTCAGGAGGCCTTTTTAGTGAGATACCAGCAGAAAACTTCCTGGGTTTGGAGAAGGAAAGAGACATCCAAGTACAGGAAGCACATAGAACCCCCAATAAACCTGAGCAAAGGAAATCCTCATCAGGACACATTGTAATCAAACTCACCACAGTGAAACATAAAGAAAAGATTCTAAAATGTGCAATAGAGAAACGTCAGATTACTCTCAGAGGATCTCCAATTAGACTCACGCAGACTTCTCATCAGAAACCCTACAGGCTAGGAGGGAATGGCGAGACATAGCCCAGGTGCTCAGAGAAAAACTGATTTCACAGAATATTATATTCTGCAAAGCTCTCATTGGTGAGTGAAGGTGAAATAAAGACCTTTCAGAGCAAACAGAAATTGAAAGAATTTGTCAACACACATCCATCCCTGCAAAAGATGCTTAAAGATGTCTTACACACAGAAACACAGCCATCAGTATGAAAGAAGGTGAAGGAAAAAAACCTCACAGTAAAAGATCACAAGAAGTTCAAAGCATATATTAGAAATATCTTTGGCAAATGGCAGGGCAAAGTCACTACTTATCAAGAGTCACATTGAATGTAAATGGCCTCAACTCTCCAATTAAAAGACACAGGCTGGCTGAATGGATTAAGGAACAAAACCCATCTATTTGCTGCCTACAAGAAACACATCTTTCCAACAAAGATGCATGCAGACTGAAAGTGAAAGGTTGGAAAAAGATATGCCATGCCAACAGAAACCAAAAAAGAGCTGGCGTAGCCATCTTAATATCAGACAAAATAAACTTTAACACAAAAACTGTTAAGAGAGACAAAGAGGGGCACTATTTAATGACTAAGGGATCAATTCAACAGGAAGATGTAACTATTATAAATGTATATGCACCTAAGTACAGGGCACCGGTTTATTTAAAAGATATGGTAAGGAACTTAAAGGTAGACTTAGACTCCAATACAATAGAATTGGGGGATTTCAATACTCCACATCCAGCAATAGACAGATCTACCAGACAGATGATCAACAAAGAAACAGCATATTTAATCGACACTATAGACCAAATGGACCTAACAGATATCTACAGAACTTTTCATCCTACACCTAAGGAATATACATTCTTCTCAGGAGTACATAGAACCTACTCTAGGATTGACCACATACTAGGCTATAAAGCAAGTCTCAGCAAATTCAAAAGAATTAGAATCATACCATGAAGCTTCTCAGACCACAGTGGAATGAATCTGGAAATTAGCAATCCTGAGAGCATATGCAAACACATGGAGACTGAACAACATGCTCCTGATTGAACACTGGGTCACAGAAGAAATCAAAAGAGAAATCAAAAAGTAAATGAAGATAACAACACAACATATCAAAAGGTGGTCCAAGTACTTGGGACCCCCAACCCATGTGGGACACTCAAATGAAGCTCCTGGTTCCTGGCTTCTGCCTGGCCCAGCCAGTGCCATTGATTTCATTGGGGGCATGAGCAATTACATTCATACTTTCTCTCTCTCTCTCTCTCTCTCTCTCTATCTCTATCTCTATCTCTATCTCTCTCTCCCCTCTGTTCTCTGAATCTCTGATTTTCAAATAAAATAAATAAATATTTTTTAAAAAGCAAGAAAATGGTATTAGTAGGGCTACACTTGCAGTAAGAGTCCTACTCAGTTTTTATCCTTGGTGTTCATGCAAGAATACAAGCTTCAGGGAATGAAGTTGTGATGTAGGAGGTAAAGCCACAGCCTGGGATGATGGCATCCCATACAGGCACCAGTTCATGTCCTGGCTTCTCCTCTTCCAAACCAACTCCATGCCAATGTGCCTGAGAAACCATCATAGGAAGGCCAAATACTTGGGCCTCTGCGATGCCTGGAAGCAGCTCCTGGTTTCTGGCTTTGTCCAGGCCCAGTTCGAGCCATTGCAGTTATCTTAGGAGTGAATCTACCTGATGGAAGAACTTCTCTTTCACTTCTCTCTCTCTCTCTCTGTTAGGCTCTCCCTCTCTCTGTAACTGACATTCAAACAGAGAAATAAACATATTTTAGAGAGAGAGAGAGAATATAAGCATCTGTAAATATTTGAAGAGTTCTCTCTTACAATGCTTTTCAACGTGCACCCTTTACTTTTTATAGAATGTAGGTGCTTCTGGCACCCGTATCAGAGATGCACTGGACACACATAGGCAAGTGTACATTGTACAATGGGTCAATGCATGGTACTTTAGTTTTCTATATTTCACTAATTTACTGCATGTTGAATATTTTAACAAAACTTGAAGTCATTTTTGTTATCTTCCTCATAAAGGAAACTATATAGACCTTATTTGAAGATACTGCAATAAAAATATTTCTAGAGCTAAGATTATGGAAATTAAATATGCTTTTGGAAGAATTCAAATTATTATAAACATATTTATTCTGCATTGAACAGTGGAACTATTTATCATTGAGACTTAGTACATTTTTACATTTCTCAAAATGATTGGCTTTGATATTTAACATTGCTTAAATGTTGACCTTTTTCAATGGTTTTTGGGGTTACCAAGTTGTATCATTTTTAGGATTTTGTGTCTCTACATTTCACATTGATTTTCCTCTTCTTCTAGTATATACATCCAAAGGACAAAGTGGTGGCCTTCGTTATGTGTACTGCACACCATGCACAGTGTCAAAGATGTAGCACAGAAAATAACACAGTATTCCTATCACAATTCATGTGAAGTAGCGCCCTGTTCATCAGTTGTGTATGGAAAAGTTTTGATTTCAAGCCCTTTAGATCCAAAGTGAGCCTTAACAAATACAAATATTATATTTCTTGTTTAGACATTAGGTCTCAGAGAAGGACACCAGATAGAATCAGTGTCAGAGTTGAGCTAGAGAGGATGAGCACCGTCAGACAACAGCTTATACATAATGAGATGGTGATAGTGAGCATACAACAAGGGTTTGGAAAGAGTGAGTGAAGGTGTGCATGGAGAACAATAGGGCACTCTGATCCCAATGCAAATATTCTTGGTTTCCTTTTTATCAAGAGATAGTTCAGAGGCTGGATTCTCATAGGTCAGTTCTAGGGTTTTTACCTGTATGATTGGAAATGTCTCTCTCTGGACAAATAACACAAGTACAGCAGCAGACAGGTCTTCCTTCCTGTGTCATTTTCCTGAATCCTGGCCCACACCTCTGGCCACACAAAGACCGAGGAGACTGCAGAGAAAAGAGAATGATGATGATTGCTTTGCACGACATTAGGCACTGTGATAGGATGACTATTTGCCTCATCACCCCCAAGGACATCACTGTCCTTCCCAATCTGATTCTGTATCTCCTTGATTTTACCTAGGCATCCAATTTGGAGTTTCTATGATGCTCATTAGAGGTTTTTCATCTGTGTAACAAATAATATGAGGGTACCTGATCACTTAAATTTCATTCATCTCCAGATATATGCTTCCGAACATTTCTCTCTTTATTGAATTGTTTCCTCTGAAATCTTTGCCGTTCAGTTTATTATTTGATAATTATTTTGAGAATGTGTATGCCTGAGACTATTTTACATGTGTCTTTCATTAATTGAGCAGATTTTACATGCCAGAAAAATAATATCCAAAAATCAGAATGACTAGGTACACTTCTGAGTAAGCAGATTGATTCTACAATCTCTGGAGCCTGGAGGCAGAACAAGATCTTTGATTGCTTCATTGGCCAATTTGCCAAATATTTAAGTTGAAGATAACACCAATGGTAAAGTTTCTATCCAGAAGATTGAAAAGCATGGATTCTTAACAAAAACATATTAAGTAATTTCATTTCATCTACAAGGATGCTGGACAGTTGAGGGAGTGGGGACAAGAATTTTATAAACCTTTAATGCTATCATAATAAGAATTTTGTTTTGTAGTAGTAATATTCTTAATTAGCACATGAAGAATATAAGGCTTGATGTAATAAATAGATAGAAGGCAAAGTCAGGATTTATAGCTCCTACCTGTCTGTAAACATTTCTCATACTCCTTCTAAGTCTACAGTGACCATGTAATTGACATTCCAAGCTGGTACACTTTTGACAACAAGATGGGATGACATTAATGAATACTCAAGGATTATTTGCATAAATTGGCTGTATGAAGCAACCCAGAATGTGTGATCATTTTAGATAAAAAAAATCTGTCTCACATGTAGACATCCAGTGATTTCATGATTTGTACTATAACCATGCATAGCATGTTTAGTTTGGCACATGAGAGGTACTCGGTAAATTATTTGATGAATACCCGATATTTTGTTCAGTATATTCTAAAATTCATTAAGTTTAGGTTTTCCAAGTTGTGAGATATAAATCATGTGAAATAAGTTATGTAAGGTAAAAAAACTGAATAGAATTTTGATAACAAAGAAAAACATATATTCCTAATTTTATATCAATAATAAGTAAACACAAGCATCTGGATAGCAAATGTAGACCTAGCTATTAAGTTATTATGAGAAGGGGGACGATAGTGTGGCGTACCCGGTAAAGCCACCTCCTACAGTGCTGTCTTCCCATATGGGTGCCAGTTCGGGTCCTGGCTTCTCTACTTCCAATTCAGCTCTCTGTTATGCCTGGGAAAGCAATAGAAAATGGCCCAAGTCCTTGGGCCTCTGCACCTGTGTAGGAGACCCTGAGGAGGATGCTGGCTCCTGGCTTCAGGTTGGCACAGCTCTGGCCATTGCAGCCAACTGGGGAATGAACCAATGGATGGAAGACCTCTCTCTCTCTCTCTCTCTTTCTCTCTCTCTCTGCCTCTCCTTCTCTCTGTGTGTAACTCTGACTTTCAAATAAATAAATAAATCTTTAAAAATATTATGAGAAAATTATGCTACAGGTTGATACAAGCCATTAAATGGAAAAGACTTGAAAACATTGTGCAGTGAAAGGTGCCAATCAACAGATGATAACAAAGGCTATGAATCAGTTTATATGCAGTCTCCACAACAAGCAGACCCATAGAGACACAAGGTGAACTGGGGGTGTGCTGGGCAGGAGGAAGGCCTGAGTATGGGGACACACTGACAATGGGTGTGGGGATTTGTGAGGGTAATGGAAATCTGTGGGTTTATCAGCAAGAATTTGTCAAGAAGTACCACAAGCTTTATAAAGAAATATACCTCATGATCCAAGAATTTGCCCCAATTATTTCAGTCAGAGAAATATACAAATAAAATGATCATTAATATATTACATCGAGAAGCAAGAAATGAGTGATATTCCAAATATTCAATATTGGGTAAACAAGTATGAGTTATGCATATAAAATGACACTTGGTGGCCATAATACAATGTCCATCAGTTAGGGGGAAATACTTTCATGGCATATTGCATCATGTGGAAGTCTAATGACACAGAATTGGCAGTCTGTGCCCATATAGGACTTTTCTACATCTAGGCACAGTAACTCCTGAGACATGAGATGGACACACATGATGACTGACTCTCTTCTGCATAGAATGGAGATGGACATTGTTTGCCAGTTGAACAGTAGGTAGAATGCAATGTATGGGGGGACAGGCTCTATTTCAGGTGGTGGATCTCAGACAATAATAGCTTCTACATGAGGCATATTTGTTAGCAATGACACCCAGGGTGAGTGCCTTAGACCTAACACTGACCTCAGGCCATTCTCTATTCCATGGGTTTTGTCTGTGGCAGACAATGGTGGGGGTGAGGATGGGGGCTGGAGTTCCACTAGTCCACTCATTTCAAGATTCTCAGAGGCTGATTAGGATATCAGATTAATAGAGTGGATATAAAATATGTCCATCTCTCTCTCCTCTCTTCTAGAGGAGTGGAGAGCAAAATAAAATGGAAAGGGAAGGTTGTGAAAGGCAAAAGAAAGGAAGGAACTCCAGAGTTCTTTGATCTGCATTCCTGCAAGTTCTGTGTACATTTTTTAGAATTCTCAAGCAGATTAACCAATACAAGCACACACTCACTTGCAGTCTGAACCACAATTGACACATAACTCAATGTTGAACTTACCAATTAACTGACATTTTATACTTTGGCCCTGATAAAAAAGGTAACCAGGCCATGTCTGTTTCTGGTTCCAGGATGTAAAGGGTGGAAAACCCACCCAATAGCAAGTCTCCATCTTTGTAGACACTCATGAAATTATAACAGATCAAGGGAGGGATGTCTTGTGAACTGCATATAGGATTCAGGAGTAGTTTGAGAAAAATCACAGAAAACATGCCAAGTCCACCCAACATAAAGTTAAAAGCCCAAGTCTCTACTGATATTAGGAAAAAACAGACTGGATTATGTCTGCTATCTCAGCTCCCTACAGGGGGGATATCTCTGTGTAGGGCAAAGCTGGTCCCAGTATTGCTGTATGCTCTCAACAAGTAGACAGTGTGTGCTAATCTACTGAGTCACACAGAGACACAGCTAGAATCACTAGGAAGACATTTCAAAGGAAGTCACAGTGTTGAGGCCTTGCCTTAATGTCCCTGTGATCAGATCAGCTGATCTGATTTTCATTGCTTCACTTCTGCCCTATCCAGGAACTGTAGGCATCACCTTGTCCTGAGGCTATGCATCTGCCACTCTCTATGAGCATAAAAACAGCTTTGGAAAAACATGATTTGGACTCTCATTCCTCCCTAGGGCATTGCTGGAAAAGAACTCTGTAACCTGCGTGCACAGAGGCAAGGGTCATTACATCAGTAGATGTAATGGGAATTTGGGATTTGGCAATTGTAGAAAGAATTAGTGTTCGAATTAAAAAAAAAAAAACACATCCAGTTTCATCATTTCACATGATCCTTCATCGAGAAGGTGAAAGGTCACATTCACCACTGATGACCCTATGTGTACCCTAAGAAGTCTCTTCATGGCTTTGTCTAATATCTCTCTCAGGCCTACAGAACTTTAATGGAGAAATGGGCTTCATGATTTGCCAATGTGTAAGCATATACAGAGAAGGGCAGAAGTTCATCCCCCTACTGACACATCCACAAAATTAATCCTTTTACTCAACTTCTTGTGTAATCTGCTTGATTTTGAAGTATATCAAAATACAGCAAAGATTCTCACCATATATGACTAAATGATTTAGAATGTATAAAGAAATATATGTAGCATCTGTGTATGTGTGTGTGTGTTTGTGCTTCTGTTTTCTTAAGTTGCTTCTTTCTCCATGTATTAACTTTGCTCCTACCGTTCTCTCAGCTGCTGATACAAACTTGCACATATGAAAGACAGTGGCTGAGGACATGTGTGAGGAACATCATATTTTATGCATACATGTGAAATGAGAATTCAATGCATATTTAAAATTTCACATATCATCTCCTCCCACCTCTCTCTGTTTCTAATTCTTCTCATAGAATGACACATCCTTGAATGCAGGAGGCCATTCTATCATCTGTGCATTGATGACAAAGACTTATTCATGTACACTCTTGGCAGGGGAACTCTCCAATTTTAGCCAACAACCCAAGACCCAGAGGAAAATACACACACTCTGGATATCACAGTGTGTCATACAGTGCCTGAATCATGGAAGAATATGTTATCCCCAGCACTGTTTGCAAATTTGCTTTTCCTTGGAAGTTGCTGAAGCTGTAGGGCAGGCATAATTGGAAAGAGAGAGAGCACTCAAATGAGAGGTGGGAGGTGCATGTGTACTCAGTAGTCCTTATTTTTCCTCAACCTCCCTATCCTAAAGGTTTCATTTTGGTAGAAGCTTAGTCTTTTGTTTTTGGTGGCCACCATCTCATGAGTTTAAATGATGAGAAATTGATTGTCCATGCATCCTTTCAACAAATTGGGAATTGCTTTAACTCAATCAAGAAAAGTCTATGAAGTAGTTGCAAGGGTGATTATGGTATGGACTGTTCTGGAACCCATCCCACGGAGGTTTTGTTGCAACTTTATGTTAGCTAATTATAGTACTTCAATAACATAAGCAAAACATGGATGGAGATGTTTGTATGATTTTTGGGTAGGTTGCACTACTGTGTACATACAGGATTAAGTTTTTTAAAATAATTCTATTTAAGTTCAAAAAATGAAATTCAAGTTGTGTTTTTGTTCCACAATTACAAATCCATCATAGATTTTTCAGAATTCACAATTTCTGTTTATAGGCACCTTGTATTACTTGGTAGACCCAAACTTACAAAAAATGTATAAATGCAATTCTATGTATACATATTGCTCAGGTTTTCTTCTGTCTCTACCATTGGACTATTTTGTGAGAATGTGATTTCTTTTGGTATTATAAGTTCAGGGTATGACCAAAAAGAAAACTTCCAAATCTTCCCATTGTTTTGAAATCATCTATAGTGTTAGCTAACCCTTGTCTTCTGGGTCACAAGATGCTTAATATAGCGTATATCAGGAATATATTGTTGGAACCTTTTGACAAATTCACTTCTTTTTTTTTTAACTTTTATTTAATGAATATAAATTTCCAAAGCACGATTTATGGATTACAATGGCTTCCCCCACATACCGTCCCTCCCACCCACTACCCTCCCCTTTCCCACTCCCTCTCCCCTTCCATTCACATCAAGATTCATTTTTTATTATCTTAATATACAGAAGATCAGCTTAGTATACATTAAGTAAGGATTTCAACAGTTTGCTCTCACACAGAAACATAAAGTGAAAAATAATAGATGATTTTTTTTTTAAATGAAGATGAAATCAGATCAGACCTATTGTCATGTTTAATCCCAGTGAGAGTCAAGTTGGGAGTTGATAATTTCTTTTTTTTTTTTACAGAGGATCAGTTTAGTATACATTAAGTAAAGATTTCAACAGTTTGCACCCCCATAGAAACACAAAGTGAAATATATTGTTTGAGTACTCGTTATAGCATTAAATCTCAATACACAGCACATTAAGGACAGAGATCCTACATGAGGAGTAAGTGCACAGTGACTCCTGTTGTTGACTTTACCAATTGACACTCCTGTCTATGGCATCAGTAGTCTCCCTATGCTCCAGTCATGAGTTTCCAAGGCTATGGAAGCCCTCTGAGTTCTCCGATTCTTATCTTGTTTAGACAAGGTCATAGTCAAAGTGGAGGTTCTCTCCTCCCTTCAGAGAAAGGTACCTCCTTCTTTGAAGACCTGTTCTTTCCACTGGGATCTCACTCGCAGAGATCTTTTGCCAGAGTGTCTTGGCTTTCCATGCCTGAAATACTCTCATGGGCTTTTCAGCCAGATCCGAATGCCTTTAGGGCTGATTCTGAGGCCAGAGTGCTATTTAGGACATCTGCCATTCTATGAGTCTGCTGAGTATCTCGTTTCCCATGTTGGATCACTCTCCCCTTTATTTATTCTATCAGTTAGTATTAGCAGTTACTAGACTTGTTTATGTGCTCCCTTTGACTCTTAGTCCTTTTTAAGATTTACTTATTTTTTGAAAGAGTTACACAGAGAGGAGAGGCAGAGAGAGAGAGAGAGAGAGAGAGAGAGAGAGAAAGAGAGAGGTCTTTCATCCGATGGTTCACTACCCAGTTGGCTGCAACGGCTGGAGCTGTGCCGATCTGAAGCCAGGAGCTTCTTCTGGGTCTCCCACACAGGTGCAGGGGCCCAAGGACCTGGGCCATCTTCCACTGCTTTCCCAGGCCACAGCAGAGAGCTGGATGGGAAGTGGAGCAGCCACATCTCAAACTGGCACCCATATGGGATGCTGGTGCTGCAGGCCAGGGCATTAACCCACTGCACCACAGTCCAGCCCCATAATTCATTCTTTTCTAAGGATTCTTTGGTACACAGAGCATTTCAATCAATATTACTATACATAAAAAGAGAAATTAGATGGTGAAAGAAACTTTCCAGGATAATTTTTACATATGGTTATTTGCCTTTTCCCCAGATTTTAATTCCTCCAACTAATTTAATTAATGTGTTTGTCCCATGTACATGGATATACAAGCTCTTAAATATATTCTACATGTAAGCTATGGTATCAAATAACAAAGGGATACATTTCTCTTTTTTTTTTTTAGAAAACTTTCGTTACTTCATATAGTATATTCACAGTTTCAAAATGGCAGTGTTTCATTTTTAATATAAGGTACTTTTCTATTTTGTCACACTGTATTGTATATATTATCCTGCCACATGAATCTAAAATTTTTCCTGTGGTATAAACATATAAACAAGTGTTCCTTTTCCATACACACCTGAACCAAATTGGATTTCTGATCACAGAGAGGACTCGCTTGTGGGACACTAAACATATCTGGTGCAAAAATTATGCTGTGGATCCATTGAGTAATTGAGTGATAAGAGTGGTGAATTAAATTATTTAAAATCATTTTGCTTTACCAGTGCCATATCACTATTCAAAGTGATCAGTTTCAGTTCACAATTGATCATAATGATAGGATTAAGAGTCAAAGGGATCACATAACTAAGACTAGTGTCTGATAATATTACTGATAGAATTAAAAAGACTAGAATGAACCAACATGGGAAGCGGGATACATAGCAGACTCATAAAAATGTCAGATGTCCTAAACAGCACTCTGGCCTCAGAATCAGCCCTTAAGGCATTTGGATCTGGCTGAAGAGCCCATGAGAGTATTTTAGGCATGGAAAGCCAAGACACTCTGGCAAAAAGCAAACAAACAAACAAACAAAAAAACCCCACAAAAAATAAAAAAAACCCACATGGAAGATCTCAGCGAGTGAGATCACAGTGGAAATAATGAGCCATCAAACCTCCATCTCCTCCCCCTGAAGGGAGGAGAGAACTTCCACTTTGACTATGACCTTGTGTAAATAAGATCAGAGTTGGCGAACTCAAAAGGCTTCCATAGCCTTGGCAATGCACGACAAGAGCCTAGGGTGATTACTGAGACTATAAACTAGAGTGTCAATTGTTAAGTCAACAACAGGAGTCACTGTGCACTTACTCCCCATTTAGGATCTCTGTCCTTAATGTGTTGTCCAATGTGAATTAATGCTATAACTAGTACTCAAACAGTACTTTACACTTTGTGTTTCTGTGTGGGAGCAAACTGTTGAAATCTTTACTTAATATGTACTAAATTGATCTTCTGTATATAAAGATAATCAAAAATGCATCTTTTTTAAAACTTTTATTTAATAAATATAAATTTCCAAAGTACAGCTTATGGATTACAATGGCTCCCCCCCCCCATAATTTCTCCCACCGGCAACCCTCCCATCTCCCGCTCCCTCTCCCATTCCATATGCATCAAGATTCATTTTCAATTATCTTTATATACAGAAAAGCAGTTTAGTATATATTAAGTAAAGATTTCAACTGTTTACACCCACACAGAAACACAAATTGTAAAATACTGTTTGAGTACTAGTTATAGCATTAAATCTCAATGTACAGCACACTAAGGACAGAGATCCCACATGAGGAGTAAGTGCTCAGTGACTCCTGTTGTTGACTTAACAAATTGACACTCTTGTTTATGGCGTAGTAAAATGAATCTTGATGTGAATGGAATGGGAGAGGGAGTGGGAGACGGGAGGGTTGTGGGTGGGAGGGAAGTTATGAGGGGGGAATGCCACGGTAATCCATAAGTTGTACTTGGAAATTTATATTTATTAAATAAAAATTAAAAAATAAAATAAAATCATTTTACCCTAGTGATATACTTTGCCATTATGATGGGTATATTTGTTCACCCCTGGGTTATTTATAGCACTGATAATCAGCTGAATATTGAGTACCTTAATATTTTTCCAAAATATGAAGCTGTCATCTATTAAGTTCTGTACTGTGCACAAAGTTGGAAGAAAAATCAAAGACTCAAGAACAAATACTTGTAAAATTCCCACCTTATTATAAGCAACCAAAAATATACTAATACAAAAAGTCCATGTATATGTTCTGAAAAAAGTATACTTCTCACTGATACAGTACAACATGGGTAAAAAGTGAAAATATTGGGCAGTGAAAGAAGCTCATCCCAAAGGCTGACAAAGTGAAATAGAGGTTCTTGTCTTCCGATAAGAAATTAATTTCAGATATAAGATGGAGGAATGATAAGCAAGGCAGCAAGGTTGAATGAGGTAGTGCATGCATCAGAATACCTAGGCACCTTTCCAGACACATCTGCGCATTGTTAGTAGTGGTCCTGGGTCTCAAAATTCATCCATGCCAAGACCCTGGAGTTGGATCAGGGGATGTGCTTATGGGGTGAGCCCAAAAATCTTGATGCCTGTCTTCTACCTCTGAAAGACTGGGGAGCAAACAGAAAATTCTATGGAAGGCAGAACAAGGGTGAGGACCTCTGCTTTCATTCATCTGCCTTTCTGCCATACATTTGTCAGATTTGCCAATAGGGACAGAATACACAAAGGCACAAAGATACACTCACCTGCAGTCACAATGATACTTAACACATACACACAACCTTGAACTTACCAAGATGAGGACACTGTATTTTCTGGTTTGAACATTAGAGTCTGGTTGTATCTCTATTGGTAGACTTTCTGTGTAGACATTTATCCTCAGATAAATTTGGTAGCTGCAGACTGACATATTCAGTGAAGTGTGCAAGAGTTGGAGTTGCAGGCAAAGAAAATACAGAGATGATGACATGTCAAGATCTCCTCAGCATAGAGTTAGAGACCAGAGTGTCAGCTGAAATGGGGAGAACATGGGGTAGATACTGTCTGCAGGGCCAGCCCTCTGCAGGGAGAACTAGTCTCTGTGTAGGGCACAGCCAATCCCAGGATTGCTGTGTCCACAGCCTACAGAATGCATGTCACAGTCTGGTGATCCAGACCAGGACACAGCTCGAAGCCAAAGGGAGAGATTTCTAAGTCAGTCACAGTGCTGAGACCTCGCCTATGTGTCTCTGTGGTCAGAGCAGGTCAGAATTCTGTGTCCTTTTATTGCTATATCCCTCTCCATCCCAGGAAGTCAGGGAAACCCCCAGCCCTGATGCTCTGCACTGTGACTGGGAAATAAATTGTAAAGGATGTGTGGAGGTTAACATCCGTGCATTGTCTCTCCTGATGCCAGGATTTGAATTGTCCTTGTGCATGGTTCTGACTTTTCTTCACCAGGATGTGTGAAGGGCTGACTGTACCCAAGGTCCAAGGGTTCTATTCCTCTCCTATTGAGCTTACCTGAGTATTGGAGCCTCCTACCTGCCAATATCCTAAGTTATGATTGTCAACGGGCTTTCTCTGGGTCAACAGTTTCTGAGCACAGGACCTTTTATTGGAAAAGGGCTTGAACTGAGAGATTTGGAGAGGATTTGCTTTTTAAAGACCCGGATATATGACAAGACGGCCTTTGGGGGACCACATGACAGGATAAGTGGGTGAAATGGGAGGCAACTCTGGAAGACAGCACGGCATTATGAGCATGATGTGGTCAGAACAAGACTTGCCCTGACCATCTCATGGTGTGCAGGAAGGATATCTACTCTCATCCCTGTCCTTGAGAAAAAGTAAACACTGATTTAGATGTTATCGAGAGCATACTCATGCCTGGGCACAAGTGGTAGCCAGTCTCAACAGAGGTGAGCCTTCCCACAGTGAGCTGGGGACACACAGGATACAGGAAGTCAAGTAGGCTGTAAGCCCAGGCCATGGCCATCCATATCCCTGAGCCACATCTCTATTTAAAATATATGTTCGTTTTACTTTAGACGTTACATAGAGAATTCTAAAAGTATGCTTCCCTCTGTTTCTATAAATTGACATCTAAAAATGATTTAGATAAGCAGGTTATCTTAATAGACTTTAATCAATTAAGAACAATGGAAGTTTTATTCAATTGTTTTAGTATTCGTGTAACTGTAAAAGATTCTGAGATGAGTGTACTCATTAGCAAAGCAATTAAACCACTAGAGAATATTATCATTGTTCAATATTATTAATGACTAATTTTAGAAAATATTTTTAAAAAGCAATATAAAATGGTTTATGAAATAGACACTTAAGATAATAGTCATTAAAAAGCAATCCATTAAGTAATGTCATGTAAAATTCATATCACATAAAATACTACTATACTGGTTAAATATTATAACTTGTATTTGACTAGAAATTTAACACTCAAAAAATTTATATTTAAATATTTTGCATATTTGGATAGCAGAGAGTTTTGTTTATTCAGCATCCTCATTATTTCCATCATATCCACATGGGTCTTCGCAGATCAGAAGTCCCCACCCTGAGGGGAACAGAGGGATTCGGGCAGCCCCAGTGTTGGGCATTGAATCTGGGGGACTGGGATGTGCTAGGGCTGCAGGGCTGCAATGAGTTAGGGGCTTTGTGTAACAGGTCTCTCCGGTCCCAGCTGACTGAGTCCCATTCTCCTGCAGGCCACACGGGACACAAGGCAACCTCCCCAAACGGCAGAGACTGCAGCAGGGTCCCAGGCCAGGTAAGGCATTTTCTATGCTCTCACCTGACTGCCCCCACTAGGAAAGGCTCCCCCTTCCAAGGCTGACTGGAATGGGGGAGGGACATTCTCTAGGATGCCCAGGCCTGCAGCCACCTCCGCGCTGGGAGCAACTATGCCCCTCCACTGGGACTCCTGCGGGACAGCCGCCTCCCCTCAACACACTCCGTGTTCCCCTAGGTGCAGAAGCTGCCCAGGAATGGCGGCCGTGTCCATGCCATGCTGTAGCGGTGCCCCGTGGAAGCTCGAGGGTAAGGTTTGGGGTCCACGTGACTTGTTGGGATCCAAGGTGTAGGGAAAGTCCATTGGTTGAGCTCGCTGAGGGTGTCAGGACGGTGAGGTTTCTGGGTGGCCATGCAGGGCTGGATTGGGGGCTGGGTTTGCAGTTGAGGCTGTGCCCTGGCCTGTGCCCTGCCAGCCACTGCACGACAAGCCCTAACTGCTGGCTTTTCCTCCCCAGGGCCCGCAGAGTGCCAGTGCCCAGATGATCGTGGTGGTCTTGGAAGCGGGAACAGAGCTGCAGCTTCGCCTGGGAGCTGAGGGCCTGGTGCTGGCCCCACAGACAGCCCTGCAGCTCACGCTGGGCCATGTGGTGGTCGTGGTGGTCCCTGAGCACGTCCTGACAGCAGCAGAGGGGCTCTGGTTCCCTGCCCAGGCCCGCTGGCTCCTGCTCACAGGTGCTGACCCCACCTGGGAGATCAGCATGGAAGACGGGTCTGCCGTTCCCCAGGGAGCAGACAGGGCGGCTGGTGCTCCCCACGGCCCCCAGCCACCGTCGGCACGCCCAGCCAATGCAGCGCCAGGAGCCCGCTCCTCTGGCCACCCAAACACCCTCTTCCTCACCCCTCGCTACAGCTACAGAGCCGCCGCCCCTCGGGGCTCCTCCCACATGCCCAAGCCTCACCCGGAGAGGCATCCTCTGCCAGCTGAGTTCCAGTTGAGTCTCCACGGCCTGGAACCCCTGGCCTGCTCTGCCCTCAGACCTCTGCCTCCCTCTCCCTCTCCCAGCCCAGGGCCCAGAGCCCCTCCCATCAAGGCCCGCCCCAGGCCAGGCTGCAAGGCGCGCAGACGTCTCTTCCAACACTGATGCCCCCCACCCCCGGGAGCCCTCAGGCCCCACACAAACTGCAGACAAGCTGACAGCAAGACCATGGACACCTGCCCCTTCTGGGATTGCCGCCTCCCTGACCTCACGCCCCGCTGAACGAGGGGGACACTCTGGGTGTGGGGGGCTGTGGAGAAATGCCGTGGGCTCTCGCCAGACTGTCACCAGCTGGAGATGCTTGGAGGAGAAGTGGAGCTCCTGATTCGCTGGAGTGCGGGTGGGGGAGAGGGTGGGGGTGGAATGCTGCCAGTGACCCTCCCATTGTGCTGGCTGGGGAAGATTGTGGTAAGGCTCCTAGCACTTGCCTTGTTAGAGGCTGAAAGAAGAGACTCCAAGTTCACTCCACAGTGAGAGAACTCACCAACTGTGACCCGCTGGGAGGATTGTCTCCTCTGCTGTATCTGGATGAGAATTTTGTGCGCTGCCATTATCTCTGTGGAAAAGCCACCATCAAGAACTGAGACTTACGCAGTCCTTGGAACATGTTCTGCTCCATGAGACAGTTTGCCCATAGACAATCATTCTCGTGTTTGTAACTCTTGTGAATCCTATCAACACATTTTGGTATGCAAATGTTCTATGGAGATGTGCTCTCTTTGTGATCTACACCCTGGGTTGAGCATTCAGAAAAAGGGGAGAGAGTCACAACGTGTGATGCCTTAGTTTCTCAGGATGCTACTTGGATACTTTGGCTGGAATACAACAGAAAAATGAGTTGTGTGTGTGTTCTATTTCTTTTCTATCCCAAGCATACATTTCAAAAGGCACCTTGCAGATGACCAAAAAAGGATACCTCTTGTTTGTAAAGAGTGATTTTATTTCTTTGACAGACATAGAGAGAGGTAGGTGCAGAGAGAGAAAGAGAGTGAGGGGGAGGGAGAGAGGGTGAGAGAGGGTGAGAGGGACAGAGAGAGAGAGATAGAAAATCTTCCATCTGCTGGTCTACTCCCTAATGGCAGGAGCCTTCCTGGGTCTCGCACAGGGATGCCAGGGCCCAAGCATTTGGGCCATCCTGTACTGCATTCCCTGCCCTGGCCATGGCAGAGAGCTGCATCAGAATGGAGCTGCCAGGACTCAAACCGGCGCCCATATGGGAGCCGGCACTGCAGGCGGCGGCTTTGCACACTATGTCACAGCACAGGCCCCCGGAGGAGTTTGTTTATTTATTTGACAGATAGATTTATAGACACACACACACACAGAGAGAGAGAGAGAGAGAGAGAGAGAGAGAGAGAGTAGACAGACAGAGACAGAGAGAGAGACAAATAGAAAAGTCCTCCCCCCTTTGGTTCGCTTCCCCAGATGGCTGCTAGGGCTGGTAATGTGCCGAACCGAAGCCAGGAGCCAGGTGGGACGCCTTTTTTTTTTTTTTTAAAGATGTATTTCTTTTATCTTAAATGTAGAGTTCCAAAGTGGTAGGTCTTCCATCTGCTGGTTCACTCGCCAGATTGCTGCAATGGTGGGCAAAGCAGAGCGAGGCGAGGTGGAAGACGCAGCCCGCCAGCGGTGGATGGGGTCCCAGCTGCCTCCACCTCCCCTTCTCCTGGGTGAGGCTGCCTCCCACTGGGCACCACTGTCATCCAGAAGGTTGGAGCCAGGTGCACGGGGACCATGGGCAGTTTGTGGGGATGAGAAAGCAAAGCTGTGTGTTGCAGGGTTTGCTTTTCTTGGAGAGCAGAGTCACAGAGAGTGAAGGAGAGAAGGGGAGGTGGAAGATGGTGTCACGCTTGCTCTTCCAATTGCTCTCAGTAACTCTTTCTTTGAAATCAATTAAGAAATGTGTCAGCACAATCTGGTCTATGACCCCAAGAAAGTTCACATGACAAAGAGTAGATGACATTGCCTGTCCCTCGACACCATGGAGTGAAGACCCATGAGATAATACTGTTTGAGGTTGTGGCCATGTTTGGGTGAACCAGCAGGGGGAGGGCTTCTCCCCAGCCCTCCCCCCACCCCATCTGTAACCCAGCCTTCCAAATAGATCACTGAATCTGAAGGAAAACATCCTGTCAGTTATGGAGAGAAATGTGAGTGAAGGCAGAAGTATACCAGTGGACACTGGGGAGTCACAATCATTCTCTACTCACCAGGGAGGGCTGGCTTGCAGAATGGAAGGACACAGGTTCTCTCTCCCATGCTCACAAGGTTTGCCTGGCTGCCCTCAGTGCGGGATGCGCACACAGCCTGTGGATCCTTGGACAATGCTGCTGCAGCTCTGCCGTCTGGCTCATCTTTCGAGAGGAAGACAGTACACAACCAACTCATCAGGAACTCCACAGCTCCCAGGAAAAATGCAGTCACTTTCCCCGGTCACAATCCCATCAGCGGTGAAGCCACAGGCCAAGGGAAAAATCTGGGTGGGAAACATATTTTCTCTCTGGAAAACAATAGCAAGTTTGCAGACACACCAATTTGCATAGGGCATCGGTTTTACTAGGCTACAGGAGAAACTGTGCTGCTGTTGTGGCCCAGGGGAGGAAGCCACCTGTGGAAATGCCCACATCCCATAGAGGCACAGGTTGGAGTCCTGGCTACTGTCCTTGCAATCCTGCTCCCTGATGCGCCTGGAAAAGCAGTGGGAAGAGCCAGTGGATGCAAGATGGCTCTTTGGGTCTCCCTTTCACACTGTCCCTCCGCCTTTCTCAATCAATACAGAAGGAAGGAAACCAGTAGTAAAGATGGGAAAAGACTGATCTCAACCATTCCATCCTGGGGCCGGGGCTGTGGTGTAGCAGGTCAAGCCACCGCCTGCCGTGTCAGCATCCCAGGGGGAAGCTGGTTTGAGTCCTGGCTGCTCCACTGCTGATCCAGCTCTTTGCTAGAGCCTGGGAAGGCCAGAGAGCATGGCCCAAGTCCTAGGGCCTGTGTACCCACGGGGGAGACCCAGTCGAAGTTCTTGGCTACTGGCTTCGGATCGGCGCAGCTATGGCTTTGCAATTCACTGGGGAGCGAACCGGTGCATGGAAGACTTTTCTCCGTCTCTGCCTCTCCAGCTCCCTCTGTGGAACTCCGACTTTCAAAAACATAAATACAATAAAAATAAATAAAAGTGTTCTTTTAAAAAATCCATTCCTGTAAAATCACACAAGCCTCATGGGAAAAGATAACCACATCAAGGAGTGAGAGGACCTGTTGACCAGAACTGCATCCCATAGGCAGTTCTTCCTGGATAGGATTTTCATCAGGGAGGGTTCTATTGGATTTTGACTGTCCTGGATAGACAGACTGCCAGCCTATCATTATCCCGATTAACTGGGTTCTGCTCAGCAAGCCCCGCCCCTCACCAGCCCAGCAGGCTTGAAATACCAGGAGGAAGCCAAGGCTACCATTCCTCCCTGGCTCCACCTCTGCCTCCCACACCTGGATGCGTTCCCAGGAGCTCCCTCTGTCCAAGCTCATTCTGCCCTGCCCGTGTGAGGCCGCAGGAACATCTCCCTAGCACTCAAGTTGCCTGGGGTACCAGCTGGGGGCTGATCCCTCTGCCTCAGGTGAAGAGAAAGAGCAGGAGCCAACGGGAGATCTGCAAGAAGCAGACATCGCCTGCGGTTGGCACAGACAGACCAGAGAATCTGTACCATGAGTGGATGCCGGCGCCCAAGGAGTCCCAGTGACTCCTGCCAGGAAGGGACCAGCGGCCCTGTTGGAGACAGCAGGTATGTTGGAGGAGAGTGTCTAGGTGACAGATTGAGTGTGTGTGTGTGTGTGTGTGTGAGAGAGAGAGAGAGAGAGAGAGAGAGAGAGAGAGATAGAGAGAGATGCCTCGTAGGTTCCTGTCCCATGTCGGTGTGTGCTGAGGTGAGCACAGTTTCAGGGGTGGGAACATCAGCCCCCTGGGTCCAGTGATGCTCTTTTGTTCAGCCTGTGCTAAAGGATCTGCAGGTGGGAGCCTGATTGCAGAACAGCAGAGCAGACTCCTTTTTAAGCTGAGTGGTTGGTATGGCCCCCACTTGATGTTGTAATATCCACATGGGCCTTGGCAGATCAGAAGTGCCCACCCTCAGGGGAGAAGAGGGATTCGGGCAGCCCCAGCGTTGGGCATTGAATGTGGGGGACTGGGATGGGCTCAGGGCTGCAGGGCTGCAATGAGTTAGGGGCTTTGTGTAACAGGTCTCGCTGGTCTCAGCTGACCGAGTCCCATTCTCCTGCAGGCCACACGGGACACAAGGCAACCTCCCCAAACGGCAGAGACTGCAGCAGGGTCCCAGGCCAGGTAAGGCATTTTCTATGCTCTCACCTGACTGCCCCCACTAGGAAAGGCTCCCCCTTCCAAGGCTGACTGGAACGGGGGAGGGACTTTCTCTAGGATGCCCAGGCCTGCAGCCACCTCCGCGCTGGGAGCAACTATGCCCCTCCACTGGGACTCCTGCGGGACAGCCGCCTCCCCTCAACACACTCCGTGTTCCCCTAGGTGCAGAAGCTGCCCAGGAATGGCGGCCGTGTCCATGCCATGCTGTAGCGGTGCCCCGTGGAAGCTCGAGGGTAAGGTTTGGGGTCCACGTGACTTGTTGGGATCCAAGGTGTAGGGAAAGTCCATTGGTTGAGCTCGCTGAGGGTGTCAGGACGGTGAGGTTTCTGGGTGGCCATGCAGGGCTGGATTGGGGGCTGGGTTTGCAGTTGGGGCTGTGCCCTGGCCTGTGCCCTGCCAGCCACTGCACGACAAGCCCTAACTGCTGGCTTTTCCTCCCCAGGGCCCGCAGAGTGCCAGCGCCCAGATGATCGTGGTGGTCTTGGAAGCGGGAACAGAGCTGCAGCTTCGCCTGGGAGCTGAGGGCCTGGTGCTGGCCCCACAGACAGCCCTGCAGCTCACGCTGGGCCATGTGGTGGTCGTGGTGGTCCCTGAGCACGTCCTGACAGCAGCAGAGGGGCTCTGGTTCCCTGCCCAGGCCCGCTGGCTCCTGCTCACAGGTGCTGACCCCACCTGGGAGATCAGCATGGAAGACGGGTCTGCCGTTCCCCAGGGAGCAGACAGGGCGGCTGGTGCTCCCCACGGCCCCCAGCCACCGTCGGCACGCCCAGCCAATGCAGCGCCAGGAGCCCGCTCCTCTGGCCACCCAAACACCCTCTTCCTCACCCCTCGCTACAGCTACAGAGCCGCCGCCCCTCGGGGCTCCTCCCACATGCCCAAGCCTCACCCGGAGAGGCATCCTCTGCCAGCTGAGTTCCAGTTGAGTCTCCATGGCCTGGAACCCCTGGCCTGCTCTGCCCTCAGACCTCTGCCTCCCTCTCCCTCTCCCAGCCCAGGGCCCAGAGCCCCTCCCATCAAGGCCCGCCCCAGGCCAGGCTGCAAGGCGCGCAGACGTCTCTTCCAACACTGATGCCCCCCACCCCCGGGAGCCCTCAGGCCCCACACAAACTGCAGACAAGCTGACAGCAAGACCATGGACACCTGCCCCTTCTGGGATTGCCGCCTCCCTGACCTCACGCCCCGCTGAACGAGGGGGACACTGTGGGTGTGGGGGGCTGTGGAGAAATGCCGTGGGCTCTCGCCAGACTGTCACCAGCTGGAGATGCTTGGAGGAGAAGTGGAGCTCCGGATTCGCTGGAGTGGGGGTGGGGGAGAGGGTGGGGGTGGAATGCTGCCAGCGACCCTCCCGTTGTGCTGGCTGGGGAAGATGGTGGAAAGGCTCCTAGCACTTGCCTTGTTAGTGGCTGAAAGAAGAGACTCCAAGTTCACTCCACAGTGAGAGAACTCACCAACTGTGACCCGCTGGGAGGATTGTCTCCTCTGCTGTATCTGGATGAGAATTTTGTGCGCTGCCATTGTCTCTGTGGAAAAGCCACCATCAAGAACTGAGACTTACGCAGTCCTTGGAACATGTTCCGCTCCATGAGACAGTTTGCCCATAGACAATCATTCTCGTGTTTGTAACTCTTGTGAATCCTATCAACACATTTTGGTATGCAAATGTTCTATGGAGATGTGCTCTCTTTGTGATCTACACCCTGGGTTGAGCATTCAGAAAAAGGGGAGAGAGTCACAACGTGTGATGCCTTAGTTTCTCATGATGCTACTTGGATACTTTGGCTGGAATACAACAGAAAAATGAGTTGTGTGTGTGTTCTATTTCTTTTCTATCCCAAGCATACATTTCAAAAGGCACCTTGCAGATGACCACAAAAGGATACCTCTTGTTTGTAAAGAGTGATTTTATTTCTTTGACAGACATAGAGAGAGGTAGGTGCAGAGAGAGAAAGAGAGTGAGGGGGAGGGAGAGAGGGTGAGAGAGGGTGAGAGGGACAGAGAGAGAGAGATAGAAAATCTTCCATCTGCTGGTCTACTCCCTAATGGCAGGAGCCTTCCTGGGTCTCGCACAGGGATGCCAGGGCCCAAGCATTTGGGCCATCCTGTACTGCATTCCCTGCCCTGGCCATGGCAGAGAGCTGCATCAGAATGGAGCTGCCAGGACTCAAACCGGCGCCCATATGGGAGCCGGCACTGCAGGCGGCGGCTTTGCACACTATGTCACAGCACAGGCCCCCGGAGGAGTTTGTTTATTTATTTGACAGATAGATTTATAGACACACACACACACACAGAGAGAGAGAGAGAGAGAGAGAGAGAGAGAGAGTAGACAGACAGAGACAGAGAGAGACAAATAGAAAAGTCCTCCCCCCTTTGGTTCGCTTCCCCAGATGGCTGCTAGGGCTGGTAATGTGCCGAACCGAAGCCAGGAGCCAGGTGGGACGCCTTTTTTTTTTTTTTTTAAAGATGTATTTCTTTTATCTTAAATGTAGAGTTCCAAAGTGGTAGGTCTTCCATCTGCTGGTTCACTCGCCAGATTGCTGCAATGGTGGGCAAAGCAGAGCGAGGCGAGGTGGAAGACGCAGCCCGCCAGCGGTGGATGGGGTCCCAGCTGCCTCCACCTCCCCTTCTCCTGGGTGAGGCTGCCTCCCACTGGGCACCACTGTCATCCAGAAGGTTGGAGCCAGGTGCACGGGGACCATGGGCAGTTTGTGGGGATGAGAAAGCAAAGCTGTGTGTTGCAGGGTTTGCTTTTCTTGGAGAGCAGAGTCACAGAGAGTGAAGGAGAGAAGGGGAGGTGGAAGATGGTGTCACGCTTGCTCTTCCAATTGCTCTCAGTAACTCTTTCTTTGAAATCAATTAAGAAATGTGTCAGCACAATCTGGTCTATGACCCCAAGAAAGTTCACATGACAAAGAGTAGATGACATTGCCTGTCCCTCGACACCATGGAGTGAAGACCCATGAGATAATACTGTTTGAGGTTGTGGCCATGTTTGGGTGAACCAGCAGGGGGAGGGCTTCTCCCCAGCCCTCCCCCCACCCCATCTGTAACCCAGCCTTCCAAATAGATCACTGAATCTGAAGGAAAACATCCTGTCAGTTATGGAGAGAAATGTGAGTGAAGGCAGAAGTATACCAGTGGACACTGGGGAGTCACAATCATTCTCTACTCACCAGGGAGGGCTGGCTTGCAGAATGGAAGGACACAGGTTCTCTCTCCCATGCTCACAAGGTTTGCCTGGCTGCCCTCAGTGCGGGATGCGCACACAGCCTGTGGATCCTTGGACAATGCTGCTGCAGCTCTGCCGTCTGGCTCATCTTTCGAGAGGAAGACAGTACACAACCAACTCATCAGGAACTCCACAGCTCCCAGGAAAAATGCAGTCACTTTCCCCGGTCACAATCCCATCAGCGGTGAAGCCACAGGCCAAGGGAAAAATCTGGGTGGGAAACATATTTTCTCTCTGGAAAACAATAGCAAGTTTGCAGACACACCAATTTGCATAGGGCATCGGTTTTACTAGGCTACAGGAGAAACTGTGCTGCTGTTGTGGCCCAGGGGAGGAAGCCACCTGTGGAAATGCCCACATCCCATAGAGGCACAGGTTGGAGTCCTGGCTGCTGTCCTTGCAATCCTGCTCCCTGATGCGCCTGGAAAAGCAGTGGGAAGAGCCAGTGGATGCAAGATGGCTCTTTGGGTCTCCCTTTCACACTGTCCCTCCGCCTTTCTCAATCAATACAGAAGGAAGGAAACCAGTAGTAAAGATGGGAAAAGACTGATCTCAACCATTCCATCCTGGGGCCGGGGCTGTGGTGTAGCAGGTCAAGCCACCGCCTGCCGTGTCAGCATCCCAGGGGGAAGCTGGTTTGAGTCCTGGCTGCTCCACTGCTGATCCAGCTCTTTGCTAGAGCCTGGGAAGGCCAGAGAGCATGGCCCAAGTCCTAGGGCCTGTGTACCCACGGGGGAGACCCAGTCGAAGTTCTTGGCTACTGGCTTCGGATCGGCGCAGCTATGGCTTTGCAATTCACTGGGGAGCGAACCGGTGCATGGAAGACTTTTCTCCGTCTCTGCCTCTCCAGCTCCCTCTGTGGAACTCCGACTTTCAAAAACATAAATACAATAAAAATAAATAAAAGTGTTCTTTTAAAAAATCCATTCCTGTAAAATCACACAAGCCTCATGGGAAAAGATAACCACATCAAGGAGTGAGAGGACCTGTTGACCAGAACTGCATCCCATAGGCAGTTCTTCCTGGATAGGATTTTCATCAGGGAGGGTTCTATTGGATTTTGACTGTCCTGGATAGACAGACTGCCAGCCTATCATTATCCCGATTAACTGGGTTCTGCTCAGCAAGCCCCGC
Organism: Oryctolagus cuniculus; assembly: GCF_964237555.1. Classification (NCBI taxonomy): domain Eukaryota; kingdom Metazoa; phylum Chordata; class Mammalia; order Lagomorpha; family Leporidae; genus Oryctolagus; species Oryctolagus cuniculus. The sequence continues at coordinate 7,136,324 of NW_027208201.1, read as the reverse complement.
CCCTCACCAGCCCAGCAGGCTTGAAATACCAGGAGGAAGCCAAGGCTACCATTCCTCCCTGGCTCCACCTCTGCCTCCCACACCTGGATGCGTTCCCAGGAGCTCCCTCTGTCCAAGCTCATTCTGCCCTGCCCGTGTGAGGCCGCAGGAACATCTCCCTAGCACTCAAGTTGCCTGGGGTACCAGCTGGGGGCTGATCCCTCTGCCTCAGGTGAAGAGAAAGAGCAGGAGCCAACGGGAGATCTGCAAGAAGCAGACATCGCCTGCGGTTGGCACAGACAGACCAGAGAATCTGTACCATGAGTGGATGCCGGCGCCCAAGGAGTCCCAGTGACTCCTGCCAGGAAGGGACCAGCGGCCCTGTTGGAGACAGCAGGTATGTTGGAGGAGAGTGTCTAGGTGACAGATTGAGTGTGTGTGTGTGTGTGTGTGTGAGAGAGAGAGAGAGAGAGAGAGAGATAGAGAGAGATGCCTCGTAGGTTCCTGTCCCATGTCGGTGTGTGCTGAGGTGAGCACAGTTTCAGGGGTGGGAACATCAGCCCACTGGGTCCAGTGATGCTCTTTTGTTCAGCCTGTGCTAAAGGATCTGCAGGTGGGAGCCTGATTGCAGAACAGCAGAGCAGACTCCTTTTTAAGCTGAGTGGTTGGTATGGCCCCCACTTGATGTTGTAATATCCACATGGGCCTTGGCAGATCAGAAGTGCCCACCCTCAGGGGAGAAGAGGGATTCGGGCAGCCCCAGCGTTGGGCATTGAATGTGGGGGACTGGGATGGGCTCAGGGCTGCAGGGCTGCAATGAGTTAGGGGCTTTGTGTAACAGGTCTCGCTGGTCTCAGCTGACCGAGTCCCATTCTCCTGCAGGCCACACGGGACACAAGGCAACCTCCCCAAACGGCAGAGACTGCAGCAGGGTCCCAGGCCAGGTAAGGCATTTTCTATGCTCTCACCTGACTGCCCCCACTAGGAAAGGCTCCCCCTTCCAAGGCTGACTGGAATGGGGGAGGGACATTCTCTAGGATGCCCAGGCCTGCAGCCACCTCCGCGCTGGGAGCAACTATGCCCCTCCACTGGGACTCCTGCGGGACAGCCGCCTCCCCTCAACACACTCCGTGTTCCCCTAGGTGCAGAAGCTGCCCAGGAATGGCGGCCGTGTCCATGCCATGCTGTAGCGGTGCCCCGTGGAAGCTCGAGGGTAAGGTTTGGGGTCCACGTGACTTGTTGGGATCCAAGGTGTAGGGAAAGTCCATTGGTTGAGCTCGCTGAGGGTGTCAGGACGGTGAGGTTTCTGGGTGGCCATGCAGGGCTGGATTGGGGGCTGGGTTTGCAGTTGGGGCTGTGCCCTGGCCTGTGCCCTGCCAGCCACTGCACGACAAGCCCTAACTGCTGGCTTTTCCTCCCCAGGGCCCGCAGAGTGCCAGCGCCCAGATGATCGTGGTGGTCTTGGAAGCGGGAACAGAGCTGCAGCTTCGCCTGGGAGCTGAGGGCCTGGTGCTGGCCCCACAGACAGCCCTGCAGCTCACGCTGGGCCATGTGGTGGTCGTGGTGGTCCCTGAGCACGTCCTGACAGCAGCAGAGGGGCTCTGGTTCCCTGCCCAGGCCCGCTGGCTCCTGCTCACAGGTGCTGACCCCACCTGGGAGATCAGCATGGAAGACGGGTCTGCCGTTCCCCAGGGAGCAGACAGGGCGGCTGGTGCTCCCCACGGCCCCCAGCCACCGTCGGCACGCCCAGCCAATGCAGCGCCAGGAGCCCGCTCCTCTGGCCACCCAAACACCCTCTTCCTCACCCCTCGCTACAGCTACAGAGCCGCCGCCCCTCGGGGCTCCTCCCACATGCCCAAGCCTCACCCGGAGAGGCATCCTCTGCCAGCTGAGTTCCAGTTGAGTCTCCATGGCCTGGAACCCCTGGCCTGCTCTGCCCTCAGACCTCTGCCTCCCTCTCCCTCTCCCAGCCCAGGGCCCAGAGCCCCTCCCATCAAGGCCCGCCCCAGGCCAGGCTGCAAGGCGCGCAGACGTCTCTTCCAACACTGATGCCCCCCACCCCCGGGAGCCCTCAGGCCCCACACAAACTGCAGACAAGCTGACAGCAACACCATGGACACCTGCCCCTTCTGGGATTGCCGCCTCCCTGACCTCACGCCCCGCTGAACGAGGGGGACACTGTGGGTGTGGGGGGCTGTGGAGAAATGCCGTGGGCTCTCGCCAGACTGTCACCAGCTGGAGATGCTTGGAGGAGAAGTGGAGCTCCGGATTCGCTGGAGTGGGGGTGGGGGAGAGGGTGGGGGTGGAATGCTGCCAGCGACCCTCCCGTTGTGCTGGCTGGGGAAGATGGTGGAAAGGCTCCTAGCACTTGCCTTGTTAGTGGCTGAAAGAAGAGACTCCAAGTTCACTCCACAGTGAGAGAACTCACCAACTGTGACCCGCTGGGAGGATTGTCTCCTCTGCTGTATCTGGATGAGAATTTTGTGCGCTGCCATTGTCTCTGTGGAAAAGCCACCATCAAGAACTGAGACTTACGCAGTCCTTGGAACATGTTCCGCTCCATGAGACAGTTTGCCCATAGACAATCATTCTCGTGTTTGTAACTCTTGTGAATCCTATCAACACATTTTGGTATGCAAATGTTCTATGGAGATGTGCTCTCTTTGTGATCTACACCCTGGGTTGAGCATTCAGAAAAAGGGGAGAGAGTCACAACGTGTGATGCCTTAGTTTCTCAGGATGCTACTTGGATACTTTGGCTGGAATACAACAGAAAAATGAGTTGTGTGTGTGTTCTATTTCTTTTCTATCCCAAGCATACATTTCAAAAGGCACCTTGCAGATGACCAAAAAAGGATACCTCTTGTTTGTAAAGAGTGATTTTATTTCTTTGACAGACATAGAGAGAGGTAGGTGCAGAGAGAGAAAGAGAGTGAGGGGGAGGGAGAGAGGGTGAGAGAGGGTGAGAGGGACAGAGAGAGAGAGATAGAAAATCTTCCATCTGCTGGTCTACTCCCTAATGGCAGGAGCCTTCCTGGGTCTCGCACAGGGATGCCAGGGCCCAAGCATTTGGGCCATCCTGTACTGCATTCCCTGCCCTGGCCATGGCAGAGAGCTGCATCAGAATGGAGCTGCCAGGACTCAAACCGGCGCCCATATGGGAGCCGGCACTGCAGGCGGCGGCTTTGCACACTATGTCACAGCACAGGCCCCCGGAGGAGTTTGTTTATTTATTTGACAGATAGATTTATAGACACACACACACACAGAGAGAGAGAGAGAGAGAGAGAGAGAGAGAGAGTAGACAGACAGAGACAGAGAGAGACAAATAGAAAAGTCCTCCCCCCTTTGGTTCGCTTCCCCAGATGGCTGCTAGGGCTGGTAATGTGCCGAACCGAAGCCAGGAGCCAGGTGGGACGCCTTTTTTTTTTTTTTTTAAAGATGTATTTCTTTTATCTTAAATGTAGAGTTCCAAAGTGGTAGGTCTTCCATCTGCTGGTTCACTCGCCAGATTGCTGCAATGGTGGGCAAAGCAGAGCGAGGCGAGGTGGAAGACGCAGCCCGCCAGCGGTGGATGGGGTCCCAGCTGCCTCCACCTCCCCTTCTCCTGGGTGAGGCTGCCTCCCACTGGGCACCACTGTCATCCAGAAGGTTGGAGCCAGGTGCACGGGGACCATGGGCAGTTTGTGGGGATGAGAAAGCAAAGCTGTGTGTTGCAGGGTTTGCTTTTCTTGGAGAGCAGAGTCACAGAGAGTGAAGGAGAGAAGGGGAGGTGGAAGATGGTGTCACGCTTGCTCTTCCAATTGCTCTCAGTAACTCTTTCTTTGAAATCAATTAAGAAATGTGTCAGCACAATCTGGTCTATGACCCCAAGAAAGTTCACATGACAAAGAGTAGATGACATTGCCTGTCCCTCGACACCATGGAGTGAAGACCCATGAGATAATACTGTTTGAGGTTGTGGCCATGTTTGGGTGAACCAGCAGGGGGAGGGCTTCTCCCCAGCCCTCCCCCCACCCCATCTGTAACCCAGCCTTCCAAATAGATCACTGAATCTGAAGGAAAACATCCTGTCAGTTATGGAGAGAAATGTGAGTGAAGGCAGAAGTATACCAGTGGACACTGGGGAGTCACAATCATTCTCTACTCACCAGGGAGGGCTGGCTTGCAGAATGGAAGGACACAGGTTCTCTCTCCCATGCTCACAAGGTTTGCCTGGCTGCCCTCAGTGCGGGATGCGCACACAGCCTGTGGATCCTTGGACAATGCTGCTGCAGCTCTGCCGTCTGGCTCATCTTTCGAGAGGAAGACAGTACACAACCAACTCATCAGGAACTCCACAGCTCCCAGGAAAAATGCAGTCACTTTCCCCGGTCACAATCCCATCAGCGGTGAAGCCACAGGCCAAGGGAAAAATCTGGGTGGGAAACATATTTTCTCTCTGGAAAACAATAGCAAGTTTGCAGACACACCAATTTGCATAGGGCATCGGTTTTACTAGGCTACAGGAGAAACTGTGCTGCTGTTGTGGCCCAGGGGAGGAAGCCACCTGTGGAAATGCCCACATCCCATAGAGGCACAGGTTGGAGTCCTGGCTGCTGTCCTTGCAATCCTGCTCCCTGATGCGCCTGGAAAAGCAGTGGGAAGAGCCAGTGGATGCAAGATGGCTCTTTGGGTCTCCCTTTCACACTGTCCCTCCGCCTTTCTCAATCAATACAGAAGGAAGGAAACCAGTAGTAAAGATGGGAAAAGACTGATCTCAACCATTCCATCCTGGGGCCGGGGCTGTGGTGTAGCAGGTCAAGCCACCGCCTGCCGTGTCAGCATCCCAGGGGGAAGCTGGTTTGAGTCCTGGCTGCTCCACTGCTGATCCAGCTCTTTGCTAGAGCCTGGGAAGGCCAGAGAGCATGGCCCAAGTCCTAGGGCCTGTGTACCCACGGGGGAGACCCAGTCGAAGTTCTTGGCTACTGGCTTCGGATCGGCGCAGCTATGGCTTTGCAATTCACTGGGGAGCGAACCGGTGCATGGAAGACTTTTCTCCGTCTCTGCCTCTCCAGCTCCCTCTGTGGAACTCCGACTTTCAAAAACATAAATACAATAAAAATAAATAAAAGTGTTCTTTTAAAAAATCCATTCCTGTAAAATCACACAAGCCTCATGGGAAAAGATAACCACATCAAGGAGTGAGAGGACCTGTTGACCAGAACTGCATCCCATAGGCAGTTCTTCCTGGATAGGATTTTCATCAGGGAGGGTTCTATTGGATTTTGACTGTCCTGGATAGACAGACTGCCAGCCTATCATTATCCCGATTAACTGGGTTCTGCTCAGCAAGCCCCGCCCCTCACCAGCCCAGCAGGCTTGAAATACCAGGAGGAAGCCAAGGCTACCATTCCTCCCTGGCTCCACCTCTGCCTCCCACACCTGGATGCGTTCCCAGGAGCTCCCTCTGTCCAAGCTCATTCTGCCCTGCCCGTGTGAGGCCGCAGGAACATCTCCCTAGCACTCAAGTTGCCTGGGGTACCAGCTGGGGGCTGATCCCTCTGCCTCAGGTGAAGAGAAAGAGCAGGAGCCAACGGGAGATCTGCAAGAAGCAGACATCGCCTGCGGTTGGCACAGACAGACCAGAGAATCTGTACCATGAGTGGATGCCGGCGCCCAAGGAGTCCCAGTGACTCCTGCCAGGAAGGGACCAGCGGCCCTGTTGGAGACAGCAGGTATGTTGGAGGAGAGTGTCTAGGTGACAGATTGAGTGTGTGTGTGTGTGTGTGTGTGTGAGAGAGAGAGAGAGAGAGAGAGAGAGAGAGAGATAGAGAGAGATGCCTCGTAGGTTCCTGTCCCATGTCGGTGTGTGCTGAGGTGAGCACAGTTTCAGGGGTGGGAACATCAGCCCCCTGGGTCCAGTGATGCTCTTTTGTTCAGCCTGTGCTAAAGGATCTGCAGGTGGGAGCCTGATTGCAGAACAGCAGAGCAGACTCCTTTTTAAGCTGAGTGGTTGGTATGGCCCCCACTTGATGTTGTAATATCCACATGGGCCTTGGCAGATCAGAAGTGCCCACCCTCAGGGGAGAAGAGGGATTCGGGCAGCCCCAGCGTTGGGCATTGAATGTGGGGGACTGGGATGGGCTCAGGGCTGCAGGGCTGCAATGAGTTAGGGGCTTTGTGTAACAGGTCTCGCTGGTCTCAGCTGACCGAGTCCCATTCTCCTGCAGGCCACACGGGACACAAGGCAACCTCCCCAAACGGCAGAGACTGCAGCAGGGTCCCAGGCCAGGTAAGGCATTTTCTATGCTCTCACCTGACTGCCCCCACTAGGAAAGGCTCCCCCTTCCAAGGCTGACTGGAACGGGGGAGGGACTTTCTCTAGGATGCCCAGGCCTGCAGCCACCTCCGCGCTGGGAGCAACTATGCCCCTCCACTGGGACTCCTGCGGGACAGCCGCCTCCCCTCAACACACTCCGTGTTCCCCTAGGTGCAGAAGCTGCCCAGGAATGGCGGCCGTGTCCATGCCATGCTGTAGCGGTGCCCCGTGGAAGCTCGAGGGTAAGGTTTGGGGTCCACGTGACTTGTTGGGATCCAAGGTGTAGGGAAAGTCCATTGGTTGAGCTCGCTGAGGGTGTCAGGACGGTGAGGTTTCTGGGTGGCCATGCAGGGCTGGATTGGGGGCTGGGTTTGCAGTTGGGGCTGTGCCCTGGCCTGTGCCCTGCCAGCCACTGCACGACAAGCCCTAACTGCTGGCTTTTCCTCCCCAGGGCCCGCAGAGTGCCAGCGCCCAGATGATCGTGGTGGTCTTGGAAGCGGGAACAGAGCTGCAGCTTCGCCTGGGAGCTGAGGGCCTGGTGCTGGCCCCACAGACAGCCCTGCAGCTCACGCTGGGCCATGTGGTGGTCGTGGTGGTCCCTGAGCACGTCCTGACAGCAGCAGAGGGGCTCTGGTTCCCTGCCCAGGCCCGCTGGCTCCTGCTCACAGGTGCTGACCCCACCTGGGAGATCAGCATGGAAGACGGGTCTGCCGTTCCCCAGGGAGCAGACAGGGCGGCTGGTGCTCCCCACGGCCCCCAGCCACCGTCGGCACGCCCAGCCAATGCAGCGCCAGGAGCCCGCTCCTCTGGCCACCCAAACACCCTCTTCCTCACCCCTCGCTACAGCTACAGAGCCGCCGCCCCTCGGGGCTCCTCCCACATGCCCAAGCCTCACCCGGAGAGGCATCCTCTGCCAGCTGAGTTCCAGTTGAGTCTCCATGGCCTGGAACCCCTGGCCTGCTCTGCCCTCAGACCTCTGCCTCCCTCTCCCTCTCCCAGCCCAGGGCCCAGAGCCCCTCCCATCAAGGCCCGCCCCAGGCCAGGCTGCAAGGCGCGCAGACGTCTCTTCCAACACTGATGCCCCCCACCCCCGGGAGCCCTCAGGCCCCACACAAACTGCAGACAAGCTGACAGCAAGACCATGGACACCTGCCCCTTCTGGGATTGCCGCCTCCCTGACCTCACGCCCCGCTGAACGAGGGGGACACTCTGGGTGTGGGGGGCTGTGGAGAAATGCCGTGGGCTCTCGCCAGACTGTCACCAGCTGGAGATGCTTGGAGGAGAAGTGGAGCTCCGGATTCGCTGGAGTGGGGGTGGGGGAGAGGGTGGGGGTGGAATGCTGCCAGCGACCCTCCCGTTGTGCTGGCTGGGGAAGATGGTGGAAAGGCTCCTAGCACTTGCCTTGTTAGTGGCTGAAAGAAGAGACTCCAAGTTCACTCCACAGTGAGAGAACTCACCAACTGTGACCCGCTGGGAGGATTGTCTCCTCTGCTGTATCTGGATGAGAATTTTGTGCGCTGCCATTGTCTCTGTGGAAAAGCCACCATCAAGAACTGAGACTTACGCAGTCCTTGGAACATGTTCCGCTCCATGAGACAGTTTGCCCATAGACAATCATTCTCGTGTTTGTAACTCTTGTGAATCCTATCAACACATTTTGGTATGCAAATGTTCTATGGAGATGTGCTCTCTTTGTGATCTACACCCTGGGTTGAGCATTCAGAAAAAGGGGAGAGAGTCACAACGTGTGATGCCTTAGTTTCTCATGATGCTACTTGGATACTTTGGCTGGAATACAACAGAAAAATGAGTTGTGTGTGTGTTCTATTTCTTTTCTATCCCAAGCATACATTTCAAAAGGCACCTTGCAGATGACCAAAAAAGGATACCTCTTGTTTGTAAAGAGTGATTTTATTTCTTTGACAGACATAGAGAGAGGTAGGTGCAGAGAGAGAAAGAGAGTGAGGGGGAGGGAGAGAGGGTGAGAGAGGGTGAGAGGGACAGAGAGAGAGAGATAGAAAATCTTCCATCTGCTGGTCTACTCCCTAATGGCAGGAGCCTTCCTGGGTCTCGCACAGGGATGCCAGGGCCCAAGCATTTGGGCCATCCTGTACTGCATTCCCTGCCCTGGCCATGGCAGAGAGCTGCATCAGAATGGAGCTGCCAGGACTCAAACCGGCGCCCATATGGGAGCCGGCACTGCAGGCGGCGGCTTTGCACACTATGTCACAGCACAGGCCCCCGGAGGAGTTTGTTTATTTATTTGACAGATAGATTTATAGACACACACACACACACAGAGAGAGAGAGAGAGAGAGAGAGAGAGAGAGAGTAGACAGACAGAGACAGAGAGAGACAAATAGAAAAGTCCTCCCCCCTTTGGTTCGCTTCCCCAGATGGCTGCTAGGGCTGGTAATGTGCCGAACCGAAGCCAGGAGCCAGGTGGGACGCCTTTTTTTTTTTTTTTTAAAGATGTATTTCTTTTATCTTAAATGTAGAGTTCCAAAGTGGTAGGTCTTCCATCTGCTGGTTCACTCGCCAGATTGCTGCAATGGTGGGCAAAGCAGAGCGAGGCGAGGTGGAAGACGCAGCCCGCCAGCGGTGGATGGGGTCCCAGCTGCCTCCACCTCCCCTTCTCCTGGGTGAGGCTGCCTCCCACTGGGCACCACTGTCATCCAGAAGGTTGGAGCCAGGTGCACGGGGACCATGGGCAGTTTGTGGGGATGAGAAAGCAAAGCTGTGTGTTGCAGGGTTTGCTTTTCTTGGAGAGCAGAGTCACAGAGAGTGAAGGAGAGAAGGGGAGGTGGAAGATGGTGTCACGCTTGCTCTTCCAATTGCTCTCAGTAACTCTTTCTTTGAAATCAATTAAGAAATGTGTCAGCACAATCTGGTCTATGACCCCAAGAAAGTTCACATGACAAAGAGTAGATGACATTGCCTGTCCCTCGACACCATGGAGTGAAGACCCATGAGATAATACTGTTTGAGGTTGTGGCCATGTTTGGGTGAACCAGCAGGGGGAGGGCTTCTCCCCAGCCCTCCCCCCACCCCATCTGTAACCCAGCCTTCCAAATAGATCACTGAATCTGAAGGAAAACATCCTGTCAGTTATGGAGAGAAATGTGAGTGAAGGCAGAAGTATACCAGTGGACACTGGGGAGTCACAATCATTCTCTACTCACCAGGGAGGGCTGGCTTGCAGAATGGAAGGACACAGGTTCTCTCTCCCATGCTCACAAGGTTTGCCTGGCTGCCCTCAGTGCGGGATGCGCACACAGCCTGTGGATCCTTGGACAATGCTGCTGCAGCTCTGCCGTCTGGCTCATCTTTCGAGAGGAAGACAGTACACAACCAACTCATCAGGAACTCCACAGCTCCCAGGAAAAATGCAGTCACTTTCCCCGGTCACAATCCCATCAGCGGTGAAGCCACAGGCCAAGGGAAAAATCTGGGTGGGAAACATATTTTCTCTCTGGAAAACAATAGCAAGTTTGCAGACACACCAATTTGCATAGGGCATCGGTTTTACTAGGCTACAGGAGAAACTGTGCTGCTGTTGTGGCCCAGGGGAGGAAGCCACCTGTGGAAATGCCCACATCCCATAGAGGCACAGGTTGGAGTCCTGGCTGCTGTCCTTGCAATCCTGCTCCCTGATGCGCCTGGAAAAGCAGTGGGAAGAGCCAGTGGATGCAAGATGGCTCTTTGGGTCTCCCTTTCACACTGTCCCTCCGCCTTTCTCAATCAATACAGAAGGAAGGAAACCAGTAGTAAAGATGGGAAAAGACTGATCTCAACCATTCCATCCTGGGGCCGGGGCTGTGGTGTAGCAGGTCAAGCCACCGCCTGCCGTGTCAGCATCCCAGGGGGAAGCTGGTTTGAGTCCTGGCTGCTCCACTGCTGATCCAGCTCTTTGCTAGAGCCTGGGAAGGCCAGAGAGCATGGCCCAAGTCCTAGGGCCTGTGTACCCACGGGGGAGACCCAGTCGAAGTTCTTGGCTACTGGCTTCGGATCGGCGCAGCTATGGCTTTGCAATTCACTGGGGAGCGAACCGGTGCATGGAAGACTTTTCTCCGTCTCTGCCTCTCCAGCTCCCTCTGTGGAACTCCGACTTTCAAAAACATAAATACAATAAAAATAAATAAAAGTGTTCTTTTAAAAAATCCATTCCTGTAAAATCACACAAGCCTCATGGGAAAAGATAACCACATCAAGGAGTGAGAGGACCTGTTGACCAGAACTGCATCCCATAGGCAGTTCTTCCTGGATAGGATTTTCATCAGGGAGGGTTCTATTGGATTTTGACTGTCCTGGATAGACAGACTGCCAGCCTATCATTATCCCGATTAACTGGGTTCTGCTCAGCAAGCCCCGCCCCTCACCAGCCCAGCAGGCTTGAAATACCAGGAGGAAGCCAAGGCTACCATTCCTCCCTGGCTCCACCTCTGCCTCCCACACCTGGATGCGTTCCCAGGAGCTCCCTCTGTCCAAGCTCATTCTGCCCTGCCCGTGTGAGGCCGCAGGAACATCTCCCTAGCACTCAAGTTGCCTGGGGTACTAGCTGGGGGCTGATCCCTCTGCCTCAGGTGAAGAGAAAGAGCAGGAGCCAACGGGAGATCTGCAAGAAGCAGACATCGCCTGCGGTTGGCACAGACAGACCAGAGAATCTGTACCATGAGTGGATGCCGGCGCCCAAGGAGTCCCAGTGACTCCTGCCAGGAAGGGACCAGCGGCCCTGTTGGAGACAGCAGGTATGTTGGAGGAGAGTGTCTAGGTGACAGATTGAGTGTGTGTGTGTGTGTGTGTGTGAGAGAGAGAGAGAGAGAGAGAGAGAGAGAGAGATAGAGAGAGATGCCTCGTAGGTTCCTGTCCCATGTCGGTGTGTGCTGAGGTGAGCACAGTTTCAGGGGTGGGAACATCAGCCCCCTGGGTCCAGTGATGCTCTTTTGTTCAGCCTGTGCTAAAGGATCTGCAGGTGGGAGCCTGATTGCAGAACAGCAGAGCAGACTCCTTTTTAAGCTGAGTGGTTGGTATGGCCCCCACTTGATGTTGTAATATCCACATGGGCCTTGGCAGATCAGAAGTGCCCACCCTCAGGGGAGAAGAGGGATTCGGGCAGCCCCAGCGTTGGGCATTGAATGTGGGGGACTGGGATGGGCTCAGGGCTGCAGGGCTGCAATGAGTTAGGGGCTTTGTGTAACAGGTCTCGCTGGTCTCAGCTGACCGAGTCCCATTCTCCTGCAGGCCACACGGGACACAAGGCAACCTCCCCAAACGGCAGAGACTGCAGCAGGGTCCCAGGCCAGGTAAGGCATTTTCTATGCTCTCACCTGACTGCCCCCACTAGGAAAGGCTCCCCCTTCCAAGGCTGACTGGAACGGGGGAGGGACTTTCTCTAGGATGCCCAGGCCTGCAGCCACCTCCGCGCTGGGAGCAACTATGCCCCTCCACTGGGACTCCTGCGGGACAGCCACCTCCCCTCAACACACTCCGTGTTCCCCTAGGTGCAGAAGCTGCCCAGGAATGGCGGCCGTGTCCATGCCATGCTGTAGCGGTGCCCCGTGGAAGCTCGAGGGTAAGGTTTGGGGTCCACGTGACTTGTTGGGATCCAAGGTGTAGGGAAAGTCCATTGGTTGAGCTCGCTGAGGGTGTCAGGACGGTGAGGTTTCTGGGTGGCCATGCAGGGCTGGATTGGGGGCTGGGTTTGCAGTTGGGGCTGTGCCCTGGCCTGTGCCCTGCCAGCCACTGCACGACAAGCCCTAACTGCTGGCTTTTCCTCCCCAGGGCCCGCAGAGTGCCAGCGCCCAGATGATCGTGGTGGTCTTGGAAGCGGGAACAGAGCTGCAGCTTCGCCTGGGAGCTGAGGGCCTGGTGCTGGCCCCACAGACAGCCCTGCAGCTCACGCTGGGCCATGTGGTGGTCGTGGTGGTCCCTGAGCACGTCCTGACAGCAGCAGAGGGGCTCTGGTTCCCTGCCCAGGCCCGCTGGCTCCTGCTCACAGGTGCTGACCCCACCTGGGAGATCAGCATGGAAGACGGGTCTGCCGTTCCCCAGGGAGCAGACAGGGCGGCTGGTGCTCCCCACGGCCCCCAGCCACCGTCGGCACGCCCAGCCAATGCAGCGCCAGGAGCCCGCTCCTCTGGCCACCCAAACACCCTCTTCCTCACCCCTCGCTACAGCTACAGAGCCGCCGCCCCTCGGGGCTCCTCCCACATGCCCAAGCCTCACCCGGAGAGGCATCCTCTGCCAGCTGAGTTCCAGTTGAGTCTCCATGGCCTGGAACCCCTGGCCTGCTCTGCCCTCAGACCTCTGCCTCCCTCTCCCTCTCCCAGCCCAGGGCCCAGAGCCCCTCCCATCAAGGCCCGCCCCAGGCCAGGCTGCAAGGCGCGCAGACGTCTCTTCCAACACTGATGCCCCCCACCCCCGGGAGCCCTCAGGCCCCACACAAACTGCAGACAAGCTGACAGCAAGACCATGGACACCTGCCCCTTCTGGGATTGCCGCCTCCCTGACCTCACGCCCCGCTGAACGAGGGGGACACTGTGGGTGTGGGGGGCTGTGGAGAAATGCCGTGGGCTCTCGCCAGACTGTCACCAGCTGGAGATGCTTGGAGGAGAAGTGGAGCTCCGGATTCGCTGGAGTGGGGGTGGGGGAGAGGGTGGGGGTGGAATGCTGCCAGCGACCCTCCCGTTGTGCTGGCTGGGGAAGATGGTGGAAAGGCTCCTAGCACTTGCCTTGTTAGTGGCTGAAAGAAGAGACTCCAAGTTCACTCCACAGTGAGAGAACTCACCAACTGTGACCCGCTGGGAGGATTGTCTCCTCTGCTGTATCTGGATGAGAATTTTGTGCGCTGCCATTGTCTCTGTGGAAAAGCCACCATCAAGAACTGAGACTTACGCAGTCCTTGGAACATGTTCCGCTCCATGAGACAGTTTGCCCATAGACAATCATTCTCGTGTTTGTAACTCTTGTGAATCCTATCAACACATTTTGGTATGCAAATGTTCTATGGAGATGTGCTCTCTTTGTGATCTACACCCTGGGTTGAGCATTCAGAAAAAGGGGAGAGAGTCACAACGTGTGATGCCTTAGTTTCTCATGATGCTACTTGGATACTTTGGCTGGAATACAACAGAAAAATGAGTTGTGTGTGTGTTCTATTTCTTTTCTATCCCAAGCATACATTTCAAAAGGCACCTTGCAGATGACCACAAAAGGATACCTCTTGTTTGTAAAGAGTGATTTTATTTCTTTGACAGACATAGAGAGAGGTAGGTGCAGAGAGAGAAAGAGAGTGAGGGGGAGGGAGAGAGGGTGAGAGAGGGTGAGAGGGACAGAGAGAGAGAGATAGAAAATCTTCCATCTGCTGGTCTACTCCCTAATGGCAGGAGCCTTCCTGGGTCTCGCACAGGGATGCCAGGGCCCAAGCATTTGGGCCATCCTGTACTGCATTCCCTGCCCTGGCCATGGCAGAGAGCTGCATCAGAATGGAGCTGCCAGGACTCAAACCGGCGCCCATATGGGAGCCGGCACTGCAGGCGGCAGCTTTGCACACTATGTCACAGCACAGGCCCCCGGAGGAGTTTGTTTATTTATTTGACAGATAGATTTATAGACACACACACACACAGAGAGAGAGAGAGAGAGAGAGAGAGAGAGAGAGTAGACAGACAGAGACAGAGAGAGACAAATAGAAAAGTCCTCCCCCCTTTGGTTCGCTTCCCCAGATGGCTGCTAGGGCTGGTAATGTGCCGAACCGAAGCCAGGAGCCAGGTGGGACGCCTTTTTTTTTTTTTTTAAAGATGTATTTCTTTTATCTTAAATGTAGAGTTCCAAAGTGGTAGGTCTTCCATCTGCTGGTTCACTCGCCAGATTGCTGCAATGGTGGGCAAAGCAGAGCGAGGCGAGGTGGAAGACGCAGCCCGCCAGCGGTGGATGGGGTCCCAGCTGCCTCCACCTCCCCTTCTCCTGGGTGAGGCTGCCTCCCACTGGGCACCACTGTCATCCAGAAGGTTGGAGCCAGGTGCACGGGGACCATGGGCAGTTTGTGGGGATGAGAAAGCAAAGCTGTGTGTTGCAGGGTTTGCTTTTCTTGGAGAGCAGAGTCACAGAGAGTGAAGGAGAGAAGGGGAGGTGGAAGATGGTGTCACGCTTGCTCTTCCAATTGCTCTCAGTAACTCTTTCTTTGAAATCAATTAAGAAATGTGTCAGCACAATCTGGTCTATGACCCCAAGAAAGTTCACATGACAAAGAGTAGATGACATTGCCTGTCCCTCGACACCATGGAGTGAAGACCCATGAGATAATACTGTTTGAGGTTGTGGCCATGTTTGGGTGAACCAGCAGGGGGAGGGCTTCTCCCCAGCCCTCCCCCCACCCCATCTGTAACCCAGCCTTCCAAATAGATCACTGAATCTGAAGGAAAACATCCTGTCAGTTATGGAGAGAAATGTGAGTGAAGGCAGAAGTATACCAGTGGACACTGGGGAGTCACAATCATTCTCTACTCACCAGGGAGGGCTGGCTTGCAGAATGGAAGGACACAGGTTCTCTCTCCCATGCTCACAAGGTTTGCCTGGCTGCCCTCAGTGCGGGATGCGCACACAGCCTGTGGATCCTTGGACAATGCTGCAGCTCTGCCGTCTGGCTCATCTTTCGAGAGGAAGACAGTACACAACCAACTCATCAGGAATTCCACAGCTCCCGGGAAAAATGCAGTCACTTTCCCCGGTCACAATCCCATCAGCAGTGAAGCCACAGGCCAAGGGAAAAATCTGGGTGGGAAACATATTTTCTCTCTGGAAAACAATAGCAAGTTTGCAGACACACCAATTTGCATAGGGCATCGGTTTTACTAGGCTACAGGAGAAACTGTGCTGCTGTTGTGGCCCAGGGGAGGAAGCCACCTGTGGAAATGCCCACATCCCATAGAGGCACAGGTTGGAGTCCTGGCTGCTGCCCTTGCAATCCTGCTCCCTGATGCGCCTGGAAAAGCAGTGGGAAGAGCCAGTGGATGCAAGATGGCTCTTTGGGTCTCCCTTTCACACTGTCCCTCCGCCTTTCTCAATCAATACAGAAGGAAGGAAACCAGTAGTAAAGATGGGAAAAGACTGATCTCAACCATTCCATCCTGGGGCCGGGGCTGTGGTGTAGCAGGTCAAGCCACCGCCTGCCGTGTCAGCATCCCAGGGGGAAGCTGGTTTGAGTCCTGGCTGCTCCACTGCTGATCCAGCTCTTTGCTAGTGCCTGGGAAGGCCAGAGAGCATGGCCCAAGTCCTAGGGCCTGTGTACCCATGGGGGAGACCCCGTCGAAGTTCTTGGCTACTGGCTTCGGATCGGTGCAGCTATGGCTTTGCAATTCACTGGGGAGCGAACCGGTGCATGGAAGACTTTTCTCCGTCTCTGCCTCTCCAGCTCCCTCTGTGGAACTCCGACTTTCAAAAACATAAATACAATAAAAATAAATAAAAGTGTTCTTTTAAAAAATCCATTCCTGTAAAATCACACAAGCCTCATGGGAAAAGATAACCACATCAAGGAGTGAGAGGACCTGTTGACCAGAACTGCATCCCATAGGCAGTTCTTCCTGGATGGGATTTTCATCAGGGAGGGTTCTATTGGATTTTGACTGTCCTGGATAGACAGACTGCCAGCCTATCATTATCCCGATTGACTGGGTTCTGCTCAGCAAGCCCCGCCCCTCACCAGCCCAGCAGGCTTGAAATACCAGGAGGAAGCCAAGGCTACCATTCCTCCCTGGCTCCACCTCTGCCTCCCACACCTGGATGCATTCCCAGGAGCTCCCTCTGTCCAAGCTCACTCTGCCCTGCCCGTGTGAGGCTGCAGGAACATCTCCCTAGCACTCAAGTTGCCTGGGGTACCAGCTGGGGGGCTGATCCCTCTGCCTCAGGTGAAGAGAAAGAGCAGGAGCCAACGGGAGATCTGCAGGAAGCAGACATCGCCTGGGGTTGGCACAGACAGACCAGAGAATCTGTACCATGAGTGGCTGCCGGCGCCCAAGGAGTCCCAGTGACTCCTGCCAGGAAGGGACCAGCGGCCCTGTTGGAGACAGCAGGTATGTTGGAGGAGAGTGTCTAGGTGACAGATTGAGTGTGTGTGTGTGTGTGTGTGTGTGTGTGAGAGAGAGAGAGAGAGAGAGAGATGCCTCGTAGGTTCCTGTCCCATGTCGGTGTGTGCTGAGGTGAGCACAGTTTCAGGGGTGGGAACATCAGCCCCCTGGGTCCAGTGATGCTCTTTTGTTCAGCCTGTGCTAAAGGATCTGCAGGTGGGAGCCTGATTGCAGAACAGCAGAGCAGACTCCTTTTTAAGCTGAGTGGTTGGTATGGCCCCCACTTGATGTTGTAATATCCACATGGGCCTTGGCAGATCAGAAGTGCCCACCCTCAGGGGAGAAGAGGGATTCGGGCAGCCCCAGCGTTGGGCATTGAATGTGGGGGACTGGGATGGGCTCAGGGCTGCAGGGCTGCAATGAGTTAGGGGCTTTGTGTAACAGGTCTCGCTGGTCTCAGCTGACCGAGTCCCATTCTCCTGCAGGCCACACGGGACACAAGGCAACCTCCCCAAACGGCAGAGACTGCAGCAGGGTCCCAGGCCAGGTAAGGCATTTTCTATGCTCTCACCTGACTGCCCCCACTAGGAAAGGCTCCCCCTTCCAAGGCTGACTGGAACGGGGGAGGGACTTTCTCTAGGATGCCCAGGCCTGCAGCCACCTCCGCGCTGGGAGCAACTATGCCCCTCCACTGGGACTCCTGCGGGACAGCCGCCTCCCCTCAACACACTCCGTGTTCCCCTAGGTGCAGAAGCTGCCCAGGAATGGCGGCCGTGTCCATGCCATGCTGTAGCGGTGCCCCGTGGAAGCTCGAGGGTAAGTTTTGGGGTCCACGTGACTTGTTGGGATCCAAGGTGTAGGGAAAGTCCATTGGTTGAGCTCGCTGAGGGTGTCAGGACGGTGAGGTTTCTGGGTGGCCATGCAGGGCTGGATTGGGGGCTGGGTTTGCAGTTGGGGCTGTGCCCTGGCCTGTGCCCTGCCAGCCACTGCACGACAAGCCCTAACTGCTGGCTTTTCCTCCCCAGGGCCCGCAGAGTGCCAGCGCCCAGATGATCGTGGTGGTCTTGGAAGCGGGAACAGAGCTGCAGCTTCGCCTGGGAGCTGAGGGCCTGGTGCTGGCCCCACAGACAGCCCTGCAGCTCACGCTGGGCCATGTGGTGGTCGTGGTGGTCCCTGAGCACGTCCTGACAGCAGCAGAGGGGCTCTGGTTCCCTGCCCAGGCCCGCTGGCTCCTGCTCACAGGTGCTGACCCCACCTGGGAGATCAGCATGGAAGACGGGTCTGCCGTTCCCCAGGGAGCAGACAGGGCGGCTGGTGCTCCCCACGGCCCCCAGCCACCGTCGGCACGCCCAGCCAATGCAGCGCCAGGAGCCCGCTCCTCTGGCCACCCAAACACCCTCTTCCTCACCCCTCGCTACAGCTACAGAGCCGCCGCCCCTCGGGGCTCCTCCCACATGCCCAAGCCTCACCCGGAGAGGCATCCTCTGCCAGCTGAGTTCCAGTTGAGTCTCCATGGCCTGGAACCCCTGGCCTGCTCTGCCCTCAGACCTCTGCCTCCCTCTCCCTCTCCCAGCCCAGGGCCCAGAGCCCCTCCCATCAAGGCCCGCCCCAGGCCAGGCTGCAAGGCGCGCAGACGTCTCTTCCAACACTGATGCCCCCCACCCCCGGGAGCCCTCAGGCCCCACACAAACTGCAGACAAGCTGACAGCAAGACCATGGACACCTGCCCCTTCTGGGATTGCCGCCTCCCTGACCTCACGCCCCGCTGAACGAGGGGGACACTGTGGGTGTGGGGGGCTGTGGAGAAATGCCGTGGGCTCTCGCCAGACTGTCACCAGCTGGAGATGCTTGGAGGAGAAGTGGAGCTCCGGATTCGCTGGAGTGGGGGTGGGGGAGAGGGTGGGGGTGGAATGCTGCCAGCGACCCTCCCGTTGTGCTGGCTGGGGAAGATGGTGGAAAGGCTCCTAGCACTTGCCTTGTTAGTGGCTGAAAGAAGAGACTCCAAGTTCACTCCACAGTGAGAGAACTCACCAACTGTGACCCGCTGGGAGGATTGTCTCCTCTGCTGTATCTGGATGAGAATTTTGTGCGCTGCCATTGTCTCTGTGGAAAAGCCACCATCAAGAACTGAGACTTACGCAGTCCTTGGAACATGTTCCGCTCCATGAGACAGTTTGCCCATAGACAATCATTCTCGTGTTTGTAACTCTTGTGAATCCTATCAACACATTTTGGTATGCAAATGTTCTATGGAGATGTGCTCTCTTTGTGATCTACACCCTGGGTTGAGCATTCAGAAAAAGGGGAGAGAGTCACAACGTGTGATGCCTTAGTTTCTCATGATGCTACTTGGATACTTTGGCTGGAATACAACAGAAAAATGAGTTGTGTGTGTGTTCTATTTCTTTTCTATCCCAAGCATACATTTCAAAAGGCACCTTGCAGATGACCACAAAAGGATACCTCTTGTTTGTAAAGAGTGATTTTATTTCTTTGACAGACATAGAGAGAGGTAGGTGCAGAGAGAGAAAGAGAGTGAGGGGGAGGGAGAGAGGGTGAGAGAGGGTGAGAGGGACAGAGAGAGAGAGATAGAAAATCTTCCATCTGCTGGTCTACTCCCTAATGGCAGGAGCCTTCCTGGGTCTCGCACAGGGATGCCAGGGCCCAAGCATTTGGGCCATCCTGTACTGCATTCCCTGCCCTGGCCATGGCAGAGAGCTGCATCAGAATGGAGCTGCCAGGACTCAAACCGGCGCCCATATGGGAGCCGGCACTGCAGGCGGCAGCTTTGCACGCTATGCCACAGCACCGGCCCCCGGAGGAGTTTGTTTATTTATTTGACAGATAGATTTATAGACACACACACACACACACAGAGAGAGAGAGAGAGAGAGAGAGAGAGAGTAGACAGACAGAGACAGAGAGAGACAAATAGAAAAGTCCTCCCCCCTTTGGTTCGCTTCCCCAGATGGCTGCTAGGGCTGGTAATGTGCCGAACTGAAGCCAGGAGCCAGGTGGGACGCCTTTTTTTTTTTTTTTTAAGATGTATTTCTTTTATCTTAAATGTAGAGTTCCAAAGTGGTAGGTCTTCCATCTGCTGGTTCACTCGCCAGATTGCTGCAATGGTGGGCAAAGCAGAGCGAGGCGAGGTGGAAGACGCAGCCCTCCAGCGGTGGATGGGGTCCCAGCTGCCTCCACCTCCCCTTCTCCTGGGTGAGGCTGCCTCCCACTGGGCACCACTGTCATCCAGAAGGTTGGAGCCAGGTGCACGGGGACCACGGGCAGTTTGTGGGGATGAGAAAGCAAAGCTGTGTGTTGCAGGGTTTGCTCTTCTTGGAGAGCAGAGTCACAGAGAGTGAAGGAAAGAAGGGGAGGTGGAAGATGGTGTCACGCTTGCTCTTCCAATTGCTCTCAGCAACTCTTTCTTTGAAATCAATTAAGAAATGTGTCAGCACAATCTGGTCTATGACCCCAAGAAAGTTCACATGACAAAGAGTAGATGACATTGCCTGTCCCTCGACACCATGGAGTGAAGACCCATGAGATAATACTGTTTGAGGTTGTGGCCATGTTTGCGTGAACCAGCAGGGGGAGGGCTTCTCCCCAGCCCTCCCCCCACCCCATCTGTAACCCAGCCTTCCAAATAGATCACTGAATCTGAAGGAAAACATCCTGCCAGTTATGGAGAGAAATGTGAGTGAAGGCAGAAGTATACCAGTGGACACTGGGGAGTCACAATCATTCTCTACTCACCAGGGAGGGCTGGCTTGCAGAATGGAAGGACACAGGTTCTCTCTCCCATGGTCACAAGGTTTGCCTGGCTGCCCTCAGTGCGGGATGCGCACACAGCCTGTGGATCCTTGGACAATGCTGCAGCTCTGCCGTCTGGCTCATCTTTCGAGAGGAAGACAGTACACAACCAACTCATCAGGAACTCCACAGCTCCCAGGAAAAATGCAGTCACTTTCCCCGGTCACAATCCCATCAGCAGTGAAGCCACAGGCCAAGGGAAAAATCTGGGTGGGAAATATATTTTCTCTCTGGAAAACAATAGCAAGTTTGCAGACACACCAATTTGCATAGGGCATCGGTTTTACTAGGCTACAGGAGAAACTGTGCTGCTGTTGTGGCCCAGGGGAGGAAGCCACCTGTGGAAATGCCCACATCCCATAGAGGCACAGGTTGGAGTCCTGGCTGCTGCCCTTGCAATCCTGCTCCCTGATGCGCCTGGAAAAGCAGTGGGAAGAGCCAGTGGATGCAAGATGGCTCTTTGGGTCTCCCTTTCACACTGTCCCTCCGCCTTTCTCAATCAATACAGAAGGAAGGAAACCAGTAGTAAAGATGGGAAAAGACTGATCTCAACCATTCCATCCTGGGGCCGGGGCTGTGGTGTAGCAGGTCAAGCCACCGCCTGCCGTGTCAGCATCCCAGGGGGAAGCTGGTTTGAGTCCTGGCTGCTCCACTGCTGATCCAGCTCTTTGCTAGAGCCTGGGAAGGCCAGAGAGCATGGCCCAAGTCCTAGGGCCTGTGTACCCATGGGGGAGACCCAGTCGAAGTTCTTGGCTACTGGCTTCGGATCGGCGCAGCTATGGCTTTGCAATTCACTGGGGAGCAAACCGGTGCATGGAAGACTTTTCTCCGTCTCTGCCTCTCCAGCTCCCTCTGTGGAACTCCGACTTTCAAAAACATAAATACAATAAAAATAAATAAAAGTGTTCTTTTAAAAAATCCATTCCTGTAAAATCACACAAGCCTCATGGGAAAAGATAACCACATCAAGGAGTGAGAGGACCTGTTGACCAGAACTGCATCCCATAGGCAGTTCTTCCTGGATGGGATTTTCATCAGGGAGTGTTCTATTGGATTTTGACTGTCCTGGATAGACAGACTGCCAGCCTATCATTATCCCGATTGACTGGGTTCCACTCAGCAAGCCCCGCCCCTCACCAGCCCAGCAGGCTTGAAATACCTGGAGGAAGCCAAGGCTACCATTCCTCCCTGGCTCCACCTCTGCCTCCCACACCTGGATGCGTTCCCAGGAGCTCCCTCTGTCCCAGCTCACTCTGCCATGCCCATGTGAGGCCGCAGGAACATCTCCCTAGCACTCAAGTTGCCTGGGGTACCAGCTGGGGGGCTGATCCCTCTGCCTCAGGTGAAGAGAAAGAGCAGGAGCCAACGGGAGATCTGCAGGAAGCAGACATCACCTGCGGTTGGCACAGACAGACCAGAGAATCTGTACCATGAGCGGCTGCCGGCGCCCAAGGAGTCCTAGTGACTCCTGCCAGGAAGGGACCAGAGGCCCTGTTGGAGACAGCAGGTATGTTGGAGGAGAGTGTCTAGGTGACAGATTGAGTGTGTGTGTGTGTGTGTGTGAGAGAGAGAGAGAGAGAGAGAGAGAGAGATATGCCTCGTAGGTTCCTGTCCCATGTCGGTGTGTGCTGAGGTGAGCACAGTTTCAGGGGTGGGAACATCAGCCCCCTGGGTCCAGTGATGCTCTTTTGTTCAGCCTGTGCTAAAGGATCTGCAGGTGGGAGCCTGATTGCAGAACAGCAGAGCAGACTCCTTTTTAAGCTGAGTGGTTGGTATGGCCCCCACTTGATGTTGTAATATCCACATGGGCCTTGGCAGATCAGAAGTGCCCACCCTCAGGGGAGAAGGGGGATTCGGGCAGCCCCAGCGTTGGGCATTGAATGTGGGGGACTGGGATGGGCTCAGGGCTGCAGGGCTGCAATGAGTTAGGGGCTTTGTGTAACAGGTCTCGCTGGTCTCAGCTGACCGAGTCCCATTCTCCTGCAGGCCACACGGGGCACAAGGCAACCTCCCCAAACGGCAGAGACTGCAGCAGGGTCCCAGGCCAGGTAAGGCATTTTCTATGCTCTCACCTGACTGCCCCCACTAGGAAAGGCTCCCCCTTCCAAGGCTGACTGGAACGGGGGAGGGACTTTCTCTAGGATGCCCAGGCCTGCAGCCACCTCCGCGCTGGGAGCAACTATGCCCCTCCACTGGGACTCCTGCGGGACAGCCGCCTCCCCTCAACACACTCCGTGTTCCCCTAGGTGCAGAAGCTGCCCAGGAATGGCGGCCGTGTCCATGCCATGCTGTAGCGGTGCCCCGTGGAAGCTTGAGGGTAAGTTTTGGGGTCCACGTGACTTGTTGGGATCCAAGGTGTAGGGAAAGTCCATTGGTTGAGCTCGCTGAGGGTGTCAGGACGGTGAGGTTTCTGGGTGGCCATGCAGGGCTGGATTGGGGGCTGGGTTTGCAGTTGGGGCTGTGCCCTGGCCTGTGCCCTGCCAGCCACTGCACGACAAGCCCTAACTGCTGGCTTTTCCTCCCCAGGGCCCGCAGAGTGCCAGCGCCCAGATGATCGTGGTGGTCTTGGAAGCGGGAACAGAGCTGCAGCTTCGCCTGGGAGCTGAGGGCCTGGTGCTGGCCCCACAGACAGCCCTGCAGCTCACGCTGGGCCATGTGGTGGTCGTGGTGGTCCCTGAGCACGTCCTGACAGCAGCAGAGGGGCTCTGGTTCCCTGCCCAGGCCCGCTGGCTCCTGCTCACAGGTGCTGACCCCACCTGGGAGATCAGCATGGAAGACGGGTCTGCCGTTCCCCAGGGAGCAGACAGGGCGGCTGGTGCTCCCCACGGCCCCCAGCCACCGTCGGCACGCCCAGCCAATGCAGCGCCAGGAGCCCGCTCCTCTGGCCACCCAAACACCCTCTTCCTCACCCCTCGCTACAGCTACAGAGCCGCCGCCCCTCGGGGCTCCTCCCACATGCCCAAGCCTCACCCGGAGAGGCATCCTCTGCCAGCTGAGTTCCAGTTGAGTCTCCATGGCCTGGAACCCCTGGCCTGCTCTGCCCTCAGACCTCTGCCTCCCTCTCCCTCTCCCAGCCCAGGGCCCAGAGCCCCTCCCATCAAGGCCCGCCCCAGGCCAGGCTGCAAGGCGCGCAGACGTCTCTTCCAACACTGATGCCCCCCACCCCCGGGAGCCCTCAGGCCCCACACAAACTGCAGACAAGCTGACAGCAACACCATGGACACCTGCCCCTTCTGGGATTGCCGCCTCCCTGACCTCACGCCCTGCTGAACGAGGGGGACACTGTGGGTGTGGGGGGCTGTGGAGAAATGCCGTGGGCTCTCGCCAGACTGTCACCAGCTGGAGATGCTTGGAGGAGAAGTGGAGCTCCGGATTCGCTGGAGTGGGGGTGGGGGTGGAATGCTGCCAGCGACCCTCCCGTTGTGCTGGCTGGGGAAGATGGTGGAAAGGCTCCTAGCACTTGCCTTGTTAGTGGCTGAAAGAAGAGACTCCAAGTTCACTCCACAGTGAGAGAACTCACCAACTGTGACCCGCTGGGAGGATTGTCTCCTCTGCTGTATCTGGATGAGAATTTTGTGCGCTGCCATTGTCTCTGTGGAAAAGCCACCATCAAGAACTGAGACTTACGCAGTCCTTGGAACATGATCCGCTCCATGAGACAGTTTGCCCATAGACAATCATTCTCGTGTTTGTAACTCTTGTGAATCCTATCAACACATTTTGGTATGCAAATGTTCTATGGAGATGTGCTCTCTTTGTGATCTACACCCTGGGTTGAGCATTCAGAAAAAGGGGAGAGAGTCACAACGTGTGATGCCTTAGTTTCTCAGGATGCTACTTGGATACTTTGGCTGGAATACAACAGAAAAATGAGTTGTGTGTGTGTTCTATTTCTTTTCTATCCCAAGCATACATTTCAAAAGGCACCTTGCAGATGACCAAAAAAGGATACCTCTTGTTTGTAAAGAGTGATTTTATTTCTTTGACAGACATAGAGAGAGGTAGGTGCAGAGAGAGAAAGAGAGTGAGGGGGAGGGAGAGAGGGTGAGAGAGGGTGAGAGGGACAGAGAGAGAGAGATAGAAAATCTTCCATCTGCTGGTCTACTCCCCAATGGCAGGAGCCTTCCTGGGTCTCGCACAAGGATGCCAGGGCCCAAGCATTTGGGCCATCCTGTACTGCATTCCCTGCCCTGGCCATGGCAGAGAGCTGCATCAGAATGGAGCTGCCAGGACTCAAACCGGCGCCCATATGGGAGCCGGCACTGCAGGCGGCAGCTTTGCACGCTATGCCACAGCACCGGCCCCCGGAGGAGTTTGTTTATTTATTTGACAGATAGATTTATAGACACACACACACACACACACACACACACAGAGAGAGAGAGAGAGAGAGAGAGAGAGAGTAGACAGACAGAGACAGAGAGAGACAAATAGAAAAGTCCTCCCTCCTTTGGTTCACTTCCCCAGATGGCTGCTAGGGCTGGTAATGTGCCGAACCGAAGCCAGGAGCCAGGTGGGACGCCTTTTTTTTTTTTAAAGATGTATTTCTTTTATCTTAAATGTAGAGTTCCAAAGTGGTAGGTCTTCCATCTGCTGGTTCACTCGCCAGATTGCTGCAATGGTGGGCAAAGCAGAGCGAGGTGAGGTGGAAGACGCAGCCCGCCAGCGGTGGATGGGGTCCCAGCTGCCTCCACCTCCCCTTCTCCTGGGTGAGGCTGCCTCCCACTGGGCACCACTGTCATCCAGAAGGTTGGAGCCAGGTGCACGGGGACCACGGGCAGTTTGTGGGGATGAGAAAGCAAAGCTGTGTGTTGCAGGGTTTGCTTTTCTTGGAGAGCAGAGTCACAGAGAGTGAAGGAGAGAAGGGGAGGTGGAAGATGGTGTCACGCTTGCTCTTCCAATTTCTCTCAGTAACTCTTTCTTTGAAATCAATTAAGAAATGTGTCAGCACAATCTGGTCTATGACCCCAAGAAAGTTCACATGACAAAGAGTAGATGACATTGCCTGTCCCTCGACACCATGGAGTGAAGACCCATGAGATAATACTGTTTGAGGTTGTGGCCATGTTTGGGTGAACCAGCAGGGGGAGGGCTTCTCCCCAGCCCTCCCCCCACCCCATCTGTAACCCAGCCTTCCAAATAGATCACTGAATCTGAAGGAAAACATCCTGTCAGTTATGGAGAGAAATGTGAGTGAAGGCAGAAGTATACCAGTGGACACTGGGGAGTCACAATCATTCTCTACTCACCAGGGAGGGCTGGCTTGCAGAATGGAAGGACACAGGTTCTCTCTCCCATGGACACAAGGTTTCCCTGGCTGCCCTCAGTGCGGTATGCGCACACAGCCTGTGGATCCTTGGACAATGCTGCTGCAGCTCTGCCGTCTGGCTCATCTTTCGAGAGGAAGACAGTACACAACCAACTCATCAGGAACTCCACAGCTCCCGGGATAAATGCAGTCACTTTCCCCGGTCACAATCACATCAGCAGTGAAGCCACAGGCCAAGGGAAAAATCTGGGTGGGAAACATATTTTCTCTCTGGAAAACAATAGCAAGTTTGCAGACACACCAATTTGCATAGGGCATCGGTTTTACTAGGCTACAGGAGAAACTGTGCTGCTGTTGTGGCCCAGGGGAGGAAGCCACCTGTGGAAATGCCCACATCCCATAGAGGCACAGGTTGGAGTCCTGGCTGCTGCCCTTGCAATCCTGCTCCCTGATGCGCCTGGAAAAGCAGTGGGAAGAGCCAGTGGATGCAAGATGGCTCTTTGGGTCTCCCTTTCACACTGTCCCTCCGCCTTTCTCAATCAATACAGAAGGAAGGAAACCAGTAGTAAAGATGGGAAAAGACTGATCTCAACCATTCCATCCTGGGGCCGGGGCTGTGGTGTAGCAGGTCAAGCCACCGCCTGCCGTGTCAGCATCCCAGGGGGAAGCTGGTTTGAGTCCTGGCTGCTCCACTGCTGATCCAGCTCTTTGCTAGAGCCTGGGAAGGCCAGAGAGCATGGCCCAAGTCCTAGGGCCTGTGTACCCATGGGGGAGACCCAGTCGAAGTCCTTGGCTACTGGCTTCGGATCGGCACAGCTATGGCTTTGCAATTCACTGGGGAGCGAACCGGTGCATGGAAGACTTTTCTCCGTCTCTGCCTCTCCAGCTCCCTCTGTGGAACTCCGACTTTCAAAAACATAAATACAATAAAAATAAATAAAAGTGTTCTTTTAAAAAATCCATTCCTGTAAAATCACACAAGCCTCATGGGAAAAGATAACCACATCAAGGAGTGAGAGGACCTGTTGACCAGAACTGCATCCCATAGGCAGTTCTTCCTGGATGGGATTTTCATCAGGGAGGGTTCTATTGGATTTTGACTGTCCTGGATAGACAGACTGCCAGCCTATCATTATCCCGATTGACTGGGTTCCGCTCAGCAAGCCCCGCCCCTCACCAGCCCAGCAGGCTTGAAATACCAGGAGGAAGCCAAGGCTACCATTCCTCCCTGGCTCCACCTCTGCCTCCCACACCTGGATGCGTTCCCAGGAGCTCCCTCTGTCCCAGCTCACTCTGCCCTGCCCGTGTGAGGCCGCAGGAACATCTCCCTAGCACTCAAGTTGCCTGGGGTACCAGCTGGGGGGCTGATCCCTCTGCCTCAGGTGAAGAGAAAGAGCAGGAGCCAACGGGAGATCTGCAGGAAGCAGACATCGCCTGGGGTTGGCACAGACAGACCAGAGAATCTGTACCATGAGCGGCTGCCGTCGCCCAAGGAGTCCAAGTGACTCCTGCCAGGAAGGGACCAGCGGCCCTGTTGGAGACAGCAGGTATGTTGGAGGAGAGTGTCTAGGTGACAGATTGAGTGTGTGTGTGTGTGTGTGTGTGTGTGAGAGAGAGAGAGAGAGAGAGAGAGAGAGAGAGAGATATGCCTCGTAGGTTCCTGTCCCATGTCGGTGTGTGCTGAGGTGAGCACAGTTTCAGGGGTGGGAACACCAGCCCCCTGGGTCCAGTGATGCTCTTTTGTTCAGCCTGTGCTAAAGGATCTGCAGGTGGGAGTCTGATTGCAGAACAGCAGAGCAGACTCCTTTTTAAGCTGAGTGGTTGGTATGGCCCCCAATTGATGTTGTAATATCCACATGGGCCTTGGCAGATCAGAAGTGCCCACCCTCAGGGGAGAAGGGGGATTCGGGCAGCCCCAGCGTTGGGCATTGAATGTGGGGGACTGGGATGGGCTCAGGGCTGCAGGGCTGCAATGAGCTAGGGGCTTTGTGTAACAGGTCTCGCTGGTCTCAGCTGACCGAGTCCCATTCTCCTGCAGGCCACACGGGACACAAGGCAACCTCCCCAAACGGCAGAGACTGCAGCAGGGTCCCAGGCCAGGTAAGGCATTTTCTATGCTCTCACCTGACTGCCCCCACTAGGAAAGGCTCCCCCTTCCAAGGCTGACTGGAACGGGGGAGGGACTTTCTCTAGGATGCCCAGGCCTGCAGCCACCTCCGCGCTGGGAGCAACTATGCCCCTCCACTGGGACTCCTGCGGGACAGCCGCCTCCCCTCAACACACTCCGTGTTCCCCTAGGTGCAGAAGCTGCCCAGGAATGGCGGCCGTGTCCATGCCATGCTGTAGCGGTGCCCCGTGGAAGCTCGAGGGTAAGGTTTGGGGTCCACGTGACTTGTTGGGATCCAAGGTGTAGGGAAAGTCCATTGGTTGAGCTCGTTGAGGGTGTCAGGACGGTGAGGTTTCTGGGTGGCCATGCAGGGCTGGATTGGGGGCTGGGTTTGCAGTTGGGGCTGTGCCCTGGCCTGTGCCCTGCCAGCCACTGCACGACAAGCCCTAACTGCTGGCTTTTCCTCCCCAGGGCCCGCAGAGTGCCAGCGCCCAGATGATCGTGGTGGTCTTGGAAGCGGGAACAGAGCTGCAGCTTCGCCTGGGAGCTGAGGGCCTGGTGCTGGCCCCACAGACAGCCCTGCAGCTCACGCTGGGCCATGTGGTGGTCGTGGTGGTCCCTGAGCACGTCCTGACAGCAGCAGAGGGGCTCTGGTTCCCTGCCCAGGCCCGCTGGCTCCTGCTCACAGGTGCTGACCCCACCTGGGAGATCAGCATGGAAGACGGGTCTGCCGTTCCCCAGGGAGCAGACAGGGCGGCTGGTGCTCCCCACGGCCCCCAGCCACCGTCGGCACGCCCAGCCAATGCAGCGCCAGGAGCCCGCTCCTCTGGCCACCCAAACACCCTCTTCCTCACCCCTCGCTACAGCTACAGAGCCGCCGCCCCTCGGGGCTCCTCCCACATGCCCAAGCCTCACCCGGAGAGGCATCCTCTGCCAGCTGAGTTCCAGTTGAGTCTCCATGGCCTGGAACCCCTGGCCTGCTCTGCCCTCAGACCTCTGCCTCCCTCTCCCTCTCCCAGCCCAGGGCCCAGAGCCCCTCCCATCAAGGCCCGCCCCAGGCCAGGCTGCAAGGCGCGCAGACGTCTCTTCCAACACTGATGCCCCCCACCCCCGGGAGCCCTCAGGCCCCACACAAACTGCAGACAAGCTGACAGCAACACCATGGACACCTGCCCCTTCTGGGATTGCCGCCTCCCTGACCTCACGCCCCGCTGAACGAGGGGGACACTGTGGGTGTGGGGGGCTGTGGAGAAATGCCGTGGGCTCTCGCCAGACTGTCACCAGCTGGAGATGCTTGGAGGAGAAGTGGAGCTCCGGATTCGCTGGAGTGGGGGTGGGGGAGAGGGTGGGGGTGGAATGCTGCCAGCGACCCTCCCGTTGTGCTGGCTGGGGAAGATGGTGGAAAGGCTCCTAGCACTTGCCTTGTTAGTGGCTGAAAGAAGAGACTCCAAGTTCACTCCACAGTGAGAGAACTCACCAACTGTGACCCGCTGGGAGGATTGTCTCCTCTGCTGTATCTGGATGAGAATTTTGTGTGCTGCCATTGTCTCTGTGGAAAAGCCACCATCAAGAACTGAGACTTACGCAGTCCTTGGAACATGTTCCGCTCCATGAGACAGTTTGCCCATAGACAATCATTCTCGTGTTTGTAACTCTTGTGAATCCTATCAACACATTTTGGTATGCAAATGTTCTATGGAGATGTGCTCTCTTTGTGATCTACACCCTGGGTTGAGCATTCAGAAAAAGGGGAGAGAGTCACAACGTGTGATGCCTTAGTTTCTCAGGATGCTACTTGGATACTTTGGCTGGAATACAACAGAAAAATGAGTTGTGTGTGTGTTCTATTTCTTTTCTATCCCAAGCATACATTTCAAAAGGCACCTTGCAGATGACCAAAAAAGGATACCTCTTGTTTGTAAAGAGTGATTTTATTTCTTTGACAGACATAGAGAGAGGTAGGTGCAGAGAGAGAAAGAGAGTGAGGGGGAGGGAGAGAGGGTGAGAGAGGGTGAGAGGGACAGAGAGAGAGAGATAGAAAATCTTCCATCTGCTGGTCTACTCCCCAATGGCAGGAGCCTTCCTGGGTCTCGCACAAGGATGCCAGGGCCCAAGCATTTGGGCCATCCTGTACTGCATTCCCTGCCCTGGCCATGGCAGAGAGCTGCATCAGAATGGAGCTGCCAGGACTCAAACCGGCGCCCATATGGGAGCCGGCACTGCAGGCGGCAGCTTTGCACGCTATGCCACAGCACCGGCCCCCGGAGGAGTTTGTTTATTTATTTGACAGATAGATTTATAGACACACACACACACACACACACACAGAGAGAGAGAGAGAGAGAGAGTAGACAGACAGAGACAGAGAGAGACAAATAGAAAAGTCCTCCCTCCTTTGGTTCACTTCCCAGATGGCTGCTAGGGCTGGTAATGTGCCGAACCGAAGCCAGGAGCCAGGTGGGACGCCTTTTTTTTTTTTTTAAAGATGTATTTCTTTTATCTTAAATGTAGAGTTCCAAAGTGGTAGGTCTTCCATCTGCTGGTTCACTCGCCAGATTGCTGCAATGGTGGGCAAAGCAGAGCGAGGTGAGGTGGAAGACGCAGCCCGCCAGCGGTGGATGGGGTCCCAGCTGCCTCCACCTCCCCTTCTTCTGGGTGAGGCTGCCTCCCACTGGGCACCACTGTCATCCAGAAGGTTGGAGCCAGGTGCACGGGGACCACGGGCAGTTTGTGGGGATGAGAAAGCAAAGCTGTGTGTTGCAGGGTTTGCTCTTCTTGGAGAGCAGAGTCACAGAGAGTGAAGGAAAGAAGGGGAGGTGGAAGATGGTGTCACGCTTGCTCTTCCAATTGCTCTCAGCAACTCTTTCTTTGAAATCAATTAAGAAATGTGTCAGCACAATCTGGTCTATGACCCCAAGAAAGTTCACATGACAAAGAGTAGATGACATTGCCTGTCCCTCGACACCATGGAGTGAAGACCCATGAGATAATACTGTTTGAGGTTGTGGCCATGTTTGGGTGAACCAGCAGGGGGAGGGCTTCTCCCCAGCCCTCCCCCCACCCCATCTGTAACCCAGCCTTCCAAATAGATCACTGAATCTGAAGGAAAACATCCTGTCAGTTATGGAGAGAAATGTGAGTGAAGGCAGAAGTATACCAGTGGACACTGGGGAGTCACAATCATTCTCTACTCACCAGGGAGGGCTGGCTTGCAGAATGGAAGGACACAGGTTCTCTCTCCCATGCTCACAAGGTTTGCCTGGCTGCCCTCAGTGCGGGATGCGCACACAGCCTGTGGATCCTTGGACAATGCTGCTGCAGCTCTGCCGTCTGGCTCATCTTTCGAGAGGAAGACAGTACACAACCAACTCATCAGGAACTCCACAGCTCCCGGGATAAATGCAGTCACTTTCCCCGGTCACAATCCCATCAGCGGTGAAGCCACAGGCCAAGGGAAAAATCTGGGTGGGAAACATATTTTCTCTCTGGAAAACAATAGCAAGTTTGCAGACACACCAATTTGCATAGGGCATCGGTTTTACTAGGCTACAGGAGAAACTGTGCTGCTGTTGTGGCCCAGGGGAGGAAGCCACCTGTGGAAATGCCCACATCCCATAGAGGCACAGGTTGGAGTCCTGGCTGCTGCCCTTGCAATCCTGCTCCCTGATGCGCCTGGAAAAGCAGTGGGAAGAGCCAGTGGATGCAAGATGGCTCTTTGGGTCTCCCTTTCACACTGTCCCTCCGCCTTTCTCAATCAATACAGAAGGAAGGAAACCAGTAGTAAAGATGGGAAAAGACTGATCTCAACCATTCCATCCTGGGGCCGGGGCTGTGGTGTAGCAGGTCAAGCCACCGCCTGCCGTGTCAGCATCCCAGGGGGAAGCTGGTTTGAGTCCTGGCTGCTCCACTGCTGATCCAGCTCTTTGCTAGAGCCTGGGAAGGCCAGAGAGCCTGGCCCAAGTCCTAGGGCCTGTGTACCCACGGGGAGACCCAGTCGAAGTTCTTGGCTACTGGCTTCGGATCGGCACAGCTATGGCTTTGCAATTCACTGGGGAGCGAACCGGTGCATGGAAGACTTTTCTCCGTCTCTGCCTCTCCAGCTCCCTCTGTGGAACTCCGACTTTCAAAAACATAAATACAATAAAAATAAATAAAAGTGTTCTTTTAAAAAATCCATTCCTGTAAAATCACACAAGCCTCATGGGAAAAGATAACCACATCAAGGAGTGAGAGGACCTGTTGACCAGAACTGCATCCCATAGGCAGTTCTTCCTGGATGGGATTTTCATCAGGGAGGGTTCTATTGGATTTTGACTGTCCTGGATAGACAGACTGCCAGCCTATCATTATCCCGATTGACTGGGTTCCACTCAGCAAGCCCCGCCCCTCACCAGCCCAGCAGGCTTGAAATACCAGGAGGAAGCCAAGGCTACCATTCCTCCCTGGCTCCACCTCTGCCTCCCACACCTGGATGCATTCCCAGGAGCTCCCTCTGTCCCAGCTCACTCTGCTCTGCCCGTGTGAGGCCGCAGGAACATCTCCCTAGCACTCAAGTTGCCTGGGGTACCAGCTGGGGGGCTGATCCCTCTGCCTCAGGTGAAGAGAAAGAGCAGGAGCCAACGGGAGATCTGCAGGAAGCAGACATCGCCTGGGGTTGGCACAGACAGACCAGAGAATCTGTACCATGAGTGGCTGCCAGCGCCCAAGGAGTCCCAGTGACTCCTGCCAGGAAGGGACCAGCGGCCCTGTTGGAGACAGCAGGTATGTTGGAGGAGAGTGTCTAGGTGACAGATTGAGTGTGTGTGTGTGTGTGTGTGTGTGTGAGAGAGAGAGAGAGAGAGAGAGAGAGAGAGAGATGCCTCGTAGGTTCCTGTCCCATGTCGGTGTGTGCTGAGGTGAGCACAGTTTCAGGGGTGGGAACATCAGCCCCCTGGGTCCAGTGATGCTCTTTTGTTCAGCCTGTGCTAAAGGATCTGCAGGTGGGAGCCTGATTGCAGAACAGCAGAGCAGACTCCTTTTTAAGCTGAGTGGTTGGTATGGCCCCCAATTGATGTTGTAATATCCACATGGGCCTTGGCAGATCAGAAGTGCCCACCCTCAGGGGAGAAGGGGGATTCGGGCAGCCCCAGCGTTGGGCATTGAATGTGGGGGACTGGGATGGGCTCAGGGCTGCAGGGCTGCAATGAGTTAGGGGCTTTGTGTAACAGGTCTCGCTGGTCTCAGCTGACCGAGTCCCATTCTCCTGCAGGCCACACGGGACACAAGGCAACCTCCCCAAACGGCAGAGACTGCAGCAGGGTCCCAGGCCAGGTAAGGCATTTTCTATGCTCTCACCTGACTGCCCCCACTAGGAAAGGCTCCCCCTTCCAAGGCTGACTGGAACGGGGGAGGGACTTTCTCTAGGATGCCCAGGCCTGCAGCCACCTCCGCGCTGGGAGCAACTATGCCCCTCCACTGGGACTCCTGCGGGACAGCCGCCTCCCCTCAACACACTCCGTGTTCCCCTAGGTGCAGAAGCTGCCCAGGAATGGCGGCCGTGTCCATGCCATGCTGTAGCGGTGCCCCGTGGAAGCTCGAGGGTAAGTTTTGGGGTCCACGTGACTTGTTGGGATCCAAGGTGTAGGGAAAGTCCATTGGTTGAGCTCGCTGAGGGTGTCAGGACGGTGAGGTTTCTGGGTGGCCATGCAGGGCTGGATTGGGGGCTGGGTTTGCAGTTGGGGCTGTGCCCTGGCCTGTGCCCTGCCAGCCACTGCACGACAAGCCCTAACTGCTGGCTTTTCCTCCCCAGGGCCCGCAGAGTGCCAGCGCCCAGATGATCGTGGTGGTCTTGGAAGCGGGAACAGAGCTGCAGCTTCGCCTGGGAGCTGAGGGCCTGGTGCTGGCCCCACAGACAGCCCTGCAGCTCACGCTGGGCCATGTGGTGGTCGTGGTGGTCCCTGAGCACGTCCTGACAGCAGCAGAGGGGCTCTGGTTCCCTGCCCAGGCCCGCTGGCTCCTGCTCACAGGTGCTGACCCCACCTGGGAGATCAGCATGGAAGACGGGTCTGCCGTTCCCCAGGGAGCAGACAGGGCGGCTGGTGCTCCCCACGGCCCCCAGCCACCGTCGGCACGCCCAGCCAATGCAGCGCCAGGAGCCCGCTCCTCTGGCCACCCAAACACCCTCTTCCTCACCCCTCGCTACAGCTACAGAGCCGCCGCCCCTCGGGGCTCCTCCCACATGCCCAAGCCTCACCCGGAGAGGCATCCTCTGCCAGCTGAGTTCCAGTTGAGTCTCCATGGCCTGGAACCCCT